>NC_091474.1:70947823-71584490 GCF_036971445.1 Narcine bancroftii | reverse complement strand
ACGAGCCTGCAGCTGACGTGGACTTTTTACCCCCTCCATAAATCTTCGTCCGCGAAGCCAAGCCAAAGAAAGAAGAAAGAAGTTTGCATATAGCCACAATTGGCATGATTCAGCCGACTTGTCGAAAGTTTGTGTGCGTTTGAAAATGATGTGGTGACCAATTACACTCCTGAGAATAGCAAGCACAAAACTCTACCTTGTAATTGCTGCACAAGTATTCTAATGGATTAGCAGCACCAATAGTTGCTTTGTCTAAAATGGTCAACATAATTACTGTGACAATGTTCTGTGCTATTGCTATTTTTCACGGCGAATAATGCGTTCAGCCAAGAAGGCGAAGTGCAGTATTCAGTATTAGTTCCCTATAGCTAATAAAAAGCTTTCCAGGTACTGTACTTCTACAAAATATAAAATATTGATTCTTGATGATATTTATGGCATTGACACATCGGAATGCTTACTCTCACCTGTTACAAATTGTGGCTTACTGACAGGTACCTAATAGCCATGTTCTTTGGTTTCAGACAAAATTTACTTTTTGGAATGGGGAACCCCCTTCTTGACATATGTGCCATTGTGGATAAAGATTTTCTTGACAAGTAAGTTTTTATGATGCCTTCTATCCACAAATGTAAGTTTTGTCAAAACGGAATTGTGCAGAAGTATTTAGCAGAACCTAAAATGTGAAAAGAGCCAACTTTTTTAAAAAAGTAAATGTTTCTAAGGCGAATAGACACTTAGGCTCCAAAGCTTACTGAATTGTTGTAGTCTTTCCTTGAATGACTAATGAATTCTTGTGAAAATCTGTTCTGTGAAGTGTGTTGGTATGTCAGACTTCTGTAATTACATTCACAATCTCCAAGCCCTTTGTAATGCAGATCAGTCATTGGAAGGTTGGTACAGTAGGTGGTGAAGAAAGCGTGGCATGTTGGCCTTTATTGAAAGAGGTTTTGAATATAGAAGCAAGGAGGTTTTATTAAAGTTGTTTCCAGCCTTGGTGAAACTATGCCTTGAGCATTGGTCTGCTAATCTAAGGAAGGGACATTCTTGCTATTAAGGGGGGGTGCAGCAAAGGTTTGCCTGGGATGGAAGGACAAGGGTTGTTGCACTCATTAGGATTTGGGAGAATGAGAAAGGATCTGATGGAGACTTAAAATTCTGATAAGACAGGACTGGTTAAATGCAAGAAGAATGTTTCTGATGTTGGGACATCCAGAACAAGGGATCATAGTCTGATCATAAAGGATAATGAGGAATAATTTCTTAAGCCATCAAGGGGTGAATCTGTGAAATTCATTGGCACTGATAGCTGTGGAGGCCAAGTCATTGGATATAGTTAAAGCGGATATTGATGGTTATTTGATTAGTAAGTGAGTCAAAGATTATGGGGTAAGGCATTGAGAGGAAAATACATTGGCCATGATGTATTAATGGGCCAAATGGCCTAATTCTGCTCCTAAGTTTAAGTCAGCCATTTAAGAACCAAGATGAGGAGAGACTATTTCACTTGAGTTTTGAACTTGTGGAACTCCCAATCAGAGAAATTTCTTGAGGCCAGTTCATTATATACATCCAAAGGAAGTTGGATATGCCCCTAGAGATTAAAAGGATTAAATGGTAAGGAGCAAAGGCAGTAATAGGGTACTGGGGTTGCATGATCAACCAGATCAAATTGAATGGTGGTGCAGTTTGAAGGGCTGAGTGAAACAACTGGTAACAATTATTTGAAGACTAGACTTTGGCTGAAATGAAGAGTCTGAAATGGTTAATTGTATATTGAAAAACTTTAAATAGCTGACTTGAAACCTTGTTATTCCCATCTATCATTTGACTCCTGCAGATTTAGTGTAATCATAAAAGTGAAACTAGAAAAAATCAGTGTCAGATAGCATCTGTAGAGCAAGAAACAACATTTTATTTCCTGATAAAAGGTCAGTGAGCTGAATGAAAAAAATTCCAGTATTTTCTGTTTCCATTTCATATTTTCAACATGTGCAGTATTTTACTTTCAGAAATGGTTGGTGTTTTTGATCTAGGATAGAAGATGAGTTTGCTGAGCATGAATGTTTAAAGTGGTAGATAATATTAAATAGGAAAGAAAAACAGTGAAGAGCAAGAATGCTTTTTTAATTGGAGACAAGATAAAATGTTGGAATCTGCGGCAACGGACCACCTGCGGCAACAGACAATCTGCTGA
This sequence comes from Narcine bancroftii, assembly GCF_036971445.1. Lineage (NCBI taxonomy): Eukaryota > Metazoa > Chordata > Chondrichthyes > Torpediniformes > Narcinidae > Narcine > Narcine bancroftii. Next base: position 71,582,293 of record NC_091474.1, on the reverse strand, counting down.
AGGAACTCCGAGACGAGCAACATCACAGGGAGAAAAAGAATTGCACAAGGTTTTGGGTTGAAACCTTCAAGGACAAAAAGGTTCCACCCAAAACCTTGAGAATTCTTTTTCTTCCTCTGATGCCACTTGTTTAGTTGAGCTGCTCCAGAAGAGAGTTTTAAATTTTGGACAAGCAGAGGAAACCTCAATAGAAAACAACATGATTGAGAGCGGATTAGCATCTTAGTTAAAAGCATTTCAGGAATTGATTTTCGAGCTAAATTTAATGTACTAATTTCACTATTTTGTTTGTATTTTAAAGTTAAAATTCTGAACTTATTTTTCTATTCTCACAAAGATGAGACCTGGGGTAACAAAATCATAAAAGAAATAGATTGTCTTTTGCCCAGGGCAGGGAAATTGGTAACCAGAGGACATTGGGTTGAAGGTCAGGAGGAGAGATTTAATAAGAAACTGGAGGGGTATTTATTTGATACAGAGGATGGTGGGTGTATGGAACAAGGGGCCAGTAGAAGTAGTTGAAGATTATAGAGCAGCTATAGCGGGCCGCTACCTGGCAAGTGAACCAGCACTCAAAATGGTGGACTAATGTGGTGAATGCGGAAAGTTCGCGCACACTAATGGCCTTCACTGGCCAGGAGCCTGCACAGCAGGAACCACGGCCAATCAAAGACCAACTTGCCGGTGATGTCACATCCACCCGCAGTGGCGAGAATACCAGGCCCAGTGGCGGAAAGCTGGGTCTATAAAAGCGTGGCCTTGGGGATAGGGCCCCATCCGTTCCCATGAGCAATATGCTGGCTTTGGTCGAGGTGCACCACCCTTGCTTGCTCTTTGAGCAGATTTTTCTGGAGCAACTGGCTAAGGATGTCCGACTGCTGCTGGCTGTCGAGGACTTCAAAGCCAGTTTGACTTCACAGCCCAGGTGGATGTGCTCTGGAGAACAAAGTGGGACAACAGCGCATCGGTAAAACAAATAGCTAGGTTCCGCAAGCAGTGACTTACGGGGCTCCATTTGATAACGGAAAGGCAAGTGGACTCTCCTGATGCACAATGCTGTTTCTATCGCCAATAGTGGGTTACGGCGGCCCACTGATTGCACCCGCATGTTTTAGGGAAATGCCATGGCCAGCGAGATAGCCTCTTATATGTCTGGGACACATTTTCAAGTCGGCGTTTCCTGGTGGACACAGGCGCTGAGGTCAGGGTACATCCCCCTCAGCCTACACGACTCAGAATAGGAAGCCGGGCCCAGCCCTGAGAGCAGTGAACAGCAACAGCATTCAGACTTTCTGCACCTGCACCATTCTGCTCTTTCTTGGTGACAGCCACTTCACGTGGACCTTCACGCTGGTGGCAGTGGCACAGCCACTCCTGGACACAGACTTTCTCTGGATGCACTGCTTACTGGTAGACTTGAAAGGGCAGTAGTTGATACACGCCAAGACATTCCAAACTTTTTCCCTGGGCGAGGCAAAGCTACCAGCCCCTCACCTTGACTCAGTCATCCTCTCAGGCAATGAGTTCACCCGAATCCTAGCAGAATTCCCCTCCATAGTGGTGTCATAGTTCACCTCAACAGAGCCCAAGCATGGGGTGAGGTACCACATTCTCACATAGGGGCCTCCGATTCATGCCAGGGCACGCCGCCTCCTTCCAGAAAAACTTAACCTCACCAAGAAAGAACTCAAGAATATGGAGAAGATGGGGATCGTGCGAAGATGGGCCTCCCCACTGCTCATGGTGTCCAAGGCAGCAGGAGATTGTAGGCCACACGGAGACTAGCGCCACCTGAACGAGGCCTCGATGCCAGACAATATTCTGTACTGCACAATCAAGATTTCATAGCAGATCTACAGGGGGCCAGCAGATTCTCCAAAGTTGACCTCTTCCAGGGCTGTCACCAGATCATGATCCACCTAAATGATGTCCCAAAGACTGCCCTGTTCAAGTTTCTGAGGATGCCCTTTGGATTCAAAAATGCAGTCCAGATATTCCAGAGGCTGATGGACACAGTGGGACGGGATCTCAAGTTCACAATCATCTACCTGAATGACATCCTAGTCGAAAGCCGCGACTGCAAGGAGCACTGAGCTCACCTGCGTCAGTTATGCACCTGCCTGAACGACTTTGGCCTCACAATCAACCCGGCCAAATGCCAGTGCAGGCTCAAAACCAGTCCATTCCTGGGCCACAGGATTAACAGGCATGGAGCAACACTGCTGCCAGAGAAGGTAGAGGCCGTTATACACTTCATCAAGCCTCACACGGTGAAGGGCCTACAAGAATTCGCTGGCATGATCAACTTCTACCACCGTTTCATACCCCCAGCAGTGGCTTGCATAATATGCCCCTTTGTTCACGTTAATGGCAGGGAGGAAGAAAGAAAGGAAGAAAGAAATCACCTGTGAGAAGGAATCATTGACATCCTTCGAGAAGGCCACAGGACGGGTGCCCTGACGGCCCTCACAGTGGACACATCCAGCCAGAGGGACAATGGAGTCTATGGCTTTCTTCAGCAGGCACCGTCGACCACCCGAGCTGAAATAAAGCACCTTTGACCGAGAGCTCTTGGCGTTGTTCCTCAGAGTCCGGTGTTCCTGCCACTTTCTGGAAGGAAGACAATTCAAAGTCTTTACGGACCAGAAACCACTGACTTTTGCATTTAATAAAGTGTCGGCAACAGAGGCACCTGTCACACATGACATCGAACACATAGCTGGGAAGACCATTGTGGTGGCCAATGCTTTATCACGACCAACGGTGCGAAGCATACAGTCCTTGTCCCAGGGAATAGACGATACAGCTCTGGCAAAAGTGCAGCAGGTGAACCCAATACAGCACCATGGTGTCGGGATTCCACCTGGAAGTCATCCCGGTAGGTCCAGGTAACACAGTGCTCCTCTGCGATGTATCCACTGGTCACCCCAGCTCCATAGTACCTCCTACCTGTCGACGACAAGTCTGCAATGTACACAACTTGGCACACCCAGCCATCATTCTCATGGTAGCCAGCAAGTTTGTATGGCATGGCATCTGGAAGTAGGTCAGCCAGTGGGTCAGAACCTGCACACATCCAGATGCCAAAAGTCCAAAAGCAACCCTCCCCCCACAGTCCATAAAACAATTACAGCACGGAAACAAGCCAATTTGGCCGTCATTTGAACCGGTGAGATGAAGGTTCAGCCACATAGACATTGTGGGACCAATGCCAGTGTCCTCGGGGGCACAATATCTACTGACGATGGTCGATTGCTCACAAGACGGCCAGAAACAGTTCCACTGACAGAGACAATGACAAAGGCCCGTGCCAGATCCCTGATAAACACTTGAGTGACAACGTTCAGAGTCCCAGAACTCATGACTTCGGACAGAGGCACACAGTTCATATCAAACCTGTGGACAGTGTTGGTAAAACCTACTGGGGATGCAGCTCCACCATACATCAGCATACCATCCCCAGGCAAGTAGGCTGGTGAAGCAGTTCCATAGACACCTAAAAGCATCACTGATGGCTTGGCTCAAGGGACCCAACTGGATAGACGAGCTTCCGTGGGTCCAACTGGGGATCTGTACAGCTCCCAAAGAAGACCTAAACGCCTCAGAAGCAGAGTTAGGGAATTTGTGTCTGCTGCCAAAGACCTGGACAAGCCACGCGCAGCAACCCTGGAGAAGCTCAGGAAATGACTGGGTACCCTGGCCCCAGTGTCACTCACACAGCATGGGTAAACAAAAACTTTCATCCCCAAGGACATGAGGACCTGCAAGTACGACTTTGTCAGGGGAACACACTGGGCACTGTTACAATGGTCACATGAAGAACCATACAAGGTGATCAGGCACAATGGGTCAACATGTGTGCTGGACATAGGCAGGAAAGAAGGGATATTCACTGTTGACCACCTCAAACCAGCACACCTGTACGCAAACCAACCAGTCAACACACAGCCACCACGTTACAGGGGCAGATTGCCTTAGCAAAGGCGGACCACAACTGAAGATAACGGCGTCCGCACAACAAGTTCAGGCCTGCTACCTGGCAAGCGAACTGGCACTCAAAATGGCAGACTAACACAGCGAGTGCAGAAAGACCATGAACACTAATGGCCTTCACTGGCCAGGAGCCTCCATGGAGGGATCAAAGGCCAGCTCGCTGGTGATGCCACTTCTGTCCACAGCGGTGGGAATACTGGGTCCAGTGGTGGGAAGCTGGGCCTTTTAATGCAGGGCTGGGGAGACCAATAAATCAGTCTTAACGTACACCAGTGTGTGTGTGGTTCTTCTCTCGCTCTGCAGTAGTGCCTTGCTACACTGCAACATTTCCTCACGAACTCAATCCCCTGATGGATGAAGCCCAGCATACCAGAGATCATCTTAACTAACATCAACATGCGCAGGAGCCTTGAGAGAATTATTGAATTTGACACCAAGGTCCCTCTGTTCTTCCACACTATTAACTATTCTACCATTAACTATGTACTCTGCCTTCAGTTTTGACTTTATCTGTATTGAACTGCATCTGCCACTTTTCTGCACAAGTCTGCATCCTGTCTCTATCCTGCTGTGACGTTTGACAACATTCAACACCATCCACAACACCTCTGACCATCGTGTCATCCACAAACTTACTGACCCATCCCTCTACTTTGTTCAGATCATTTATAAAAAAAATCACAAAGCACAGTGGTCCCAGAACAGACCCCTGCAAAATTCCACTAGCACTGACCTCCAGACAGAATACTTTCTGTCCATGACAACTCTCTGCTTTCTACAGGCAAACCAATTCTGTATCCACACAGCCAAGGTTCCATGGATCCTTGAACAAGTCTTCCATGGGGGACCTTGATATTTTCAGCGCCAGAGATTGAGGTGGGGCACCTCTTATAAAAAGGATTCTATCACTGGAGCTGAGGACTGAAAGGCTTTTAACTTTGTTGTAATAAATACTTCACCACAAAAAGAGACATTAAAGTAGTCTCTGCCTGATGTAGTTGTGAAAAAAGAGTAAATATGCAAAAATGTTGCTTAATTTTTGCTTTTACTCATTGCTGAATTTACATTTTTACAGTTTAACTCTATTTTCCTGACAAAAAATACTGTACTCTGCTTTCAGTTATACTCTATTATAATCAAGATTTTTTTTTCTTTATGAAAGTGAGAATTGTCAATAATGTATAGCTTTGGGTGGTACTGAATGATATTTTGATGGCTGTACGTATCCTGTAACTTTGGATCTCACAAATTAATAGGAGTAAATTATTCTGAAATATGTATATATATTTATATTCTCTGCTTATATAATTATGTGCCGTGTATGTGTGTTATGTGGTCTGGAGAAATGCTGTTTTGTATGGTTGTATATGTATGATCAGATTAAAATAAACTTTTGATCTGATTTAAAGGTATGGATTGAAGACAAATGACCAGATTCTGGCTGATGAGAAACACAAGGAACTGTAAGTGCACTTCAAATCTTGATTATATTAGCTAAAGGAGTCTGAAAATAACTTCAAGGTTGTAAACGATGGGCTTCTTTAGAATTTGTTGTCTTGATACGTCCAGAATGATGCTGCTGGATGAAGGTGGAAAACTTTGCCTCACAGTTGCCCATTGGGAAGTCAACGGAGTTCATTACTAGTGATTGAAAGAAGACAATAATGTACTGGGTTGAGAGCTTTGCCTTAAAACATAACACAGTTGTGGGCTATATAAAAAGGGGTGATGAGTCAACATACAGGAGGGAGATTGAAAACTTGGTTGAATAGTGCAGCAACAACAACTTCTCAGTGAATGTCACGAAAACCAAGGAGCTGATTGTAGCATTTACGAAGGGAAAACCAGAGGTGTACGATCCAGTGAATAGGGAATCAGAGGTGGGGAGGGTGAGCAAATTTAAATTCCTGGGAGTCACTATCTCAGAGGATCCTTCCTGGACCCAACACACTAATATCATCATGAAGAAAGCACGTCAGTACCACTACTCTCCAAGGAGTTTGTGGAGATTCAGAATTTTATTGGAAACCTTGGCAAACTTCTACAGTTGTGTAACCGAGAGTGAAATGAACGGTTGCATCACAGCCTGGTATGGGGGCACCAATACCTCTGAGTGGGAAGCCCTACAAAATGTAATGGACATAGTCCAGTGCATCACAAGTCAACCTCTCCCAATCATCGAGAAAAATCCATATGGATTGCTGCCATCGGAGAGCATCAGCAATTGTCAAGGATCCATACTACCATACTATCTCTGTTCTCACTGCTGCCATCAGAAAAGAGGTATTGGTGCCGCAAGTCTTTTTAATCTTATCATTAAGTACTGGCCGTAATTTTAATAATCCATCCTATATAATTCCAGTTAAAGCTTTCTGAAAAGGAATCAATTGAAAAATATCAGCGAAATCTGGTGGATATACAAATGGAAAATCCAGTAATATGGTATTTAAGAAATTTCTAATCTGTAAATATTAAAAGAAAGAATATTTGGTAAATCATATTTGCTTGCCAGCTGTTCAAAAGACATTAAATGTCCTTCCTTAAATGAATTTGTAAAAGAAACAATACCTTTGATTTTTCCTTATATAGAAAGATTGATCAATTATTGATGATTGAAAAAAGTAATTACAAGATATAGCACTAAATAAGACAAAGTTTTAAAGTTTTTAAAAATAAAAAAAATTCCCAAATTGGAACCAGATTCTCAATATATGTTTGGCGTTGGATCAGATATATTCCTATTGATCTTGGAAAAGCTAAATGGAAGAGGTGTCGCAAGAAGAAGCCCACTGAATACTGCTATCTAGATCTCAATTCTAAATCTGTCCTTCATGGACATCCAATTTATTGAATAAAAAATCCAAAAAGTTAGATAGCAAATATTAGCAACCCAGTAGGAGACCATCTAGAAAAAGAAAATCTCATGTAGTTGTAAAAAAACTTTATTTAGTATTTTTTCCAATAAAAATAAACAGACTTTTACAGAATAAGTAGTCTAATAATAAAACAGTAAAACAAACCCACCCCTCCCCCCTCCCACAACAGATCCCTCAAGGGAAGCATTAAAAATAAACAAAAACATTCAGTAATTTACAATATTACTAAATTCATATTCTTCATATATGGTGTCCACATCTTAATTTAAACAATCATAATTATTATGTAAATTATATGTAATTTTCTCCATGTAGATACACGACTTCAACTCATTAAGCCATCGAACTACATTTAACTCCACTTCATCTTTCCAAGACACAGCAATACATTTATGAGCAACTGTCAATGTTAGAGGAATAAACGCTGTCTGAGACTTATCCAACCCCAAGTCCACTAACGGAATAAAATAGCCCAACAAAAAAAAATTTTGGATCTAAAGGAAAGTGAATTTTAAACAAATTTTGAAAAAGATTCCTAATTTTAAACCAGAAAGGATGAACTTTATCACAAAACCAAAGAGACTGTGTAATGTTCCAACACATAATCCACACCTAAAACACAAATCTGAATTACTAAATCCATATTTTTTCAATTTTTCAGGGATTAAATATTATTGTAATTGCAAAAAATTATAATTAACCATACTATATCTTACATTAATTAATTTAATCAACCCATCATAACACATATTTTCCCAGTCCACCTGACTAATCTCACAATCATGCTCCCATTTAATCCTAGATGTATCTAAATTTTTTTTAACCATTGTATCTTGTAATAATGCATACATTTCTGATATAAAACCTTTATCTGAAAAATATGAAACCATAAATTCAAATTTAGTTAATTTAGAAATTTTCATTTCACTTCCAAAATTGTCTTTCTCTAATGCCCTAATTTGATAATAAACAGAGAATTCTCTAAAATCCCAAATTTCTCTTTAAGATGATTAAATGATAAAAATTTATCCTCTTCAAAACAATCCTGCAAACCTTTTATTCTTTTAATCCACCAATCTTCTAAAATTCTATTATTCAATGAAAAAGGAATCAATTTATTTTGATATATTGAGGTAGGAACTGATAAACTACCTTTTGATCCTATTAATAAATTCTTTTTAGTCCAAATTTCTAATAAATGTTTAAAAATTGGTACAGTATATTTCTTTAGTAAGACAGTGTTCCATTTAAATACAAACTGATGGGGACAAGGTTCCAAGATCGCAGCCAATTCCACCCTTGCCCAACTAGGAGGATTTGAAATATCTAACATGTGATTAATAAATTTTAATTGAGCTCCTTCATAATAATTAAAAAAATTAAGTAATTGCAAACCTCCCAAAGCAAACTGCCAGGTCAATTTATGCATCGCTACTCTTGTTAATTTTCCTTTCCATAAAAATTCTCGAACTACTTTATTTAAATCTTGAAAAAAGGATTTTGGAAGAGAAAAAGGAATCGATTGAAACAAATATTGAATTTGCGGAAAAATATTCATCTTTATACAATTTACTCAACCTATTAAAGTTAAAGGTAAATCTTTCCATTTAATCAAATCTGCTTTAATCTTTCTCATTAATGGTACATAAATTATACAATGATTGAAAATTTACATCAATCATTATCGCTAAGTACAATTTTATCAGTCCATTGAAATTTACTAATTTGTCTAGATTGATCGTAATTTCCTTCAGAAATTGGAAATATTGTAGCGGCGGCTACACTTTTCCTGCAATAACACACGCAACCAGATGGATTGAGCTCAGTGAGCAGACTAGTTTATTGCAGGCTGCTGGGCTGCACTTATACTCCCAGCCTGGACCTGGCTGAGAATCGTGCTGGAGGGCGCTGACGTCATCCGGGCGTCACGTGGTCCCCAAACGTGGGTTTCTGATCCCCGAGCTGGAAGGAAGGGATACCCCCGACAGTGCCATTTTGGCCGGTTGCCCCGCCGCGTGGCTAACAAGCAGGGCCGGTTCACCTGCCTTGTGGTGAGCCGTCACAGTATTTCACTTTTATCCCAATTCACTTTATATCCAGATAATTTACCATATAATTCTAAACAATTTTTGCAAATAAATTAAAGATTGATCGGATTAGTTAAATATATCAAAACATCATCAGCAAATAAATTAATCTTATATTCGTCCTGTCCAATCCTTGTATAATATTCTCATTCTGCCTGATTGCCTGAGTTAACGGTTCAATGACCAACAATCTCATGTACTTGAATAGAGGAGAAAAATTGAGTCTACATAAGTTTATATAAATCTTCAAATCTCCCTTTGCTCCCATTGACGCTGCATGACCTGCTGAGTTTCACCAACACTTTTATGTATTGCACTACAATCAGTATCTGCAGTTTTCTGTCTTTATATTTTTTTGTTGTGTGTGTGTGGCGCACGTATTCATTTATTGTGCATTGTTCAAAAAACATGTAAGCATCCTTGTAAATAGATTTATTTTTCACAAGATCATAACCCTTTGTGATATACTGCATTTTACTTTATGTCTGGAGTACTTTTTTACTCAGGGAATTGTTGGTGAGGGAATGATTATGGAAGAAATGCTTACATTGAACTGTGGCAATGAAGATAATGAAACCTTATGATTCTCCTTTCCGCTGATGAAAATTGTGTTTAGTAAAGCCATTGCTTGAAAGGAAATTGTCGACGGTGAAATCTTGTTTTGATTCTCTTATTTTCAAGAGTTGCTAGAAAAACACTGATATGTGTCCATTACAGATAACGGTGTTATTTTGCTTTTAACCTTGGAGTTAGTTACATTCAAAATAAATCATTTATAGAACTTTGTTCTCTGAAACAACTTCTGTTGAGTTAAATGACATGATTGTAAACAACACATGGTGATTACTCTTTTCAAGTTTGTTACCACAAAATACAGTCTAAGGTGTATATTTACATTGGAATTTTTGATTAACTTCAACTCTGATCACTTCTCATCTCCTGAGTTGTGCCTTGGTTTGGACAGGTTGTGTAACCCGCCCTGGTATTGTTCTTTCCCTACTCCTCAGTTTCTCTTCCTCTTCCTTAGCCCTCTGTACTCTCCTATTAATTCTCAGCTTCTCCCTGAATCCAAGTATTACCTCGGGATACTGTGCTCCTCTCCCTTCCTTTTTCGTTCAGGTGTTTGTGTATTTTTACCTCATTCCTGAGGAAGGGCTCAGGCCTGTGAAAAGTTGACTGCCTTTGACCTTCTGAATTTCTCCAGCACCTTTGTGTGCTCTCACGTTTAAGATGGATGCCTTTGTTTTTTTCATCAGTTTTTGCCCAAAGCCATAGCAATTCTATGGCTGGATCCAGGCATTGTCATATCCCTGCAGTGATACGTAGCCCATACTTTAAAATATTTTTTGAGAATTGTGCTTCCTGTTCCTCGTTTACTTTCTAATTGTAATTATTAGGAAAATCACAATTTTCCAGAGCAATGATTTTTTTTCTCCTTCTTGCCTATGTTTACATTTCACTTGAATTTTCTACTGATGGTGTGAGGAATTTGTATTACCACCATGCTAATTTAACACTTCCTTATTCATATTGCATGTCGAGTCATATTACTGTAAACAAGCTGGCTGCTCATTCCAATTCCATTGGAAACAGTAGTGATAACGTAGAAGTTTTTAATTGGCTTTGAAGTACTCTGGAACATCTGAGGTTCTAAATTTTTTAAACTCCTTCCTTTAGTGATTGTCTAAATTTTTGTCTTAAAGATATGAACCTGATTCCAAACCATTGCCCGGTTTCTTGGTCAGTTTCTGATGGTGCCATTAACTTTAATTTTCCTACCTCTACCTCTGTTCCAACTTTTCATTCTGATCATTGTAATTAATATGTTTCAGCATTTTTTTTTGTTTGCAGTGCATTCTTGTCTGAACACAACGTCCTTTAATCTTGCTCATTTCCTGTTAACAAGACATCAACTAAATCTTCTTATTCCTGCTATCCCTTTTGTAATTTTTCATTTATTTTTGTCCTGCTTTTTTTATATTAGCCTTTATTTCCATTTAAATTTTTACTTCTGATTTATTTTTGTCTATTTTCCAGTTCATTACTTCTTTCCAACAATCAATCCCATCCTCTCCAGAACTGATGCTGCTCCCTCCAAGAAAACCTTTAGCTGATACCCTTTCACTCCTTATTTATCTATCTGTCAATCTATTTATTTTAATGATGCAGTAGGTTAGGAGGCCCTTCTGCCCAGGAAACCCATGCAGCCGAATTAACCTACCAGACTTGTTCATTTCGGAGGCTGGGAGGAAACTGGAGCACCTTGAGAAAACCCATGCAGGTCAAGAGGAGAACATACAAACTCCTTACAGAGACCCGGATTCTAACCCAGGTCTTTCATGGAGTTATGTGCTACCCAATTATGGTTTAGTTTTAGTTTGTTTTATTTGTCACAAGGCAACTAGTTCAGTGAGAGGGGTTCTTCTGCAAACAGACAGCAGGTTATTTCCTACATTAGCTATGTGCAGAGTAAACAATTACAATTAGCACCAAGCAAGGGTAGCAAGATGGTACTATTACAGAGTTCATTCACCAGTCTGGCTGTGAAGAAGAAATTGTCTTTAAGCCTTTTGATGCATGTGTTCACACTTTTTCAGCCTTCTTGGTGGGCGGTGGGAGAAGAGAGTATGTCCAGGTGTGCTATATTTTATATACCCCCTCCATAAATCTTCGTCCGCGAAGCCAAGCCAAAGAAATATTGTATGTAGATATGCTTTAAATGCAAGAGCTTGGCTCAAGTCAGACAGTCCAGGCTCCAAGTGCCTTTGCAAAAACTTTGAAAAAATCCTATAAGGACTTCACAAGTAGGTGTTAATTGGACCTGCTGTGGACTAATGGATTATTGTTTTGTCTTGAGTGCAGTTTGCTGTTCTAGGAAGGTCATGTGATTTTGCAAGCAGAGAGAGAAATAATTCAGTCCAGCAGCAGCTGAGACTGGAACATGACAAGCTTGTGAAAAACCCCATTTTGAGGATGGGTTGTGAGTTCTTAGTTCAGCCTGTTCAAAGCCCTTGTGGTCCATACAAGAGGAGATGGCTGGCTCACTTGAAATAAGGCAAACAAAAAGGAATTCTGTGGTAACCTGAAAGAAAGAGGTTATCATCTGGAAAACCCTGATGGGGCAAGTTTCTTCGGCAAGACACTGAAGTGTACAATGAGCAACAAATATCTCTCTGAAAACTGACAAGAACCTTCCTGAGTGGTAACCATTTACCTTTCAAGCACCAAACCCTGGTGAAATTCATAAATGTTAAATTCTGTGCTCAGTATAAGAATTGCCTGATACCGGGTGAACTTGGAGGAGTGAGAAAGTGAGATTAGACTGTGTTTAAGTAACCATTTGTCTTGGTGAATTTCTTTTGCTCTTGGGTTTTGGGGTCCTCTGGGCCCATAACACCGGGGCATGATAGATCAGTGTGTTGGCTGCCTTTCCCAGGCAGTGGGAGATGCAGGTGAACTCCATGGAGGGAAGGAAGGCTTGCATTATGTTCTGAGTTGCATTCATTGCCTTCTGTCATTTATTCTGATGTTGATCACAGCAGCTCCATCCCATGCTGTGATGCATCCAGAAAGTATGCTTTCAATGGTGGACCTGCAGAGGTTGTTAAGGACAAGGGAGATGCCAAACTTTTTACCTCTGAGAAAGTGGCATTGGTGTGCTTTCTTGATCATTGCATCAATGTGCTAATCCCATGTCACGTCATTGGAGATTTTTAATTATTTGACTGGAGACATTGTAGTTCTCATTAGGATTCAGTTCCTGAAATTTGGCGAAGAAGGCATCGACATGAATATTCTTGCATTTGCCTGAAGCTTCTATCTTGTTCTGATCTGTGGTTAGAATTATTCTTTCCCTCTCCTCTATCAGGCAAATGGGAATGATTATTTAACTTTGAAACCTCCTTTCCAGGTGTTCTCAGTTTCAACCAATTTATTTGAGTAGAATACATAAAGTTCACCCTCCCTGTTGATGGTTAATATCCAGTTTCACATCCTCTGCAGAAACAACCCACCATTGTACAGCGTTGCCTCCTTTTGCCTGAAAAATCATATTTTTTTGTGACTATTATTGACATAAACTGTAAACTATTCTGCTCTGTCGAATAGGTTCAAATCTTTGACTTAATAACTTCCTCAGGCTTTTGTAAAAGTTTCTTGTGTCATTACTGTGTCATTTTGGAATTGATTATAAAGTAGCAATTTAATTAAAAGTTTTGTTTTAAAAGTATGTGCAAATTCATTGGAAACCAAACTGCTCTCAGTTGGTAAAAATTCATGAAGCCAAGTTGACAGAACATACAGCATGGAAACCGGCTCTATGGTCGATATTTCTGCGTCAAGCATGATGCCCAGGTATATTCAGTCTTAATGGTGAGCAGAAACTCATTGGCTGAAGATCCTTCTTCTATGCTCTATAATTCTATAACTTTAAGCTGCTCATTTGAATGGAAAGTACAAATTCATTTGTATCAATACAACCTGAGGAAAGCATTCTCCAGTCCACGGTGCAAAGCATGGCCAACACACATCTAGACAATCGATATATACATACAGAACCTATATAACATATTTAAAAATAAATATTATATGGGGAGTTGTTTTAGCTGTTCAGCAGTTATTGCACTAACTGCCCGTGGGAAGAAGATGCATGTCTCTAGCGCTTTCCTGATTAGTGTAGGTGGAAGATGTGTTCAAGGAGGTAGGGGTCATCACATATTTGCGAACCCTCTTCAAACAAAGATCTCGGAAAATGAAATCAATTGGAATGGGGAAAGAGACTCCAGTGATCCTCTGCTGCTCTTATGGTCCTGTGGGTTGGCTTCTGATCTGATGCCCTACACTGCAGCGACCATATTGCACTGTGATGCAGCCAGCCAGGATGTTCTCGATAGAGCTCCTGTGGAAAGTTGACAGAACGGTGGCTGGTAGCCTTGCCCGGCTCACTCTTCTAAGGAAGTGCATTTGCTGTTGCACCTTCCTGACAAGTGAGGAGATGTGTGTCCATGTCCAGGACAAGTCACATTTTAAGTTGTCTCTGAAGAACTTGTTTCTTTCCACTACCAAGCTATTAATGTGTAGTGAGGGAGGTCATCCCTGGTCTTTCTGAAGTCTGCATTCATCTCCTTTCTCCTGGTCTGCAATCATCTCCATGTTGAGACACAGGTTTTCTCACACTGTTCAACAAGATTTTCTACTTCTTCTCAATTGCCTTGTCTGAAAACTTGACACTGTTGGACTTGGATCTGGCATTGTAGTCATGGGTCAGTCGCATGAAGAGGAATGGCTAAGCACACAGCTGGTGTTGTTTTCCTCCAGATTGCTGACCTTTCAGGTGACTTGCTGTCAGTGACATTTAGTTTTTGTGGATGAGTAAATATTTGTATGAACTGGAGAAATTTTCAGATTTACTTTGTAATTGCAGTCACCTACTAAATCTCTACCAGTGGAAAATGAAGGGCAAACAATTTGTAATGTTCAAATTTGCTTTTCTGTTTGTTGGATGTTCTTTGCAATTTGTTGACATCACATTGACTTAAATACTTGTTTCAAATCTATCTTTATTCAGCGATGGAAAAGTCTGTTTTGTTTATAGTCACACAGCATGGAACAGGTCCATGTTGTTCAAGTTGGCATTTTGGGCTTGTCCTATGTACTTGCATTTGGACCTTAATATTTGAAGTCCTTTCTAAAAACAATCTGCTGGAGGTGGAGTAGCATCAGTGGGAGATTTTAAAAAACGGTCAGGGTTTTGGCTAAACCCTTCATCAAGACTGACAAAGGGTTTTTGCTGAAACATTGACCTCTTTTTTTTCTCCTACTGATACTGCTCGACCCACTGAGTTCATCCAGTAGATTGTTTTCATCTCCAGATTCTAGCGTCTGCAGTCGCCTGCTAGATTCTAGTGTTAAACTTGATTGGGCAAGGCATGTTTTCCCAGGTTGCAACTCGTCATCAATGAATCTTAGCTACAAGGAACTATTTTTTTTTAAAAATAGTTATTCACCGAAGGTTTTGTTCTCTTCAATGAAGGGTGGGGACTACATTGGAGAGACTGTCTTTCCAACAAAGGTCTGTGATGTACAGTGACTTTTAACTCTTTTTAATCAGTTTAGTGGAAAATAAACAGGTTATTTAAAATGAAGAAACTCCCTGAGCAGTTCCTTTTCTATCTGGCAATAATGGCTGTTAGATGAATGACTTACAAGTTGCAACTTGCCAATGGCAGCAGGCTTGCCTTTGATTTACTCCACCCTTGCTGGGCGAGATTGACTAGGTTTTGATTTGTATTTTGTTTATATTGCAGAAAACTTGCTGATAATTGCATTTTTAGTAAAAACTCAAAAATGCTGGAGGAACTCAGCAGGTCTCACAGTGCCATCAGAGGTGGATAAAGTCTCTGAGATCATTATAGGTGTATTGCCAGTTGATGTTTGTAGGTGCCATTTGGGAATAAAATGCGAATGAGAAGAAATAATTTTACACGCTAAATGATAGGAAACATTTTCAGAAATTCAATGTAACTTGTACCTGAGCTATTACATTCTATCAATTGTGACCTTTGGACAGAGGTGTGCCAAAACTGATCTGCAGTAAAATGTATTGAGTTATCCAAGCAACCCTCAAATTACATCTGTTTGGGTAATGGAAAATTGTTCTTATTGAATTCACAAATCACAGAAAATTGCAATATGAGCAGTTTTCTGGAAAGGCAAGCTATGCTGGGCCACCTGCATATATGATCTTTAACCAATAGATGGTGTTTATCCTCTTAGAATTCAACTGTTTTGAGAGAGAGAGAAGCTATTAAACAAGACTGGTGTTATAATCCTTAAGGATAGAAGAAACATATTCTTCAGACATTATTGAAACTTTCATAGAGAATATCCTCTCTGAGTTAACAGGAAAAGGGGCAGCACTTCCACTGGTACAAATCTGTGGAGACCGGAAACAGAACACTACCCCATGGGGTCCAACTGCCTAGTCTGACTGCTGTTGACTCTTTACAGGCTTTAAACAGTTAAAGGAGCTGACGGTGGTTTTATTTAAAATCCTGGGGTCTTTACTCAAGATGGTGGAAGCCACAAGGGGGGTTGCAGACTCCGGGAAAGCAGAGGACTGGCGCAGGGCCCCACCTCCCATTTGAGAAGAAGAAGCAGACAATGTCTCACGGGATGGTGACCACAGCGGCAGTCAAGTGAGAGGCTCTGCGGCCGACATATAGGTGACGAGCTGTTGGTGGTTCAAGGCAAGGAACCCACACAGGCTGCAGGCAGCTGGAGACTGCAGTCAAAGGATTTGCACCAGACTGCGGACTGCTGAAGACTGTCTGAAAGGTTACCAGGTATTGGAACTGGGGTGCTAGAGGATGCCAAGTACGTCGAAGGATTTCTAATTGTGTTTGATGTTTGGATCTGGAGCTCGGGTTGCTGATGTTTTGGACTGGAGTTTATGTGGCTGCAGAGGCTGTGGGAGCGCTGGAGATGAATCCACGGACCCTCAGTGACTTGGAGGACTCTCTTTTGCTTCTCTTTCACTGACTGCAAGAGGTGCCTGGGAATTCCTGTTGATGCAAATCTGTCTGCCTCACAGCAGACTACAGGCAACTTTGTGAAATATTACACTGTTTTTATTATGTACCAATAAAGGAATCTTGAATCATTTACCCATCAAGATTAACACTTAACTGTTTTCCCTTTGTAGAAATGAGCCTTGGGGCTAGGCATGATAATCTTTGTGAGTGCTTTTCCTGAGAGTGCTCTGTCCAGAGAAATGTCTCCTAATATCCATGCCCAAAATTTGGATTTTACATTGCAAAGCTTTTTTGTAGAACATAAGAACTACTTGGCTGCTTGTATTTGCACCACCATTCAGTAAAATCATGGCTGATTTATTTTTGCTTTGCTGTAACCTTCTCATTCTAATGTAATATCTCTTGAGTCTCTTCACATCCAAAAATCAGTTGACCTCTATCTTTCTTTTGAATACTTTATTTTCATTTTGTGGACAGCATGCATCAAGAAACAACCATTACTTAATTAAAATGAAAGATCAATGGTACAAGTTGTCCATATCTTCAAACAGTCCCATTTCCTCCCTCAAATGAAGCCCTGAAGAAAGAGAAAAGAACAAAAGAGATAGATACGACAAAAGAAAAACAGAAGCAAGAAAGAAAAGAAGAATCTGTCGGGATCCAGTATCCAATTCGTAGGATCTAATTCCTTTACTTACCTAGATCTCTAGTAAGGGAAAGAACCAGGATGTAGAACTCAGGAGCAGAATAAGTGTCCCTAAATATTCAACCCTGCGTTGTGCAAATATAGCTGCCATACCTGCAAAAACATGTTGTTCTTCTTCCTGAAGTTGTAAGGAATTTTCTCTCGGGAAACACAACTATGCATTTCTGCATTCCATTAAGCTAGATCCAGAGAGGAATCAGACTTCCAGATAACCGCAATACATTTCCTAGTCACCGCCAATGCAATTTTAAGAAATTCTAATTGATAATTGGACATTTTCATTTTAGATTCATGTCCACAGTATTTCCTAAGAGAAACAATTCTGGACTTTGTGGTAACTTTCTTAATAATTTGATTTAATAAAATTATTAAATTTTCCAAAAAGAGGTTCACTTTAGTGCATGACCAGGTGGCATGTAAAAAGGTTCCTTTTTCTTCACAGCATCTAAACATGTATCCGATATATAAGAATTTAATTTATGCAACTTCTGCGGGATAAGATATAGCTAGTGCTAAAAAATTATTTTGCACCAATCTATATCTTAACATTAATTGTATTGGTCATGCAATCTGGATATAAATTGGACCAGTTCTTTTCACCAATACTAATATTCAAGTCTGATTCCTGCTTGGAAGAACCTGATTGAAGTAAGGAATACATTACAGATGTAAACTTCCCTTTCAAATCAGAATCTCCATTTCACTGCACTCTGGTAACATCATGGTTGGCCCTAATTTTATTATCCATTGTTAAAGGAATTTATCTATTTTGAGTCAAGGGCATTTTTGGAGATATTTTTCTTTTTGATCCAATTAAATTATTCAATTACTTCTATCTTGAATGTACACTGCATTTGATTCCAAAGATTCACTTGCTTTAGTGAAGAAATTTCTTTGTCATTCTGGATGGTGAATCCATATTTTGCGACTGACGACCCTGAGCCTCATCTCTCCCATCAAGCTGTGGACACTTTTACCAGGGGAAACTCCATCCCTCATCTACCCTGTTGAGCCCTGTAGAAATGTTGTCTTTTTCAATGAGATTGCCTCCCATTTTTATAAACCTCAGTCTGGTCGTATATCATAGAAACAGGTAGTTCAGCCCACTGAGTCAGCACCAACTATCAAACCACCATTTACATGAAACCTACATTCATCCAAATATATTTTTTCAACATTCCCATCAACTCCTGCCATACTCTACCATTCACTTTTACACTAGAGGCAATTTACAGCAACCAATTAACCTAACCACACATCTTTGGGATATGGGAGAAAACTTATCTAGTCACAGGAAGAACATACAGACTCCACACAGACTGCAGGGGACATCAGAGTCAATCCCACACTGCTTTACCAGTTGCAAACTGTTTCCCCCCCCCCCCCCCCCCCCCACTTCTTCAACAAACCTGGCTTCCTAGAAATTAGCCTTGCAAATCTTTGCGTTGACTTTATCTGAAGTACATTATTCATCCTTGAGTAAAAAGCCCAAATTGATGCAGAGCATTCCGGGTATGACCTCACTAGATCATTCCACAATTGCCCTTCACTTGAATACTCATTATTACTGCAAGAAAGACCCTTTTCCTTCTGAATTGCTCACTGGACCTGCACTATATTATATCTTCATTGATTCACATGCAAGGTCATCTAAGTCTACACCCTGCTTTGCTTTGTCACTCTTTAAAAATTAAATTGAATTGAAAACATTAAACTCGGATATTTTTAAAAAAGTGAATATTCTAAAACACATTCACGTTGTTTCAGTGATGCTGTTTTTGGCTGAATTTTCTTGAACAATTTCTTCAGCCTATGTCCTGGGATTTTTACCTCAATTTGTGTTTCATCACGGCCAGGAAGAATGGGGAATAGGTCCCTCCAACATGGGGACTTGTGCTCATGACATCACGTAATTCTGGGATGGGTGAAAACTCTGGGGAAATGCTGTCAGTTCAGTTAAAGAGCTGCCGATATTTCATTGCGTCTTAGTTTTTCCATAACTTTGATTTTTGTACTCGTCTCAGTTTGTAAGCTCAGGATCTTATTTGTTTTGTTTACTATGTCAGTGACCCATCTTCAGCAGTTATTCTACCTTTTATACCTGCTGCAAAATTGTGCCTTGTGCTTTGAAAATATCTTAAATTCATGAAAACAATCTGAATTATTTTGTCGGCTTCATTGCTTTTTTTGCGATCTGTGGATTATACTGATGTGCAGATGGACTGCTTTGTTTGATTTGATGGGTTTCATCTTTGAAGAGAAACCAATTTTAAATGAATGTTTTTGAATATAAATGCAGAAGTGGTATCAGCAGATTAGGTTCTATTCTCTTCAAAGTGGATTAACCATGGAAAATACAAAACATTGATCTTGTAACTGTTCAATTGTCCCTTGGCAGTGGTAATTAAAAATAATTATCAGATTTTTAAAATCATTGTTATTAATGCATGAATCAAGCAAACCTGATTGTCAGTAGTCGGGGATTCATGGGAGCGAATGATCCCAGCAGAATGTTCTGGATTGTGGTTTACACCTACGGAGTATCTCTCTCCAGCATGCTTTCCCTGTAAGATGGAGGCTTTAAGTGAGGCACTTGACGTGATTAAGGTTTGCTGAACACAAGCTTTTAGCAGGCACCCTACCTCCTACACTGTCATTTTGTGACGTAGGGAATCATAGAATGTTGGTGCCAATAAGTGTGTATGTAATCAATTCCAATTTTAAAAATACATTTGGATAACTTAATGGAACAGATATTTTAAACTTATCCTCACTCAAATAATGAAACTGCATAAATGTTAAATATAGTATTGAGGAGTTGCAGGCTTTAAGAGTCTCCTCCAACAGAGGGCAGCAATGTTGTGATGTTGCAAAGTACAACAGCTTGAACTGCTAATCTCTTATTAACTCAGTAATTGCCACACATCGATGTTGCTGCCTCTTCAGCACCCCACCCAATTAGACCCAAGTTTTGCTATCTTAATCTTGTGATTTCACATTAAATAGCAGAGGTTTTACTGATAATAACTTACCCACTGTTCATTTCGTTATGTGTTAGCACTAAAAGCAAACCAAACATTTCCCTCCTTGTTCAAAAAATTCTACAAGAGGTGGTTAATGCTTGTGATGACATGTAGCTTTTAGATTTTATGCCAACTCTACTTCCCATCCTTAGAGATGCTGCAGGAACTTTGCTGCCTCTAAGTATTTCTCCGGCTCATGTCGGGAACTTGTATTTGGATTTAATTGCCATGACTGGTCAATAAATCTACCAGGAGGTAGAAGGCATATTAGGTTATGCTATTTGTTTTACATGAAGCAGTTGTTGACTTTTTATGATGACAAAGAGTTTTTTGCATCTCGCTGAAGAATGTTCATTTTCTGTTTGATTATACAAAGCGTCAACAATATGAATTGGCAAGAGTGTGGAATTTCTAACCATTCCATTTCTTTATGTTGTAATACAAAGTTAGAGATTTATTGCAACTATTTGTATAGCTTATTATAATTTCAACAAACAAAAACATGCATGCACATTGTGGGAGGACTGTCAAATAAAAATTATGGCACAACTAAAGACCTTGTCCAACCCCACATTGAGAGTGGTGCATACTTGGAAGACACTGGAGGAAGCAGACTTGCTGACAGCATTAAAGAAATGTCTAACTGAGGTCTTGAATGCTGGGGATAAGAATACAGATGGGTGCCCCATGATTAGCTTGGATTTATTGACCAAATGGCATCTTTCATCCTGTGTGATTCTGTCTCTGGATGTATCTGTGTGAGAAAGGGAAGAGATGTCACTGCTCTGATTCTCTGCTTGTCACTGGGTAAGTAAAAATCGAGCCAGACTAATGAGCCAAATGTCAGCTGAGATGGAGATCCCTGCATAACGCCAGCCTCTGTGGAAAAACTATGCCCTTGGGTCTCCTTTCAATTCCTCTCTTACTAGATCCCCCACTGGTCTCTGACCCCCCTCCCATCCTGTCATAATACCAGCTATCTCCTCCACAGTTTTAACCATGTAAAGTTGTAAATTGTATGCTTTACATGGCTGTTTTAATGTAATCAGGAAACTTGCATTCCATGTTAACAATGATAGCCTTCAGAGTAAAGCATGAAAATGTGCAGACATTGTGGTTGAAGTAAAAACAAGGCTGGAGAAGCTCAGCAGGTCAAGCAGTATCCTTTATTCTTTCTTTCTTTGGCTTGGCTTCGCAGACGAAGATTTATGGAGGGGGTAAATGTCCACGTCAGCTGCAGGCTCATTTGTGGCTGACAAGTCCGATGCGGGACAGGCAGACACGGTTGCAGCGGTTGCAGGGGAGAATTGGTTGGTTGGGGTTGGGTGTTGGGTTTTTCCTCCTTTGTCTTTTGTCAGTGAGATAAAAATACAGAATTGACATCTTGGGATCGAGCCCTTCATCAAGGTATGGCTTTCTTGTATAACATTGCATTGAGGATATTGGTTGCTGTCAAATCGAGATTAAGTTTAGAAAAGTACATTGTAAGATGATCATTAAATAATGAGGAGTTTCAACAATAAATGAGCGAATAATGATGAACAACCATGAAGAAGAAAAAATCAACTGATCATATCACAAACTAGAAAGAAGCTGCATGACCCTTTGGGCCCATGATGGATCCCAGCAGAGCAAATCTCATCAGTTCCAGCCCATCTCCTAGTTTATTTTCCTCTCTTACATGCCCATCAGCTCACTGCTTGATTTATTTTGCTATGTATCAATATTAAGGGGTAATTTTCCTTTAACCCTCACCTCATTTTTAGGGTGTGGGAGAAAACCAGAATGCCCACTGAAAGAACTCAAGGTCAGGGCCAATGGGTGTCCACAGCTAGGAAATGAAGCAACCAAAGCAGGGTGATTAAGCAAGTTTAACCAGTAAAATTTCAGGAGCTAAATATGCACAACAGTGTTGCAGTCATCAGTGGGACCAAGTTTTAAGTAATGCTTTTTGTACCATCTAATCTTCAGAAGGTAGGGTAGCAGCATGGTTCTGTTTGCAGTGCAATGCACAAATGTACTGGAGAAATTTGGAAGATCACAATATCCATAGGAAGTCGAGGGTAACCAATATTTTGGGCTGGGCACTTCGTCAGGTACAAGAAAAAACTGGCATTCAATTGAATAAAAAGATGGGGAGAGGAGGAGCACAGAATAACAGATAAGAGGTCATAGGTGAATGCGGGTGGGAGGGTGGAAGAGAATAAAAACAGGAAGTGACAGAGGAGAGTAACTCTCTGGAAGGAGCAGGAAGAGATGGGGAGCTGTTGGAAAAGAGACTGAAGGATTGGGAAAGAGAGACATGGGGAGGGAGCAAACAGAAATTGGAAGTCTATGTTCATGCCGACTGGTTGAAGGAAGTTGAGGTGGAAAACAAAGTGTTGGTCCTCCAATTTGTGGGTTGCCTCAGTAATGAGGCCATAAGCAGACATGTCAGTGTGGAATTAAAATGGATTGTTTGCATTTAATTGCAGGTTTGATGAACTTGTGAAGAAGTTCAAAGTGGAGTATCATGCTGGTGGATCTGCACAGAATTCAGTCAAAGTTGCCCAGGTTAGTATTTGCCCAACGGAGGTTGTAACTGATGAAAATACTTTTAAATCCATTGTGACTTGAATATGTTATAATACTGCACTTGAATATTTCCACAGTCCAACCTGAAACTTTTGAGTAACTTAGTCTAGGTCTCACTTGTGGTTAGGTGAGATAAAAAACTAGAGGACATAGGTTGAGGATGAAAGGGGAAAATTTTAAATGGAATATTTTTTCATGCAGAGAGTGTGGAGCCAGCTGAATTGGTAAATGCAGGCTCAATATTGACATTTAAGAAAAATTCAACATGTACATGGATGGGAGGGATGTGGTCTGGGTACAGGTCAGTGGGATTAGGGAGGATAATAGTTTGGCACAGATTAGATGGGCCAAATGCCCTGTCTGTGCTAGTTTTCTTGGGTCTCCTCTCATTGATTTGTAGAGGCTTTAATAGCACTATAAGATCCAGTGGAATATCCTTAAGTTGTTTCTCTGCAGGGACCAGGGATGTGGATTTCAGATCGAAGCCTTCTTGAAACTTGCCAGGTGTAACTGAGAAGAGTCATTTATAATTGTGATATTTGTGTTATAATTGCATATTTGATCATTTCTGTTTTCTAAGGGGGCTCATCCAGTTAAAACAGGACAGCATTCACAGCTTGAGGAAACATGCAGTACATTGGCATGCATGCCAAATAAAAGTAGATTGCGTTCAGTCTCAGAGTGACAATGCATTTATTGATTATTGATGCATTTTCTGAATATTTTGTTTTAGATTTTCCATACATGTAATTAGTAAATCACTATGAAATACAACAAGTGTTTAAATTGAGGAGAGTTACATATGGTTATATCCCCTTCCCTTCCTATCCCCATCTCCACACCCCCCCACAGGCCTCAGTAATGAGGTTGGAAGAACATGTCTACATATTTATACTTAAAATTTGCATATACGGGCTCCAAATTCGCAAAAATATAGCATTTATTTCTCAAATTATATGTAATTTTCTCTAAAGGGATACAGCTTTGAATTTCTGCATTTCATCTTCCCATATCTAAAAGTGAATCTGATTTCCAAGTCACTGCAATATATTTCATTGATACTGCTAAAGCTATTTTAACAAATTTTGTTTGATAAATTGAAATTTTCATCTTGGGTCTTGTTCCTTCTACATCTGGGTTTAATGGGAATACTGTACCTGTAACTTTTCTAAAAATTTCCCTAAGTCTGCCCAAAAGGATTTTTACCTTAAAACATGACCACATTGAGCATTTAAAAAAAAAGTACCCATCTTTTTACCACACCTAAAACATTGATCTGATAAATCTGATTTCAGTCTATTTAATTTTTGTAGTGTTAAATATAATTGATGTAAGAAGTTGTATTGAACCCATCTATTCCCTACATTCTTTCTTCTTTCTCCTTCTTCTTTGGCTTGGCTTCGTGGATGAAGATTTATGGAGGGGTATGTCCACGTCTGCTGCAGGCTCGTTGGTGACTGACAAGTCCGATGCGGGACAGGCAGCCACGGTTGCAGTGATTGCAAGGGAAAATTGGTCGGTTGGGGTTGGGTGTTGGGTTTTTCCTCCTTTGTCTTTTGTCAGTGAGGTGGGCTCTGCGGTCTTCTTCAAAGGAGGTTGCTGCCCGCCGAACTGTGAGGCGCCAAGATGCATGGTTGGAGGCGATATCAGCCCACTGGCAGTGGTCAATGTGGCAGGTACCAAGAGATTTCTTTAAGCAGTCCTTGTACCTCTTCTTTGGTGCACCTCTGTCTCAGTGGCCAGTGGAGAGCTCACCATAGAACACGATCTTGGGAAGGCGATGGTCCTCCATTCTGGAGACGTGACCCACCCAGCGCAGTTGGGTCTTCAGCAGCATGGATTCGATGCTTGCGGACTCTGCCAGCTCGAGTACTTTGATGTTGGTGATGAAGTCATTCCAATGAATGTTGAGGATGGAGCGGAGACAGCGCTGATGGAAGCATTCTAGGAGCCGTAGGTGATGCCGGTAGAGGACCCACGATTCAGAGCCGAACAGGAGTCTACATTACTAGTGTTTGAAATACTGTCTTGACAGAGATCAGACCATCTTTGCTCAGCGAGTGTGATATTCAAGTCCAACTCCCATTTCTGTCTAGATTTACGCAGTCCTTGCTTAATAGTTTCTTTTTGCAATAAAATATATGTTGCTGATGTAAATTTCTTTGTGTTTCCTCTCCCTAATAAGAGTTTCCACCTCGCTACAAATGGGTAACCACATCTCTGAATCTAATTTTTCCCTTAAAATGCTCTCAGTTGGAAATAACAAAATAAGGCATTGTTAGGTATTCCATATTTGTTCAAATTACATCAATTGGTGTTGTTCATAACAATCCTCAATATTTTTAATGCTCTTATTGGACCAAGTAATTAAAAAATACATGGTGTTTTGAAAAAGGTACAAGTTGATTTTGAATCAAAGGCAATTTAGGCGATAGGATTCCTTTAGTTCCAATTTCATCATTTATCTTATTCCAAAGAATAATCAAATGTTTCAACAATAGTGTCTCTTTAGCCCCAATTAATAATTTTGAATCCCATTTGTACATGAATTTCTCTGCTAACTTCTCTCCTATTTTATTTATTGATAAATTGAATTTGCATAATAGTGCAGTTAAAAAAAAACTATATATTAAATCCCACTAATTAGATAGATTTGGAAAATAGAGTAGTTTGAACTAATAACAAATTTTTGAAGAGTAAGAGCTGAAGGTTTTGTGTTCTTTGTTTTTCACGACATGAATGTTGTTGGTGAGGCCAGCATGAATTGCTATTCCAGATTATTTGAGAATGTGACCTATCCATCTGGCGAGGTTCTTTCTGCAATGGTATACAATTGGGTATTGCAGGGTTTATAGATTTGGAATCATAGAATCTTGCGCATCGAACTGCCCACCAAATCCACACTGGCATTTACAGCCATTTTATTTTCCCCATGTTATAATCAGCTCCCCAGAGATTCTACCACTCATGTACACTGAGAGGTGTTTGAAAGGGACAGTTGAAACTTGATCAGGGAGCGGATTAAATTATTTAGCACTTTCATTAAGAGAGCAAAATAGGGATAATCAGCTAAATGACATCTGTCCAAGTAATTTGACTGAATTATTTCCAATAATCTATTATCCTTTATGCATAGTTAAGTATTGCTTTAACATGCTCTTTGGCTGACACCATTTGAAACCTGAATTTTTTTTTAAGATCTTGCCCATAGTGAGTTGTTGCCATAGAAACAAATGGAAGCAACTTGCTGAGCTAGAGAAAAATCAGTGAACCTTGGATACATTTCAGAGTGATTTTTAAAATAGCACTGATTAGAGCAACGGTATCGTGGATGCCAATTGTGAGAGGTGCACAACAAATGGATGTAGCTAAAGAAAAGCATATTTTATAGTTATTACAGTCTGAAGACTTTTTTGTTTAACTCCATATTTTATGATTGCTGCTTTATAAATATTGTGAAAGGTCATCTGCAGTGAGCTGGCTATGCATTTGCAATCTGGTTGGGGGGGTTTCTTTATTTCATTTCAAGGTCAAGGCACTGCCAGAATCCCCTCTAGAACTGAACTGAGAATCTGAAAATTAAATATAAGGTTGTCTTGAAGAATTTATTTGGTTATATTTTACAGTTTGGAATTTTTCATTCAATAATCCTGTAATTAATAAAATAATTAAGCCTTTAAATTCCTATAATTGACTTAGTTGTTAATGATGGAATTAATTGTAAAGTGAAATGGAAGAGGGAAAGGGAAGCAAAGAAACAGTAAATGAAATCAATCTGCAAGAAGTTGAGGACAGGGTGATACATGTTGTCTGCATAGACTTTCGCTAGATCTTTGATAAGGTCCTGCATTGTAGGCTGGTTGGGAAGATTAGATTACATGGGATCGAGTGTGAGCTAGCCAAGTAGTTGCAGCAATTGTTTGATGATGGGAAGTGGTGGGGGGGTTAATGGAGGGGTCGCTGCTCAGATTGGAGGCCTGTGATGCAGGGAACGGGGCTGGGTCCACTCTTGTTTCCCATCTGTATTACTGACTTCGATTACAATGTAGTTAGCACGGTTAGTAAGTTTGCAGATGATGCCCAAATTAATGGTACAGTGGACAAAGAAATTTTTATCTAATGTTACAACAGGATCCAGATGAACTGGGAAAATGGACCAAGGAATGACAGATGGAATTTAACTCTGACAAGTGCAATTATGTTGCTCTTTAATGGTTAAATCAGAATGGGACTTGCACAATAATAGGTAGGGGACTGAAGAAAATTGTAAAACCGAGGGAGGTTCAGGGATACCAGTATATAATTTATGAAAGTGACACAGATAGTCAGGGTGGTGAAGGCACTTTCATGCTTGTCTTCATTGGACAGAATTTGAGTACAGGAGAAACGATGTCATGTTACAACTGTGCAAGACATTGGTGAGGCTACAATTGGCGTATCGTGCACAATTCAGGCCAACCAGCTATAGGAAGTGTCATGATAATGAATATGTATGAGATGTACCGGAAGTCGCGTGGTATGAGAGAGAGATAAGAACACAAGCAGGAGAACAAAGGAAACGGGAAAATAAAGCCACTGAGAAGTTTACCTGATAAAACTTGTGTTTAATGTTTTATTAACTTCACATTTCGGGCCACAAATGTGACATTGGCGACGAGGATGCTACATTTCAACGCCATTTGTTTCGGAGAACGAGACAAGAAGATGGCCAGACTACGCCAGCTAGCTGTTGGATGCAATTACATGCCAGCTGATTTGGACAACCAATTATTGGATCAAGTCGTACAGCAATGCAGATCAGATAAACTCAGAAGACGTCTACTGGAAAGAGGGAGTGAGTTGGAACTCACCGATGCTTTAACCATTGCTGCTGCATTAGAGGCTGTTGAAGGGCAATTTCATACCATGACCATGAAAGACAACTCAAGCCAGCAAATTAAGAGGCTCTCACATCGCCATAACCAGCCAAGATATACGTCGACACAGGACGTGGAGTGTTATCGATGTGGAAACCGAGGTCACTTTGGAAAAGACCCATATTGCCCGGCCAAAGGCAAAGTTTGCAGAAAGTGTGGAGGCAAGGACCACTTTGCAAAGAAGTGCAAAAGCAAGTCCAATGCAGACCAGAAGAGGAAGAGTACAACTTCCAAAGGCAAAGTCTGGGGGAAAGGAAAATATCCTGGAAAGAAAGATACCATTTGCCAGATAGACGGTGACGATGATGATACCCAGGAGGAACAGAGTTGTTACCAATTTACGTTGAATGAAGTACATCACGAGAAGGTCCCAGTGATCATTGGTGGAGTGACAGTGCAGGTCATTGTAGACTCAGGCAGTGACAGTAATGTGATTGATCGACATTTATGGGAGAAGTTGAAAAAGAAAAAGATCATCTGTACCTCAAAGAAGTGTTCCAAGAAACTGTATCAATACACAGCAACAAAGCCATTGCAGACCATTGGGTGTTTTACTGCAACTGTTGAAGCTGGAGATAAGTACACTGAAGCAGAGTTTATGGTCATAGAAGAGAGGGGAGAACCATTGCTGAGTAGAAGAAAGCGCAAGACCTGGCAATACTTCATATTGGAGCTTGTGTCAATTCAATTCAGTCATACGAGGATATGCAGCAAGAATTCCCCGCAGTCTTCCAAGGAGTAGGAAAGCTGAAAGATCGACAATTGAAGCTAGCGGTAGATGAAACGATCAAACCCAAGGCACAACCAATGCGCCGAACTTCGTTTGGACTTCGTGGGAAAGTCGAAGCCAAAATTAAAGAATTGATCGAACAAGACATTATTGAACCGGTGAAACATTCAACACAATGGGTCAGTCCCGTAGTAATTGTGCCCAAACCAAAGGGTGACATAAGACTATGTGTTGACATGAGAATGGCCAATGAAGCTATAATTAGAGAACGACACCCTTTTCCAACAGTGGAGGAAATACTTCAAGAACTAACTACCAGCAAGGTATTCTCAAAAATTGATCTGAAATGGGGCTATCATCAATTAGAGCTGGATCCAGGTTCCCGAGAAGTAACAACATTTGTGACTCACTGTGGATTGTGTCGTTACAAGAGACTATCATTTGGAATTAATGCAGCTTCGGAGATCTACTAGTATGAAATCCATCGAGTGATTCAAGGCATTCCTGGAGTTGCCAACATTTCTGACGACATCATAGTCCATGCACCAATGAAGGAAGGGCATGACAAACGGTTGAGGCGTGTACTATCTAGACTACAGGAGGCAGGCCTTACCGTGAATGGAAACAAGTGCCAGTTCGGTGTGTCAGAAATGGACTTCATGGGACACAGACTTACACGGGAAGGACTAAACCCTGCAGAGGCCAAGGTGAAAGCTATTGCAGAGGCACGTGCACCTCAGAATACAACAGAGGTGAGGAGTTTCCTAGGATTGGTTAATTTTTGTACAAAGTTCATTCCTAATTTTGCTACAGTGGCAGAACCACTAAGGAAACTAACCAGGAAAGGTGTACCATTTTATTTTGGATCTGAGCAGAAGAAAGCGTTCACAGCGCTGAAGCAAAGCCTGACAGATGCAAAAACTCTTGGATATTATGATCCGGCGGCATCAACCAAAGTCATAGTGGATGCCAGCCCGGTTGGTTTAGGAGCCGTGTTGGTCCAGCTGCATGATGGAGGACCAAGAATCATTGCCTATGCCAGCAGATCGTTATCAGATGTGGAAAGAAGATACTCTCAGACAGAGAAAGAAGCACTCGGACTTGTATGGGCCTGTGAGAGGTTCCATGCATATTTATACGGCATTGAATTTGAACTCATCACAGATCATAAGCCATTCGAGGTGATCTATGCACCTAGATCCAAACCATGTGCCAGAATAGAGAGATGGGTACTCAGACTACAACCCTACAAATATAAAGTAATCCATATTGCAGGGAAAGCAAACATTGCAGATCCGCTGTCCAGATTGGTGAAGGATGGATGTCCGCAATCCAAGTCAGAATTGGGAACAGAAACAGAGAGCTTTGTACACTTCGTAGCTATTCAGTCGACACCGAAAGCTGTGAGTACGAAGGAGGTCGAGAGAGAATCCGAACGTGATCCAGAACTCATGGAAGTAAGAGAATGCATACAGAGTGGACAATGGGACAAGTGTACTCACAAGGCTTACATTCACATTAGAGACGAACTTTGTTGCATCGGACAGTGTGTATTAAGAGGTTGCAGATTGGTGATACCACAAAGATTGAGACCGAAGATCGTATCCTTAGCGCATGAAGGACACCAGGTATTGTTGGTACCAAGCAAAACCTCAGGACCAAGGTATGGTGGCCAGGTTGTGATAAGGACGCAGAGAAATTTGTTAAAACTTGTCATGGATGTCAGATCACAAGTAGGAGTAATCCGCCAGAACCGATCCGGAGTACGGAACTCCCGACTGGACCATGGATCGACGTAGCTGTTGATTTTCTTGGACCTTTACCGACGGGTGAATCAATTATGGTAGTGATAGATTACTACAGCAGATACTATGAGTACGTGGTGTTGAAGTCCACAACCACTGAAAAAACAATACAAGCATTAGCAGAGATATTTGCAAGATATGGATTACCTGTTACATTATACTCTGACAATGGTCCACAATTCATTTCAGAGACATTTGCGGAATACATGAGGACCACAGGTATCCACCATCATAAAGTAACTCCGAAATGGCCGCAAGCCAATGGAGAAGTAGAGAGACAAAATCAGTCCATTGAAAAACGATTGAGGATTGCACACGCAGAAGGACAAATTGGCGAGAAGCATTGCTATCTTATGTGGCTGTCTATCGAGCAACGCCTCATGCAACCACTGGAAAAAGTCCTGCAGAAGCATTTTTTGGGAGAAAAATCTGCACAAAAATGCCAGAAATAAAGGAAATCCGAGACGACCAGGAGATGAGAGACCACGATGCTGAAAAGAAAGGTGCAGCAAAGCTGTACACAGATTCGAAAAGTGGAGCCAAGTACTCAGACATCATGCCAGGAGATAATGTTCTAGTGTGGCATGAAACTGGTGGTAAGCTAGACACACCTTATTACCATCAACCCTATACTGTCGTATCCAGAAGTGGCAGTATGGTGACAGTCAAGTCTCCGACTGGAGTCCTGTATAAGAGAAATGTCTCAGGTGTAAAAAGGTACCAGTCCAGAGATACATCGAGCGAAGAGGTTGAAAGGCCAATACGAGATGCTGAAACTGAGAGACCTGATGATGTTCCAGCACTCCTGATGAAGTGACTAGAGCGCCAGAAACACCCGAAGCCGTGGCGAGCAGTATTTCCGACGCCGAGAGTGAACAACCGAGAAGCGACGACAATATCGCAGGCAGGCCGAAACGAAACCGGAAACCGCCCAAATGATACAAAGACTTTGTGCCATAGTTTTAATAAAAACTTTGGGACAGTATTTTAATCTTATATCATAAAGTGCATGTATGAGTGCTGTAGGAAGTAAATTTTATGTAGTTGAGTTATAGTATTACCATTAGTTACGATGTTTGTATGTTTCCGAGGGATATTGGTAAGTGAAGGTAAAGTTTATTTCTGATTAAAGGAGGGATGTCATGATAATGAATATGTATGAGATGTACCGGAAGTCACGTGGTATGAGAGAGAGATAAGAACACAAGAAGGAGAACAAAGGAAACGGGAAAATAAAGCCACTGAGAAGTTTACCTGATAAAACTTGTGTTTAATGTTTTATTAACTTCACATTTCGGGCCACAAATGTGACAGGAAGGATCTCATTGAACTGGAAAGGCACAGAAAAGATTAACAGCACTGGTAGGCTTGATTCATAAGGGGAGGCTGGATGGGCTGATCACAGAACAACACAGCATTGTACAGGTCCTTTGGCCCACCATGTTGTGCTGACCAATGCAATCTAACCCACAGCAGTCTTATCCTTTCCTCCCTCACACCCACACCCTTTTTCTTGCATCCATGTGCTTGTCCAAGAGTCTTTTAAATATCCCTATCATACCAACCTCCATCACCATCCCCAGCAATGCATTCTAAGCACCCACTACTCTTTTTAAAAAAAAACTTGCCTCTGACATCTCCCCAAAACTTTCTTCCATTCATCTTGTCTCCCCAGGAAAATGACCACCTATCTATGCCCTTCATAATCTTGTAAACCTTTATCAAGTCACCTCTCATCCTTTGATGCAACAGAGAAAAGCCTTAGTTCTGTCATCCTTGCTTCACAAGGCATGTTCTCCAATCCAGGCAATGTCTTGGTAAATCTCCTCTGCACACTGTTGTCCAAATAGGGCACAAAAGGCTAAGTGGGGACCTTATAAAATTTATACTATATATTCATCCAATTTCAAGTTCAGGTAGCCTTTATTTGTCATTTTAAAAACAAACTGCAAATGCAGTATGCAGTTTAAAAAAAACAAGACAATGTTCCTTCAAAAACCACGAGACTACACAAAAACAGGGTAAAGAACTTACTACGCAAATCAAAAAAATATACACTGAACTACACTAGACTACAACTTACATAAAGTAAATAAAACATGCAAACAATACAGTAGTTAAAAAAAAAACTAGGCAGTAAGCAGAATATAGAGGCAAGTTACAATCTAATAGACTCTGGATATTAAAAGTCTGATAGCTTGAATGAAGAAATCGCCACACAGTTCACAATCCACAGGAGCCCAAAAGCTCTGATGCCCATGTCAATGGCAGGAGGAAGAAGAAGACAACTTTGCATGAGGATGTGTGTGGTACCCCACAATGCCACCAGCCTCCATGGACATGATGCACGACCTCTTCAACTGACCTCACCATCTGCCACAGGGCAATCCAAAACAGCACAACCTCCAGAACTCCTGAACCGGGCACACGACACACCCTCCGCAAACCATGTTACGAGGTCCCCACCTCGGCCATCATTAACAAGTGACACCAAGGAATGGAGGCTCGTCCCTGCAGCATACGAGGCTATGTAGCTGTCTTGGGTAAACTTATATCTCTCATTTTGTTCGTTTTAGATTGGTCACAGTGTTTGAGCTACCGAAAGAAAATAGACACACACACCGAGAGCAGTTCAGTTTATACAAATGTTTATTACAAATTCAAAACCTGATTTCAAACTACAATATGCAAGCCCTTCCCAACTATACTTAACGCCTGTTCTGGTTCCAACTGCCGAAGCGAGGCAACGACTGCACACTTGTAGTAGGTTGTCAGGGCGCCGGTAGCAGCTTCTCCACCTCCCCTGACCGGGACGTTGGCTGGACTCTAGAAGTTCTTCTTCTTGCTGAGAGATGTTGCCACCTCTCGGAGAGTCTCAAACTTCAGTAGTGGGACCATGGCTTATATTACCCAAAAACTGTTTACCCAAGCATCTATTCCCAGCACAGTAAGAAAGATAAGCTAGCATGCCTAGGCTTCTATCGAATAACACAACTTTGAATACAATGGTTTATTTTGCATCAAGGCTAGGCCTCTGACAGTCTGTGACCAAAACAAGCAGGAAGATTAAATGTTCTTGGTACACAGATGTCCTTTCGTCAGATAACAGCATCTCTGGCCCCTCGGTGGAATTTAGCTTACGTCTGCTGATTCTAAAACACAAGCCGGTTCTCAGCCTTCCAGAAGCAAAGGCTGCAAAAGTAAAAAAACACAGTTAGAATCTTCCATTACAGTAGGTTTGTAGCCCTTCCCAAAGGTTTGTTATTTGCTTGGCAATTTCCATATTATAACAATGTCTCAAGATGCTCTTCCATCCTTTTTTTCTAATTGAAATTGTGCACATTGCATTACTTAAAAGGTTAGTAGCAAGAGGTCCCTGCGGGCTGCTACTGCACTGGCATCTTGGATCATCTTAAGAGAGATGAGTGGTAACTGTAAGAGTGGGGCTTGAAGGCTTTGGCTCGAGAGGCTTCAGTGAGCAGAGGTTTCACAGGGAACCAGGAAGGACCCTTCAATTTTCCTCTTTAAACCACTTAAACATGCTAAATGTATCGTGGCTGGTACTTGAGACTAAACAGATTAATTGGCAACATAGCGATAAAATTGAATAAAATAAGGATGCAGGGCCAGGTGATGTAATGTGGCTGCATGAAGTAATAGCTGGTTAATCTCGCAATGACTGCATCTGCAGAACTTGAAGAAATTGAGTTCAAAGCTGATGACCTAGAACTGAGCTTCAAACAGTGACACATCAGGGAGGGGGAGAGTTTCCAACAGATCAGAGATTCTTACTCCCTGTATGACCAAGAGTGAGGGCTGCAGGAGGGACAAGCAAAGTGGTAGTGGCTCTGTGGTTCAAGATGGCAGAGAGAAGCAAAATCTACCAGTAATGGAATAATATAGTCAGGAGAATAGACGCTTTTCCCTGTAATGACAGAGCAAAAGTGCTCAACAAAACGATCTTCCAGTCTGCGTCCAGTGTCATCGATGTAGAGGAGGCCAGAATGAGAGCACCAGATGCAGTGGATGACCCCTACAGATTCACCTGAAGTGTTGTTTCACTGAGGTGGACAGTTTGGACCCCTGAATGGTGTTGAGCAAGGAAGTATGGGTACAAGTGGACATCGAGCTGCTTTTCATCAATTACAGCTCAGCTTTCAACACCATCATCTATCTCCTCAGTACTGGTCAGCAAGATTGAAAACCTGGGCCTCTGCACCCCACTCTGAAACTGGATCCCTGACATCCTCATGGAAAGACCACAGTCAGTACAGATTGCTAACACATCTCCTTCTCGCTGACAATTAACACAGGCACAATTCAAGGATGCACGCTTAGCCCAATGTTCTACTCATTCAACACTCATGACTGTATGGCCAAGCACAATTCAAATGCCATCTACAAATCACCGACCGCAATAAGGAAGCCTACAGAAGAGATAGATCAGCTAGTTGAGTAGTGTCACAACAGCAACCTTGTTAGCAAAACAAAGAAAATGATTGTGGATTTTAGGAAGGGAAAACCAGAACACAAATCAGTCTTCATTGAGGGGTCTGGAGAGGGTAAGAAACTCTCAATGTCTGAAGATCTATCCTGGGGCCATCATATTGATGCAATCATGAAGAAGGCACACCACCCACCCTTCTATTTAGATTAAAGTGCCATCTATAGCTCTTGGTATACAATTTGCCAGGACCCTGGTCCCAGTACAGTTCAGGTGGAGCCCGTCCTATCGGAACAGCTCCCTCATTCCCTAAAAGTGGTGCCAAGGTCCTACGCATTGAAACTCACTTCTCCCACGCCAGTCTTCGAGTCATGCATTTAACTTCCTAATCTTATCCACTCTGTTCTCAATTCTCAAGTGGTGCAGGTAGCAATCCTGAGGTTATTACCTTTTTGGTTCTGCTTTTTAATTTAGTCCTTAACTACTCAAATTCCTTCAGCAGAACCGCTTTCCCAGTTCTACCCATATGGACTATGACAACTGGATCTTTCCACTCCCATTCAAATCTCCTTTGCAGGTCATGAGATATTCTGAACCCAGGCAGGCCACTCAGCCTTCAAAACCCTCAATCCTCATTACAGGGAAAAGCGTCTATTCTCCTGACTATTATATCGTTACTAGTAGATTTTGCATCTCACCCAAATATTGAAAGGGGTATATCACTGGACACAGAGAGTCCAGAACCAGAGAGCACAGCCTCAGAATAAAAAGATAACCCTTTACAACAGAGATGAGGTGTCTTCATTTGGAGGGTTGTGAATCTGCAGAAGTCATTGTCAGATATTCCTGTGGAGAGTAAGCTCTTGGCTATATTTAAAGCAAACGTTGTTAGGCTCTTGGCTAGTAAGAGCATCGAAGGTTATTAGGAAAAGGCAGGAGAATGTGATTGAAAGTAAAAATATAACTGCCGCAATTTGAGTGGTGGATAGACTTAATGGGCTGAACGGCCTGTTTCTGCTCCTAAGCCTATGGTCTTGTTGTTTCATTGAAAAGGTAAATAGTCATAATTTTGCCAGGGTAAGGGAATCTGAAACTGAAAGGCAAAGATGTAAGGTGAGAGGAGATGTATTTAAAAGGAGCTCGAAGGGCATCTTTTTCGCACAGTGCTGATGAGCTGCTAAAGAGGGAGCTACAATTCTGTCCGAGAATGCCAACTTGGTTGGCATGAATGAGTTCAGCTGAAGGACTGTCCATTCTCTGTGACTCTAATTGTAGAGTTTAAAAGACATGTAGACAGGCAGATGGATAGCAATAGTTTAGACAAGTAGGGTTAGTTTGGTCATCATGGACATGTTGAATGAAAGGCCCTGTTTCTGTGCTGTAAAACTTTATGTAGCACAACAAACCGAGAAAGAGCCATGGAAATGAAAATCTCTTGCAGACTGGTGTTTTGTCCTCTTTTGAGGTTTTCATCAGTATTATGGATGAACAATACTATCTATGATAGATTGGTGGTGCCCAGGGATATCGATTTGGGATGTCCAAATTCCTTGACATTTATTTTGGACTGTGTACTTCAGCTCCAGACTTCAGTCTGATTTCAGATACCCACTGCTACAAAATTCGCAGAGATTTATCAGACAGCAGCTTTCCCACCAAAGATATGGGAAGGACTGTGGATAATACATGTCTATTCAGTCTTAAGCTAAATTTCCAGTGCCAAGGCCAACCCATGATAATTCTGCCAAGATTCCCTGCCATCAACTACCTGTTTAACTGTGAAACATGCTTGGGGTAGCTATCATGAAGTTTCTGGCGGTTGCTGTTTCAAAATGATAGAAGAGGGGTATTAGGAGATGCTGAACTGGGCAGAGAAATTGTGGATGGAGGAAAGTGGAAGGATGGAGAAGGAGTGATGCGACAGTGTTTGGAGTGCTCTGCAATTAAATTGCCATTAATTTACCCATACCATATCTGTATGGGATGCTTATTTTTCTATTTAATTGTCCTTTTGGGTCATGCAAGGATTGGTTCTGAATTTGCTAATTCAGAAACATTACCTGTCTTTCGGGGGAGGGGAAGAGTGGGAATCACTTGAGATTTAGAGGAGTCCAAGATCTTGTGGCCATTTGCAAGCACAATTGGCTTGCTGCAGATTTTCACATGAATTGAAACTAGGAATAAAACTTAGCCAGAACTCTCAGCAAAACGAGCCTGGCCCAGGATAATGAGTACTAGTATCGACTTGTCGTGTGTAAAGTGAACGTTAGTCGACTTGGATATAGTTTTGAATAGGATCTTTCCAACACAAAAGACAAAAATCTTGTTTTTCATGTTACTGAATTCTCTCTTGATGTATAAAATTTCTCAATATTGTTTTGAATTTATATTGCAGTAATAATTGAATTGAAGCATTTACCATTCACAGAGGAAAAGAAGAATGACTGCAGTACCATCTTTCCATTGCGGAATATCAATTTGAGTTTAGTCTTTGGAAGTTAAAGTGCAGTCAATACCAGACTTTCAAGAAGAAAATGTTTATGACTTGCTCCCTTCTGTCAGATTTACCCATTACTCTTCCAGAAATGTGTTTGCAAAATATCAAAGAATGAAAGCTTCAGTTTGCTATGGTGATGGATTTTAAAGGCTTTGAGGGCAAATTATTATAAAATGGGAAAACTCCCTCTTCTCTAAGGCATTGAAGCTCAGGTTCATTTTTGAAAATCTCACCAGTGGCTTATTAGAGACAAATTTGGTATTTTAGTGGCATCTGTGTATTAATGGAATTTTACATGCTGTATCAAATTATTCATACCCACAAGTATTTGGCAAGTTTCTAGCTATAAATACCAGTATTTAAATGTCTTTTCAATAATATTTTCACAGCAATTGGCATGAACTGAGAAGTCTCGATGTAAAAACTTTATTTAATAAGATCCTGGTGTTCAGACTCATTATTCTGTTAATGAATTGATGAAAAAAGAGTTTGAAAATATTTTGTCTTTTTTTTCTACCATTTCCTTTTGATATTTTATTCTTCGGCATTTGTACATAAATAGAATTTGTTTTTTATATGCACAAGGAATTGAATCTGTAGTCATTAGAATCTTTTTTTCAGGTAAACAAGAATATAAAAACTAGACATTAAGGGAAAAAAGGGTTTTATTCTTTGAAGGCTACAAGCTCTTAACGTCTGAATTCGACATTGCAGTTAAAGTTAATGGAAATGTTCTCCCTAAAACTTTATTGGAACTATTGTTGTTGAAGCTGTATAGAATAAAAGGTAACATATCAGTGAGCATTGTTGGTCATGTGTTGCATTGCCTGCATCTAATCATTGTGCTGTTTCTAGAAAGTTAGGCCAACTGCTCTGCAGACTCTGAATCAGTATACATCTATTTGCTGTAAGTATTCCAACAGGCAGCCCTCAACTGAATGAAAGTGGTAACTTTTCTATCTCCAAACTTGCTTTCATAAACATACTTTCAAATACTCACAGTACATTCAGAAAAATCAGCCAAAGACCATTCTCGTGATTTGCTATCATTGCATACTTTCTCTGTTAGAGCTGATTCAGAAAGTCTATTGGAGTAGCGGTTCTTGTTTCAAACCACTTCTTGGTTCATGGACTCTGATGTTAAATATGTACTTTGTTAACAGCTTTGATTAGGGCTGCTTGTGGATTGTGACAGGTATGGGAGTGTGGCAGGCAGGAATTGTCAGAAAGATGGGTTTGGATTTAGAAGATGACAGCATGTTTATAGACTGTCTTAAATTAGCTGTTGTACTTTGAAGCATTTTTTTTCCCTTTTTCCACTTCTAGTGGATGATTCAGCAGCCCCATAAGGTTGCAACATTCTTTGGGTGCATTGGAAGAGATAAATTTGGTGACCTCTTGAAGAAAAAAGCTGAAGAAGCCCACGTTGATGCCCATTACTATGAGCAAAGTGAACAACCAACGGGCACTTGTGCTGCCTGCATCACTGGTGACAACAGGTCAGCGAATCCTTTCAAGAAAATTGGTTTAAGGTTAGAATACTTGTTTTATTTTATTTAGACATACAGCATGGTAACAGGACATTTTGGCCCATAAGCTCATGCCACCCAATTAACCTATAACCCTCATATGTTTCAAACGGTGGGAGGACATGGGGAGTGTGTACCAACTCCTTAAAGACAGCATGGGATTTGAACCCTGGTCCCGATCGCTGGCACTGTAACAGTGTTGTGCTAATTCCTTTGCTAACTATGCAGCCCCATGGTTTTGTTTAACAAAGAGTTCAATGTTGGTTAGATACCAATTTAGCTAATCCAGGGATTGGCTAATTAACCTGTCCCTTTGAGGTTTGTTCATTTTGTCGTGACCATGTCTGCTGTTGAGGCTGCTTTTGTTGTTAATTACTTAAAGAATATTGGATTAATATCAGAATGTCTAAATAGCACCAAATTGAGAAGAGAAATAAATTAAACTGATTGGAATGCAGGAGAATAAGAACAGTTAAAATGTACTTATGCATTGTGCTTCAACAATGGGTCTTGCCCATGAATTATACACGGATTTTTAAAAATCCCTTTTTGTTTTCACTGCTTCATTGTCAAAGAAACCAGGCCTATTCCTGTTACTCCACCATAAGTCATGAACGTCTCTGCTGCAAAGCAACAAACTCAAACTTCTAAAGTTTTCCTAATCTCTCTAAATTCTGGTAAAGGCCACATTAATCTATTCCACTTTTCCAATGACTTCTAAATCATTCAACGTGGGAGGCTAGAAGTGGCCAATAAACACTTGCTTTTGAATGGACTCAGAACTTGTAGAAATTTTAACTCTTCCTGGCGTTATCCATTTTAAGTTCTATTTACTTACTTGTGTTCATTCAAAATATCATCTGGTCTTTTGGTATTACAATGCTCACATGGCACTTGTTTTCCTTAAACCACAGACATCTCTTGATTAACCAGCGGTTAATTTGCCATCTTGCAGATTAACCATGTGACGTTTATAAGCATCTATTAGTTTTAAAAAGTTTCTGATCTTACATTTAAAAATCTGCTCTTTAAATATATTGGGGGTAAATTGGGTGCCGCAAGACTCGTGGGCCAAAATGGCCTGTTATCATGCTGTGTCTAAATAAAAAATAAATAAAATAAAACATTTTAAAAAGCATATAACCCTTTCTACATATTAAGCTGGTCTCCCTTTTCATTCTACCTTGCACTTTTGCAAAGTCTTTCATATTCCTCATTTTAAATTAGATACATAAATCAGAAGAGACTTGGTTGGTGGGAAGGGGACCTGGAAAAGATTGGGTGGAAAGGTTCCATTATCTTCAATTTATTCAATTCTGTTGCTGCTTAGCATTAGCTCTGGATGTTCCTGAAATCAGAGCATTGGTGTTTGTGCCTGAGAGTTCTCAGGGCTCTTGTTAATTCCTGCCTCCTGTCATGTGCCACCTTGTTGCAAGAGAAGGAACGGTGTCGTTGTGTGTTATTTTGACCATTTAGCCGTGCTGTGTGTGATGATGTCGAGGAATTAATGATTTTTATGGACTGGTGGTCGTGATTTGGTATGGTAAATTGAGCTGTGGAAGAGGCAGGTATGGGATTTAACATCAGTATATTCATTGATTGATCTGAACCTCTTGGATGAGGTTTATGAAGTTCTTGCAGCACTGTGTCAGTCCTTGACTACCACAGCTATCCGTTTACAGTTCTTTTTGAGTATGTCTGTTCCTCCGTAAAACATTTGCGTTTGTTTATCATAAAATACCAAATACAGTGTGAATCTTACTTCTGCAAACAGACTAACAGATTATCTCTAACATTCATATAGTCATGTAAAAAGCACAATTTATACAGTATAGGATTATTTAAAGGGGAAGTATTTGTATTATAGAAGCTGTTAGTAGGGGAGAATGGTTGGATGTCAGAAGGGCAAAGAGCTCGCAGGATGTCACCGTTCTTTGGCAATGCCCTTCACATTATTCTTCATTTACATTGCCTCCAGCAAGACTGTGTGATGTCTGAAAACATTGAAATGTAGGATTTATCATGGTTAAATCATCTTTACATGTTACCCTGGTGAGATTCACTTGCAGAAAAACTGTTCCATCCACAGTGAAAGACCATTTAAGAAATTAGATTTTGGCTTAATCATGATGTCAGACCC
The DNA here is from genome assembly GCF_036971445.1 of Narcine bancroftii. NCBI lineage: Eukaryota > Metazoa > Chordata > Chondrichthyes > Torpediniformes > Narcinidae > Narcine > Narcine bancroftii. The sequence continues at coordinate 71,541,441 of NC_091474.1, read as the reverse complement.
TGCTGAATAGTTCACTCTAACTGGTTGCTGAAGTTGTTATGGTTACTTGGCAAATTGTGCTTTGTGACCTCTCCTTTTCTATACTGTCTAAACATACCAATAACATAGATAGGAGAAGGAACGATGTCCTCCAGCATGAGTTCAGGGATCTAGACATCTGTTTAGAACAAGACCTCCAAGGTTGTGATTTCTGGAGCCATGAGGTAGTGCATAGTGGAACAGAAGGAGAGGTCAAAGACGAACGTGTGGCTTAAGAGATGGTGCAGGAGGATGAGCTTGAAGTTCTGAGATCATATGGATCAATTTTGGGGAGGTGGGATCTGTACAGGTGGGACAAGTTTCACCTTAACTAGAGTCGGAACCAACCTCCTTGCTGGAGATGTTGGGAAAGATTTAAACTTTAAACTGAAATTGCCTTTCATCCTTCTAAACTCTACCAAGAACCAGCCGAGAGCCACCAAACGCTCCTCGTATGTTAACCCTCTCATCCATGGGAACGTTGTTGTTGACCTCCTCTGAACCCCCTCCAATGCTAGCACCTCCTTCATTGGATACGGGCCCAAAACTGCTCACATTACTCCAATGTTGTCTGACCAGTGCCTTGTAAAGCATTGGCATTACGTTTTTGCCTTTATATTCTAACCTTCTTGAAACAAATATTAACATTGCATTTGCCTTCATTATGATGCACTCAACCTCCAAGTTAACCTACAGTGAATCCTGCACTTGGACTCATTAGATCCTTTGCACCTCTGCCTTCTGAATTCTCTCTCCATCAAGAAAATAATATACTTCTTTGTTCCTTCCATCAAATTCTGCTGGCCACTCCTCAGATCTCTGGTAGATTCTTCTTTGGCTTGGCTTCGCGGACGAAGATTTATGGAGGGGGTAAAAAGTCCACGTCAGCTGCAGGCTCGTTTGTGGCTGACCAGTCCGATGCGGGACAGGCAGACACGATTGCAGCGGTTGCAAGGGAAAATTGGTTGGTTGGGGTTGGGTGTTGGGTTTTTCCTCCTTTGCCTTTTGTCAGTGAGGTGGGCTCTGCGGTCTTCTTCAAAGGAGGCTGCTGCCCGCCAAACTGTGAGGCGCCAAGATGCACGGTTTGAGGCGTTAACAGCCCACTGGCGGTGGTCAATGTGGCAGGATTAGTTCAATGTGATATCCCGTTCACAAATCCTGCATATTATTTCCATATATCTTTGCTCTCCTTCAAATAATGATCAGTTAAAATTAGAGACTTTGACCATGGTGGGAAGAACATAGACATTGGAATCGGATGAGGTTGTTCCCCATAATAATTTAGAGTGTTTCTACAAAGTGCAAGAGATTGTTAGTATCATTGGAACAAGTTCATTGTCTTAGTTATTATGCTTGGGATGGAGAAAGTAAATTTAAAAATGTTCAGTAGACCTAGTTCATTACAGTACATATACATGATGGACAAATCCATTCTGTTTCTAAGCACCTAAAAGTACAGTTGTGCAGCCTCACCATGTCTACACTGACAAAGAATGGAAAGAAGAAAACTACATAAAATCTTGTTAAACATTTGGAGTCCTGCGCACAATCCTGGGTGTTGTATTTAAAAAAGAAGTGGAGAATATGCAGAGGGGTTTTGAAAGGATGATGTCAGTAACATAAGGAAAGGATGAGCAGAGGGGGCATCTTTGCTCTTGAGGAAAGAAGGCTAAGAAATTATGAAACATTTGGATAGAGTGAGTGGAGAGAATGTACATTTGGGAGCCAACAGGCAATTCAATGGAGAATTCAGAAGTAACATCTTAACCTGCTCATAGTACATATTAATTTACAAGAGGTCCAGGAGAAGGGTCTACTGTGGATGTATATGAAGAAGGGCAAAATTATAAATGTTGGTAGAGATTGGTTAGGCCAACTGACCTGTTTCTGATAATCTTTTGGAGATTGTGATTCCATTTGATGTATTTGCTTTGTGTTCAAGTTTATCTGTATTCATGGTGTGACAAGCATTTCAGTTCAACCTCTTCATTTGGCTGTTGCAGGTCTCTTGTTGCTAATCTAGCAGCTGCAAATTGTTACAAAAAGGAAAGGCACCTGGACCATAAGGAAAATTGGCAACTGGTGGAAAAAGCCAAGGTGTATTATATTGCCGTATGTATGATTTTCATCCCAAAATTATAAGGTTTGATTTCAAATGCATGTTCTTTAAAATCTTGTCTATCTCAATGATAATGTTAACTCATGTTTCTCCTTTTAAGTGAGTCCTTTACATAAGTCAGTGATTATAGCAGGAGAGGTTGGGAAAATAGGCAAAGAGATGGCAGCTAGAACACAGAGCAGGGAAGTACAGCCATGCAGGAAGGAATAAAGAAGTGGACTATTTTCTAAATGGGGAGAAAATTCAGAAAGTGCATGTGCAAAGGTACTTGGAAGCCCAAGTGCAGGATTCCTTGAAAGTTAATTTGTATGTTAACTCAGTAGTTAGGAAGGCAAATGCAATGTTAGCATTTATTTCCACAGGGCTAGAGTACAAATGCAGGGATCTAATGCTGATACTTTATAATGTGTTGGTCAGACCACATTTGGAGTATTGAGAGATTTGGGGCCCTATTTCTAAGGAAGGATGTGCTAGTGTTGAAGAGGTTCCAGAGGAGGTTAACAAGAATGATGTGAGTGTTAATGAATGAGCAGTGTTTGATGGTTCTGAGCCTGTACTCTGTAGTTTAGAAGGATGAGGGAGGAGGATCTCATTGAAACAAACTGAACGTTGAAAGGGGTGGATAGAGTGGACATGTAGAAGATGTTTCCAGAAGTGCGAGAGTCTAGGGCACAGCCTCAGGATAAAAGGAGGTTCCTGTAGAACAGAGATGAATGTTTCTTCAGTCAAAGAGTTGTGAATGTGGAATTCATGGCCACAGATGGCTGCGGAGGCCAAGTTGTATGGCATACTGTATTTAAATGGAGCTTAGCAGCTTTCTGATTGGTAAGGGGTCAAATGTTAAGGGGAGAAGGCAGGAACATGTGGGTGAAAGGAATATCAGCCATGATTTGAATAGCAGAGCAGACAATAGCTGAATGGTCTCATTCTGCTCCCATCCTTTATGGCCATTAATAAGTGTAATGTGAGGTATTTTGGCCAAAGAAATCTGAAAGATTTTTGGGAGAGAGAATGGTCTTCAATTTAATTTTAAGAGTAGTGCGGACCCTTGTGTTGCCAAGCAAACATCAAATAATAACCAGATGTAAGTGCCTAAGCTGCTCTAAGTCAAAAGTGAGCTTCATCTTAACTTTCATGCGAGTTTTTTCTTGGATTTCCTTGCTTTCATTGCAACAAATTATTTATTTTTTGCCTCTAGATTGTAAATATGTATTTTGAGTTTGGCAACACAAGAGACTACAGACACTGGGATCTGATATGAAAAATAAACAAACTGCTGGAAGAACTCAATAGGTCTGTGGAGACAAAGAAGTGCTCGATGTTTCAGGTTGAGATTGTATGCAGTGCAGATACAGGTTTTTAACCTGTATCATTAATCATTCCTTTGCCCATACCGATACTGCTTGTCACAAAGCAGTTTATCGAGCAGTTTATTTTTTATTTGTACTTCATTAGACTTATGCCTTCTAAAACCAGTTAATTTAACACTATTATGGTACCAGTGAACCAGGTTCAAATCCGGCACTGTCCAAAGAGTGTGTAGGTTCATCCCGTGTATGCATGAGTTTTCTAGTTTCCTCCCACCCTTCAAAAACTATGGGACTTGTCAGAGGTTGTAGGTTAATTGTTGCATTTTGGGGGGCATGGGCTCGTGGGCCCGAAGGGCCTGATGTGGTGCTGTGTGTCTAAATTAAAAAAAATATGAAAACACATCAAGACTGATAGAAGGCGGCTGCAGTTTCCCCTGTAAAGTTATCTTCGATTTTCCCCTATTCTTGGTGAGGTATTGAGAGAAGATGGGGATTTTATTGCATGGATGAGGAGAAAGCATAGGCCTCATCTTTTGTACTATGTTCCAATTTCTGCAATTTGCCCTCTAACCAAGAGTAAATTGACAGCTAAAGAATGGATTAGTTGATCAAGCCACTAAAGTGTAAAGAAAGGAATTTCTAACTAACTGATTTTTGATCAATAGGAAGGCAGTGTTTTAGTTAATAATAAGTAATCAACAATATTATTGGATGAAATTTGAAATCATGATTGAGCAGTGATATTAGGTTGAGTTGGCGTTAGAGCCTTCTGCAAACGTGTGGTTCACCGCAGTTTATACATTCAGAAACATCACCATCTTTCTTGTTTTCTATCTGGATGGCACCATCGTACATTCAAATTGGACTCGGGTCTGAAACAAAACATTAATTGAAGATACCCAATTGCACTGGGAGATGGAAAATAATTTGATATTCTATTGACAAAAACCATCAAAGCAACTGAATAGTGACTTGTTGAAAAGCAGACCTGTAAAACCCTGAAATAAGTTACCATGCCTTGGCTACGAAGTGATTCAATCTGTGTCCTGTTGACAGATTTCAGATTTATAATCATAGAACATACATGACATCACATACAACCCTGAGATTCCTTTTTCCTGTGGGTACGGCAGAATTACCACTAATTGGTAGTGCAAAAAAAAACTCTACACAGCCTATACATGTAAACAAATAAAGAAATGTAAACAGATAACAAATGTAAACAAACTGCAATAAAGAGGGAATAAAAAAGAAAATAAAGTGCACAAGTAAAAATCCTTAAATGAGTCCCTGATTGAGTTTGTTGTTGAGGAATCTGATGGTGGAGGGGGGAGCATCTGTTCCAGAACCTGCTGGCACCGATACCTCTTTCTAACAGCAGCGAGAAAAGAGTGTGCGCTGGGTGGTGTGGATCCTTGATGATTTCTGCTGCTCTCCGTCGGCAGTGTTCCCCATAGATGTTCTCGATGGTGGGGAGGGTTTTGCTTGTGATGTCCTGGGGTGTGTCCATTACCTTTTGGAAGCCTTTACGCTCAGAGGTATTGGTGTCTCCGTACCAGACCGTGATGGAACCAGTCAGCACACTTTCCACCACACCGCTGTAGAAATTTGCCAGGGTTTCAGGTGTCATACCAAACCTCCATAAACTCCTGAGGAAGTAGAGGCGCTGACGTGTTTTCTCACGATGCCATTGGTGTGTTGACTCCAAGAAAAATCCTCCTAGATAATGACTCCCAAGTACTTAAATTTGCTCACCCTCTCCACCTCTGATTCCACCCCCCCCACACCCACAGTGATCAGTGGGTTGTATACATCTGGTTTTCCTTTCCTGAAGTCAACAATCAACTCCTTAGTTTTGGTGACATTGAGTGCAAGGTTGGCAAAGGTAAAGGTCCCATTATTGTCACATAGTACTCTATTTCAAATGTAACAGGAAATTCTTTAACTTCTGTTTACCATAAGGCAGACAGAGAGTCACCACTTAGTCCAGTGCCCCTCACAGAAACCTTCAGCACCTGGTGTTTCTAGGCCCTCACCCCTCCAAGTACCGACCAGTCCTGGGCCTGCTTAGCTTCCAAGATCAGACAATCTTAGGTGTATTCAGGCTACTTGGTGCTGTTGTGGTGCACATTCAGCCAAGATTTCATGACTGCTCACTCATCCCCTTCCTTTACACAACCCACTACTGTGGTATTGTCGGCACATTAGTAGATGGTGGTGTTGTCGTACCAAACTACACAGAGCAGGGGACTAAAAACACAGCCCTGTGGTTCTCTGGTACCAATGGAGATTGTGGAGAAGTTCTTCCCAATCTTCACTGATTGTGGACTGGAGGTGAGGATCCAATTTCACAGTGGGGTGTTAACCCCTTATATTCAATTTTTCAATTATTTGCTTCTTTTTGAAATGAAAAGCCATTCAAGCTTAACACCTTGAGCTTTCCATTCCAGCTATTTTCTGCTCACTATCTGATTATTTACCTTGGTAAAATCTGCTTCAAGTCCCAATTTTGCATGACACTGTCAATTGGTGTCAATCTGTGAAACTTCAATAATGATGAGTCCAGCCATGGTGAATTATATATAACCTCCAACTGTCATGAATGCTTCTTAACATGATCGAAAGATAGTCTCTGCCACATCTGGCAAATACAAAATCTCAGCAGTTATAGTTTTGTGGCCCTCTATTTGATTATATGCTCTTGTATTCCTTTGCTGCAGCACAAATACTTGATCATTGAGAATGGAGCAGCTGGTGTTAAGTGTGACAATTGATTATACAGTTAGTGAGTCCATTGAAAATAATGTTAGCAGTTTCTTTCAGCTTTACAACCGCGGTGTTAATGCTTTCTACAGCCTGAAACCTGTTAATACTTGCTGATGTGTTTAGGACAGCTTTAATCGATCATGCCATCAACAATAGGGGAGAGGGGGTGATGTATTGGTCCTCAAAACTATGGGATGCAATATAAAAAAAAATCAGAATGCATACATGTATTGGCAGGTCTTAATATCCTTCACTCTATCCCCATCAAGGCATGCAGGTAATTAGTAGAGTCTGTTTTTGATGCAATTTCGGATGAAATGGGTTCATTTATAATAAAACGAAAGCATGCACCTGTTCTATTGCAGGATTAATGTAGATGAATTTCCTCTTCAGCTGCAATGTTACTTGTACTGATAAAGCTTCTGGCATAACTTATTTTCTGTCTGCATTGAATTCATGGGAATATGCTTAATTTGGAATATGTGCTGGGTTTAAATGTTTGGAAGTGTTTTGTTGGATTAGTGAATGAATGCAGCACTTTATTTTCTTGTTTTCAGATCTGCTTCCAGAATAACTGCTTTAGGCAAGGGATTTATGATGCTTACCAGCCACACTCTTGGTGCCTGCTCTTCCATCATGTGATTGTGAAAACTGCATTATTACACCACGCACTTAGCCAATCCAACAATTGCTAGAGCAGCAGTGATGCTGTTTTGCAAGAAAAAAATGTTGAACTAGAGCCAAAAGTGCTGTGCAGTCTGTTGCCAGGGAACTAGTTAGAAGCAATTAATGAAATAGCTGAGAATTAAACAGAGAGAGAACTGCATGTTTCCAGGACCAGTTAGCATTATTGATATCAAAATAGAACATATTCATTAAATTGGCCAGTTTTACAGTTGAATTTTATGGGAGTTTGGGTTATTTATTGTCAGGATTGCTTCCTCCCCCACTACCATGTACTCAACATCATCTGTGCTGTGCTCTAGGCTCTTTTCCCCAACCATCTCAACAAGCTTTGTAATTTGATACTGGCTGACAGATGCACCTTCTGTTCTGCCATTCCAAATTAACCCATTGTGTCCTAAATCCGCAGATGTTTTCCTACAACTTGCACCAATTTTCTCTGAGGGAATAAGACATTCTTCAACAAAACTCATTCCACTTTGGCGTTTTTCTGACCTGTTGCCATCATTGTTCGTTGAAGACATGACCATGGTGGGCCTGATCAGTAAGAACGATGAGTCAACGTACAGAGATGAGGTACAGTCGCTAACAGACTGGTACAGAGCCAACAACCTGTATTTGAGCATTAATAAAACAAAAGAGATGGTTGTTGACTTCAGAAGGGCATGCAGGGACCATGCTCCGGTGACCATCGACAGCTCAACCGTTGAGGTTGTCAAGTGTATCAAGTTCCTTGGAGTGCACTTGGCGGAGAATCTCACCTGGACCCTTAACAGCAGCTCCATAGCCAAGAAAGCCCAGCAGCGCCTCTACTTTCTGTGAAGGATGAGGAAAGTTCATCTCCCCCCCCTCCACCCTCACTATGTTCTAATAAGGAGAGCACCCTGTGCAACTGCATCACCGCCTGGTTTGGAAGCTGTACCTCCTCGGACTGCAAGACCCTGCAGAGGATAGTGAAGTCAGAGAAAGATCATTGGGGGCTCTCTTCCTACCATGAAGAACATCTACAGCACTCGATGTAGGCGAGAAGGACTCCACGCACCACTCATGTTTAAACTGTTCTCCCTTCTGCCATCTGATAGGAAGTACCATAGCACTCAGGTTATGTCTAGGTTGGGCAACAGATTTTTTTCACCAAGCCATCAGGCTCCTGAATTCCCAGAACATATGTGGATAGTGTACCGTGGACTGTTACTGTATATGTCTTGATATTTTAATATTTAAATGTGTTTAACTTCTAACACATTTATGTAAATATGCTCTGTGGAGAAACACGATCTCGTCTTTATCGTTCGAGCATGGTGTGAACGTTAAATAAAGGTGACTTGATGACGTCACCCTTTATTTGCCTTCATTTCTCAAATAATATGTATTGTAGCCACTGAGGGTAATTGGAGAGGAAAGAGTAACAAGTCGCAGTTGAGAGTAAGTACAATCAAAACTATTTGCAACCTTTCATGCATAACCGTTTTAAAATCCCTGTGTCACGCACCCTGATGATGTCATCCCATCATGACATCTGGGAGCTGATTTGCTGGAACTTGTAATGCCGCTACATTCCACCCACCCCCCACCTCCCCAAACCAAAGAACTGGCTCAGAAAGGTCCAATTCATTTGTCTTTGGCAGCCAGCCATACCGTGGAACTGTTGGGTTTGGCACAGGCAGTTCTAAGTCAATGTGTGCAGGTTTTAACTGATCCACTGTGAACAATTGAGGTTGTCCCCCCATGTTTAAGATGCATGTTGTCCTAGAGCTTCATATCACTTTATATGGTCCTTGGTAAAGGGTTTGCAGGGGTGATACTTGTGCGCCCCTTAGGATGAAAACCACTCACAGTCTCCGAGTTTCTTGGGAATAAAGGAAGATTGTGTGCCATGACTAGAAGCTGGTATGGGAGCTAGTTTTCCTACCTGCTCCTGCACTTTGCACAGTGTCACTGAGGGCTGGTCTTCCCATCTACAATGAGACAGTACGAACTCTCCAAGGATGATCAGAGATGTTCCAAAGACTAATTCTGCTGAAAATGAGTTGAGATCTTCTTTAGGCACTGTTCTGATATCTGGTAGCACCCATGGAAGTTCATCTGCCCAATCTAGTTCCAGTAAGCAAGCCATAAGTGTTGCCTTTAGGTATCTATGGAATTGCTCCACCATGATAGGCTGTGGTATGGTGAAGCTGCATTCCAAGGAGTCTAGATAAAGCACTCCAGATGGCAGAGGTAAACTGTGGACCTTTGTCCAAAGTGACATGTGCGGGCAGACCGAAAAAGAGAGATCAAGGATAAAACAAAAGCTCTTGAGTTTGACTCAGTTGAACCTTCGTCAATGAGAACTGCCTAATAGGTGGCCACCTATTAAACTTGTTGATGATGGTGAATAAATATCTGCATCCCTGGACATTGGGATCGGGCTGATGATATCGACATGCACATGATCGAATCTATGCTTTGGCAGTTATAATGGCTGGAGCGGAGCTTTTGTACCTTCAACTACTGGCAGTCCACGCACGTCCTCCCCCAAAGAGTGACGTCTTTCTTCAGACCATGCCAGATTAATTTATCAGATACTAGGCGGACTGTTGACCTAATGGAAGGATGCAATAGGCTGTGAATGGCCTCAAAAATGTGGCACCTCCACGAGACGGGAACAATAGGGCATGGTTGTCATGTCGAGACATCGCAAAGTAGCATATTGCCCTGAGGTCCAATAACCAGGTCCTGGAGCTGCAGGTTGTAATGGCCGTCTTGTCAGATATCTCTGCATCTTGCTCTTGCGCATCTTCTAGGGTGAAACAGTCAACATCTTGGGAAAGTGCGCATACTTGTTGAGAAATGGCACAGAAGAGAACATTCCTTTTTATGGAGATGTGCTCTATCTTCGTAGAGAACTCTGAAATGTAGGATAAGTGACGCTGCTGATGGGCTGACCAAGGGTCTGAAGCTGTACTGAAAGTTAATGGTTTACAGTTTGCAAAAACTTTAAAGTCTCTGCCCTTAAGGAATTACCGAAAGTGCCTGACCGTCAGGTAAAGCGCCAGGAGCTCCTCATCGAAGGTGATGTATTTTGTCTGCATGGTGAAGGTGTCGGCTGAAGAATGCTAGTAGCTTCCATTGTTCATTCACATATTGTCCTAGCACTCCTATGGCCACATCAGATGCATCTGTCAATAAGACGGATGGCATATCCATCCACAGGTGACACAGCACATACATGCTTGCTAGTGCATCTTTAGTCTCCCAAAAGGCATTTGTAGTTGTCTCCGTCCAGCAAAGTTCTTTTTTATTCTGAGTCATCAGGAATGAAATAGCTGTAAAAATCTACCATCCCAAGGAACTGTTGGAGATCCTTGAGCATTGATGGCTTCAGGGATCTTGTGATGGCCTCCACTTTAGTGGGTAGCAGAACCATGCCCTTGCATGTGATTCTGTGTCCCAGGAATTAGATGATCAACTGTCCAAACTGGCACTTTGCTGAGTTAACTGTGAGCCTGAACTCTCACAAGCGGCTAAGTAGGTGTTTTGAATGTTCTTCGTGGGTGTGGCTGGCAATAAGAATATCATCTAAGTAGATGTAAATGAAGTCCATGCCATGCCCCACTGCATCAATCAGGTGCTGAAAAGTTTGCGCAGCATTTTTCAGCTTGAAGGGCATCCATAAAAATTCAAATAAGCTGAGCGTCGTTAGAATTGCTGACTTAGGGACATCTTCTGGGTTAACAGGTATTTGGTGGTAACCACGTACCAAATCTATTTTTGAGAAAATCCTGACCCCATAAAGATTTGCTGTAAAGTCTTATATGTGGGGCATAGGATAGCAGTCTGCTGTTGTTGCGTCGTTTTGGCATCTGTAATCTCTGCAGGGTCTCCAGCCTCTTGTAGTTTTGGGCACCATTTACAACGGTGAAGCCCATGGGGTGTCTGACCTGCATATAATGCCAAACTCCTCCATTTTAGTGAACTCCTATTTCACAAGGGGCAACTTTTCAGGGGAGCAGTCAACAGACTGTGGTATATACAGGGGGCCCTTGGGTTAAAATATGGTGGCTTGCACAATGTTTTGCAGTAGTAGTGGAGAACTAGGGAGTGACGATGTCAGCAAAGTCTTTAGGATTCTGGCAAATTCGTTGTACATTGGAGGGCATGCAAGTGCGGTGTGGGAAACCTTGAATCTCTGAGGCAGAAGGTTTAGAAAGTCATGCTGTTTACCAAACAGTGTCCTTTCATATCCACCATTAGGGATTGAGTGTGGAGGAAGTCTGCTCCCAACAATGACCGGGACATGGCAGCAAGAGTAAACTTGCTGTTGTCAAATTTCACAGCCACAGTTGTTGTCCCAAATGTATGGATAGGGCTGTTATTTACACCGTGAGGTCCGAACCTGCTCCTCTGGTACCAGTATCGAACCCTGAAAGCGGAAGGACGCTAACCTCTGAACCAGTGTCCATGAGGAATTTTTGCCCCGAGAGCTTGTCCCAGTCATAAAGCAGGCTGTCTCGGTGGCCAGCCATCGTAGTCATTATTGACGGCTGGCTTGGGCATTTCCTGAGTAACCACAAAGTGCACAGCATTTGCGGGCACCAGCACTCCAACGTTGGTGATAGAAGCACCAGCTGCTAGTCTCTGAGTCGCATCTGTCCGGTGGAGACCGAGTTCTCATTGTTGAGACTCGAAAGGTGGGTGCCATGGGGTGTGACGCAGCATTTATTTTGATGGGCTTAACGCCCTGCTGATTCACATGCCACAGGATGACCGCCTGTGCAGCCACTGGTTGAGAATTGCTGAAATCCTCGTTCGATTTCGAGGCAGATGTCTATTGGCATATGATCTAGAAATAGCTGTTCAAAGAGCTAACATGTTCCCCCATAAGCTCTGAAGGGGCATGGTCTCCCAGGCAGTCGATGTGGAGGAGATGTGCAGCTTGCTCATGCTGGGAGAGCCCATAAATACGTAGGTGTGCCTCCAGTGCCTCCTACTTACTGTGTGGTGGTGGTTCCCAAAGGAAATCCCCAATGCGGCCGGCTACGACCTGGTCCAAGGCGCTCACCACATGGTAATTCTTGGTGGCATCTCCCCTATTTTTCAGATGTTGAATTGTCCCTCTGCCTGTCCGAACCAGACTTCGGGTTGCAATGTCCAAGAGATGGGCAGTTTCAAGAGTAATGCTGCGCTGTCCATCTCTGGTCCAAAATTTCATTTTGGGCCTGTCAGGGTCACCAATTGTAGCCACTGATGTTGCAGTGGGAAATTCGAGAGGAGAGAGTAACGAGTCGCAGTTGAGAGAAAGTTCAAACAAAACTGTTTAGACAGCACAACCTTTTTAAAAACTCCAGTCACGAGCCCCGATGATGTCACTGCATTCGCTGGAACTTGTATTGCCGCTACATATGACATATAACACTTTATACAAACAGAGTGTAAGTTACACATTAAACATCAGTAACCTGGGGAATAGAATGTAATTTTCTTAATATTCAGAAGCAGAAAAGGCCTTTATGTTAAGGTAAAATTAGAGCAACTGTAATTGCAATGTTTTCTCTTCGTTCAGTATTGCTATACCATGGTAGTAGAGACCATGAATGAGACCAGAGAATGGGCTTGCTTTCTGGTAATGGAGTGGGGTGAAAGAACTTGGAATTTAGTCACATTCCATTATTATTATGAGATCACCTGGAGTACAAGAAACCCATGTCAGTTTTGGCTTGACCATTCTTTTTCTCCCACTGATGCTGTTTGAGCCACTGAATTCCTCCAGCAGATTGTGTTTGGCCTCCGTTAGGCTCTTGTTCATTGTAAACAACTTGGTTTTTAACACCATCACCCAGCAAGACTCATAATCAAACTCAAGGACCTGAAATTTTATTTCTCCCTTTGCAACTCGATCATGGATTTTCTCATTGTCAGACCCTGATCAGATTTGAGTGGTAACATCTTGTCCTCAACACTGAGCAGCAAGCCAGGTGCACCTCAGAGCTGCACACTTGGTCAAAAGCTCAATTTTCTCTTTACCCACACTGTCTCCTCTTGTTTTTCTCAACCCTCGAAAGAAAATATGAGCCAAGACTACTTGACCTTTTCTCATGTCAAAACTACCATTCTTGAATCCAGTCTCATCTACACTCTGATGACAAAAGGCCAAAACTGTATGTGCTAGGATATTCAGTTCATGAGCTGACATTAGATCCACTCCTTACCTATGCAAACAATTATCTTAAAACCAAACCTAGCTAGTTGTGTGGAATTTTTAAAAAAAAACATACAGCACGGCAACAGGCCATTTTGGCCCACAAGTCTGTGCTGCCCAATTTGCACCTCATTAACCTACTACACCCCTGATACATTTTGAATGGCGGGAGGAAACTGGAGACCCCAGAGAAAACCCACGTAGACACAGGGAGAACGTACAATCTCCTTACAGACAATGTGGGATTTGAAGTCCTGTTCCAATGCACAATTAGCCAAAAGTGTGTTGTTTTGGGAGAGAAAAGCAATTTAAAAAAAATGTCCTGGACACCATTTTTAAAGCAAATAATTACGTAGTTGCCAGCATACAATTATTTTCCAAAAACACAAGGATGTGGTTGATGGAATCAAACAAGAACATAAGTAAAAGGAGCATGAGCTGACTTGGTAAGATCCTGCCCTATTCAATATTGTTCTCAGCTCCCATTTCTTGCCTGGACCCCATCACCTTGGATTACTCTACAGTGTATCTAATGGATATGTATCCTTAATACTCTGGAATAATAACATCTCAAAGATCATCAACTCTTTATGAGACAAAGGTTCCCTCATTTCAGACATAATGGGTATTTCCAGTGTTCCTTATTTCTTTATTTCTGTACAAGAGGAAATGTCCCCTACATCCTCCATGGAACAAAAACCTAGTGGGCACATACTTAAAAGGAATTTGACTTGACTCTCCATTCCCAAGATTGTCTTCTCTCTTTAGGATTAGTTATAATTTATGTTCATGTGTGAAATGTTCAAGAGGGATAGATAGGCCAATCGATCTGTACCACTGGTGTCCAACTGTGAATTTTTTTTTGCTTTGTAACACTCTATTTTACCATTTTAAGTCTCAATTAGTTGAGAGTTTGGATATTCTCGATTAGTTGAGAACTAGATATATTTTCAAAAATTATAAGTGCTTTCTAGGGCCTTTAGTTAGCACTGTGATGTGGTTTTTTATACACACATAGATCGAGAAGATGGCAGGCTACAGGTTATAAAGTTCATGCTTTAAATATCAAAAATATGTGCAGGATCACACCAAAAACATGTTAATTACTCCTGATGTTTCAGTACAAAAATTTAGAAATAAAGCTCTTTGGCACCAATCACACATTTCCCTCATTAACACAGAGAAACCACAAATAGTTTTATCCTAAGATTATTTTTGCTCATCACAACTTTGGACTCGGTTGAGTGATAATCTGTTTCTGTTAAATTAGAAGAGAGGAGGAGTAATTTCTTCAGTCAGAGGGTTGTGACTTGTGGATTTGTTGCCACTTACAACTGTAGAGCTAGGTCATTGAGCTTGTTAAGTTCTTTGATCAATGAGGGTCTCAAATATTATGGGGAGAAGGCAGGATAATGGGGTTGAAAGGAAAAATACATCATGATTTGAATGGCAGAGAAGACTCGATGGGCTGAATGGCATCATTTTCCACTTCATGATTGAGATAAGCAATTTAATTGATGAAAAATATATTACCTAAATTTATAATACTTGATTGCTGTGTTTTAATATTTTAACTATTATAAAGATGTTTTTTGAAATATTACATTATGTAAAGAGTCTTGAAGGATTACTTTGTCCTCCATCTAGGTCTGGAGTATTATCAAATTTGAAATGTATATTATTCTTTAATAGAAAATTAAACTTGATTGAGCCAATTTTCACTATCAAAGATAGATCTTTGATAATCGTTTTAATGGATGAAGTGTATAAATTGCAAAAAAGCAATTTGTGCAAACTACAGCAGATTTCATCCAGTTAATTAAGCTTTGACTGTCACATGATATACCTCAGTTGAGATTTCTGGATATAATTTATCCATCCAGACATTTAATGCATCATTATATTATTTGTTTGTTATAATCTTAGGAAACTGCTTGGACGTGGTTTTTAATGTGTCTTAAAGCCAGATTTATTCTTTCAGTTCTGCAGTCAAGAATGTATTCAAAAATACCTTTGTTGAACAGAAAATTAAAGATGACAGATTATTGCTGAAAAAAATATTACAAGAGAGGTATAAGATAGATTCATGAAATTAAAAATACCAGCACACATTGATCATCTATTTTATACTTGTGCTTCATGACAGTGATATATATTTTTCTCCAATAGAACCTTTGGAACAGAACTCTTCATTGGATTATTGTGGTATGTCTGTAAATTACTGCAAAATGGTGTTAACATTGGTCATCCAGTTGTTGCCTTAGGACATATCTCTGCAGCAAGTTAAGGACAACAAAACCACAGAATTAAAGCAAAATAATACATCTGCTGAAGGAGCTCAGTGGGCCAGTGGGAGAAAGAAATGGTCAACATTTTGGGTTGGAAGCATTCATCAAGATAGTGCAGAAGGGAGATATCCAGTATAATGGGGGATAGGGTAGGGGTTTGGTGAACAAAGGAGGGATGGAGGATGGCGTACAATTGGGAAGGACGGAGCAGTAGATTGGCAGATGTCAGCCAAAGGGAGGGGTGGGGAGGAGGAAGAACAGAAATAGATAGAAGAGAGAATGGGATTTGTTACCTGAAATAGGAAAATTCATTTTTCATAGCATTAGGCTGCAGATTGCCAGGTGAAAAATTAGGTGATATTCCTCGAGGTTGCATGAGACTTGTTAGGCAGGGGAGAAGGCCCAGGACAGGCATGTCGGTGTGGAATGGAAGGAGAGTTAAAATGTCATGCAACTGGGAGCTGAGGATGGACATTGTGGACAAGAGTAGGTGGTCTGCAAAACTATGGAGTCGACTCGGCTGATGGTGGGGTCAAGATTTAGCTCATGGAAATGACAGAGGATGATGCGCTAAATGCAGTAGCTTCTGGGGTGAAAGGTGAGGACAAGAGAAACCCTGACCCCATTCTGTTGGGGAGGGGTGAGAATAGAACTAACTAGGGTCCATGTCCTATGAATCAGTCAGCTTAGTTGGTTTCTTGCGTATTTTTTTCCTACCAAATACATAAGAAAATATTTAAAATTTATAATTTCTGTGGCTCTGAGAGTGGGGGGGGGGGGGGTGCATGGTCTCAATTGAGAATGGCTGTCATAGACGACCCAATAGTCTGAGAATTGGATGAGCAAATCTGCAGGGAGATAGCAGACAGCTGTAGGATCTCAGTTGCAGATGCAAAAACAAAGGCAAAGGCAGAGAACATGTGTACAAAGTGAAGGGAGGGAAGTTTAGAGGAGACACCAGGGGCAAGTTTTTTTTACACTGAGAATTATGGGTGCAAGGAATGATTTGCTGGGGATGGTGGTTGAAGCTGAAATATTGGGGACATTTAAGAGTCTCTTAGACATGTAGATGAAGGTAAAATAGAGGGTTATGGGGTAGGAAGGGTTTAGTATTTTTTTTGGAAGGGATATATGGGTCGGCACAACATCAAGGGCTGAAGGGACTGCACTGTGCTGTAGAGTTATATGTACCATTCCTTATGAATATTCCTTCTTTTTCTAAACCTGCTCTATCTTGCGGTGCACAGTTTCCCCCAATAGTTAGCAATGCTTCCAGTGTTCCAAGTCCTTTTTCAAGCCTATTTGGGACTTTAGTGGTGTTGGACCTTCAGATTTCCTGGACTATAGCCCTTATTTGTCCAGTGTGTTTGCATGATTTGCAGTTATATAATAAATAATTTATGTATAGTATAATTTCCAGCTCCACATTCTGGACTAACAAGTGAAGCAGATACTGAACCATCAGAATTCTGATAATGTCAGACTCCAGGACTTAATACTGTACATAAACGGACTGAGCACAAACAGCATCGAAGCATAAACATAGATTTTGTTGTATTTTTGAATTGGGAATGGGCATAATACAGACTTTTTATCCGATTCTCTCCCTGCATCCATTGAGAATGCACTTTGAGAAAACATAGAGCTCTTCTTGCAGCTTGTCCAACATTTCTCCCTCAGTTGATACTACCAAAAACAAGTTAAATACTAATTTCTCATGTGAGATCCTGTATGTAAATTAGCTTCTGGATTACCTATGTAAGATGTTTCCCATTTCAAATGTAATTTTTCAGTTGTGACAAAAAATTTTTTTAAACAGCAATGGAATATGACAATATCAATGACGAGGAAAGGAAACATGATATTTGAAGGACTTGAACTCTGAGAGTGTGGTGGAACAGGGAAACCTGTAGGTACAAGTAACTAGTTCTAAGAAAATGGTGCAGGAGCAGGGACAAGTTGCTTTTGTATAAGATGTTAGTAAGACTGCACTTAGAGTATTGTGTGCAGCTCTGGTCACTCAGATGAAGGAAAGATATAATTCTGCAGAAAAGATTCACAAGACTATTAATAGGATGGTATGCATGAATTATCAGGAAAGGCTGAGGCTTTTCTCCCTGGAGCATAGGTTACTGAGGGGGTCCTGAAAGAGAGTTAAAGGCCAAAGGGGGACAGATTAAAAACATAGAACATTCTGGCATAGTAGGGCCTTTGGCCCACAATGTTGTGCCAACCTATACAAATCTACTCATCAAAAAAATGGCACTGCTGTTGCAGCGCCAGTGACCCAGGTTCAAATCCTGCGCAGTCTGCGAAGAGTTTGTAACTTCTCCCCATGTCTGTGGTCCTCTGGTTTCCTCCCACCCTTCAAAATGTATGGGGTTGTAGGTTCATTGGTGTATTTGGAGGGAACAGGCTTGTGGGCTGGAAGGGCCTGTTACCATACTGCACAGTACATCGAAAAATCTAAAACTAGAGGGCATAGATTTGAGGATAAAAATTTTAAAGGGACCTAAGGGGTTCGGTGTGTGGAACAAGCTGCTGGTGGAAGTGGGCACCATTGTGGATATGGATGTAACGCAGACAAATAGGACTAACTTGGTCAGCATGCACAATTTGGGCCTTTGGGCCAAAGAACCTGTTTTCTTACAGTAGAACTCCAAGACTATAATTTAAAACACATGATGTTTCACTTGATAGTTAAAAGTTTTTTTTTAATGTTGTGGATGAAAATGTAACTTAAAAACATATCCTGGGAATACCTAGTAGATTAAGTGGATTTTATCCAATTAACCTGGACTTCCCTGCATCAGCTATCACGTGGAAGTCCCCAGGGTACTTTCTGCTGTCTACAAGAAAAATAAAGGGTTACGGGCAGTAAGAGAGTGAAAGGGTGATTGATGTGGAGTAGGTTTATATTGTTGGCACATCATGGCCTGAAGGGCCCAGTACTGTTCTATGTACTTCTAGACTCACCAAGTTTGATGGTATTAAGTAATGTGTTTTTAGTTTTCTGTCTTTCATATTATGTACTTCAACTGAAATAGATTTTAAATGTCTCTGAAATGTTTTCCTCACAGCTTTTGCAGCCAGCAAAGTTGGTGGTGTGTCTCGCCACCTACTTTTGGATAATCTCCCTGCACCATTAGAAGACACCACTTGCTGTTTCTGGGCCTCTCTGCTGGAGTGTCTGGGGTCAGGAGAATTGTCCTATTGCACCTGAATAAGGGAATACCAGTGTTCAGGACTTCAACAACAATTCCAGGCAAAGAAAAATCGGCGAGTTCTGCCTCTCTTACTTCACACAATAATTTTCAAGGAGAGAGGGATAATTAACTGATTACAATCATGCGCTGTGAAAAGCCCACCTCAGCTTGTTTCAATAAGAAAGTGAAATAGGTACTGGGAACTTGATTGAAGAAAGAGAAGGTGAAATGACTCAGCAAGTCAGGAAGCATTCCGGAAAAGAAATGATCAGTCAGTGTCTTAGGTCAGGATCCTTTATTAGGACTAAAGTGAGAAGGGGAGGTAGCAAACATAAAAGAAAGATTTTTTGGGGGGATGATAGGATGCTAGGCAAATGAAGGTGGGAGAGAGATGTCAAGGAATATACCATTGGGAATCCATGGGGGTGCTTTGAGAAAGAATAGGAGCAGTGAAAGAACAGACAGAAACAGGAACCAGATCAGGGTAGGGATTACCAAAACATGGAACATTCAACGTATCTGCTGTTTGGTTTGAAATTACCCATGAGAAATTTAACATGCTCCTCAGGTTTACGCTTGGCTTACCCTGACAATGGTTGAGGCTGCATGGGAATGGTGAGGGGAATTAAAACATGAAAATCTGTAGGCACCATGACTGAAGTAAAACACAATGCTGGAGAAACTCAGCAGGTCAGTGTCCTTTATATTAGCAAAAGGTAAAAATGCGTAACTAATGTTTTGGGCCTGAGCCCTTTATCAAGGAATGGAAAAATGTTGGCAGTTGTCCGAATAAAAGAGTGGGAAGTGGGGGGGGGGGCGGGGGGGCTGAGAGAGGCCTTTGACCTGCTGGGTTTCTCCAGCATTGAGTTTTTACCAGCTGTCAGGAGTTCCTAAAGACAGGAGTTCCTCAATAAAGTGGTCACCCAACATCTGACTGTTCTCACTGATGTAGAGGTGGTCACACTGAATGCAGTAGATTGTGGTACCACAGGAAGTGCCTGTGGATTGGGGAAGAAACAGTGGACCAGGGGGTCATGGAGAGACTGATCCTGGTTTTTTTTTAAAAAATGCGGAATGTAGTGGGGAGGGGTAGATATAGTTGGTGGTGGGATCACATTGAAGTTGATGGTAGTGTCAAAGAATGATGTTCCAGATGTGGCAGCTCATGGAGTGACAAGGGAGGACAAGAGAGACTCCCTCCTTTTTCTATCTTGGTGTGCTGAGTGAGGAAGTGGAGCAGATGCGATGGATGGCTTGCTTCATCATTGACATGAGAAGGGGGCAGTTGCTTGAAGAAAGGGCATTCTGAACATAACATAATTTATTTGAAAATGTATGAACGATGTAACTCAGCATTTTTAAAAAGATTTTAGCTAATTAGAATCACTGCGGCCATGTACTGTTAAATTTATAACCATACTAACAGTGGAACTCTCCACCCAGTCTTGTGAACTTGAACATTTCATAAGTATGCCACAAGATGGAGTGCTTTGTGACAGCTGAATATCAGAATCCGAAATTCTTGTCATGAGCAAGTCATGAAATTGGGTGGTCTGCAGCAGCGTCACAGTGGAAACATTCATGTTATAACCATCTTACAACCTTACGGTAAATAAAATTAAAATAGTGCACTAAAAGTAAAGCAGTGTTTTTGGTTCATTCAGGAATCTGATGGCAGCGGGGAAGAAGTTGTCCTTGTGCTGCCGAGTGCTCATCTTTAGACTCCTGTACCTTTTCTCCAATGGTAGCAGAGTGAAGAAGGCGTGGCTGGATGTTGGGGGTCTTTGAAGATAGAGGCTGCTTTTTTTTTTAAGACACCGTCTCATGTAGATGTCCTCAATGGAGTGAAGTCTGATGCCTGTGATGTCGCAGAGAGTTAAAAACCTTGTGGAGTTTATGCCTCCGTACCAGTGATGCAACCAGCCAGAATGATCTCCACGGTATATCTGTAGAAGTTTCAAGTGTTTTCGGTGACATACCGTATCTCCTCAGACACCTCACAAAATATAGCTGCTGGCAAGCCTTCTTTGTGATTGCATCAACATGGAGGCTTCAGGACAGATCCTCGGAGATGTTGATGCCCAGGAATTTGAAATTCTTGACTCTCTCCACTACTGAGCCCTCAATGAGGACTGGATCGTGTTCCCCTGACTTACTTCTGAAGTCCATAATCATCCTTGGTTCTGCTAACATTGAGCGCAAGGTTGTTGTCGTTACACCATTCAACAAGCTGATCTATCTCCCTCCTTTACGCTTCCTTGTTGCCATTTGTGATTCTGCCGACAACTATGGTGTCATCGGCAAACTTGTAGATGGCATTGGAATTGTGTCTGGCCACACAGTCATGGGTGTATAATGAGCAGAGCAGTGGGCTAAGCACGTATCCTTGGGGTACACCTGTGTTGATGATCAGCAAAGAGGAGATTATGTTTCCAATTCGTACTGTCTGTGGTCTTCCAATGAGAAAGTCATGGATTCAGTTGCAGAGGGAGGTACAGAGACCTAGAGTTTGTAGCTTCTCAACCGGCACTGAAGGAATAATGGTATTGAAGACCAAACTGTAGTTGATGAAGAGCAGCTGGATATATGAATTACTGTTTTCGAGGAGATCCAGAGCTGAGTGGAGAGCCAGCGATATTGCATCTACCGTGGAGCGATTGCGATGATCGAATTGCAGTGGGTCCAGACCTTTGCTGCCACTCAGAATCACCTGCACTGGCAAAAATAATCCAGTTTTTAGAATGGTAATGAACATTGGTAAAATGCAACTGGAATTCCAAGGGAAGTGGAAATACAAACTCTTCTGATTTCTTTGTGTACCATTAATCCTTCAAGAAATGGAATTGCTGTTAATTTCACTGTTACAAATGAGCTGAAATAGGTGATCTATTCTTTAAATATGTCACTGCGGCATACAGGCAGTCTCAAAATACTTGGCAGTTGTGCAATTTTCTAATTGTTGTATTTGCTTTCTACCATAGTAATATAATCCTACTTTTAAAGTGAGTCCTATTAATTATACCACCATCAAATCGGTCCTTACCGCATATGCTCCATTACTCACATATCTGCCCTGGCCCCCTTCGCCCCCACGTGCAGCAAGGACATGATTCCCCTTGTCCTCACATTCCATGACCCCCCCCCCCAGCCTCCACATCCAACATATCCTTCTCTGTCATTTCTGGCACCTCCTATGTGATGCCACCACTAGACGCATTCCCCTCTCCACCTTCTGCAGGGACGACTCCCTCCAGGACTCCCTTGTCCATTCCTCCCTCCCCACTAAATGCCACCTTGGGACTGACCAGTGTGATTGTAGATGTCCCACTTGTACCCACACCTCCTCCTTCACCACTCATTTGTGAGGCTCAAACAGTCCTTTCAAGTGAAGCCACATTTCACTTGTGAATCTGCAGGGTCAAAGACTATATCCAGTGTCCTCGTTGTGGTCTGTCCTACATAGGAGAGACTGGACACAGACTGGGAGATTGCTTTGTTGAGCCCCTTGGGTGTGTCCACCACAAAGTGTGGATCTTCCAGTGGCCACCCATTTCACTTCCCCATCCATCCCATTCCTTTGTCCATGGTCTTGTGCACCGCCAGACTGAAGCCAACTGAAAATTGGAGGAATAGCACCTCGTCTACCAACTGGATGGCATTAACAACTTCTCTGGTTTTTATTAAACTTCTCTCTGTCACCTTTCCCCCAACTCTCTCTCTTCCCTGTCTCCTTTCACAGAGCCAAAATTAATTCTCACCTCTCCCCTTGTCATATCCAATTAACACCTTTTGTTGGTCCAGAATCCTTGCCCTGCTAGTCTTGCATTCATTCTGATGTCATCTTATTCTCTGCTTATTGCTTGAAGATGGTCACAGGCCGGAAATGTCGGTCATGTATCTTTACCTCCTCTGGACATTGCAGGATCGGCTAAGTTCCTACAACATTTCTGTTTTTACTACAATTAGAGCGTCTAATTGTTCTGCAATCTGTTTTATTCACTTGTTATTTTGTGTTGTATTTAATCTTTAGATTCCTTTGTTTTTCCATGTTCTAATGTTGGAATTTGATGTATCTGATTTACAATAGAATATGATTACAGTTTGTATGAACATAAACTGGGTGAAGATGTGTGGCACTATTTCAAAATGGGAATACAATGAAATGGCAGGCAAAAGAATAAGTTGGAGAACCAGTGATTAAATGGGGAGGTCCATCTTGTTGCGAAAAAGCAATTGCCATTAGTTGTGCTAATAGCCACAGAACAAATTTACTAGCAATCATAAATTAAAAAGAGGTTTCAGTGGATCTATTGAAAATTTATAATTATTTATGATAACTTCCTGGTAGATTATTTTTAACCATTGATTTAAGAACTGACAGAAATTTGCTGGTTGAACTGTTTCATTATGCTAATCTTACAGTCGGTTGAATAAATGCAAGATTAGTAATAATGAGCTCTTAAAGTATTGGAAACATAACGTTCACCAAAATGATTTTAATATTTTTCCAGCTAAATATATGATAAGATAGAGATGAAAAATTTTCAAACTGGGATGGCAGCAGGACAGCGATATCTGTAGCAAATAGTATGAAATAAGTTGGAATACTGCTGCAAAACGACTTTTTAATTCATGAGGTCAGACCGTACCTCCACAAACTCCTCAGGAATTAGAGCAGCAGACATGCTTTCTTCACGATGGCATTAGCATGATGAGCCCAGGAAAGGTCCTCTAAGATAGTGACTCCCAGGAATTTAGATTTACTCACCCTCCCCACCTTTGATTTACCAATGATCGCTGGATCGTACATCTCTGGTTGTCAGTTCCTCAAGACTATAATCTGTTCCTTGGTTTTGGTGACATTGAGTGCAAGGTTGTTGTTGCACTGTTCAGCCAAGTTTTCAGTCTCCCTCCTGTATGATGACTTATCATCCCTGTTTATACAGCTGTCTACAGTGGTATCATCAGTGAATTTGTAAATGTTGGACCAAGCCATGCAGTCTTAGGTGTAGAGTGAGTAGAGCAGAGGGCTAAGTACATATCCCTGTGGTGCTCTGGTACTGATGGAGCTTGTGGAGGAGCAGCACAGTCTCCATCAGCACAAATGTCTGGAGGTGAGGAAATCTAGCATTCATTAATATAGTGGGCTATTTGAGGATCTGGACTTGGTTTTCTGATCAATTTTGAGGGGATGGTGGTATTGAATGCCAAACTCTAGACAATAAAGAGTATTCTGATGGATGCAACTTTGCTGTCCAGGTGTTTCAGAGTTTTGTGTAGAGCCATTGAGATGGCATCTGGGATAGATACGGTAAACAAATTGGAACGGATCCATACCACTGCCCAGACAGCAGCTGATATGCTTCAGCATCAGCCTCTAAACACACTTCATCTTTGGTTCATTAATTATTCAGGAATCTGATGGCAGAGGGGAAGAAGCTGTCCTTGTGCCGCTGAGCGCTCATCTTTAGGCTCCCCGATGGTAGCAGAGTGAAGAGGACATGACTTGGGTGATGGGGGTCTTTGAGGTTTGAAGCTACTTTTTTAAGACACCGCCTCATATACATGTCCTCGATGGGATGAAGTCTGGTGCCTGTGATGTCGCAGGCTGAGTTCACAATCCTCTGGAGTTTATTCTTGTCCTAAGAGTTGGTGCCTCCATACCAGGCAGAATGCTCTCCACGGTACATCTGTAGAAGTATCAAATGAATGGAAAGAAAGAAAAAGGCAGGTATTTTCAGCAATTACGCGGGAATAGTCACAGCCAGCATACAATTCAGAACCACACAACTGAATGTACTTCCTGCATGTTTTTTCCAATTAATACTCCAACATACTTTTAATTCATTTTGCTTAATCTGTTACACAATACAGTAGTTTAATAAAGGTTCTGTTCAGTTGAAAGGGAGTGGTGAAAACAGACCCAGATGAGTTTAAAGGAAATCTGGGATTTAACTTTGGGAAGTTATCAGAAGCATGGGAACTGGGGTGCCAGTAAGTTTAAAAGGGTCCTGAGTGTTTAATAAGTATTTTGGATTGAGCCGGATGCCAAACCACTGGTATTTATGAACAATTGGATAGCAGATTACAGCAATTTTTCTATTAGAACAATGAGCACAGTTGTTATTGCAGGAAAATCCTACAAAAGGAGGGGTTCAGTCTCGTTTCGTTTGTTGTCAGATGTGTTCTACTCCAGCCAGTAACTTTGTGCAACTTTTATTCTCTTCCAGGGATTCTTTATTACAGTCTCAACAGAATCCATTCTGAAAGTGGCAACGCACGTTTCTGAAAACAACAAAATCTTGGGCCTAAATCTATCAGCTCCATTCATCTCACAGTTTTTTAAGGAGGACCTGATGAAAATTTTCCCCTATGTTGACATCCTGTTTGGAAATGAGACGGTTTGTAACTTTTTTTGAAAATATTCTGTCTTGAATACCATCTTATCAATTAAAGAGAAAGTTAACATTCACTCCATGATAAAGAAAAATTACTGCTTCTAATTTCGAGCAGGAATGTCCCAAGTCACTTTGAAATTCATTTGAAAGCCAGCCAAATAATGAGCTGTTGGGGCAAATCATCGAGGTTCAAGCCCACAATAAGGGAAGGAAGACATATGGAGGGAATTCCAAACCTTCAGTTCATGGCAATTGAGGATTGCCTGCAACATCGCAGGGACCAGACTTCATCCCATCGAGGACATGGATATGAGGCGGCGTCTTAAAAAAGCAGCCTCCATCCTTAAAGCCCCCCACCACCCAGGCCATGCCATTTGCACTCTGCTCCCATCAGGTAAAGGGTACAGGACCGAGAGGCAAGCACTCAGCGGCACATGGGCAGCTTCTTCCCCGCTGCTTAGCTTTTCGTGCCCTATTATTTTTAAAATAATATTGCTTGTAGTATGGTGCTGTCACTGAATTTCATCACTTGTTCATGACAATAAACCCTGAATCTGATTCAACTGCAAAAGTGGAGCCATTTAAATAGGGGATTAAGTATGAATCCAAAATTAGAGGAGTTTTTGGTGCTGAAAGACTTTCTAAAAAGAATGTAGGGTTTGGATGGGATGAAATTTCAAAACAAGGATTAGAGTTTTAAGATTGCAGCATTATTTAACCAAAAGATGGTTAACAAGAAGAGAAGAGATAACAGGTCTATTTTCAAAAATGCTGGTCCTTAACACAAATGAAAGGTCATGGTGGAGGCGTAGTAATTAGCAGATTGGTTGCCCAGACATAAAATTTAAAATCCCAGTATAGCAGCTGTGCAATTTAGATTTTCATAAGTAATCATCAATATACATAAAAGTAATTTGTGGAATAATAACCACAGGACTACGAGAATTGTATAACAACCCATCTAGTTCTTAATGTCCTTTTGGGGAGGAACTCTGTGACCCTACTTGGCTTGACCTACATGTAACATTAGGGTTGACACTTCACTAATCTCTGGGATACCTCAGCAAGCCACTTAGCTATATCATAACTGCTATTTTCCTTGTTCATTCAGGGGATGAGGACTGAGCCAGCATTTAATTGTCCATTCTTAATTGCCCTTTAGAAAATGGTGGTGAGCTGTCTTCTTGAACACTACAGTCCTTGTGGGCGCATCCACAATGCTGTTTCAAAGTTCAGATTTATTGTCAGAGTACGTACATGACATCACGTACAACCCTGATAGTCTTTTTCCTGCAGGCCAGGCAGAATTTCTACTTAATGGTAGTGAAAAAAAATTGTACTCAAGAAAAGATACATATGCAAAAGAGAGAAATGAAAACCACAGAAGAAATGTAAACATTTGTTTATGTTAGGGAGGGAACACTATGATTTTGACACCAATGGTGAAGGAATTGCAAAATATTTGCAAGTTGGGATGCTTGAAGGTTAATTTCCAGGTGGTGTCCACCTCCTTTTGCTGCCCTTGCCCATCTTCATGTTCGTGTTCAGAAGGTGGTGTCTCAGGGTCTTGGAAAGTTGCTGCAGTGCATCCTATACAGAGTACAAATTGCTGCTACCGTGCGTCAGCGGTTGGGGATGTGCTGCTCCATCTGGGACAGTGTCGAGCTTCTTGAGTGGGGAGACAGACCACATGATATCGAGCTTGGAGACCAAATTTGTATACATCAGAATCAAAGTTTATTGGCATGAAGTTTGGTGTTTGCAGCAGCAATCACATTCATATTATCGCCATCTTGCGACCTTACTATAACAATAATAGTGCACAAAAAGTAAAGCAGTGTCTTTGGTTCATTGATTATTCAGGAATCTGATGGCAGTGGGGAAGAAGCTGTCCTTGTGCCTTTGAGTGCTCATCTTTAGGCTCCTGTACCTTTTCCCCGATGGGAGCAGAGTGAAGAGGGAATGGCCAGGGTGGTGGGGATAGAGGCTTTTTTTTAAAAGACACCACCTCGGGTAGATGTCCTCAATGGAGTTAAGTCGGTGCCTGTGATGTCGCAGGCTGACTTAACAACCCTCTGGAGTTGATTCTTGTCCTGAGAGTTGGCACCTCCACACCAGGCAGTGACGCAACCAGCCAGAATGATCTCCACGGTCCACCTAGAGTTTTTGAGAGTTTTCAGAGACGTACCAAATTTCCTCAGACACCTCATAGACTATAGCTGCTGTCGAGCCTTCTTTGTGATTGTGTCAACATGGAACCTCCAGATCCTCGGAGATGTTGACAGCCAAGAATTTGAAGTTCTTGACTCTCTCCATCACTGAGCCCTCGATGAGGACTGGATCGTGTTCCCCTGACTTACTTCTGAAGTCCACAATCATCCTTGGTTCTGCTAACATTGAGCGCAAGGTTGTTGTCATTACACCATCCAACGAGCTGATCTATCTCCCTCCTGGACGCTTTCTCGTTGCCTTTTGTGATTCTGCCAACAACTGTGGTGTCATCGGCAAACTTGTAGATGGCATTTGAATTGTGCCGGGCCACACGTCATGGGTATATAATGAGTAGATCAGTGGACTAAGCACGTATCCTTGGGGTGAGCCTGTGTTGATGATCAGTGACGAGGAGCCGTTGTTTCCAATTCATACTGACTGTGGTCTTCCGATGAGAAAGTCAAGGATTCAGGTACAGAGACCTAGAGTTTGTAGCTTCTTGACCAGCACTGAGGGAATAATGGTATTGAAGACTGAGCTGTAGTTGATGAAGAGCAGCCGTATGTATGAATTGTTCTTTTCAAGGTGATCCAGAGCTGAGTGGAAAGCCAGCGATGTTGCAAAATTGCTCGCACTCCAGTTGATCTTGCAAACAGTCGCTATCGAAAGCAGGAGAGTTGATCCATAGTTTAGTCAAGCATTAGCCTGATATAGATGTGCTCCCAGAAGCATTCATTGCAACAACATTGAGGAGACTTCCACCACATTCTTTCCATGTGTTCCCTCAGACAACTTCCTTGGGTAGAAATGACCAGTCACAATTTTGTGTCGAATTTCTTTATCAAGACTAAGATAAAAGGGTGAAATTATATAAAGGGTGAAAAGAAACTTGGGAGAGCCTCACAGGTGATCGAGTGGAGGAAAAAAAAAAGTGGGAGGTGGTGAGGCCGGTAGAGCAAGTGTTAACAAAACCATGAGGAAGAAAAATTGGAGAGAGAAAGGAAAAAAATTGAAGAATAGTGGTTGGTGACAAAGAAATCAACAGCAGAATCAGATGGGAATGGGTATGATCTAAAGTTACATAAATCAGGATTCATTTCTTTCGGTTGTCCAGGAGGAATATAATATGTTCACATAGAACAGTACAAGCCCTTCAGCTCGCGGTAACCCTCTATTTTTCTTTCAACCATGTGCCTGTCTAAGTTTCTTCAATACCTCTAATGTTGCAGCCTCCACCATCACTCCTCTGGCAATCTTCAAGATGTCCTCACAATGACGATGCCAACAACAAATGTCCCTTTATGGGAGGGAAAATGGTTGGCCACAGGAAGCTCAAGTTTAAACACACAGAGTATCGATGTCCAGTGAAGCAGTCACTAATATGCACTTGGCATTACCAGAGTAGGCCACACCAGAAACACGGAATTCAGTCAATTAGATTGGACAATCTGCGTACACAGCTCTGTGGTCACCTGGAACGTTTGTTTATGGCCCTGGATAAGGGAGGGGACAAGCTTTGCATTTTTGTGCCCGAGGAGTGGAAGGATAAGTGGAGAGCAAAAAGCAGATGGGTATTTCAGAAAGACTCCCCTTGGAAAATTGGATAGGGTGGAGAGGGGAAAATGTCACTGATGCGTTGGAGGAAAATGTGTCGGATGTGGAGGCTGGTGGGGTGGAATACAAATCAGGCAGCCCAGCCCTGAACAAGAAAGTCCTGTATGACCTGCGTGAGGCCATCAGGGATACCAAAAGGCAGCACTGAGAAGGGCGTACAGCATGAGAAGCATGCCATCACAGGCTACAAGACTAGGCCAGGCAGAATAGCAAATGACAGTGCATCCCTCCTGGATAAGCTCAATGCATTTGCTCTTCCTTTGAGCAGGGCCCAGTGAACCAGAGAAACGCACATCTCTTGAGCACAATCACTGCTGCCAAGATCAGATCGGCCTTCCACGGAAGGTTACTGGACTAGAACTGAACTTAATAATATTAAGTGTGGTCTTACCAGAGATTTATAGAGCCGCTACATTCTCACATCTCTTTAACTTTATTCCTTGACTAACAAAGAGCAGTACCCCATCACCCTAACTACCCTATCAACTTGCGCGACAACCTTGAAGAATTTATGGTTTTGGACCCTCTGTTTCTCTGTACTGCTAAACCATAGTTAATGGCAGTAGAGCGGAGGATTCTTAAAGAAATGTTTAAAAATTCATTTCAAGAAGTGCATTGTTAAAAGCCTTAAATTTGGCTCATGAAAAATGCCTGATAGTTCCACTCACCACATAACATATAATGACTTAAAAATATAAAGAATCAAAAAGAACATGCTAATATGACACACCATCTTCCCTCAAAATCCAAAACTAAATCATGGATGATTGCCACCCTTCCGCCATCAGACTCAACAATAAACTCATTCAAGGACTCTTACTTTTGGACTTTATTGATTTATTTAAAAAAAAAAATCCGTGTTGCACAACCAGTTTGTTTACATTTTGTTATCTGTTTACAGTTATTTATTTGTTTACAGTGTACGTCGAGTACATTTTTTTTGCACTACCAATAAGTGATAATTCTGCCTGGCCCGCAGGAAAAAGAATCTCAGGGTTGTATGTGATGTCATGTGCATACTCTGACAATAAATCCGAACTCTGTCTAATCACAGTAACCAAACTCGGGGCAAGGAACGAACCTCATGCTAATATAAACATTCACTATCCAACCAAACTTTTAGTATGTTTGACATATCAAAGGGTCTTTTTTTCAGATTTGTTGTTTGAAATTTATACTGTTTAGCTCTAGCATGGTTGAATAATTTAATGATGTTAATTTCTTTTATGAAATGATTCGTTTAGGAATAACTAATATTATAGTTTCATGTAATGTTGAGGTGCAGTGAACCAAATATCAATTATTCACAGTTGAATTCAGTGAGACATTTATTCACTTGACATTTATTGAGTCCCCATCATCAACATTAATGTGGTTACCATTGAGCAGAAACCAAACTGGACCAGCTGCAGAAGTCCTGTGGTTACAAGAGAAGTCGAAGTCTGGGTAACCTGCAGCTGGTGACTGACTTCCTGACACCTCAGAGCCTTTCCACCTTTTATAAGGCCCAGTCAGGAAAGTCATTCAACGCAAAAACAGGCCCACACACCTAGTTTGTCCATGATAAACAATGCACCTTGCTGCTTTAGTCCTATTTTCTCACTTTTGGCACATAGCCCTCCCATCCATGCAGCTACCCAGGTATTGGATAAGTGATCCAAGTGATGGAATACTTGCCTGGATGAGTGCAACTCCAACAACTTAACTGTCCTGGGCAAAACAGTCCATCTCACCTCTCACCATTCTAAATATTAATTGCATCCTCAGTGCCTGCAAGATGTACCACCTACAAAATATACTGTTGTTTTCTGCTTACACTACTCCTGTCACAAATCTATGATCTCTACCATCAAGAAGGAAGAGGGCAACAGGGATTATAGCATCATCACCACCTGGATGTTCCCCACTAAATTGCAGCATCCTGTGTATAAATCCTGGTTCTTCCTCCCAACAGCACAATGCAGGCACTTACACAGAATGTAACTCTGGATCTAAACTATGTCAGGACATGCATGATAAATGGCAGGGCCCTGGGGAGTATTGTTGAACAGAGAGACTTCAGTGTACATTTCCATGAAAGTAACAACATGGGTAAATAAGGTGACGAGGAAGGTATATGACACGTTTGCCTTCATTGATCGAGGCACTAAGTACAAGAGATAGGCTGTCAAGTCAACTAGTTAGGCCACACTTGGAATTTTATATGCCAAACTACAGAAGTGATGTGGAGGCTTTGGAGATGGTGCAGAAGGTTCACCAGGATACTGCCTGGATTAGAGAGTAGGATTAGGGTGAAACTTTCTCTGGGGCATTGGAGGGGCAACATGCTAAAAGTTCATAAAATTATGAGAAGGATTGATCATGTAGATAGTCAGAATCTTTTCTCCAGTGGTGAGTACCTGGAATGCATTGCCAGGGGTGGTGGTGGAGGCTGGTACAATAGGGACATGTAAAAAAAAAACTCAGGCACATGTTTGATTTTCCTTTCCATAATGCAAGGTAACTGAGACCAACTGTGTGGCTAGTGTTGCCAGTATCAGTCTCTCACAGAAATTGGAGTTGTCCATTCATGAAGGCATCTGAAAGATAAATCCATAAATTTCCCCATGGCTGATAGCACCAAACAAATAATATTGTGAAAATCCAAAAATGCATATACATTGTAGTGGTTATGCATTGTCCACCATGTCTGAACTTCTCCATTGCATCTATTTGAAGGGTTTTTTTTCAATTCCCTGGGGACAAATTTCTCCCTATCCTATTCAGTAATTTTCTCATTTATTTAAAGCAAACTATGGGTACTTGTATGATTGACCACATTTTTGTTTATTTTAACTTGATAAGATCACAAAGAAGAGGTCAAACACTACTGTTGTACACTTTCATTTAATTTTCTTGTTTGCAAGCCACACAAATAATTTTATTCTCTTTCTAGCTTGAGTCCACATCCACAGTTTTCAACTCCACACGATTATTTAAAACTTCTAAATATCTTGGATTGGACCTAAGGCTATTTTTAGTTGAGCTTTAATTTCGAAGGGATGGAATAGAAGGGTTGAACTGGCCTGTTTTTGTGCAATAATTGTTATATGGCTTAGTCACAATTCAAGAAAAAAAATCCCTTATAATTGTTTCACAGTATTCCATGCATGCCAGAATATGGGAACTTCAATAAAGGGAATCATGGCTTCAGCATCACTCTCAGTTGAGACTTTGTGTAAATATTGACAACTACCCTGGTCAAAGTTGTACCAGTCAGAAGGGCCTGTGGGAATTGCTATTTTATCAGGGGAGTTGAGAGATTGGGAGAAATAAGATGCAAGGAGATCATGTCCTTTTAATGTGATGTATTTCACCACATTGAAATAGTTTTTCTGCAGCCACTGTCTATTTAAAGTAAGTGAAGCAAGCCCTTGCTGTACCATGTGCAGTGAAGTACTTGTTAAATTAATTGGCTTCATTAAAGAGTGCCTCCATACACTTAAATTGTGTTATTTTCGGCAGTCTTGACAGCACTTTCTAATTAACTGCTCATTTCTTTTGTAGGAGGCTGCCACTTTTGCTCGAGAGCAAGGCTTTGAGGTGAGTTGACCCTCAATTGCACACTAAACTGATCCTAAAGGATTTTGCTGATAATGAAGTTCTTTGGACAATGATTGATGTACTATTATACTCTCCAGTCCTTGGGCTTGTTACTATGGTTACCTGGCAGTCATTCTGCTTTCTTTGTTCTGCCATTATGATGTATGACGCACCGTGCCAGGCCTGAATCCAGCATCTCTTACAGATGTTATTCATTGAATTTTGAAAAGGCTCCTGGGAAGTTAAGAGGTTGGGCACTGGTTAAGGCATCCTTTGCAGATAAGGTGCCTGTCATTCCAACTATTTAATAGCAACATCTTCCACTTAATTTTATGGTGCAGAGGTTATTTTGCAGCAGACTGATGTGCACTCTTACAGCAGAAGGAATTTAACACTAATGACTCACCTGCTAGTTGATGGAAGGGTGTGTGTGGTTGAGAGTAAATCTCAAAGCAAACACAAAAGAACTGTAGTAAAGTGAAACAGAGGCATTTCTGAATGTGGGACAAAATCATTCAGATGTTTATTTTAATCATTAGTTGGCACAACTGTCAGAATTTTGACTTCAAGCACAGATAACATGAAGCAATACATTTGATGAGCTTGGAGCTTTTGTCAAGAAAATGACAAAATTATTAATGGCTCTATGATTTGCACCTGATTAAGAAGACCCTGGAATTGATATAGTTTAACTGTAAAAATATGACTGCCATTTCCAAAACTAGATCGCAAAAGAGCACTGAATTTATTTGTAATGTGAAGCGACGTGTCTAAATATATCGTATTTGAATGCTCTATCTAAGCAATCATTTTTCACTTTTTATAAAATTCAAGTCTCTCAGTTTATGCACCAGCTCTCAGTTTAAATTAAAAAGTTGCAGTCACCTTGAATGTGACCCAAATTATGAATAGGAGTAAAACACAAAAATCTGGAGACACCATGATTGAAGTAGAAACACATTGCAGGGTAAACTCAGCAGGTCAAGCAGTGGCCATTATGTAACAAAGATAAAGATACAGAATCAATGTTTTGGAATTCTGCCTTTCATCAAGGTATGAAAAAAATGGTTGGGTCATATGTTTTGGGGATTTTTTTTATAACTTTATTACACCTTGGCATCTCCTCATTGATGCATTAGGAATAACAGGAAAAAGTGTGCTGGAGTAATATAGAAGGTAAAAGTATTTTATAATTAAGAGGTTGCAATGTTTAATTGCAATATCTTGCACTCAATTTTGCTCTATAATCAATAAACATTTAAAATTCAATCATTGGGGTTTTAGTTTCAGCTCTTTCCTTAAATTTATTTTAAATTTGACGCTCACATTGATTGGAACAAGGATCCTTCCTACAGTTAGGGGAAAAAATATAATCTCATCTCAGAAGGAATTGTATGGGCATTGACCAACATGATATTGGTAATGTATGATCGGTTATTCTCATTTTAATCTGTTTTGCCAAAGTGAAAGGGATGAGTTTTAAAAAAAATATTCAGCAAATGATCTATGGCAGGTGGATAATTAGGCAACTTGTCATTGTGTTAAATTTTGGCATCTAATGTTAAAAGATTTTATTAAATTCTTCCTGCAGCAATTTATTTTAAACAATTGCTCTTCGTGGAATTTCAGTGATAAATCCATGTAATACTCAATTGTACCTGAACCAATCATGTATTCTCATTTGAGTCAAAAAAACTGGAGCAAATTGCTGAAAATCCAGGACAAAAGCAAAATGTTGGTTGCACTCAACAGGCCAAGCGTATCCAGTAGAAAGGAACAGTGTCAACATTTCAGGTCAAGGAACTGAGAAAAAAAAGTACAAAGAGGGGTAGAGAGAATCAAGGGAGTGTCTGTTGTTATAAACAAGTTATTCAAGACTGGTAGATGGGGCACAAGAGAAAAAAAAGAAACTAATTCAAATAGGTTGCAGCCACATCTGTGGAGAAAATAAAAAAATGACATTTTCATTAGTCTAATAAAGTGTTTCTACTTTTATGAACATAACGTGTATGTCCCAAGTTATGTTTTTTATACTAGTTACTGGACAAGGTTTCTAATTGAGTGCAAAGGTGTTTAAATGAGACGAGTGCATGATCCTATTTCGATTGTCGCCAACAGACAGAAGATATCAAAGAAATTGCAAAGAAAGTGCAAAGTTTGCCAAAGGAGAACAAAAAGCGTCAACGTATCATTGTTTTCACTCAAGGCAAAGATGATACGATTGTGGCCACAGGTAAGCTTATCATTAAAAAATATTTTCTTAACAACTTGTAGACCAATTGGCTACATTTTTGAGTTAATGCCTTATCACAATAATACTGAATCTGAGAGTGTAAAAAGTCAGAATATGCCAGTATCAAACACAAAGGAGCAAAATTTGTTTTGAAAGGAATAGGATCTCTATGACTACATTTACAAAAAAAATCACAACAGCAAAATGGACGTCAATAATAAAATGGAATTAAGAGATTTTCTTTTCCCAAGGGCACCTTTCTGTAACTGCATGACCCTTCAGTTTGTCAGTAATTCATACATGCAGAGAGGTGCAATCATTCTCTGGGCTCGATGTGTCATGTTAAGTCACTTAATAATGATTAAGAACATACAAATTCTTGGGCCATAGGGCAAATCTTTAGAGATGCCAATTTATTGGTAATTTTTACATTTCATCTTGGATTTCCTTGCCTGCTGGCATTAAACCATTTAATTAACACAAGAGAGAAGAGTTGTATTTAATTTGGCATCAGTTGACACCAAAGAACTGTGTAGGGCATAACTCAACCCTCATGTTAAACTAATATGCTCTGAACCTCACAGTGTCAATAGCTAATAAATAGTTGCAAAACTTGTAACCATTGTCATGCTGAGAGGTTTAACAATTCAAGGCTAGAATGTCAGCAATAATATGTTTTTTTTTGTAAATTGTGCAAGCAAAATTTTGAACTGATTGCTGTGTGAAATGTTAAAGCAATAAAGTTTCATCCATAAAGAGCACAAGCATTGTATCGTTATAGAAAAATGTAATGTCTATGATCTGTGAGCAATACCTACTGCTGAAGTCTTAAAATAAAGATACAGTTGAGTAAAGGTAACTATAGAAAGGCATGAGAGAGTGGAGCTGGTGATAGTTGTTTGTGGGGGGAGGGGGGGGGGCGCCTGAGCAGGGAAGATGCAAGTTTCTGGGAAATCAAAAGATGCAGGATTGTTTAATTCAAAGAAAAAGCATTTTAAAAGGAGGGTAATGCAACCATGGCATAAAAGTATAAATATGATATTGTAAAAATTCATGAGAAGCCAGAATATTTATTTTTAAAAAGGAAGGCAACAAAAAAAAGAAAGGAAAGTGAACTAACCAATAACATAAAAGGGATGCTAGATTTATTCCAATATGTAAAGAGTAAAAGAGGCAAGAGGTATATCAGACTGCAAGAGAAGTGATAATGAGAATCAAAGAAATGGTGGATGAACTGAATTGGTATTTTGCATCAGGTTTCACGTGGAAGACACCAGTGACATGCCAAAAAATCAAAAGAGTTCGGGGGCGGAAGTGAGTGTCGTCACTGTTAGAATCACCAGAATCAGGAATGGTTCTGGAGAACTGAAAAATTGCAAATGTTTCCACTCTTTAAGAAGAAAGGCAAAAGGGAGTAATTTACAGGCCTATTAGCCTAACTTCAGTGGTTGGCAAGATTCTAGAGCCCATATTAAGGATTAGGTTGCAGGGTATTTGAAAGACCAAGGTAAAATAGGCTGAAGTCAGCATGGCTTTCTTCGGGGGAGATCTTTGCCTGACAAATTTGTTTGAGGAATAGCGACAGACAAAGGAGAGGGAGTGAATGTTGTTTACTTGGATTTTCAGAAGGCCTTTGATAAGATAGGCACCCATATTATTGGGAATGTACTGGCATAGGTAGAAGAATGGCTGATGAGCAGAAAACAAGGAGTGGGAATAAAGAGGGCTGACTGAAGGTGACTAGTAGTGTTCCACAGGGGTTGTGTTGGCTCCGCTATTTTTCATGCTGTGTGTAAATAATACAGTTGATGAACTGTGGCCAAGTTTGTGGGTGATACAAAACTAGGGGGAGGGGAGTGCTGAGGAAGTCAAGAGGCTGCAGTGGTTTTAAAAGTGGACAAAGAACTGAGAGATGGAATGCAACATAGGGATTAAAATGAGCAGTTTTGGACCCCATATCTTCATTTTTATCTGGAACTTATTTACAAGCTTGTGCATTTCTGTTGGTTCCACTCAAAGATAGTCACCTTGATATTTAATAGAACCAATTCTCTCCCTAGCCATCTTTTTATTTTTATTTTAAACTTTATTTATCATCAATAATAAATGATACATACAAAGTACAATGTAATACATATTTTACAGCCATCTTTTTATTAATATGCCTGTGTGATCTCTTGGGATTTTCTTTTTATCCTGCCTACCAGCTCAATCTCAAGTCCTCTTCTTGCGCTTCTGATTTCCATTTTAAATAATCTTGTTCACTTTTTTATACTCATGAAAGAATCTTTTGATCTGGACTACTGAAAATGATATATACCTGCTTTTTCTTGACTAGAGCCTCAATATCCTGTCATCCAGGGTTCCTTAAGCTTGCCCACCTTGTGCTTCTCTTTAATAGCAACATACAGTTCCTGAACTCTTGCTGTCTCACATTTAAAAATGTTCCACTTTCCTGCCCTTTCCCTACCTGCAGACATCCTCTCCCATTCAACTTCCTTCCCAACTGCTCCAAAATCAACCGTGCCCCAATTTAGGACCTTAACTTATTGACCAGTCTATCTTTCTCCATAGCAATTTTAAAACTAACGGAGTTATGGTCCCTGGACCAAAAATGCTCCCCCACTATCACTTCTGTCACTTCCTCTTTTTCATTCTCCAAGAGGAGTCCAATGTTGTGCCCTTAGGAAGCATTCTTGGACACACTTAACAAATCCACCCCGTCCAGGATCTTTGTACTATGTGCGTCTAAATCAATATTATGAAAGTTAAAATCTTCCAGTTACGATTATTACAGCTATCTGCAGTTTCTCTTCCAATTCCCATCAACTATTTAAGGGCATATAATTTTATTTTTCTTTGGCTTTGCTTCGCGGACGAAGATTTATGGAGGGGTATGTCCATGTCTGCTGCAGGCTCGTTGGTGACTG
The DNA here is from genome assembly GCF_036971445.1 of Narcine bancroftii. Taxonomy (NCBI): domain Eukaryota; kingdom Metazoa; phylum Chordata; class Chondrichthyes; order Torpediniformes; family Narcinidae; genus Narcine; species Narcine bancroftii. The sequence continues at coordinate 71,503,901 of NC_091474.1, read as the reverse complement.
ACAAGTCCGATGCGGGACAGGCAGGCACGGTTGCAGCAGTTGCAAGGGAAAATTGGTTGGTTGGGGTTGGGTGTTGGGTTTTTTCTCCTTTGTCTTTTTTCAGTGAGGTGGGCTCTGCGGTCTTCTTCAAAGGAGGTTGCTGCCCGCCGAACTGTGAGGCGCCAAGATGCACGGTTGGAGGCGATATCAGCCCACTGGCGGTGGTCAATGTGGCAGGCACCAAGAGATTTCTTTAAGCAGTCCTTGTACCTCTTTGGTGCACCTCTGTCTCGGTGGCCAGTGGAGAGCTGTATATAATACAGCCCCATCAAACTGATCATTCCTTTGTTTTTAACCTCTACCCATATAGATAGGTTCATTGGTCAGTCTCCCAAGAATACACCCTCTAAGCACTGTTGTTATGTCTTTGCTCATCAGAAACACATCTCCATCTCTTTTCTTACACTACGGTGCCTGTTGCATCTATATCCGAGCCCTGTCTGTCTCTCAGTTTTTGTCATGGCTATGACACTCCAGTATCCTGAGCCAATGCATGGTCTGAGTTCATCTGCCTTACTTGTTGGGTCTCTTGCATTGAAATTACTGCAGTTTAAACCAGATTTTTCCTCTTTGCCATATTCCACCATATCCTATTTCCAGCAATGGCTCTTCTCATCCGCCTCATCTTTGCTCCAGGCCCAGCCTCTGCCAATAGTTAAATTAAACCTTCCCAGGTAGCATAAGCAAACCATCCCCCACCACTGACAGAATATTGGTTACCTCTCCAGCTCAGGTGCAAACTATCCCTCTTACCTGTACAATTTCTGCCCCAAATATTGAGTAACCTGAATCCTTGCCCCCTGAACTGGTTCCTCAGCCTCCATTCACCTGCCCTATTTCTGTACCTGACCTCACTCGCACATGGCTCTGGGAGTCATCCAGATCATAAATCATTATTTTGATGAATTATTGTTTTGCATAATAGTAGTGCATTCACAAATATACATGGTCTTCTTTCCCACAGCTGATCATGTGACTGCTTATCCTGTCCTGGATATTAAACAGGATGATATTGTCGATACAAATGGAGCTGGCGATGCCTTTGTTGGAGGTAAATTTCTCTATAATTAAATAAATTATAAGTCAAAGTTGTAATTTTGTGAGAAACAAAAGGTTAGCTTGACCAATGAATACTGATAGGACTGTATTAAATCTATAAACTACGATGACATGAGAGTCATTAGGTCCATCCAGAAACCGAGTACATCTGATTTGTGCTAACCACCACCAAGAAATATTTAGTCTGACATTTATTTCTTTTGATGAAGAAATACTTTTGATTCCATTGGTCATTTCTATAATTCTGGCTGTCTATGGTTTGGGAAAATGATTTGGACTTTGCATTGCAAATGATACCAGATGAAGGGGAATAAATGCTATTGAGATGCTGGACTGTGATTGAATGGATGAGTGGCTTGTGGAAGTATAAGAGTTGTGCTTTTATCAAAGACCATAAGGAAGGTACCTACAATGAAAGGGAAGAATCCGAATGAGATAGAAGAGGAAAGAGATTTGGGATTTAAATATGTAAAATGCTAAAATTAGTTATAGGAGACGATAAGGCAAGGGTTAATTTGTGGAACAATTTGTAAAAGAGATTCACAAGACTGGTACTGGAGTACTTGAAAGGATGGATTAGCTAAGACTTTTCTCCCTGGCCTGCCAAGGGCAAGGACTCCTGAAGGGCCTGAGTGTGGAAGGCTTCTTGATCGTGTCAGAGGTTTGGATCTGGAGCTTGGGTGCCAATGGATCAAAGAGTCATCTGTGTGGCTGTAGAGGCCATGGGAGCGCTGGAGGTGAATCCACAGATACTCCACGACTCTGAAGGGTCTCTTATTACACTTTGTCTCTCTTAACATAAGGGGCATCAGCGACAATAATGGCGATTCTTTGCCTTATGGCAGGCAGAAGCCAATTTTGTGTAATATTACGTTCTGCACTATTACATGACAATTAGGGAATCTTGAACATAGGAGGATTAAGAGGGTATCTTAAAGAGATTTATAAAATCATGAGGGGCATTGATAAGCTGAAAAGTTGTAGTTTTTTTTGCAGGGGATGGGGGGAAGATTTAAAAGGACTTGAGGCGCATTTTTATCACAGGATGGAGGGTATCTGGAACAAGCTGCCATATGAAATGGTCGAGGCAAGTACAAATTATAATTTTTTAAAAGACATTCAAACAGGGGCATGGATTGGAAAGGTTTCAGGGGATATGGGTTAAACACAGGCAAATGGGTCCAAGCTTGGGATAAATTCGTGAGTATGGATAACTTGTATACTGTAAAATTCTTACCATGACACCAAACAGGAAGATATTAAATGTACATAGCATCCTGGATAAATATAATCACTTCACAGCTTTTACCATGTTTCTCAAAGGATTTAAGAACCGGAGACATTTATAATTGTAAAAGTGATGAAAAGCCCTCCAGCCCAAATCATCATGGCGACCGAGTTCCCCATCTCGCTTGTGTTTGTTCCATGTCCATCAAACCTATCATATCCTTGTACAATTACAATCGAAACAATGTAATTGTTCACTACTTCCTCTAGCAGCTTGTTCTAAATACTCACCACCTTCTATGTGAATAATGATGCCTCAAGCTCCTTTTAAACCTTTCACTTCAGACCGGAATCAATACCCCCATGATGAGAAAGATTGTCAATCCCCTTCATGATTTTATAAATCTCTAATAACATCTCAGCCTACTATGCTCCAGAGTAAAAATTTTAAGCCTATCCATGTAACTCCAGCTCTCTTATCCTATATAACCATATAACAATTACAGCATGGAAACAGGCCATTTCAGCCCTTCTAGTCCACACCGAATTAAGAACCCTCCTCTAGTCCCACCCACCTGCACCCTGCCCATAACCCTCTATTCCCTCACATCCATATACCTATCCAATTTTTCCTTAAGTGACAAAATTGACCCTGCCGCCACTACTCCCAGAAGCTCATTCCAGCCTCCACTCTTGAGTAAAGAAGTTCCCCATCATGTAACTTATAAACCTTTGCCTCTTAACTCATGACCTCTTGTTTCAATCTCTCCTACTCTCAATGGAATAAGCCTATCCACATCAACTCTCTCTATCCTCCTCATAATCTTAAATACCTCTATCAAATCTCCTCTCAACCTTCTAAACTCCAAAGAATAAAGACCTAATTTTCTCAATCTTTCTTTGTAATCTAGATGGTGAAACGCAGGTAACATTTTTGTAAATCTTCTCTGCACTCTCTCTCTACCTTGTTGATATTCTTCCTATAATTCGGTGACCAGAACTGCATGCAGTATTCCAAATTTGGCCTCACCAATGCCTTGAACAGTCTCAACATCATATCGCCTTCCCAAGATCGTGTTATATGGCAAGCTCTCCACTGGCCACCAAGACAGAGGTGCACCAAAAAAGAGGTACAAGGACTGCCTAAAGAAATTTCTTGGTGCCTGCCACATTGACCACCGCCAGTGGGCTGATATCGCCTCAAACCGTGCATCTTGGCACCTCACAGTTCAGCGGGCAGCAACCTCCTTTGAAGAAGACCACAGAGCCCACCTCACTGACAAAAGACAAAGGAGGAAAAACCCAACACCCAACCCCAACCAACCAATTTTCCCTTGCAACCGTGCCTGCCTGTCCCACATCAGACTTGTCAGCCACAAACGAGCCTGCAGCTGACGTGGACATTACCCCTCCATAAATCTTCGTCCGCAAAGCCAAGCCAAAGAAGAATTCTATATACTGATTTATAAAGGGCAGCATACTACAAGCTTTCTTCATCACCCTATCCACATGAGATTCTACCTTCAGTTAACGATGCACTGTTATTCCTAGATCTTTCTGCTCCACTGCATTCCCCCATTTACTACGTATGCCCTGTTTTGATTATTCCTACCAAAATGAAGCACTTCACACTTCTCAGCATTAAACTCCATTCGCCATCTTTCAGCCCACTCTTCTAAGCCGTCCAAATCCTTCTGTAATCTTTGAAAGCCTTCATCCACAATGCCACCTATTTTAATATCATCTGCATATTTACTAATCCAATTTACCACCCCATCATCCATATCATTAATGTATATGATAAACAGCAATGAACCCAATACAGATCCCTGAGGCACGTCGCTTGTCACCGGCCTCCAGCCTGACAGACAGTTATCCACTACGACTCTCTAGCATCTCCCTTCCATCCACTGTTGAATCCATTTGATTATGGATTCATAACGACTGAACCTTCCTAACTAACCTTCCATGCTGAACCTTATTGAAGGCCTGACTGAAGTCCATATAGACAACATCTACTGCTCTACCCTCATCAACATTCTTCGTCTCCTCTTCAAAATATTCAACATGATTGGTCAAACATGACCTTCCACACACAACTCTATGTTGAGTGTCCCTGATCAGACCCTGTCTCTCCAGATACTTATATATACTGTCTCTAAGAACGCTTTCCATTAATTTACCTACCACAGATGTCAAACTTACAGGCTGTTAATTGCTAGACTTGCTCCTCGAACCCTTTCCTGCACCTTCTAGCTGCAGGTATGGAATCCTGAGCAAACAAAGAATTGCTCAAGGAACTCAGCAGGTCAGACAAGAATAGAAATGATCAATTAGTGTTTTGGATCTGAACTCGTTACTTCTCTCAAGGGAAGGAGAAAAAGCTGGGAGAAAGGTCCAGAGGTGTTGGGGTATAGGACTGAAGGTGTGAGGTGGAAAAACAGGTGAAGGGAGAGATGACTAGCAAATGAGGGGAAGTAAAGTTAGAGAGGGGTTAAAAAAAAAGTACAGGAATGAGTAGAGATGGAAATAGTGCAAACCTAAAATTAGTCACCCAAAATTAGAAAAATCGACATTCTTGCTGTTAGGTTTAAGGCTGCCCAGGAAGAATATAATGTATTGCGCCTCTGGTTTATGAATAGCATCACTCTGACAATGTATGACGCTAACTACACATGCCATTGTAGGGGAGTGCCTAAAGGTTTGGAAGAGTAATTGGGAAGGAAGAGTTAACCAGGGAATCTTGAAAATACTTATCTCTGCAGAAAGGGGATAAGGATGGAGAGGGGAGGATGTGACTGGTAGTGGGATCACACTGAAGTTGGTGGAGGATAAAATCTGTCCTTGTTCTGCCTAGTGGGGTGGGGGGGGGGGGGGGAGGTACAGTCAAAGCAAAAGTACTAGAAATACAGGCTTTTAAATTTTGGCATTCAGCAAGGTAACACGCCCTTCTTTCCCAAGACCCTGCACTTACAAATGAACTTACAAACCCAATTTTTGGAGGGAGGGTGGGAGGAAACCAGAGCACCAGGAGGAAGCCCACAGACATGGGGAGAACACGCAAGCTCCTCACAGACAGCACTGGATTTGAACCCAGGTTGCTGGCGCTACAATAGTGTTGGGCCTCCCTATCAATACAGTAAGGGGGAATTGACATTTATAAACGGAAGAAATTTGGATTCTTCTACTGCTACAATGACTGCATTGGTGCCATGTCTGGTACAAATTCAGAAAGATAATTTCATTAACTTCCACTACCAACTTACTCCCAGCTCCTAAGTTTATCTGGACTGTTTCGGTAACCTCTCTGCCTCCATCTCAGGGGACAAATTATCCATGGACATCAATTACAAATCCACCAACTCACACAGCTACCTGGATTATATCTCCTCCAACCCTGCCTTTTGGAAGGACACCATCCCTTCCTCACATTTCCTCCACATCTGTTACTCGGATGAGGCCTTCTATTCCATGAAATCTGAAATTTCCTTTCTTTAATAAACATGGATTCCCCTTTACTGTCAGTAACATTCGACTGTTTGCCAGTTTACTCCATAACAAAAGTAATTTCTAACCAAGGCTTCAAGTAGCTGTTATAGGCCACTCTAAAGAAGCGTCAATACTGTTTGCTCAAACACTGTATTGATTTAACAGCAGGAAAGGGAAGCTGGTAATCAGCAATGTGACAGAGGAGTTAAACTCAGCTGTAGATTTTCTTTGCATCATGTGCTGTCTATACAGTTCAAGAAAAAAAAACAAGTGCCAGTTGATACCTTAAATCTGAACTCGAAACAAATTTATTTGTTTAATTTTATTATCATCTGATTGTACACATACAACCAGATGAAACAGCGTTTGTCTGGACCACAATAGACAGCACATAAATATCACACAGATACCATTTAAATATTTGGAATTTACTTGGTTACAAGATACTATCAATCTCACAGGTGGCAGTTAGCATGACACTATTACACTTTAGGGACCCAAGTTTGAATCTGATGCTATGTATATGCTCTCCCTGTGTGTGACTGCACGGGTTTCTTCTGAGTGCTCCAGTTTCCTCCCACCCTGCAAAAACGTATGGGGTAGTAGGCTTAATTGGGCAAAAATGGGTGGCCAGAATTGGCTTCTACCATGCTGTAAATAAAATTTAAATAAACCTGCAGGAAGAAAGTATTTTCCAGCCTGGCTGTCCTGATTTGGATGCTCCTTCCTTATGGTCTGGGTCACTCACTCTGCTTCAAATCATTTCATAAAAGTAAACTACCTCTTGTGAAGTATGAAAAGGTTTGACTGTGTCCCCAGTGAAATAAGCGGGAATTTTACATTGAATTGATTTTAGTCGATTGAAGACTTGGTCAAGATTACAAAACCCAGACTGGTTGTGAAGGGCCAAAGATAATGTTTGGTATTCAGATGCTAATATAATCTTCATCAACACTCTTGACAGTAGTGACATTATCTTATTTTTCTCTGCAGGTTTTTTATCACAGCTACTTTATGGTCATCCTCTTGAGGAATGCATTCGTGGTGGTCATTATGCAGCAAATGTCATTATTAGGCGTTCTGGCTGCACATTCCCAGAAACTCCGGACTTTCATTGATAATTCAATTAATGGAAAATAGGTGATCAAAATCCCCTTTGCCAAATCTCAGCAGGGACAGCTGTCCATTTAAAGCTACTCCCTATTTCCTCCTTTAAATTCTGGATTAAGCTTCATATTTTTTGTTGGTCTATTACTAAAATTCATATTTTAAAAATGGTATAGGGTCTGAAATATTTTGATCAAATTGATGGTCAACTTCAAAATTTAACTATTGTTTACATCTCTTGATGAAACCATGAAGTGTTGATTTTAATGGTGAACACTTGAATGGTTCATATTATATACTTAGTGGTAATTATGGTATGAATTGGTGATAGGTGAAACCATGTGGCCAAAACTACATTGACATGACAATTTTTTTCTGCAGAATTAGTTTTCTACGGTATTTCAGCCCAAAGTGGTAATTGTAACATCTCAAGTGATATTTGATCATGGGGTATCCAAACATGTTTTCTGTTCAGCAGATTACCTCAGTATTTTCTGTTTTTAAGATCATTCTGAAAAACAAAGGTGTAGTGAAAATAAAGTTACAGAAATATTTATGCAGGTACTCCTTATTATGGTATACCAAATCAAAGCTGAAAATCCTGAGTTTTTAAGAGTTCTGATGCTCTGTAGTTGTTTGGATTCTGTGATAGTTCAAAGATGAACTGAAGATGAGAGCCTTCTTATCTTTATAATTTGCTATCTACAATAAAAAAAAATTAGCATATTTTCTAGTCTCGTGCTATTATTGAAGGAATTGAAGTTGTATGTTTATTTGATTTTATAGCCATTCCCCAACATACATCCGAGTTCCATTCTGACCAACCAGTTGGATCTCAAAATAGACGCAAGTCAGACGTATGTTAGCGTGGGACGTAGAAGTCGTATACCCGTACAGCATTCTTTTTATCCTACTCAATGTATAAATGCAATTGTGGGTGGTCAGTCTTCATTTTTTCTAAATTTCATTCATGCATTTTTTGTCACCTTCTCCCATGCTGCTGCGATATTCTTGATGCATTCAAGTATGTTGGTAACATTTCCAAAAATCATTCAACGATACTTTCTCATTATCAGTTACTGTTATGGCTTGCTCAAATGTTGATCAAAGGTTGTAAGCTTTAAAAGTTGCTTTTGGTCCCCAATTGATTGGCTGAATGGTAGAAGTTGTGTTCGGTGGCAAATATATCACTAACATCAGGATGAAAGGGGATGTCCAGGGGCGTTGTCTGAAGGCACTTTCAGGTGGCCAATTGGCCCGCTCGTAAAGCCGCATATATTGGCAAAATGCGGCTGTGGGAAGGCTACAGCTTCCTTCCTCATCCTTCCCCGCTGGCCGCTCCAGCCTCCTCCTCCTACCCCGCCAGCCGCTCCAGCCTCCTCCTCCTACCCCGCCAGCCGCTCCAGCCTCCTCCACCGGCCGCTCCAACCTCCTCCTCTTCCCCCACCGGCCGCTCCAGCCTTCTCCATCTACCCCCCCCCCCCCCCCCGGCCGCTCCAGCCTCCTCCCCAGCCGGCCGCTCCAGCCCCCGTACTCACCCACTGGCCACTCCAGCCCCCGTACTCACCCACCGGTGCTCCAGCCCCGTGAGTGGGGTAGCGGGATCAGTGTGGGGGCGACCCTGCGCTGACAGCCCACGCTGGCCGCCCCAGTGTGGGGACGTCCCTGCGCTGACAGCCAGCCGACCATCCTAAATTGACAGCCCAAGGGACAGGAGCCGGAATGCGCTCAGATGCGCATCCCGGCGCAGCTGTCCTTTCAGGTGGCCAGCGCTGCGCTTTCAACGCTGCCACCTGAACTGCAATTTAAAGGGACTCTTCTGCTTCTTCAGGCACATACTTAGCAGAGAATGCACCTGAAAAGCCTTAAGGTTAATAAATTCTTGAACGAGATACTATTTTCTAAGCAATATTCTCAAACACTGGGAATAAAACAGTTTATAGACCAGTCTTCAAACAAAGCTTGAGTCATCCAGGATTTGGGGTTGGATCAGTAGTGGACAGGCAGGGTGTACTTATTAATGTTTTTCAATGCATGGGGATTCTCGGAGTGGTAAATTGGGAAAGGCTTTAGCTTAAAACCAGCAACATTACCTCCAAGTAACAAGGTCATACGTTCCTTAAATCCTGACATGATTTTAGCATCTTTATGAATGTACATTCGTTCCAGCATCCTCGTCCAAAAAAAGTCCTGTTTCATCAACATTGAAAATTTACTCAGGTAGATATCCTTCTTCACATATTAATTTATCCAAACTTTCAATGAACTTTTCAGCAGCTGCTTCTCTTGTGACTTGAATGTTGTGCAAGCTGTATCTTCTTTTAAATCTAAGAACCATCCATGACTTGCTGTGAAGTTCTCAATGTAATCCTCTCCCTCTTGCTTCTTCAGGTCTTAAAAAGACTTTGAGCCTTCACCTAAATTGTAAGTTTAGTGGTACCTGTACACGTTTTGAATTTTATCATTAATCTACAACATCTAACTTTTCCATTTCTTGGATGGACCTTTGTCGTTGCTTTGTTATTATCATAGACTTCATACTTGCCAAAATGTCGAATGGAACAACTGTAGATCATGTGCAATCACATTAACCTTTTTATCCTCCTTCATATTGTTTGATTACCTTAATTTTCAATTGCAAATCAAGTGTCTTTCTCGGCTTCTTGCCATATCTATCAGCAGGGGATGTGTTTTTCCTTTTGCTTGTCATCTTCATTATTTAAACAATAATGGTTTAATTCAGCATGAAAATTCATTAATTTACTTGAATAACATGCACTTACCAAATGGCAACTGAGAGATGCTATGATATCGTCTAATGATCACTACCATCTGCAAGCACTGGTGGACGTACGACCAAGTGTAATTTTTATATTTGCATATATTATTTAAAAATTTATACAGAGCAATAAGTTTTCAATGATTCAAAATGCTCTGGACCGGATGTGTATTAGTTAACTACAATTTCTGGATATCTGAGAAATGCTTTTAAGCAGCCCAGCATAAGCAGCAGAAAATTGTATTGGCCATTGCCGATCCTGACACCACCACAGCCCCCCCCCAAACTCAACCTGCCTGGGAGCCCAAGGTTCCCGCTCGGATCTCCCAAAACCTCCCTATTGCTGTGTCGAACCTGCCCGGGGAGCCCAAGGTTCCTGCTCGGATCTCCCAAAACCTCCCTATTGCTGTGTTGAACCTGCCTGGGGGAGCCCAAGGTTCCCGCTCAGATCCCCAACACCTCCCCATTGCTGTGTCAAACCTGCCTGGGAGCCTGAGGTCCCCGCTCGGATCTCCCAAAACCTCCCTATTGCTGTGTCGAACCTGCCCGGGGAGCCCAAGGTTCCCACTCGGATCCCCAACACCTCCCCATTGCCAAACCTGCCTGGAAGCCTGAAGTCCCTACTTTGATTCCTGACACCTCCCTACTGCCGTTGCTGAACCTGCCCGGGAAGCCCAAGGTCCCTGCTCTGATCATAGCCTGTCACCATGTCAACATAAAAAAAGAACAAAAAACAAGGGAAGGTTTCTCAAGCATGCAATAAAGTTTGATTCTTACTGTGACTACAAGAGAACTCCGCTGGGTTCAAAATGACATTAACATCCTGTCAGTCCCATTTGAGTAAACAACAGCTCCATTGGATTCAAAATAGCTCTAACAGCACATCAGAGCTCCAGTTGAGCAAGGCAGGTTTTAAAAAAAATAACTTATTTTCAACTTGTGATATCATGTTGCCACTGAAAACCTTTGCGGATAACAGAATTGTGGAAAAGTGGTTTTCGGATAATCAGAAACATGCTGTATTTTTTGGGTCTTATGCAAGGATGGTCATAAGATGGTAAGAAGGGGAAAGGCTGTATGTGAAACCATCCAAATCAGATCATATCTGTTATATCACAAATGAAATATTTTGCACATTTCATTGTACTAGGGCCAATTACTCGCTAATGTTTAAAGACAATTTTCATTATCTTCAGAATCCACAAATTAGTTTTCATACAGAGTAAATTCTCTGCTATGATCAACAAAAGTTTTAAAATTCTTAATAAGATCAGCCTTGGGAAGAATAACCTTTTGTCTCTCAATTTTGGATTGTTAAGTTATTAAGTTTTGGACAGAAAGGTGATGCAGCTCAGCAGTGCACCATGCACCTATTTACAGACCTCAGGCATTCAGGCTAGTATGGTTGTGAATACTTCCAATATGTACATGTCACATGTACCAAGATTCAGTGATAGACTCACCAAATGATGTGACTTCAGGATCTGAATAAGCCTCATTGGGCTCCTATTTTCTATTCGACTTTCTCTCAGGGTGTCCAAAAAAACTGATGCAAAAAGCAAAATTAATTTTCTGATCTTTATTTAAAAAGGTTGGAAAATTATAAAATTATTTAGTTTCACAGGACAACATGAACTTCACTGCTGATGCAAATCTAATAATATCACTTTTTTAAAAAAAGTTAAAACTCAGTGCAAGGAAGTTATAATTTGTTCAGTTCGTGTTTATAGCTGAGCACCAACTGACTGCAAGAGGTAGTATCAGTTATGTGAATATTCTCATCCGCTTTTAGCTTTTAAAAATATACTCTTGATACTTTCAACATAAACGTACCTCATCATTTTAACAAGTGTGGCTATGTACCAGCCAATTTTATTTTTGAAAAATTGAATACCAATGGACTGAGAGCCCAATTATGTGGTCAGGAAAAAAAATCCTTGTACATTTCTTTCCAATTATCTTTTCCACCTTAATGTTACATTTAGTTGGGACCTGCATGATTCATAATGTAAAATTACTTAACTAGGAGGTTCCAACTTTGTCTTATGATGCAACAAAGCCAAGTTCATTAGGAATGAACTAATGTGCTCCAAAGAAAATCATTTATGTTCAACAGTAGCTAAATTTATGAATGTGATTGAGTTAGGAACAGTCAATATCAATTGAATTTCAAAAATCCAATGGTATTTTTCATGTTGGTTAGTCGATCAATATTTTTGAGAAGCTTCAAATTGAGGTCTGCGGCTGCTATCGGTGTTAAAATTTGTTGAAAATAGGGATTATTACACAGACGTAGATACAGATGCAGAAGAAGAGGAGGAAGAAGACCAAGAATTTCAAAGGAAAGAAGGTGGTGGACAAAGTTTAGATAAAGCCTTTTTCGAAGAACAAATGAGGTCTTTAAAAGAATGGCCATCATTAGAATTTAGTTCAATCAAAAGAAAAATGAAAACAGCTGAAGACAGAATGCAAAGCTTAGAGTTGGTCATGACTAAAATAAGGAAAAGAGTAGAAAATGTGGAACAAGATAAATGAATTAAGAGGGATGTTGGAAGAGTGAAAAAAAATTAAAAGAGACAAGATTTATTGTCAAAAAATTGACGTATTGGAAAACTACAGTAAGTGAAACAGCATAAAAATAGTGGGCCTGAAAGAAGGCAAAGAAGGGTCAGATATGAAGGAATTTATAAAAGGATGGATCCCAAAAGTGCTGGGAATGACAGATTCACATGAAGAAATAGAAATCGAAAGGGCGCATAGAGCGCCTGTACTGAAACAGCCGCCACATCAAAAACTGAGATCCATATTGGTAAAATTTCTAAGATATATGACAAGAGAAAACATACTGGAGCACGCAAGAAAGAGAAGACAATAAGCCTTTGGAATATAAGGGACAAAAAATATTTTTTTACCCGGACACAAGCTTCGAACTTTTATTCAAGAAGAGGAAGAAATTCAACACAGCGAAAACAATCTTATGGAAAGAAGGGTATAACTTTATATTAAGACATCCAGCAGTACTCAAAGTATTTATTCCTGGGGAACGGAATAGACTGTTCTCAGACCCAAAGAAAGCCCAAGAATTTGCTGAACATTTGCAGGACAGGAGGAGAGGAGGAGGAATGACAAGAAGGATGACCGGCAAGAAAATATACAAAAATATATAGTAAGGATAATGTATATATAAAGATTTAAAGATGGATAAGAGAAGGGGAAAAAAAAAGCTTTGTTATAAGTATAGGAAAATAGTGTTCTCTGGGCTGGGGGTGGGAGAATAATGGTCACTGTGAAATCGGTTGACGCTTGCGAGTAAGTTCACAAACTGAATGGAAAGGGGAGTTGTGGTTGCCGTCAAGGTTACAGGAGGCAATCCAAGGAGGGGAGGTTTATTTGGGGTTAAAGGGTTATTGCTTGTGGGGATTGTTGGGGAATTTCATGTCTTAAGTGCGTTGTCATATATTGAGATTAAAAAGGAAAACTTAAAAAACGGTACTGGAAAAAAAGGGGATGGAGGTGGTGAAGAGGCAGAAAAGAAGTGAAAATAAAGATACAAGATGGCCATGTTGGACTATATGACTATAAACATTAATGGAATATATAACCAAGTTTAAGTGTATCCCAATGGGAAAAAAAATCACATATAATTTAAAAGACAAAGTTACAATGTTTGAAAAAAACCTGGGAACCATGTATGGAACATAACAGAAAGAGCAGGCCTTGGACCACCACCACCTAAAATAAACTCGATCAGATTTAATGTGAATAAGTAGATGATATGTCTTTTTTGTTTGTATTCCTTTTGTATAAAGATATTGTTTTATTGTATTTTACATGTTCAATATTTACTGTTTTTGGAGGGGGTTGGGAAGGGGGAAGGGAGGGATGGGGAAAAAAAGAGAAAATGTCACTGAATATTTAAAGAGATTCATCTGTAAATATATTGGTTGATATGGTTCATAGTGCAATAAATAAAGAATTACAAAAAAAAATAGGGATTATTTAGAAAAAGCCCAGTAATGAAGATTGACAAATAATCTCCCCGCAGTTAAGAACTCTTGTCAGGTCAATAATAGACATACAACATTACTGCACACTACAGGGCCCTCAGCCACGATGTTGGATCAGCCTATATAAACCTACACGCAACAATCTAATTTTTCCCACCTCACACCCATAACCCTCTTTTTCTTAGAGCCATGTGCCTATCTAAGAGTTTTTTTTGTCTTTATTGTACCAGCTATTCCACCGAGATAGGTAAACTGGTTGACCGTTTTGAGTTTTGTGTGCCCGATGGAGATGTGGGGGGGCTGGTAGTCATGGTGGGGAGCTGGCTGATGGAGGACCTCAGTTTTCTTCAGGCTACCAGCCCCCCCACATCTCCATCGGGCACACAAAACTCAAAACGGTCAACCAGTTTACCTATCTCGGCTGCACCATTTCATCAGATGCAAGGATCGACAATGAGATAGACAACAGACTCGCCAAGGCAAATAGCGCCTTTGGAAGACTACACAAAAGAGTCTGGAAAAACAACCAACTGAAAAACCTCACAAAGATAAGCGTATACAGAGCCGTTGTCATACCCACACTCCTGTTCGGCTCTGAATCATGGGTCCTCTACCGGCATCACCTACAGCTCCTAGAACGCTTCCACCAGCGTTGTCTCCGCTCCATCCTCAACATCCATTGGAGCGCTTTCATCCCTAATGTCGAAGTACTCGAGATGGCAGAGGTCGACAGCATCGAGTCCACGCTGCTGAAGATCCAGCTGCGCTGGGTGGGTCATCACGTCTCCAGAATGGAGGACCATCGCCTTCCCAAGATCGTGTTATATGGCGAGCTCTCCACTGGCCACCGTGACAGAGGTGCACCAAAGAAGAGGTACAAGGACTGCCTAAAGAAATCTCTTGGTGCCTGCCACATTGACCACCGCCAGTGGGCTGATATCGCCTCAAACCGTGCATCTTGGCGCCTCACAGTTTGGCGGGCAGCAACTTCCTTTGAAGAAGACCGCAGAGCCCACCTCACTGACAAAAGGCAAAGGAGGAAAAACCCAACACCCAACCCCAACCAACCAATTTTCCCCTGCAGCCGCTGCAACCGTGTCTGCCTGTCCCGCATCGGACTTGTCAGCCACAAACGAGCCTGCAGCTGACGTGGACTTTTACCCCCTCCATAAATCTTCGTCCGCGAAGCCAAGCCAAAGAAAAAAAGAAAATTCCACCAATGCATTCCAGGCACCTACTTCTCGATGTAAAAAAAAACTTAGCTCTGTCATATCCTCTAAATTTTCCTCCAAAAACCTAAAATTCCCTCTTTGCTATTTTTGCCCTGGGGAAATAAGTCCTAGTTATCCACCCTATCTACACCCCTCCTTTATTACTCCTAGACCTCCTTTATTACTCCTCATCCTTCATCAGTCCAAAGAAAAGCCTTTAGCTCTATCAGCCTTGCTTCATAGGATACGTTCTCCGATCCTGGGAAATCTCTGCACCCTCTCAAAGCATAGACATGCTTCATATAATGAGAAGACTATAGCTTAATGCAATATTCCCAAGTTTGGTCTAACCAGTTTTATAGTGCTGCCATTTCCTCCTGGCTCCTGAACTCACGAAGGCCAACACTCCATATGCCTTTTTAATCACCCTTTCAAACTTGAGGGATCTATGGACCTGAACCATAACATCCGCACAAGAATCCTGTTACAGGTAGTCCCCGACTTATGACCATCTGCACATATGATCAAATTTTTTTATAAATATATTAAAATATCAAATTTATGTGGTTTATGTTGTATTTCACAAACTATAACAGGGAGACAGGGCATGTAAGAGCCAAAATGTATGTACTTCCCTTGTTAGTTGGTGTCCTGGGGCTGGGCTCAGCCATCTTGATTCCTGAGTAAATGCACGAGTCTTCGGTAGGCGCATGCGCGGTGGATTCATATATCGGAGTTCAATTGGCACATGCGCAAGAGTTAAGTGCACTGATATTTAATTTGCGACCTTAACTCTCGTACATGTGCCAACTGAACTCCCAATACATAAATTTACCATGCATTTGCAGTGGGTTTGCGTTTTGCAGTTCAATTAGCGCATGTGCAAGAGTTAAGAATGTGATTTCAATATTGTTAGGACGCTTTACTCTCACACACACGCCAACTGAACTCCAATATTTGAACCTACTGAAGTCTCACGCATGTGCCAACCGAAGACTTGCACATGGTGACAGGAATCATGTTGGCCAGGCCCACCCCCAGAAAGCTGACTAACAAGGTAAGCATTGACCAGAATGTGGATTCACCAAGGTTGATATGCAGGAAGCTTTAAGGTGTTATCGTCAAATGTACGATGAAAAAAAGATTTAATTTAAAAATTTCAGTATTCCACATGTGGACACAATTCTAACTTGCGTCCATTCCAAGATACGACCAATTCTTTGGTCCCCATTACAGTCATAAATCGGGGACTACTTATATTAACTGAGTACCCCACCTCCAAAGTTCAGCCTTCCAAAGCCTCCTACTTATTCAGATTGACACCACCCAATTCTGTCTATATCCTGTTGTAACCTCCACAACACCTCCAGCTCTGAAGATGACATGCCAGTGCCTCTACTCACAGGTATGAGGAGATTTGGCATGTCAAAAACTTTAATGAATTCCTCCAAATGTACTGTGGAAAGTTGCATCATTGCTCGTTTGGAAACTGAAGGTTGCGGAAAGTGGCAAACCTAGTCAAATACATCGCAAGACACTGACCTCCTGTTTATTAAACGCATCTCTGTGAAGCATTGCTTCAAGAAGGCAGACAAAGGATCCCCATCACTATGGTTGCAATTTCTTCTTACTGCTACCTGCAGGCAGAAAGAACAAAAAGCTGAAGACCAGCACCTTTAGGTTCAATAATTGTTTCCCAACCGCTGAAAGGCTTTTGAAGTTCCTCATTCTACCCTAACCCCAGCCATTACCCTAACTCTAGGACTCCCAATAAATCTGCCCTATTTTCTT
This sequence comes from Narcine bancroftii, assembly GCF_036971445.1. Classification (NCBI taxonomy): domain Eukaryota; kingdom Metazoa; phylum Chordata; class Chondrichthyes; order Torpediniformes; family Narcinidae; genus Narcine; species Narcine bancroftii. The sequence continues at coordinate 71,487,192 of NC_091474.1, read as the reverse complement.
GCACATACTGCAACAGAGAATATTTATTTCTAATTTTATGTTTAATATCTCTTTTTTGGCCTTGGCAATATTGTAGTAATTTTTACTATTTTCATTGGACTATCTTGCCTACCTTTACAGCTGCAGCAAATAAGAATTTATGTGCATCTGTTCATCACACTTGTAATGACAATAAACTCACCATAATCAATAAATGCATATTTATCGTTTTATCCATTTGAACTATGAATACCATTGTTTGACATTTATACAAACTACAATGATTCAATATCAGAATTTATTGTCATGACTACATCACAAAATGTGTTTTGTGGCAGCATCACAGTGTAAACATTCAATATAAACCAGCTTACAAAATAAATAAAAATAATGCAAAAAAAGTAAAAGTAAGGTGGTTATAAGATTATGGCTCATCGGTCATTCAAGAAATCATGGCAGTGGGGAAGAAGCTGTCCTTGTGGCGCTAAGTTCTCATCTTCAGGCTCTTGTATCTTTTCCCCGATGGTAGCAGGGTGAAGAGGGCATGGCCTGGGTGGTGGGGTGTCCTTGAGGACAGAGGCAGCTTTCTTAAGATTCTGCCTCTTGTTGATGTCCTCCATGGAGTGAACACTGGTTCTCGTGATGTCGCAGGCCAAGTTAAAACCCTTCTGGATTTTTTTCTTGTCCTGATCGTTGGGACCTTTGTACCAGACAGAGATGCAACCAGCCAGAATGCTCTCCACAGTACATATGTTGAGGTTTGAGTCTCTGGTGACCTACCGAATCTCCCTGAACTCCTCACAAAGTATGGCTGCTGGCGAGTGTTGATGATTGCATTGACATGGAGGGTCCAGAACAGATCCTTTGAGATGATGACACCCATGAGTTTGAAGTTCTGGACGCTCTCTACTGCTGACCTCGATGGTTCATGTTCTCCTGATTTCCTCCTAAAGTCCACAATCAGCTCCTTGGTTTCGCTAATCTTGAGTACAGATTGTTAGTGTTACATTACTCAACTAACTGATCTAACTCCCTCCTCTATGCTTCCTCATTGCAGTCTGTGATTCTGCCAACAACTGTGGTGTTATCAACATATTTGTCAATAGCATTTGAATTGGACCTAGCACACAGTCATGGGTGTAGAGTGAATGGAGCAGTGGGCTAAGTGTGCATCCTTGAGGTGTGCCTGTGTTGATTTGTCATTGAGGAGACGTTGTTTCCAATTCATACTGACTGCGGTCTTCCAATGAGGAAGTCAAGGTTCCTGTTGCAGAGGCTGAAGGTTTGGAGCTTCTTGACCAGCACTGAGGGAATAAGGGTGTTGAAAGCTGAGCTGTAATCGATGAAGAGCAGTCGTGTGTATGAGTTGCTGTTTTCCAGGTGATCCAGAGCTGAGAGGAGAGCCAGCGACATTACATCTGCTGTGGAGTGATTGTGAAGGTAGGCAAATTGCAGTAGGTCCAGATCTTTGATTAGGTACAGGCTAATTTCTGGCCATGACCAGCCTCTCAGAGCACTTCATCCCAGCAGATATGTGGGATGTGACATTTCCCACTCCTCTTTCGGACGCCGGGAACCTCTGACTTGAGCATTGAGGGATTGAAAATGTCCTGGATGTTTCGATGGAACAAACGTTCAGTGCTCTAATTAATGTGAGGACGCTCACTTTGTCAGGTTTGGTGTGGCCGTCTCTGGGTGGGACGGGGGAGGGGAGGCCGCTGCGGTTCTGCCCGCTCCCCCATCTGTCACCCGGCGCCGGCGGCTGGACAGCTGGCGGCCCAGCAGCCCCATCCCCTCCAATGGGGCTCGGGTGTGTTCACGGAAATAAATATTTTACTTGGGGGGGGGGGGGGGTGGGGAGGGAAGGGAACATTCAGCCCCCAGCGTCCAGCTGGAGCTGAGGCACCATCCGGCCAGCGGGGGCAACAGGCCGCCCGGCGGGAACTACGTTGCGCACGTATGGAGACGCGAAACCAGCGGTTGCGAGGCGGAGTGCGATGGGGGTGGGTAAAATCACTCCGCCCGCCGGCCTTTACAGCGGCGGCGGTGACCCTCACACGGCCCGCTCCGAACCCAACCTCTCGCTCCCGCCGCCTGGTCCGCGCTGAGCCAGCGGTGCTTCAGCGTTTGATAGAGAAGGGGAGACCGATCGCTGGCACCGGCAGACCCTCCGTTGTTTGGCGAATTTTTACCGGTGTTCATGCTGTCACTGTCCCGCCTTCCCCTCGGGGCTTCGGACGATTCGCGGTCCCGGGGTAGGAGAGGGGGGTGGGGGGGGGGCGGGGGGGAAAGAGCCGGGCACCTCGCGCAAGCGCACTCAGCCAACCGCCCCACCGTGCATGATGTAATGGTGCGAGCCAACTGCACCTGCGCTCCGCGTGCATCGGTGGCGTCACGTTGATTGGCGGGGCATCGGCCCAACCGCTAGGTGTTATCGGTCCGAAGACTGGGTGGTAGTTGACGAATGAGGGGAGCGCAGGGGCGGGAAGTTGTGCGCCGGCCCGGAATGGGACTCCATTCGGCGGTAATGAGCGTCATGTCGGCCACTGCTCAGCTCTGCTGGCCCATCCTGCTGACAAAATGGCGCCCGCTGTCCTCTGCCTCGGCCGGCGTAACGCTCAGCCCTGAGGGAAGGTGCGAAGGGAGGGGAGCTCTGATGTTTCGCGGGATGACCGTCTGCTGCAAGCGGTTGGCTGCGATGGCGCTCGGTGTCGGGCGCTGCAGGCGGCTTCTCGGTGCCGGGCTGGCTCGCTTAGGAGGCCCGTCCGTGCCGCCTGCCAGCCCCCGGTGCCCACAGTGTGGTGCAGGGAGAAGATGATCGCTGTCTTTTGCTGTCACCGCCTGTGCCGGGGCAGACAGACTTTGCCACTGAGGCTCACCGTGAGCTGCTGTCTTACCCCCTACCCCCCCCCACTCCCTCCCACTCCGGTCTGGCAGGGGATCGACGCATCGCTCCATGTCCCTGTCCGCCGGCAGACGGAGGGCACCCGCTGCACTGCACGTGTATTTACCGGGATGACAATCTCTTGTAAACAGGAGGGATTTCAGCTTGCCAAACTGATCACCACATTGATATGTAGAGAGAATAACTGGCCAGTATTGTGGACTTTTCCACCTGCTACTCTGACTTTGATGTTTTGTGCACAGGCCACGTTTAATATTGTTTTCCTTTTGCTTTACAGGATTAATGACTAGTGAGAGTCCTTTGGAAACCTGTTTGTTGAACCTGCAGAAGATTAGTCTTTTTATTCACTGACGTGTTTTGATTGATAGTTTTGACTGACAAGCATGTTGCAGATGTCAGCGCCAAAACCTGTTCTAGTCGTTCCTTTGGTGAATTATGAAGAGCTTTTGAATCATGGCATGGAACTGCTTGAACAAAGAGTGGAGGAGTAACTTATTTGCCTTGAATCTTGTTTGAGCAACCTATGGTCAACCATGGTAAAACTTGCAAACCCATTGTACACTGAATGGATTCTAGAAGCTATCCAGAAGGTGAAAAAGCAAAAGCAAAGACCATCGGAAGAGAGAATTTGTCATGCAGTATCTTCTTCACATGGATTAGATAGAAACACTGTTCTGGAGCATTTAGAGCTCAGTGTGAAAGATGGTACTATACTGAAAGTTACAAACAAGGGGCTTTCATCCTACAAGGATCCAGAAAAACCTGGGCGTTTTACACCTGTTAAACCGTGCAGTCTTTCAAAATCCACACAAGGATGTACATCCAGAAATTGTATTGATCTAAGTAACGTGGACTGGAATAAGATACTCAAGAGAGCAGTTGAAGGATTGGCAGAACCAAATGGTTCCTCACTAAAGAACATAGAAAAATATTTGAGAAGCCAGAGCGATTTGGATACTATTACCAGCAGTTCCACTTTTCAACAGCGATTGAGGTTAGCCACCAAACGTGCTGTGAATAATGGGAGAATATTAAAGGATGGTCCACTTTACAAGGTGAATTATGGGAGTGCAGGAGGCAAAGGAGCAGCAAAATACAATATTTCTCCTTCATCTCTTCTGCCAGTCAACCATCTTCCTCATGAAAAAGAAAAGGTAAGTATGAAGAGGTGGAAAAATGACCCAATCATTTCTCTTGTTCAGTTTTAAACTGTTTTTTAAAAAAGTGACTGATGCAAGGATCTGTTGTTATAAAGGATCCGGAAGTAAGATGCATCATCAAAGCAAATAGCTCAGATTACATGAAAACATTTGAGATTTTGTGTGTGCATTTCAGGTAAAATTCCAAATAAGATTAAATGAAACAATAGATGTCTTAGAGTCACATTATTAGTGTGGTGAGCTGTACTTTCAAATAGTTGGCCACTCAATTCTACACAGTTCAAACCCTGAATGATGATGTAATGATTTCAGACTTGTTGAAAAGAATTAAAGAGGCATTTAACAAATGGATTGTTTTTAAATGATCAGAAGAGGTGCTGAGGATCCATTAATCACTGTAAGCTCCCAGGAAAGTGGTTGTTCTTGTGTACCTAAGAGGACTGTGATTAATTACAAATGAATATTTGCTGAGTTCACCTATTATGAAAAGTTTGACCCCTAAAGGTCAAAGGTTAAGGAGACTTCAAATGAGTTGGCTGAACTTGCCTTTCATTTTCTTGGACTATTCTATCAACACATTGCAGGGTATTGCAAAAGAAGGAAAAGAATGCTGTTTCTACGGTATGCATCATTGTTTCAGGATCTCAAGGATGATCAAAGCCAATTAAATTACTTTTGAAATGTCACTATTACCTCGGCAAATGTGGCAACAATTTGCATGCAGTAAGGTCTAAAAAAAAAACTAATGAAATATGTTTGACAAATTGTCTGAGGGATAAAGAATTGTGATAATGCTGGGAAAATTTTATAGAACATGGACTTTTATTTCTGATCATACAGAATGTCACAAAAAACACTTTTGCCAAAGCTTTGAAGCATCATAACCAAGTGCGTAAGCAAAAGCAACAGCATTTTCTGCTCGTGATGATATCAGTGATTAGCAAGTTGAAGGAATGTTTTGGAAGCAGGTTGGCAAAGTAATTATCAAGTCAAGTCACCTGTATTTGTTGTCCATACCCTGCTCGCACGGTAAAGATGAAATAATGTTTCTCCAGGACCAGGGAGCATATTTACATAAATATAAGAATAGAAGTTAAACAGTTTAAAATATTAAGACATATACAGTAACAGTTCACGGTACCCTATCCCCAAATGTTCTGGGAGTTCAGGAATCTGATGGCTTGGGGGAAAAGCTGTTGCCAAATCTGAACATAAGGGTCTGAGTGCTGCAGTACCTCCTACCAAATGGGGTGAGTGGAGTCCTTCACAATGTTTATTGTCTTTCACCTTCATTGAGTGTTGTAAATGTCCTTCATGCCAGGTGGAGAGCCTGTCCTCTGCAGGGTCTTGCGGTCAGAGGAGGTACAGTTTCCAAACCAGGCCGTGATACAGTTGCACAGGATGCTCTCAGTACATCCTCTATAGAACGTTGTGAGGATAGAGGGAGAAGATGAACTTTCCTCAGCCTTTGCAGGAAGTAGAAGCGCTGCTGGACTTTCTTGGAGCTTGTGTTAAGGGACAATGTGAGTCTCTCCACCAAGTGCATCCAAAGAACTTGATACTCTTGATGACCTCGACGGTGGAGGTCACTGTCAGCAGAGTATGGTCCTCCCCAGGTCCTCTTGAAGTCGACAACCATCTCTTTTGCGTTCAGATACAGGTTGTTGGTTGTTTTGTAGGTCAGTAGAATGAACAGCAGTAGACTCACCACATAGCCCTGGGGTGGGGGGGGCATGCTCAATGTGATAGTCTTGGAGAAGTTGTTACCGATCCAGAGTGCCTGAGGTCTCCCTGACAGGAGGTCAAGAATCCATTTGCAGAGGGGAGTGTTTAGACCCAGCAGGCTCAACTTCCTTGTCAGGTACTGTGGTATGATTAGGCCCTTTCAAACTGCTGTGTGAAATGGGGTTAACTGGGCAATTTGCCCGGTTAGTGCCTCAGTTATGCAGCAGTTAGAAAGGGTCTGACCTGGTCAACCCCTCAGAAGTCAGGAACCCAGTTAAACTTACCTCGGTCACATCCACAGGCAATTTGAAAATGAAAATGCCCACGAGTCACCGGGCAGCCAGCATCCAAACATCCAGCGTCTTCTGGTGGGTATGTGATGTGTCGTTGTGGGGGCGGGATCTCCCTTAAATTGCCAGGTTGTCGATTTAATGGGTAAATCCCTCTGCAATTAAAAAGGTGCTTCCAGCACCTTTGCCCCAGTGAAAATGCATAAATTTTAAATAATTACTCTGAAAGCAATGAAATTTATAGAATCTTCTGATTGTGGAATCTGCAGCAAATATCAATTCATCAATTGCAATAATCAATATTTTAAAATCTGATTCTTCATGTTACTTGTGAAACAAAATACCTGTTTGTAAATGCAACTCAGCTGAGAACTTCATTGTAATGCTTTTGATGTTTTGTTCTCGTCACTGTTATTTTAAAATTATGGTGGCCATCAATACTGTTTGCAACAAGCTAAGAATCACGAAGCCTCAATTATAGGTTTTGTAATTTGAACTCTTCAATGTTGAATATTCAGTGTACTCAGTGTGGCTCCCTTTTCTACATCAGTGAGAGTAAATGTAGTTTGGGTGACTACTTCGTCGAACATCAGTGGTCTGTCTTTGGGTTGAAACTTTTAACTTCCAGTAGATGATCATTTTAATTATTCTCCCCTTCTCAACACAGATAGATCTGTCCTCATCCAATTCCAGGGTGAGGCCAAGCAGAAACCTGAGGAACAACACATATTCCTTCTAAACAGCCTTAAATCCAATATATGCACATCATACTTTCTTATATTAGGTAACTTTAATCTCCATGTGGTCCCATTTTTTCCATCTCTTCTTTAAATGTTCCTTACTTTTCTCTATAATCCTTTCCTCTCTTGGTGGTCCCTCGACCTCTCCCATTTCTCCAATATCCTATCATCTCAGCCCTCTCCAGCTTCTTCCAGTCCTTGCTACATCTCCCTTTCCCACTTTAGTCTTGATTTTAAAAAGTCCTGACCTGAAATTTTGACTGAGTAGTAACCATGGATGGTGCAAAACCTGCTTAGTTCCTCTCTCACAGCTCATTTTTTTGCTCAAGATTCCAGCAGCTGCAGTTTTTATCTTTGTAATTTAGAGATACAGCATGGTAATTAACCTACAAACACTGTACATGTTATTTGGAGGATGGGAGGAAACTGGAGCACCTGGACAAAACCCACATAGACATGGGGAGAGCATCCAAACTCTTTGCAGACTGCCAGATTCTAACCCGGGTTGCTGGGACTGCAATAGTATTTTACTAACTGCTATGCTAATCGTGCCAGCAGTTTTCTTTTGTTCTGTTTCATTTGCTTGCTTTGTGATTACCAAGCATAATCAGTGACTTGAGTGTAAACATTATGCATCTTAATCCCCCTCAAAGTAAGCTTCATCCAAACCCTGGAAATGGGTTTTGTGTATCAAAGTTTAATTCCATCTCAAACCCCTTCTCTGTAGGTTGTTTCTGCATGCTTGATGATGATATGGAAAATATGATGGAAATTATAATTGACGCAGAGAATAAAGAACTCATATTTTGAAAGCATTTTCCTTTAGGTTGGGTTATTGAAATAAACAGTTAACGAATTATTCTTTATGTAATCATTGTTATATGGGAAACAGAGATGCTCAGTTTCTGCAGAGTAGTGTTCATTATTAGTGTGACAATGGTTAAGTCATCAATATTTGGTCACCTTAATACAAGAAAGATATCAATAAGATAGAATGAGTGCAGGGAAGATTTACTAGGATGTTGCCAGGACTTCAGAAACTGAGTTACAGAGAAAGATTAAATAGGTGAGGTCTTTATTCCCTCGAGCATATAAGAATGACGGGAGATTTGATAGAGGTATTTAAAATTATGAGGGGGGTAGACAGGAGTAAATGTAGGTAGGCTTTTCCATTGAGGTTAGATGAGATACAAACCAGAGGAGATGGGTTAAGAGTAAAAGGGGAAAAGTTTAGGGGGGGACATCTTCTCACAGAGAGTGATGGGGGCGTGGAATGAGCTTCCAGATGAAGTGGTGAATGTGGACTAAATTTTAACACTTAAGAAGTATTTGGACAGGTATGTGGATTAGAGAAGTATGGAGGGCTATTGACTAGGTACAGGTCAGTGGGACTAGGCAAAAAAAAATGGTTCGGCACAGACAAGGGTCAAAGAGGCCTGTTTCTGTGCTGTAATCTTCTATGGTTCCAAATATTGTTAAATAGTAAGTCTCGGAGAGATTGTATGAATGGTTTATCGGTCATTCAGCGGTCTTACTGCCCGTGGAAAGAAGCTGTATCTTAGCCTGGTAGTTCTGGCTCTGATACTTCTGTATCTCTTTCCCGACAGGAGTAACGAGAAGATGCATGTGCAGGTTGATAAGTTCTTAACGATTTTACATGCCCTCTTCAATCAACGATCCTGGTAGATCACATCGATAGGGGAGAGAGACCCTAGTGATCCTCTCTGCTGCTCTTACGGTCCTGTGGCTTGACCTCTGATTTAATGCTCTTCGGCAACCATACCACACTGTGATGCAGCCAACCAGGATGCTCTCAATAGAGCACCTGTAAAAGTTGGCAAGATAGTGGCCGGTAGCCTTTGCCTGCCTCCATCTTCTCAGGAAGTGCAGAAGAGGGAGAGATCTGTCTGAAATAGTCCTGTAAAATTTTAAGTGGTGAGTGTATGTTGGCATTGAAGTTGACAAAATTGTCAAACTGCATTGGCACATGAGATAGCGGCAATGCAGTTGTCGATGTGCATCAATCTTTCTCTCTAAGATCCCCCCTCCTATCTCCCCTCCCTCCCCCCACCTTCAAGGATCTATCCTCCAGCAGCTTTTTGTTTGCTTAAGATTTCAGCATCTACCTGCTGAAATAGAAAGAATGAACTTTTGATGTTGTTTACAATGTAATGGCACTAATATATGACACAACAATGTTAAGGGTCACTTTTATAAAAATGCCTTTCACAGTTTTTGGATATTCCTCCAATCTTCACAATGCACCTATTACCAAAATGCAAGTACAGAATGCTGTCAGAATTTGCACATGTCAAGCTCCACTGTCCAAAGACAGCATAGTGTGCGAGGGTTAAACTAACTTGGTCAAAGGGTAGCAAGCTCAGAAAAGCCAGAAGCAAGAGAAACCAAGCTAGAAGTGCAGGCAAATAAATGAGCAGCAGAAATGAAGGCAAGCAGCAGAGAGAGTTAGAATATGGAAATCTCTTAAAAAGATATATTTAAAGGCACTATGTGTGTGTTTATGGCCTTGTCTGCAGTTAAATGGATAAATAGCCACGTGGGTGTGATTTGAGGGTATGGGGTAATCAAAGTTGGGTCTGAGTACTTCAGGTTATTTGATAAAACCCCTGGTATCCAGCACTGATGGGGGATTGGAAAATGCTGGATAATTGAATTTTCCGGTTGCTTGAGGTTGTGTGCTGTGTGGATTGGTGAACTAACTGTAAGGCGTGCCAATTTTAAACCCGTATTTTTTACCTTTTTCTGTCGCATGAGTTGCAGGTGGTTTGAATTCCAGATAACAGGTGTTTTACTGTACAGTGCCAGCTCCCCACCATGACCACCAGCCCCCCCACATCTTCATTGGGCACACAGAACTCAAAACGGTCAACCAGTTTACCTACCTCGGCTGCACCATTTCATCTGATGCAAGGATCGACAAAGAGATAGACAACAGACAACAGATCGAAAAGGCAAATAGCGCCTTTGGAAGACTACACAAAAGAGTCTGGAGAAACAACCACCTGAAGAAACACACAAAGATCAGCGTGTACATCACCAACATCGAAGTACTCGAGCTGGCAGAGTCCGCAAGCATCGAATCCATGCTGCTGAAGACCCAACTGCGCTGGGTAGGTCACGTCTCCAGAATGGAGGACCATCGCCTTCCCAAGATCATGTTCTATGGCGAGCTCTCTACTGGCCACCGAGACAGAGGTGCACCAAAGAAGAGGTACAAGGACTGCCTAAAGAAATCTCTTGGTGCCTGCCACATTGACCACCACCAGTGGGCTGATATCGCCTCCAACCGTGCATCTTGGCACCTCACAGTTCGGCGGGCAGCAACCTCCTTTGAAGAAGACTGCAGAGGCCACCTCACTGACAAAAGACAAAGGAGGAAAAACCCAACACCCAACCAACCAATTTTCCCTTGCATCCGCTGCAACCGTGCCTGCCTGTCCCGCATCGGACTTGTCAGTCACCAACGAGCCTGCAACAGACGTGGACATTACCCCTCCATAAATCTTTGTCCGCGAAGCCAAGCCAAAGAAAGATTTAAAATGTCAGCACTTTTGCCTTTTCGATGTTCACATCAATCCAAAAGCTAGAAAGAATCTTGGTTTGTCAGTTCAAGGTGTAGAATTAGAATCTGTTTGGACTGAACAAAAGCTGGAGGCCACAAGCAGGTAAGTTAAATAGTCTCTTTAATTCCCTATTCTTTCGCTCCCCTAATCTGTCTGTGTCTTCTGCACTGTAGCAAAGAGGCTCAACGAAACCGAGGAACAACTCTGTGGACACGTTACATGGTATAGGGCTCAATATCAAATCCTCTAACTGTCTCTATCAGATTTGGCCAATGTTGCCTATCATCATTTAGGTTTTTTTTTCAATTGTTCAGTTTGTCCTACTGGGTATTTTCCGTCGTCTTGCATTTAGCAAAACACAACAGAGACAAAAAAGCATAATAAGACTCGAACATTGGCATTGAGTCATCTTCACTCCCCTTGTTTTCCTTTGTTCTGTCCGTATCTACCCCACTTTGTCCGCTACTGAAATCTAACTTGTTTACTCTCTTTCCCAGTCCTTTAAAAGGGTCTGAGACCTGAACAATTAAATGGTTATCTTTCCATAGATGTAGTTGTTGTTCTGAATGTTACCAGAATTTTCTAACTTTAGTTCAGTTTTCAATCCAAACTAAGGAACATTTGAAGGCTGTGGTAGATTGAGATTAGTGATGGATAGTGAAGTGAGATCATAAGACATAGGAGTAGAAATAGGCTATTCAGCCCATCTGGTCTGCTCCGCCATTCAGTCATGTGCTGATCCATTTTCTCACTCAGCCGCAGTGCCTCGCCTTCTCCCCATAACCTCTGATGCTCTGCCTCATCGAGAACCTGTCGATCTCTCCCTTAAATGCACCCAATAACTTGGCCTCCACAACCGCCTATTGCTTGAATGCCTGCCTGCGTTCTCTCATACCTTGATGAAGAACTCAATCCTGAAACGTTGGTTATGTATTTCTGCCATTGCTAAATAAAGGACACTGTTTGACCTCCTGAGCTTCTCCAGCATTTTGTGTTTTTTAATTTGACAATATCCTAAATGGTAGGCTAATCTAGAAAATACAGATGTATGGTGTCTTGTGATTTGATAATTTTGATGTGAAATTGGCTGGGCTAGAGAAGATGAAGGGTAGTGATGGAATGGTGTTATTCTGGCTAGAGGTCTATGACTACTGGTGTTCTGAAGGAATTGGTGTTGGCACTTCTGTTATTTGTAATTATACATAAATGACTTGAACAAAAGTAACTTGCATAGGTTAGTAAGTATACAGATAATGGAAAGATTGGTCAAGTTTCATACACTTTAGAGGGCTATCAAATAATACAACAGAATATAGATACAGATATGGCCATAGAAATGGCAGATGGAGTTTATCTGTATATAAAAAAAAATGTGAGCTGCTGCACTTTGGAAGGTCAAACATAAGGGGAGCATATGCAATTACAGGCAGGACTATCCACATAACCAAATTACAGTTTACAGCACGGAAACAGGCCATATCGGCCCTTCGAGTCTGCGCTGGTTTACTTGTACAACTCCACTAGTTTCCCCCCCTCCCTCCCACTCTGCCCATAACCCTCCAATCCCCTCATATCCATGTACACATCCAACCTTCTCTTAAATGATAGAAAGGACCCTGCCATAACTATCTTCTCTGGAAGATCATTCCATTCTGCCACCACTCTCTGAGTGAAGAAGCATCCTCTAACATTTCTTCTAAAGTTTTGCCCCCTTACCCTTTTGCCCTCTTATTCCAACCTCCCCTGCCCTCAGTGGAAAGAGTCTACTCTCGTATAGTCTATCTATTACCTTCATAATTTTAAACACCTCTATCAAATCCCCTCTCAACCATTCTACATTTCAATGAATGTCCTTAATCTTTCTCTGTACTCTAGATGTTGTAAGCCAGGCAACATCTTTGTAAATCTCTGCACCCTCTCTACCTTATCTATAATCTTCCTATAATTTGGAGACCAGAACTGAACACAATACTCCAAAACTGGCCTCACCAATGCCTTAAACAGTTGTAGCATCACTTCCCAGCTCCTATACTCTATGCTATGATTTAAGAAGGCCAGCATACCATATACCTTCTTAACCATCCTGTGTACATGGGAATCCACCTTCAAAGGACTCTGTACCATAACTCCAAGTTCCCTCTGTTCCTCTGCATTCCTCAATGCCCTCACCTTAACTGCACATGTCCTTTTAGGTTATTTTTTCCAAAATGCAGCACCTCGCACTTGTCTACATTAAACTCCATCTGCCATCATTCAGCCCACTTTTCCAAACAAACCAAATCCTTCTGTAATCCGAGAAAACCTTCCTCACTATCCACCACTCCTTGTTTTCGTATAGTCTGCATATTTGCTTACCCAGTTAACCTCCCCCTCATCCAAATCATTAATATAAATGATAAACAACGGGGGGCCCAGCACCAATCCCTGAGGCACACTGCTCGTCACAGGCTTCCATCCTGACACAGTTGTTCACCATGACTCTCTGCCACCTCTGAGCCCATCTCACTATCTCTCTATTAATCCCTAGTGACTGAACCTTCCTACTAATCTTACATGCGGAACCTTATCAAAAGCCTTCCTAAAATCCAAATAGATCACGTCACTGCCCTACCTTCATCCACTTTTCTTGTCACCTCTTCAAAAAACTCAACAAGATTCGTCAGACATGACTTTCCCTTCACAAATCTATGCTGTGTGTCCCTGATCAATCCCTGACTATCCAGATATTTGTACATACTATCTAGAATACCCTCCTTAACTTTCCCCACCACCGAAGTCAAACTTACTGGTTAATAAATACTTGGCCTGCACCTTGTGCCTTTTTTAAACAATGGAACTACATTTGCAACCCTCCAATCCCGCGGCACCACCCCCTCCTCCAGAGATCGTTGAAACATCATTGTCAGAGCCCCTGCTATTTGCTCCCTGATCTCCCTTAATGTCCTGGGAAAAATCCCATCAAGATCAGGAGACATCCACCTTTATTGACCCTAGAAGCTCCAAAACCCTCTCTTACTAATCCCTATCCTTTCAATAACTAAGCCATTTGCCTCACTTATCTCACATAGTCCAATGTCCCTTTCCCTCGTGAATACAGACGAGAAAAAAATTGTTCAATATCTTCCCCCATCTCATACGGTTCCTCACATAGTCCACCATTCCCATTTTCCAGTGGACCTACCCTATCCTTAACCCTTCTTTTACTATTCTGTAAAAACCCTTACAACCCACTCTCACCTCATTAGCTATGGGGACCTCATACCTTTTTAATTTCTTTCTTAAGGTTCTTTCTGTAATCTAAGTAACGATTATACATCTCATCAATCTTTTGATTCTTATATTTAGCATAGACCTCCCTCTTATCCCAAACCAACTTCCTAATTTTTCGAGAAAACCACAGCTTCCTTGAACTTTTGGTCTTGTCTTTTGGCCAGACTGGAACATAAAGATCCTGTACTCTCAAAATCTCACCTTTAAATACTCTCCAATTTTCCTCTACATCCTTTCCGGCAAAAAGATCAGCCCACACAACTCTCTGCAAAACCCTTCTCATTTCTTCAAATCTGGCCTTCCCCCACTCGAAGACCTTCGACTTCGGACCCGACCTATCCCTTTTCATAATTAAGCTAAAGCTAATGGACCCATGATCACTGGATCCGAAGTTCTTCCCAATGCTCACCTCTGTCACCTGCCCTATTTCATTCCCTCACAACAGATTTAACATTGCTCCCCCTCTGGTGGGCATCTCCACATACTGCTGCAAAAAGCAGTCCTGCACACATTTTATCAACTCTAAGCCATCCTGCCCTCTCACTGACTGTGTTTCCCAATCTATGTTAGGAAAATTGAAATCCCCAACCAACACCACTCTATTCCTACTGAACATCTCAACTATTTCCTTGCACATTTGCTCTTCTAGTTCCCTCCCCATTTGGTGGCCTAAAATATACCCCTATAATAGTAACCTCACCCTTATTTTTTAGTTCTACCCACACTGATTCCCTCGACGAGCCCTACAGTCTATCCTGCCTCAGCGTCGCTGTAATATCTTTCCTGCCACATCTCCCTCTCTTACTCCTCCAATTCTGTCACATCTAAAGCAGCGAAATCCTGGAATATTTAACTGCCAGTCATAACCCTCCTTTAATCACGTCTCACTAATGGCCACATCATAATGCTACGTGTCAATCCACACCTTTAGCTCATCCACCTTCCTTACAACACTCCTCACATTGAAATAAATGCATCTCAGAGCCCTCCTGCATCCTACCTTCTGCCAATCACCCTCTCTTCCATTCTCACAATTGTTATTGTAGCATCTATTCATTACTTCCTGCCGTTCCACCCCCAAATTATGTGAATATGCCTTTTTCCTTTGCCTACAAACCCTCTCGGTTCCATAGCTCCTCGAAAATAGCCACAATTGTAGGTAGGGTGGTGAAAAGATGTATGCTTGCCTATATGGGGCATGGCATTGAGTACAAAATTAAGGGAGTTATATTGCAGCCATATAAAACTTTGGTTAGGCTGCACATGATGTACTGTGGGCAATTCTGTTTATCCCATTGCTGGAAGGATGGGGTTAGAAAGGGTACAGAAGGGATTTACAAGGAAGTTGTCTGGTTTAAGAGTATTTCAGATTTATTGTCAAAATATATACATGACATCACATTCAACTCTGAGATTCTTTTTCTGGGGGCGAGGCAGAATTACCACAAGTTATAGGAAGTTGGATAAATTTGGTTTTCTTCTCTGAAGCATAACAGGCTGAGGGTAATCTGATATAAATTTATAAAATCTTAAGAGGCATTGATAGGTAGACAGACTGAGTCTTTTTCTCAGGATAAAAGTACTTGAGATGGGGAGGGATTTTAAGGGAGATATGTGGGTCAAATTTTTAACAAGAGAGTAGAAAGTGCTTGGAATTCTGCCAGGAGTGGTAGAAGCAGATACAATAGTAACATTTAAAAGGCTTCCAGATAGATGCAAAAATATGATGGAATGGAGGGATATCAATCAGGTGAAAGCAGATATTTAGTTTGGTTTGGACATCATGTTCGGCACAGGCACGTGGGCCAACTGTATCTGTTGCAACAGTACTGTTCTATGTTCCACAATGGAAAGGCAATCATTCCATTAATTGTGAAGTAGTCTATACAAAATTGACTACATGGTTGTAAATATGTTCAAATGGAATTCTTTCAATTTTATGTCAGTCCACTATGTAGGGACTAATAACTTGCAGTCAGCATGAAGGAGATACTGTTTCACTCTAATGGAGAAAAGCCTCATTCAAAGATCCAATGATCTCTGGAAGAAATAACCTTTTCCAATCTAAGTCAGATGCCAAATCAGAGATTTCTCACATTCAGCAGCAATGATTTGAAGGCACTGAATGACCTGCCAATCACATCAATAAATTAATTTAGCCCAGGAACAGGCCCTTCAGCCTAACATGATACCAATTTAAAGTAATCTGATCTGCTCCCACATGATACTTTATCCCTCTATTCCCTCATGTTCACATGCTTGTCTAAATGTCTCTTCATCATTCCTATTGTATTTACATCCCCTTTCCCCACAGTATGTTTCAGGTGTCTACAACTCCTTTTGTAAACAAAATAAAATTAACCTTGTAATATTTCCTCCTCTCACCATAAACCTATGCTATCTAGTATTTGATTTCTCCATACTGAGGAAAATAATACTGATTATTGCAATTTATCCATGGCTCTTAATTTTTTTTTTAAATAAACCTAGATTAGATAGAAGCAGAATGGCTGGTTTCACAAGCAGTTGAGACTCGAACTAGGGGACATAGCCTCATGATTTGGGGAGTAGACTTAAAGATAAATGTATGGAGAGAGTACTTCTCCTGAAGAGTAGTGAATCTCCATAGTTCCCTGCCCAAGGAAGCAGTATATGCTGCCTCAATTAATGTATTTAAGGCACAGCTATAGCCCTGTCATTTCACTCCATCCTGCCCCACCTGGAGAATGACTCCTTATGTGTCAGGCTGCTATTCACTAATTTCAGTCAATGTTTAATAGAGGCTGGTGGAGAAGCTGCCCTCTCGAACACCGTCAGGCTGAGCATTAACACACCTCAGAGGTGTGCTCAACTTACTCCTGTTCACGCTACAGCATCACCAGATCCAGCTCCAACAATGTGATCAAGTTTGCAGATGACACAACGATGAGTCGCACTACTGAGAAGAGGTGGAAAATCTCGTTAAATAGTGCGAGTGTGGCATAGTACATACCCAGCTGAGCTGTTCTCACTGACAGGAGTTGGGGCAAAGATGGGCCTCTAGCTCCTTGAAACCAATTGCTCCAGGCAGATGGGGCTCGTTAACCACTGATGTTGACTCATCTGGGAGAGATAAAACTGATTTCAAACCTCCACTCACGGGAGAGGCTTTGGGAGTAAATCCTGAGGAAAACTCCAGAGTTGGAATCCTGAAGGTGGCCGACTGCTGTATCCAGCACCGGTTCGGCAACTCCTGCAATGCTACTGTCACCAAATTATATAGACTTTTGTTGTTCCTCTAGACCTCTCATTAATATGGGGGTCGGGTCCCCAGTACATGAACAACAGACAGATCTCCTTATCAGTTCTGCCCTGGCTTGTGCCTCAGAGAGTTACTCCAGCTTTGACTACCAGAGGCACATTACTCTTGGTCGAACAACCAACAGAGGCCATAAAAAGAGGTGCATAAGTAACAACCTGAGTCTCAACAAAGACAAGACAAAGAAGATGATTATGAACCAGGAAGACCAGGAGTGACTGCCCTCCACTACACATCAACATCTCTGTAGTAGAGAGAGTGAAGAGTGCCAGGTTCCTCGGAGTTCACTTAACTCGTGACCTTTCATGGATATACATTTTCTCACTTGTCAGGAAGGCACAACAACGATTACACTTCCTGAGAAGACTGAAGTAGGCAAGGCTACTGGCCACCATGATGTTAACCTTCTGCAGGAATTGAAAGAGTCCTGGCCGGCTGCATCACAGTGTGGTACGGTTGCTGCAGAGAAATAGATCGGAGGTCAGTCCAGAGGACCATAAGTGGCTGTGGCACCAACTTGTTTCAACTTCAAGAGCATGCTGTTGTGCAATATAATTGAATTACTTTAATAAGCTAAGCATCTTTTGAATATGAATGGCACAACAGACCACTGGAATTATTCAACAATTGCAACTAATGACTTATTAGTGTACTACTTGTCTCTAATTTGTTTCATTGAACAAATACTGCAATGCTTAGTCAATAAATTTGCAATATTTATATTTCTCATCATGAAGTAAGGAGGCCAAGTCATAAGTACTCTAGAGCTCTTTTAGAGGCAAATCAGCAAGAAATTTTGGAGGTTGATGCCAACAACATTGAAGTCAGCACAGATTGATACTGAATCTGAGAATTTCTTTGATGGTGTGGTTCATTTCAAAGTTGTAACAGGAAGAAAGTTTCTGAATACTTATTTCTGAAAATTGCACCATTTTGAACCTCAGCCAGAAAATCATCAGTGATATGCTTTTTTGTTCCTTGAACTTTTGAAGTCTTTATGATATAGCATTAATTCCGTTAAAAATACTCCAGAATTTTCAGTGTGGCAAATCCATAAATAAGCCTTTTTTTAAAAAAACTTCATAAACCTCCTTGCTGTAACATGCTTGCTTTCAGTTCAGTAGAAATGAAACTATAAGGATACAGACCAAATAAAGTGATGCGTTAGATTATGACTATTTTAATATAGTGTAGATATTCACAGAGTCGAAGCACTGATGAAGATTAATTTCCGTTTGATGATGATTAATAACCTCCTAATGGGTGTCCATGCAAAATGTATTGACGCTGTATTGTGTTTTGCAGCATTTAGTTTTATCATTCAACTGGAAAATTATGATGTTAATACTCCAGTTCATTTTCCATGTTTCTGTTTTATGATTTTTGTAAATGTATTTACAAAATAATTGCATCCTTGATTGTAGCAGATAAAAGCTCCTCTGTTGTGCTTGTGCCTACTTGACTCTAAGCTGTTAAATTGTGATTTTGATTTAAGTAATTAATCATACTGAAGCACAATTATCCCATTAATTAAATACAAAGGAATAAAACCAGGTTGGTTGCAGATTGACCCAATATGATGGTAGTGATGCTTGAAAGTACATTGAACCTACTGAGTTTGCTTGCAAAATTTTCTGTGTGTAAAATTCATGAAGTGACCTCTGCAAGGGGAGAAAAGTTGCATTACGTGAGTTGTGATCAACATTGTACTACCTGAAATGATAGGGGAAGCAACTTCTGTGATATTTTCCAAAAAGAGTAAATACTTCCTTCCCTGTCTGCATCATGCTTAGCTGCTTTTTCAATCTGCCCTACAATTTTCAATGATGTGATCTTAGTCCCTTTTCTTTTACACATCTTTTAGAATATAATTGTCTTTCCTTGTCCTTCCTACTAAAATGCATCCTCTCACATTTTTCTGCATTAAACTTCAGATGCCTTCTCATTCTGAGTCTGTTTAAATCCTGCTGCAATTTATCACTGTGCTCTTGACAGATCATAATATTACTAAGTTTTGTGTCATATGTATATTTAGGAAACATGGCCAAGTCTGGGTCATTAATATAAATTTTAAAAATAAATGACCTTAACATGGTCCTGAGAGAATGTTACAATTGATCTTTCTGCAAAGCCACAGAACAATCATTCACCAGAAACCTCTGTTTTCCTGTTTTGCTACCTTCATATCTAAGCTATGAGGTGACCCAATGCTGACTGATGTTAGGTCTGCTTTGTTCATGAATGAGTGAGTCAGACACCAGACTGAGTCGAAATCAAGGTTCTTTGTTCTTTATTACCGGATTGTAACACTTGCAACTAACAGTGTTAGTTGGAGAAGGCGCATTCTGCCGTTATCAGCAAGTGGTGTTTTTTTATACCTCAGGATACGTACTTAGTAAATTATCATACCATTACATTGTCCAATGAATAAACTGTTGCTATCCTTCTCTGTTAGTCTGCTGCACATCATTCTTGTTAGTGCAAAGCTTATCTTGAGTGTACAAGGTCACATCTGCATTCTGTTACTCCTTAGTACTGGGTGACTCCTTCTCCGGTCCCATCTCATGATGTTTTTACCTTACAATCCCTCCTTTGTCCTCTTTAGAGGACAATCTTGCCCTGACTACGCTACCACCATGTTACATTAGTTCGCCTACTATTGCCAAGCTCTATACGGGTTCTGTTCACGGGATTGTTCGGCTGGTGGGCGAGGGCTCCCCCCAACCCTCTTTTGCGTATACCCCCTATCCGTTTCCCCGATCCCAATGCCCATTTACAAGTTTCATCCCCATTTTCCCCCAAGCAAATAACTAGCTAACCCCCCAAATATTAATAATTACCCAAGTTAACATATAGTCTACAATCTATTTCATAATGTTTGTGTTACAATCAATGTTATAATATTTGTGTTACAATCAATGTTATAATATTTGTGTTACAATCTATTTCATAAACCCTCCTCCCCGTCACATTCTCCATCAGACTCCAGATCGATCTCTGCAACTTTTGACGCCTCCTGTGATGTGAGATAGTCCCGCTCCGCAGCCTGCATAGCTTGATATTTCGGAGGCAGCTCATCGTGGTTGGCAAAAGCTCTCTCAATGGTCCTCGTGACCAGCGTTCGAATGCATGGAATACAACAACAGCCACAAGTGATAAAAATCGAGACAGAAATGAACAGTCCTAGGAAAAGTTGTCCTAACATTGTGCCCCATCTCCCAAACACTCCCTGTAACCAGGACAAAACAGGGTTAGAGACTCCAGATTGGGCTTTTAATTCCTTCGCCAATGCCCTAAGTTTTGTTAGCCCCTTAGTGAGTGACCCATCTGGCCCTGTGTTGTTAGAGATAGAAGTGCAGCACAGATCTCCAAACATGGCACACACTCCACCTTTTTCTGCTAGGACCATATCAATCGCTATCCTATTCTGAAGTGTCATAAGGGAAGTCTCTGACAGTTGTTGGTGTACTGCCTCGACAACGTCCCTGGTCAAATTTGCAAGGCGCTGGACATTATAGTGAATTAGGTTGATCCTGTTTACATTTTTATTTACTGTGATGGGAAAAATTGCACTAAATATAGGAAAACTTTCAAACCCAGCTGCAATCTCATCGGCTAGTTTAAATTCGTCCGGTATATTCCGGGCTTGGCCAATTGCATCAATCCATACCCCGTCAGGGTTCCTTCCTCCTGGCCTCAAGAGTCCAACACTCCTCCTTCTTCTCCACATCCAACCCGCTGTGTGGTGCAAAGCTAGGGCATCCTCGTCCCCCTCCTGCCTTTCCACAATCAGGACTCGCGCATTAAGCGTTACTACAGCACACCGACCATTCCAGTTAGAGGGGAGCCAGTTATACAGCGCTCTCCCTCCGCAAAACCACCAAATATCTGCCCTAGCCTGGGTCAAATGTGTTGCACTACTGCTGCCTGAGAGATCAACATGAGTCCTGCACGAGCCACTGGGCAGCCAACCCATGTGGAAAGCGTGCGCAGCCGTGTTATTATTGGTGAAGCAAGTAACATTACTTATGCCCGTGGATCTAAAGATAGGAGGGGCCACATTAGCCGGAGCTATGGGAAACGCCCGTTCCCATGTCAGACACCTATTCAGTGGGTTAGATTCTGACATTAGGTTTAAGGCGCAGTCCATAGCATCTGTCTCCTCAAAAATCGATCTGCTCATCCGTAACAATGGCCTTCCTCGGGCACAGATCCAGCAGTTCCCATACCCTGCCTGGTCCGCATATTTACCCATCTGATCTATCCAGGAATTTGTCTCATCTATACCTGTCTCAATTGCTATCTTCTCTCCCCTGGACAGCTTCGTACTGTCAAATTTTCGCACTGCCCCCTCTGTCGAAGTGGGTTTAGGTATGTCCTTTGTGTAGGTTTGTAAGTCGAACCTCACCACTCCCCAAGGATCTTTTCCACTTACAGACACTCCAATCATCAGGTAGAGAAGGTCTCCGACACCATGTTCTCTTCCTGGCCCCCCTCGCATGTCTTAGAGCTCCATCCCTTCATATCCCACGGGTTGTTCAGCCCTGCTTTTACTGTCAAAATCAGGGGATTCTTTCCTTCCATATTATGGGTCACAGCACCACGTATCAGGGAGATTTTAGTGAAAAAATTATAATAGGGTCTGCTAGACCCTCTGTTAAGGGGTTTTCTTATCCATCTAGTGTCGGGTCCTGTCCACCACCAAACCTCACCCCAAGACGGACATACATTTAGGCCCCACTTAGGATATCCTCTCCGAAAGTTACACATGTAAACATCATATCCTCTCCAGGACGCCTCATTCCTACCACACGCTATTACACTGCATAGATCGAACTGGAAGGTGCTATCCCTGTCTTTGTCTATCTTCAGAATAACTTTGGCCCCGCAAGGATCCGAGCTACTCTGTTGACTTATTTGGCATCCCTTCAGTAGGAATGCCCATAGGGCCCTCGGCATTGTCCACATGAGTCTCATCAATTTTTCCAAGACTGGCTACTTGCTGTTTTGCCTTGGAACAAAAGGCGAAATGATGCCAATTATTATCCCCTGGTTTGTCAATTCTTACCGACCTATCTGTTACGGCGGTAACAGTGTATGGTCCAGACCACCTAATTTCAGTCCAATGTACTTTCCCTGGTTTACGGATATACACCAGGTCTCCCTCCTTCACTGGAACTCCTTCAGTGTCCGGGTTCTCCTTATTTGCATTCGCCACCTGTTGTGAGACTAAAGCAACCATATTACCCAGCATCTGCATATAATGGTCCAGTTCCACTTCCCTTTCTTCCCACAACTTTACCCAGGCTGGATCAGTTTTTGGACCAGGCATGGGTCGACCCGTTAGAATCTCGTGCGGTGACAGGAAGGTATCTTTGGCCTTCTCTTGACACATAGACATCAGTACTAATGGCAATGCCTCGACCCAATTCAACCTGGTCCCACCCAAAACCTTTCCTAATTTAGATTTTATCGTCCTGTTTGCCCTTTCTACCAACCCCTGGCTCTCAGGCCTATAGACACTACCGAAACGGTGTTTGATCCCTAAGTATTCTTCAACCTGTCGGATCAGCTCATTCTTAAAGTGAGACCCATTATCAGAGCATATCCTGCTGGGGACTCCGTAGCGGGGTATCAACTCGCGCGTCAGCCAGCCTATTACACTATCCGCATCTTCCCTCTTTGTTGGAACAGCCTCCACCCACCGTGAGAACCTATCCACCGCCACCAAGAGATATCAGTATCCTTCCTTTGTCCTAGGATCAGTACCCATATCTGTATAGTCAATATAGATCTCTTTCCATGGGGCTGTCGGTACTGGAAATCGTAAAAGCGGGTGGGGTAAGGTGATCCTTTGGTTATGCCCATTGCAGATAGCACATTCAGCTCTAAAGTTGTCAATGTGCTCGCGTAAGTGGGGATTCCACCAATGTTGTTTAAGCGTATTATAAGTTTTGGTGGCGCTAATGTGAGTCAGCCCATGTGCTTCTTCAAATAATAACGGAAGTAATTGGCGGGGGGCAACTATCGTACCTATTGGGGAGCACCAGACATGTACTGTCTGATTGTCATAGATGATCTCCTGTCGTGTAGCACCGCGTTTCATCCATTCCTCTTTCTCACTAGGGCTAGCTATTTCCTGTATTTCTATCAGGTGCTCAATATTCGGTGGGGGTCCCTCTCCCTCCTTTTCTGTGTGGTCACTCAACTTGATACAATTTTCCCTATTCTCCAATTCTTCTTTCCTGCCATGGGACGGGCAACGAATGCGTTTGCCAGATCAATGACAGTATAGTATTCGTGCTCTGGACTCAGAGCCCTAAGTGCAACGTATGGGTCTGGGACTGGTCTCCCGATGGTCTTGGTAGCAAAGTTAATTTCCCGGAGGTCGTGTACCATCCTCCAGTCTTTTCTACCTGGTTTATTCGAAGTATTTTTGATAAGTTAAATGAGGGTATTACCAGCATCACCAAGGAGATAAAGTTACGTAAATTCATAGATTGGTACAGGGAAACTGGACAAAAATATACCCCAGAAACTTGGTTTCCTAGTTGTAACCTAACCTTCCGACCTCTTTGGGGAAAAAAGAGAGTGGAAGACGGGCATTCAGAGTACACAGGATAGTCTGAGGTCCACCGGAGAAACAGGCTTGGAGACTGTTTCGATAAAAAACCTTTGTCATCCGGCCTGTAAGGAGACATTTTTAAAGGCGGTTTTTGTTAACATAGATCCTCTTAACGGACAAGAACCTAAATTAAGAGAAGCATTAGGAAGCGGTCCCGCAGCAATGGCTACACAGTTGTCTGCTAAGACCTTTGACCAAGTTATTAAGGAAATTAATCAGGAGTTAGGAAAGCGGAATACCAGTAATGTGGCATTGGAGAAACAAAAAATTCTCTGAAAATGTGTAGATCGTTGGAGGAAGAGGGGATGGTTACCCGGGAGCAATGAGATGTTCCTGACAGGTGAGGGAAACAAAATTTTAAAACGTAGAGTCTTAGATAAGCTGGAAGAAACAAAACGGGACATAGAAAGGAAAATCATTAATCGAGAGTCTGCACAAAAAAAGATGAGAGACAAGAGATGCAGTACCGCGATGTCCTAGCTATATTCGAACAATTTGGTGACCCCGACGTGATGGGTGAGTGGACACTGGACGACGGTTTCTGTTTTTCTTGACAATCATCTCAGCCGGCTGATAAAAAGGTCCAGAGAAGCCTGTTTTAACAAAATTCTCTCTTTTAAAATCTTTATGATTGTCAGTAAGAACTGGAGATCGGACAAATTAGACGACCATAATTGAAGGTCGTCACCTGCCGGGATTGTAACACGTAAGTGGTTACAGAGAGAAGAAAAGTCCTTAAGGTGGTTGAGTGACATTTGATAAGTGCTTCGCCGACAAACTACTAGAGTTTAAAAAGTCTTTATTGTGTCGTTGCAAAGTCCAATAGAGTGAGAGGTGGTCTATGAACAATTGGGGACCTGAGTTTTCTGCCCTAAACTGGTTATTAAGAGGAGAAATCTCCCACGTGAAGGTTGGGCTTTGAAAGAAAACGAACGTTCAGGCTTATTGGTCTCAATTGTATATAAAGACTCACTTATAAATGTCCGGTAGGTATGATAATGTTTGTACACTTGAAAACTTAAGAATTTATTTCCCCAATTCGCCGTGGTGGAATACCACAGCGGACATAAGAGACCTTGAGACGACAAAAAGAGTACTCAGGGACGCCTGCCTGGTGAACAAGGACGACGACGAAAGGCTGCAAAAGCTGTGTCCGGATCAGGTAGGAGATATCAATGAAAAAGTTGACAGAATCTTAAGAGACAACCGATAAATTGATGAGAGCCATAGAACAAATAGGGATTAAATTAGCGGCCCAACAGATAGTCCCACAGGCCATGGGGCCAGTGATAAATCCGGGACCCCACGTAAGGAATGGTTGGGAAAGACCCCTAAGTACCATGTATAGAGGAGAACATACCATATGCTGGCACTGCCAAAATCCTGGACACTACCAGCGGGACTGTCCAGAGGCAGGGAGAGGAAGGGGAAAAGGATTACCCTCTATTAGAGGCTATAGAGGAAGAGGAGGAAATTTTAGAGGAAGAGTAGACATGCCCGCCTGGACATAGTTAGGATGAAAAAGAAAGACGTGAAACCACTAGACTCTAACCGAAAAAATTATCTTAGAGACGAACGTGAACGATATACCTTTGACTCTGAGACATCAGAACCTGACGGGGACAGTGACAGTAGTGACGAAAAGGTGTCTGAACAGGGGGAAATAAATAGATGTATTCCAAGAGTAAAAAAGGAACAGAAATCCCCAAAATTGAGACCTCAATGCCCATTGCTGATCACGTCAGGGTCACCAAATTGTTAGGTCTGCTTTGTTCATGAATGAGCGAGTCAGACACCAGACTGAGTCGAAATCAAGGTTCTTTGTTCTTTATTACCGGATTGTAACACTTGCAACTAACAGTGTTAGTTGGAGAAGGCGCATTCTGCCGTTATCAGCAAGTGGTGTTTTTTTATACCTCAGGATACGTACTTAGTAAATTATCATACCATTACATTGTCCAATGAATAAACTGTTGCTATCCTTCTCTGTTAGTCTGCTGCACATCATTCTTGTTAGTGCAAAGCTTATCTTGAGTGTACAAGGTCACATCTGCATTCTGTTACTCCTTAGTACTGGGTGACTCCTTCTCCGGTCCCATCTCATGATGTTTTTACCTTACACTGACCATCCACATTCTCCCACCATACACCTATTATTTAAAATTTGCAGCATTTGCTTTTAACCTGGTTCAGGGTCTTATTTTTCCCTGTTTCTTTTTGGTTAGGAAGATGAATGGAAGTAATGCTTTAAAATAGGTGCAGAAGTCGACAAGCAAGTAACTGGTAGTCCAATTGAAGAGCAAAATGTATTACAGCATCTTTTTCATTTATGTTCTTGTTTTAAGGACACTGGGAGGTCAAATCTAAGGTGAATGTTCACAGTTACTTGTAGGCCTCTTAAAAGTACTACTATGCAGAGGGATCTAGGAACCATTGAAAGTGGCCATGCAAGTAGATAGGTTGCGAAAGAGGCATTTGGTATGTTTGGCTTCAATGGGTGGGGCATTGAGTATAAAAGGAAGGAAGACATGTTACAGCTCTATAAAACTTTGGTTAGGGTGCACTGTGTGCAATTCTGGTTGTCCCTTTCAGGAAGGATGTGGAGGCTGTGGAAAGGTTACAGAAGAGATTTATCAGGATATTGCTTGGTTTAGAGGGTATGTTTTATGGGAAGAAGCTGGAAGAACTTTTAACATTTGGAAGAGGAAGTTTAAGGGAAATGTGTGGGGCAAATATTTTATGCAGCGAGTGGAAGGTTCTCAGAACAGGCTGCCACAAGTAGTGGTGGAAACAAACATAATCATCATTTAAAAGACTTCTAGAAAGTGTTTTGAGAGGCAGGTGTTGAAGTATATCAGCTTCTGTCTGACAGGAAACCTGGATCTATTTAAATTTGCAGACAACAGGTCTATTGCCAATGCCATCTTACTGGCTCTGCACAAAGCCCTGTGCCTTAGCAACTTTTCTCCCCTTCACTTCATGAATTTTACACACAGAAAATTTTGCGAGCAAACTCAGTAGGTTCAATGTACTTTAAAGCATCACTACCATCATATTGGGTCAATCTGCAACCAACCCAGTTGTATTTCTTTGTATTTAATTAATGGGATAATTGTGCTTCAGTATGATTAATTACTTAAATCAAAATCACAATTTAACAGCGTAGAGTCAAGCCCTGGAACATGTCAGGATGTTCTTTATCAACTACAGATCAGCATTCAACACTATCATCCCCTCACACCTGATCAACAAACTGCAACACTTAAGACATCAATACCCTTCTGTTTAATTGGATTATAAATTTCGTCAGCTCCAGACCTCAATTATTGAGGATTGGTAAGAACATCTCCACATTCTCAGTACCAGAACATTACAGAACTGCATTCTTAGCCCCCTGCACTACTTGCTTCACATTTATGACTGTCGGTATGACAATAGTACCAACTACAAATTTGCTGACAATACCCAGCTAGTGGGCTGTATAAAAAGGGGCAATGAGACAGCATACAGGAGAGAGATTGAAAACTTGACTGAATGGTGACCAACAACAACCTCGTACTCAATGTTACCAAAACCAAAGAGCTGATTGTAGACTTTAGGCAGGTTAAACCAGAGGTGTTTGATCCATTGATCATTGAGGAATCAGAGGTGGAGAGGGTGAGCAAATTTTAATTTCTAGGAGCCACTATCTCACAGGATCTTTCCTGGACCCCACACACAAACATCATTGCGACAAAAGCACGTCAGCGCCTCTACTTCCTCAAGAGTCTGCAGAGGTTTGAAATTACATCAGAAACCCTGGCAAATTTCTTCAGATGTGTGGTGGAAAGTGTGCTGACCAAGTGCATCCAATACATTTTTCTTTAATCCATGTGTTTAAGAGTTTCTTAAATGCCCCCAATGCTCCCTTCACCGATATCCCTGGCAAGGCATTCCAGACATCCACAACTCTGAGGGTAAAAAAAACTTCCCCTGTAATTCCTCGTTAGAAATAGAACACCAATTATAGAACCCACACTGCCTACATGAATGAGATCAATTATTGGTTTAAAATATGGGTTTAAAGAATATTAGTTCTGATGTGATTCTTGAATAAATGAGGTTAAGGCTCCTAGGTACAGCAGATCCTTCACTCCATGATGCCTGTATCAAACATGTTGTCCAAATTAAATTAAAATGTTGATGCTTGCATGTGAAGCATATCCTCTCTTATTCATGTGCCTATCTAGTAACCACTTAAATGCTACTACTACTCTCACTGGTAGTACATTTCAGGCATTTTCCACAGACAATGTTTAAAAAAAAATTACCTGCACGTCTACTTTAAGCGTCAATCTCTTTACTATACTAACCCTTCACTGTACTCATGTCATCTAGTATGTGACAACTTCATCCTTGGATAAAGGTTTTGACTGACTACCCTATGTATAGCACCTTTCACACTGGCACCTTGTAATAGTAATTGATGGCCAATCTACCAGTTAAGGGTCCAGTGTAAAAGCTCCTTAATTGGCACACAGGTGTCAAATCATGCTGGGAATGATCCAACCTAGGTAGGTAGTATCCTCCCCAGCATCTGATGATGCCTGCATGCTGATTAACCCAGTGTGACAAGGACATAAGGTATCCTGGGATAAAGTAAATGACACGTTGATTACGTTTTTGCATGAGTGCAGGAACGTGAAGGAAACAAAAGATTAAAAAGAAGGTATAAACTTTGTGGACCTATATAAACCTTTATAAATTTCTAAAGGACCATGGGAAAGTTGCAGCAGGAAAGAGATGGCAGATCTTCCCTCCCAGAATTCCTTGTGGCAAAGAAATCCCTCCATGAGTGCTCTGTGCATACAGCCGTTTCTCTGCTGCACAGAATTCTGGGAGGGCAGGTCTGCCATCGCTCTTTCCCATGATCTTTATAAATTGTGTGCAATTGCTGCTAGGACTTCCCACATCTTTATAAATTGTGCTGCTCTGTGTTTTATACGACTTTCCCCACTGTCTTATATAAATTTATAAAGGTTTATCTAGGTCGGCACAACCACGGGCTGAAGGGCTCATACTGTGCTGTACCTAATGCTTAATTATGTTATAATTGGGCATGATTAACTTTGTTTACCAGATCAGGATTTAGGGCATGCTCAATGCATCACTCAGATGTCACCGGTGGAGGATAGAATCCCCGATCCCCGGGGATGCCTTGTGATGAGTGTGAAAGGACACAGAGAACTGGTTAACAGTGGTCCAGTGTGAAAGGCAAAGTCAGCTTCCTTAACTGGTTCACTGAACGGCCAATCTTCTGGTTAGCTAGTGTGAAAAATGCTTATGTCTCTCATGATTTTATAAGCTTCTTCCTGCCTACGCTGCAGGAAAAACAACCCAAGTTTGTCTATAGTTCATAGGGTTTCAGCAATACAGAATCAGTGTGATGACATTGTTTAATGGGTTTAATGTATCATTTATGTTGAACGTTGAGTGGGTGGGGGGGGTGAAGGAGGGAGGGAAGGGAGGGGGGAAAAGGGGAGAAAATGACACTGTGTATATTCAAGAGGGAAATGTTTGTGTGTATTTTGGTCAGTATCGTTCATAGTGTGAAAAATAAAAATTTTTAAAAAAACAATACAGATTCAAGCCCTTCAACCCGTGTTATCCATTCCGATCAAGATAGTCCCATTTGCCTGCATTTGGCCCATATTCCTTTAAATCAGGTTTCCAAAGTGGTTGATAAATGCCAGGGGGTTGATAACACAGTGGGGAGGGGGAGGGGGAGGGGGCGGATCAACGGAATATAGCACCTATGGCAGTAGTGCCCAACACCTCATGAGAGCAAATCTTGGTGGCCATCGTGCTGTATTTGACTTCAACCTTTGAATAAGTTGAGAGCGAACGGTAGGATGGACTGAGCGTAGAAGAAAGATATATGTGTTCCATGCCCGGGGGTTGATGAGGGATCAAGTATTCCATGAAGGGGTCGATGTTCTAAAAAGTTTGGGGACCCTCATCTAAATTTTCCTCCCCACCTCTCAAATCCCCTAATTCAGACATCCTGGTAATTCTCTTCTTTTCCAAAAGTCTCTACATTCTTTCAATTATTTCCATTCAACTGTTTTGTGGAATCGTCTCTTGAGGAAATTATCAGCTCATAATATATAGGTTCAGTTCCATGGAATTTTAATCCTGGGATTTTATCTAATTGAGAGCAGTGCAAGTATATGGCTACATATATGAAAATATTTTTGGTTGCAGTAGTCCTTCAAAGTAATATTGAGATAACTGATGTTGTGTGGAGAATGTTTTTCTTGAGAAAATAAATTTGAAGATGCTGATGTTTGTTATGTCAGTGCTACAATTAATTATTTGTGGCAGCTGTTATGTTAATTATAACTATTTTCTGCTCTGTGAAGGTATGGCGGCACACCACTAGGTAGGCGAACCGGCGCCGCTTGTAATCCACGCGGCGGGGCAGCCGGCCAAAATGGCGCCGTCGGGGGTTTCCCCTTCTTCTCAGCACAGGGCTCAGAAGCCCACGCGATGCCCGGGTGACGTCAGCGCCCCCCAGCGGGGTTCTCAACTAGGTCCGTCCGGGCTGGGAGTATAAGTTCAGCCCAGCACCCTGCAATCAGCTCAACCCGTCTGGTTGTGTGTTCTTTCAGTAGCAGTGGGTAGCTGCTGCAACAAAGAAAGGAATGATTTGTGAGATGATGGTATGCTCTAGAAATGGCATAATTTGCAAGGCCATTCAAGTATAATCATTTCTAATTATGAATAAAATTATAAGTTTGATGTGGAAGTTAAATTTGATAGAAATGGCTGGAACATCTTCAAGTGCAGCATACTGTATGAGTCATGCATTTAAAATCTGAAATCCTGTACCAAAGACGTGTTTTTAACTAGCAGATGGTTTTCTTCCAGCTTGCTTTTACGCTAGCAGAGCCCAGAAGGGATTACTGGCATGAACAGCAGTTTGCTGTTGACAGCAGAGTGTCCTTGTTGCTATCGATTAGCCTGTTCAGTGGAGTGAAAAACATTGATTTAATCTTAAAACTGGTAGTTATGTGATAATCTTGATGATAAATGGATGTCAAGTATGGTATTGGTGGGATGAAATCAGATGTACTTGGCCTTATTTATTCCTGTATGCCAGTATTTTAGTTGTGTTGAAATGTAGCTGCACTAGCTACTAGATCCTTGACACCGTCGTTAACTAGGGAATACACACAATGTGTACAATGGCTACTGTGCTGTAATAGATTTAGCTGAAAACAATTTTTCACTTCCATTATATCATCTTTACCTCTCATAGAGGTATTGATTCTTTGATAAGATATATTTATAAGGATATCAGATACTTTTGTTTTTTAAGCAAGTGACTCTTACTTGTGCTTGAACCGGAGTAACATCACAGCCATTCTCCTCGAGTGTTCAATCATTCATTTGGTAATTTGTAAATAAGACTCTGATGCTCATAATGAAATATATGTATCAATTTTTAGAATTGTAACTTTAACTCTCTAATTTCGCCTTTCCCCCCCCCCCCACCCCTCCCCCAACTTCTGATTTACCTTTCTATGTTTTGCCATATGCCAATGAGGCCCAATGTAACCTCAAGGATCAGTCCTTCATTTTCTATTTGGTCATGTTCCTTCTTGTCTCAACAATTCCACACTTTCGGGGTAACTACCTTTCTCCTTTCATATCAGAGCCGACCAGCTTTGCTAGAGGTCATCTGTCAATAACATAGTCTTTCTCTCTACTTACACGTCTGAACAGCTGGGCATTTCCTATTGTTCTGACATGCATTTTACCACTTTTGCATAAATTAAACAATCAGATGGCTTCACCAACAGCTTATTGCCCTGTTGTTACCCTGTCAGAGATCTTCTATTTGTCCTGTTTATTCCTCTCACCACCACCCCCCCCCACCCCCACAACCTCAATCAACCACTCAATAAAACTAACTTGTTTTATTTCCCATTTCTAATGATGGGTCATTGATTGAAAATGTTAATCCTGCCCCCCCCCCCCCCCCCCACCCATTGCAACAGCCTGAATTGCAGAGTGTTTCCAGCATTTTTTATGGTTTAAATTTAAATTTTGATTACAGAAGAATGGAACCAAAATTGCCTGCTGTATAATATTGTCAGAAGCAAATGACTGGTAATTCCTGTTTGTTATGCATGTATCTTATGACTAAGATATGTATATCAGGCAGTCAAAATTGCCACACACCCTCTACCAGGGTTCTCAACTTTCTCCTTTACAAAGCAGCTTGAAGAATCATTAATGGACCAGGAAATGGCTTTTAGAATAATGTAATTAAATTTAAAATGAATGTAGAAATTAAAATAAAGAAAAAGAACATTGATTTTAAACAGGAGAGGGTTAAGCAAGAAAACCTGATCAACCGTGGTCAATTTATATTTGATCAATGAATATTTAATGATTAATTGATCATCGTCACTGAGGGTATAACTACTCGACTGTTCAGTGCACTGCAAACTAGTTTTATAAAATAGGTACTAAATTTGTCATGAAATCACACCTCTTTTCAGAATTTTATTTTTTCTTATTATGAAATTAGAATAAATTATTTTAGGATCATTGAAACAGAACAAGGGTTATGAGCTGGTAAAGGCATGGGATTCATTCTCCTCTGTCCTATCTTCCGATTGTCAGCTTTCATAATTTTTGAGAAAATATTTCAAATAATACTCAAGATCATTTTTATTGTCATGTGAACCAAAATGCAGTGCAAGAAGTTGCTTTGTGAACAGGCCAGGAGACATCTCATACATGGTACAATAAGTTAAACCAAATATAAATTTGAAGAAGTGCAGAGATCAGTTTGTACAGAGCAAAGGAAACAATTTTATTATCCGCATTTTGGGGTTTATGCAGAAGTCTCATCATAGTGGAAAAGAAACTGTCCTTGAACAAACTGAAAGAAACTGGTGGTGTAGCATTTCATACTCATGAATGTCGTTCCAAAAGGGAGGAAGGAAAGAGAGTGTGAATAGGATGATTCTTGTAATATGTTGGCTGCTTCTCCTAGGCAGCAGGAGATATAGATGGAGTTGATGGAGAGGAAAGGGGTGTGTGTGATAGCTTGAGCCATGTTGACAGCCCTCTTGGGGGGGGGGGGAAAGCAATTCTTGTAACATGCAGTGATGCACCTTGATAGGATGCTTTCAATGTTGAACCTGTGGAAGTTGTTTAGATATGCTGGTGACCTGCCAAATATCCTCAGCTTTCTGAGGAAGTAAAGGTGCTGATGCTTTTTCTTGGCCATTACATTAATGAGGATGGACAAGGACAAATAATTAGAGAGATTAATCCCTGGGAACTTAAACTGGTCTATCATCTCTATCTCAACATTTTTATTTTGAATATTTTATTTTTGGTTTTTTTTTTCAAAAAATACGCATAGTAACATTTTAAATATATAATATATTAAACTTTTTTTCTCACAAATGCAACAAAATCAAAACAGTCCTTCCGTCCTCCCCTTCCATGCATACAGATCCATTCACCGTTAGTGGTTACATATACTTTTAAGTATATTGAGTGCAGTTGGGGAAATCTACATTTTTGTATATATAATAGTTACTTTTATACTTTTTTTTTCCTTTTTGTTACTATATATGGCACCCCTAAGTGGTCCAGGTATGGTTGCCAGACCTTTATAAAAGTGTCATATTTATTCTTCAAGTTGTATGTAATTTTTTTTCCATAGGTATACAGCTGTTTATTTCTGCAGTCCATCATGCTACGAGTAGAGGGGAGTTGGATATCCAAGGGATCACAGTACATTTTTTTTGCTACCACCGGTGCTATTTTTATAAATGAGATTTGATACTTGGTCAATTTGTCGCTTATTTCCATGAAAATACCTAATAGATCTAGGTCCGGGTCGCCCATGAAGGCCTCTCCTTGTTATCCTGGTTAATTTTTCTGCAATTTCTTTACTAAAATGGTATCACTTTCACGCACAACCACATGACACGTAGAAAAGTTTCTGTCTCAGTTCCACATCTGAAGCACATCTCTGAAATTTCAGCTTTTGATCTGTGTAACTTTTCTGGGGTAAGATATAATTGGTGTAAAAAATTATGCTGAACCAATCCATGTCTTGCATTTATAATTGATGTTATGCTGTCCTTATACCAATCTGATAAGCTTCTTTCTGAAATCACCTCCCTCAAGTCTGACTCCCATCTTTCTCTTGACCATTCCAACCCTAGTTTTGCACTTTTGCTCTGGAGAGCATAGTACATTTTTGTTATAAATTTGGATGTATTCCTCCTCCAAACTGTTTGTTCAGTTTCACTAATTTCAGGTGATGTCAATGTTGGTCTCTATCTCAGCACTGTTGATGTGGAGGGGGGAGCAAGTTCCAGTTCTCCAAAAGTCTATAACCAACTCTTTTATCTTGCTGCCATTGAGGGAGAGGTTGTTCTCCTATCGCTAAGCCACAAGTCCTTTCTTCTGTACTCCACTTAATCGGAGTAACAATTCCTGTCTATGACAGTGATGTCATCTGCAAATTTTAGATAGACATGAAGCTATACTTGGCCAGGGATCTGTGGGTGTATAGGGAAGTGCCCTTGTGTAGAGGATTTGTTCCATATCTTTCAGGATGTTTTCTGGATGGGCGAAAGAATGAATGATACAGTAACTCTAAATACTTTTCTTTTTGATTTTTAAATGAATATTGTCTCGATGATTTTATTGACATTTAAAAAATTGGCTTAGTGGTAGGAGTCAGACTGGTTGTAGTGAGTAGTTTTTCAGACTGGAGGACCATGATCAATGCACTGCCTCGGTGTTCGGTACTGGGACCCTTGCTTTTTGCAAGAAAAAATAAATGATTTGGACAGGGATGTTTGTGGTAAGAAGCAAGTTTCCTAATGATACGAAAATATGTACTATTGTGGACAGTGAAGAAGATTATCTGGTTTTACAATGGGATCTAGATCTGATGGGGAACTGAGTTAAGTAATAACAAGTGCAGTTCGACTCAAAGAATTACAAGGTGTTGCACTTGGGCAAATTGTACCATGGCAGGACCCTGTAGAGGGACCTAGGGGTGCAAATGCATAGCTCTTTAATGATGGCATCACAAGTAGACAGAGTAGTGAAGAGAGCGTTGGGATCCTTGCCCTCATCAGTTAGAGCAGGGTTTCCCAACCAGGGGGTGCGAGATAACATTTCAGTTTTTTTATAAATCCATAATCCTTCAATTTGGATAATATGTCGGATGATGAAGAGCTGAAGGAAGATCTTATTGAACTGCGCACATATCATGTTCTTGAAATGCAGTTTGAAAGCAAAACTTCAGAACAACATTGGTGTTCGGCAATGGACATGTTTCCAAGACTTTGTGAAAAAGCACTAACTGTGCTCATTCCATTCGCGACGACATACTTATGCGAGTCTGGATTTAGTGCCCTTTTGTCAATCAAGACAAAATCTAGAAATCGCTTGGGTGCACAGGGAGACACGTGGACTACTATCAGCAACAAAGGGCCACATTTTGAAAAACTCTTAAGCAATAGACAGGAACAAAAGAGTCATTAAATTTAAATTGGCTTATGAACATTTGAACATTAGTTCTTTATTTTTTTTTAAAGAAATTTCATGCATGGATGGAAATTTAATTTTTTTTGTAGGGTTTAGGCAACTTTTAATTTGTTATAATTTTTTCTTTTCCATATGTTTCATTTTTGTTCATATATTATTAAAAATTGATTATACAAATTTGTTTTGGTCACCTTCACCTTTATTCTTAAATAAATTATTACTTTAAGGGCTGCGAGAACATATTAAAATTTTTTAGGGGTGCGGGGCATAAAAAGGTTGGTAACCACTGAGTTAGAGCATTGAATACAAGTGTTGGGATGTAATGTTGAAGTTGTACAAGATGTTAGTGGAGTGAATGGTGACAGTTTGTTTCCCAGAGTGGCAAAATCTAAGACAAGAGGGGTAAGTTTTTCACTCAGTAGGCGGTGGGCATATGGAGCAAGCTGCCAGACAAAATGGTGGAGGCAGGTAAATAAGAGATGGGTCATGTTCCAGCTGTACAAAATGTTAGTTTAGCTTCATTTGAAACATCGTGTGCAGTTGTGGCCACCACACTAGAAAAGTTGTAGTAATGCCAGAAAGCGCGGAATGCTAAGATGTTGCCAAGAATGGAGGGCTATTGTTATAAGAGATTGAATAGGCCAGCAGTGTTCTCACTGTAGCTCCTTTATTGGTTGATTGATGGCAGTTTTGCTCCGTACAGCTAAAAAGAACCTAAATAAGAAACAGAAATGATCAGATTGCTCAACAATAGACTGTAGTTTTCAATAGACTTTTCATATCTGGAGGGAAATGTTGTTCCTTTAAATATTGTACTCTTCATAAACAGTGATTAATTGACCTAAGCACTTGCTGATATTCTGGTGTTGGTAGCACATCCATTGTTTTACTTGTAACACATTCAAGTTAAATCAACATTTTCAACAGTAGAGCTACTTGTAATATTGTACTTAAGCATGCACTCTAGTGTTCAATTTGTTATGTATTTTTACACCATTGTATAAAACTGCATATTTTTAATTACTTCATTCATTTTACTGCGTAATTGAGTACAGTACAACTCCAATGATCTAAAATGGTCAGGACCGTGCCTATGTCAGATAAATTTTTTTTGGAGAACTGGTCATTTTTTAAAAACAGCCCAGTAACAACAGCAAATCACTTGTAACAGTGTTTTTTTTTTAATAACTTTATTTATTCATTCAACAAGGTTATTTCATACAGTTATAAAAAAGTACATATTATGAATGATAAAAATAAATTTTATAAATAAAAAAGAAGAAAGAAAAAGAAAGAAGAACCCCCCCCCCCCTCAGCCAGCTCTCTTTAGGAGAGCCAAAGAAAGAACTGAAATATATTTACTAAGATCTAATTAAGGTAAATCTAAATGTAAATATTCTGAATATAAAGACCACTTTTTAAGAAAAACAGTATAATTATCATGTAAAACACGTGATTTTTTCCATTACCAAACAAGTTTTCATCTCATTATGCCATCTATTAATACCAATCACATTAGTATTTTTCCATGTACTTGCGATACATTTTTTTGCTACAGATGAAGCTAAATATACAAAAGCAATCTGAAATTTGTGTAATCCCAAATCTTTCAAAGGATTCAACTCACCCAACAAAGATATTGTTGGGTCCAGAGGTATTTTAATCTTGTACAAATGTTCCAAAAACAATTGAATTGCTTTCCAAAAAGATTGTATATGTACACATAACCAAACAGCATGAAAAAAAGTTCCAACCGAATTACCACATCTAAAACAAGAGTCTGATTCACTAAAACCATATTTTATCAACTTTTCAGGTGTTAAATACAATTGATGTAAAAAATTGTAATTAACCATTGCATAATGAACATTTATCAATCTAGTAACACTGTCATGACAAATATCTAACCAGTCATCCTCAGAAAAAGTAAGCTTAATATCCTTTTCCCATTTAATCTTAGATCTATCCCATCCCCTTTTTTTTCCATACTTTCCTGTAATATTTGGTACATCAATGAAATATATCCCTTCTTTGGTGCAATCACAAGAAAATATTCAAATTTAGTCAATTTAGGTAAAATCATCTCTACCAAATATTTGTTTTACTAGGGATCGAAGTTGATAATAAATGAATAAAGAATTCTCATTAATACCAAAATCTTCCCTCATTTGATTAAAGGATAAAAATTGACCTTTAAAACAATCCCCCAAGTTGTTTATACCTTTAGATTTCCAATGTAACAAACAATGATTATACATTGAAAAAGGAATAAGTTGGTTGTTATATAATGGTGTTAAAGTCAATAATTTACCCTTAGAACCTATCGTTCTATTTTTCCTCATCCATAACTTCATTAAATGTTTTTGTATAGGCACATTATATTGTTGTAATAAATTTAAATTCCACCAAAACAAAAATTGATGTATTTCAAATTCAGAAATATTCGCCATCTCAATTTGAGCCCAACTAGGGGGCTGTTTCAAATCCATTAATGAACTAATAAATTTAAATTGAGCTGCCTCATAATAATTTTGAAAATGTGGTAAGTGTAATCCCCCTAATGCATATTTCCAGGTTAGCTTATTCAAAGCTACTCTCGGAAATTTACCCTTCCATAAAAATTCCCTAACTATTTTATTTAAATCTCGAAAAATATTCTTATGAAGTAAACACGGAATTGACTGAAACAAATACTGTATACGTGGAAAGATATTCATTTTGATTGTATTTATTCTTCCAATTAAATTTTTAGGAAGATCCTTCCACTTAATCAAATTAGCTTTGATCTTTTTCATTAACGGTACATAATTTAATTTATATAAAGATTGATAATCAACATCCACATTTATGCCCAGATATTTAATTCGATCAGTCCACTTCAAATTAACAATATTCTTATAAACTGAATAATCTCCTTCACTTACCGCAAATATTTCACTTTTATCCCAATTAACTTTATATCCAGAAAGACATCCATATTGTATTAAACATTCCTTCAAGTGTAAAAGTGACTGAGCTGGATTTATTAAATGCACCAGTACATCATCAGCAAATAGATTAATTTTATTCTCCTCATCTAAAACTCTGATACCTTGTATCTGTGTATTTTGTCGTATCAACTGTCCTAAAGGTTCAATTACTAACGCAAACAAAGCTGGAGACAAAGGATAACCTTGTCGAGTTGAACGAGTTAATTTAAAAGGTTCCGAGATCTGATCATTTGTCAATACTCTGGCTATTGATTTATTATATAAAGCTTTAATCCAACCAATAAAAGAAGGACCAAACTTAAATTTCTCTAAGACTTTAAATAAAAAGTTCCACTCAACTCTGTCAAAAACCTTTTCTGCATCAAGGTATATCACCATCGGATGGTCAGGGCACTGTCGATATTTATTAATCAAACTAATCACTCGAAGAATATTACCTGAAGCATACCTATTCTTTATGAAACCTGTTTGATCAACATGTTTCAACTTAGGTAAAAATTTAGCCAATCGATTCGCAAATACTTTAGCTATTATTTTATAGTCTACATTCAACAAAGAAATTGGTCTATATGAAGACACCTTTAA
This sequence comes from Narcine bancroftii, assembly GCF_036971445.1. Taxonomy (NCBI): domain Eukaryota; kingdom Metazoa; phylum Chordata; class Chondrichthyes; order Torpediniformes; family Narcinidae; genus Narcine; species Narcine bancroftii. Next base: position 71,448,464 of record NC_091474.1, on the reverse strand, counting down.
CGGATCTCTATCCTTCTTAGGAATTACAGTAACTAAGGCACTAGAGCGTGATTCAGGTAGATCATAATGTTCATTAATCTGTCGTAACACATCTCCAAACACTGTAGATAAATCATCATAAAATACCTTATAAAATTCAACCGAAAACCCGTCATCACCAGGTGATTTTCCATTCGTCATTTCCAACATAGCCGATTTAATTTCTAAATCAGTAAAAGGAGCCTCCAGCTCCAATATTTCTTCTCCTAGTACTGGTAATTTCAACACCGATTAAAAAGGAATCAATTGATCCCCTCTCCTGTTTTTCCTCAGAAGTATATAATTTCTTATAAAATGAATGAAACATCATTAATCTCATGAGGTTTGTAAGTAATAGTCAAGTTTCGTCTGACTACATTAATAACCCTTGATACCTGTTCTTTCTTTAACTGCCATGCGCTTTCTCACCCCATTCATAATACCGTTGTTTAGATCTATTAATCAAGCATTCAAATTGATAAGATTGCAACGTATTGCATTTCAATTTCAATCTAGACAACTCTATCTTCTGATTTTCTGTCACATCTCTCTGAAATTCCTTTTCTAATTCATCAATCTGTTTCTCTAATTCATCAATCTGTTTCTCTAATTCAAGGCTCTCGGTCGGATAATTCTTTTTAACCTTAGAGGTATAACTAATTATTTGACCTCTCAAGTAAGCTTTCATAGCATCCCACAATATAAATTTACTCTGAACAGAGTTAACATTTTCTTCCAAAAAGAGATTAATTTGTTTTTATAAAAATTCAATAAATTCCACTCTTTTTAACAACATTGTATTGAATCTCCGACGAGAAGCTGCACGAACTTTTTCAGAACTCTCATAAGTAAAATACAACAAAGAATGATCTGAAATTTCCCTACTTTTATATTCTGCTTGCAGTATTTTCCCCTGTAAATGTGCCAATACTAAAAAAAAATCAATTCTGGAAAAAGATTCATGTTGAAATTAATAAAAAGAGAAATCCTTCTCTGTTGGGTTAAGACGTCGCCAAATGTCCACTAAATTAAAATCTTTCATCAAAGCTTGAATTTGAATTGCCATTTTTAATTTTTTAACATTTTTTGGAGATTTATCTAATAAAGGTTCCAAAACACAGTTAAAATCTCCTCCAACCAGAACATTTTCATTAGCTTGCCCCAGAAGCAGAAATGCATCTGCAATAAATGTTTCATCATCCACATTCAGTGCATAAATGTTAAGTAAAGTCCAAAATTCATTAAAAATTTTACAATTCAACTTAAGAATACATCCTGCATTCATTTCCATTGATTGTAATTCAAAAGATAAATTTTTATGTATCAAAATTGCTACTCCCTTAGCTTTGGAGCTAAATTAAGAAAAAAACATGTCCAACCCAGTCCCCCTTCAATTTCATACTTTCTTTTTCATTCAAATGTGTCTCCTGTAAAAAAGCAATATCAATCTTCATCTTTTTAATGTAAGCCAAAACTTGCTTACGTTTGATCAGGATGTTTAATCCCTGAACATTAAAGGTAGCAAATTTCAAATTTGACATATCTAATACAATTGTTAAATACCAAAAATAATCTCAAAATTAATAATAACAAAGAAAAAAAAGTGAATTTTTTTTATATAGGACCCTCAAATTAAAATATATAGGCCCTCCAAATAAAAATAATATTCGTTAATAAGAGAAAAGAAAAACAACAAAAAAAACCCAAAAAAAACTACCAAAAGGTAGTAACTCCCTAAAAAAGATGGGTGTGGATTACCCACTAGTGACTGATGACTAACAAAGAAATTAGTGCAATCCCCTCCTCCCCAGCCAGCCAATCAAAAGTATTAACATATCACAAAAAAAATCAGCCTTGAGATTCCAGTCCAGATGGTGAACTCATTTCAAGAGTAGGTGAACTCTTTCCATTCTCATTCTTTCCACTTCTGCCATTTTGCCCATTTCCAAGTCCATCAGATTTTCTTTTAGGAAATAATGGTGGACTTCTTCTTTGTCCTCTGACATCCGGTAACGAATTAGCAAAAACCTTGCTTTATGTTCACTCTCAAAAAATTGAGATTGATAGTTTCCATAAAACACTTTCAACACAGCAGGATAACGAAAAGCAAATTTGTAACCTTTTATGCCATAAAACATCTTTAACTGGATTAAATTCATGTCGACGTCTGATGATATCTTGACTCAAATCAGGGTAGAAGAAAACTCTGCTATTCTGAACCATCATTGGAGCTTGCCTTTGTCTTGCATTTTGAACTGCAAGTCGAAGAATTGTCTCTCTGTCCAAATAATTCAAACAACGAACTAACACAGCTCTTGGAGGTTGACCAGGTAGGGGTGGTCTTCTTAAAGCTCTATGTGCTCTTTCCAATATCAGTCCATCAGGAAAAGACTCTTTTCCCCCAACATCTTGGGAATCCAATTTTTAAAAAATTTGACAAGATCTTGACCTCCTATACCTTCAGGCAAACCCACAATTTTCACATTATTTCTTCTGCTTTGATTTTCCAAATATTTGTTAACTCTTTTTCCCAGGCTCCTAAATCTTTAACTGATTTTTCCACCTTTACTATTGTTTCTGTATTGGATTGTACCTGTTGTTTACATTCAGAAAAAGAAGCTTCAAATTTTTTAATTCTATCTCATCATTATTTGATACCTGGCTCAGTACTGTAGCTTTGCAGCAAAGTTAAAGATGGTAGAAAAGTATTTATCCATATAGTAGCTGGTGTAGACTGTAGAGAGACTATAATTGGTTAGTGTTAGCAAAGGGGCGTAATCTTTATTTAAACTTCATTTCCATTTTTTTTTCCCCACATTAACTGCTGAGATTAATTTACAGGTGAGGTTTATTCAGCATCAGCCAAAGTAGTGGGTTTTTTTTTTACTCAACTAGAACTTGGAGAAAATTTGGCCAAATATACCTAATTTGTGTTTTTAAAAATTTTATTTAACAATTTTTAAACCACAACAGTAAGTACATTTCTTTCAATAACATAAAGTTATAAACATGTGGTATAAAAAAATTCCCCCATCCCTCCCTCCCTCCCACCCCCCAACCCAAAAAGAAAAAAAAGAAACAAGACTGGAGAATGCCAAGAAAGTAAAGTATATAACATAGTTTTTAATAATATGGTGTTTGTGGTTACCAAGAGAGGGAGTCTACAGAGAGCTTATTAAACATTCATACCTACTTCATATAAATATGGGTGCCATATCTTCCAAAAAACCTGATATCTATTTCGTAAATTATAAGTAATCTTTTCATGTGGTATACGTAACTTTCCATTCCCAAATCAATATCTGATTTCCAAGTAACAACGAGAAACTGCAAAAGCAATTTGTACAAATTCAATTTGATTCATAATTAATTTCAATTTACATTTAATATTCTTAATATTGTCTAATTAAAAACATCAGATCCTGCAGAAACTTAACCAATTATTCGTTCGTTCCAAAAAATTCTCAACTTCCAACCAAAATTGTGTAATACACCTAATTTAATAGACCTAATGCTCTAGTCTAAAGCAACCGTTCCACTCTGCGATGCAAGCAGCCAGGTCGTTTTTAATAGAGTTCCTGTCGAAAGGTATAAAGCTCCTATAAAATGTTGTAGAGTTCCTTTAGAAAGTAAAAAAAAATTGTTGTAATGTAGTGGAGGGGTGATTGCATGATAATAATCAATTGCATCATAATTCCTGAACTATTCAAATATCTTCCTTCCAGAGATATGTCCAAACAAGATTATTATTTTGTGATGCTCCAAGATCAACAGTTCTCTGATATATGGAATCCCAAATCTTTCTTTGATTTCTGCTTTTTTTCATAGCTCATTCCTTTTTCAGAAACTGAAAGCATTCAGTAATTCGGACATGCTTTGGTGAAATTCAGGATATGAAACACTTCAAATGCTGTACTGCCAACACACTATATGCAACAAATCTATTTTGAACTCTCATGATAGGGGAACCAATAATGCTTTCCAAAGTTTTTTTTAAATGTTTGTTCTACAGTAGCAGACTATTGATTTTTGTTGCATACGGAGAAACATGACATCTTCAATGAGTAGGGAATTCAATTAAATTGTAACCTGAGTTGACTGAATTATCTTGTGGACTGCATAAACAATGAAAAACACAGTACTGAACTTTGCTCTTTGTTTGGGTTGACTAATATAGTCCAAATGAATGCAAAAGGAATTCAATGTGCCGAAATTAAGGGATTAAATTGATAAATTATGATACACTTTTAAACCAGATAATATGAATAAGACACATACTTTATAATAAATGTTTTGGCATTGCATAATTTTTCATCATGATAATGTGTGGTTAATTGTGAAACTTATGGCAAAACAATTAAATTAAGTAAATCTCTTGTGTCTAGCCCCGTGCCAATCCCTTTCCAATCTGCAGTTTTTGTTTGGGGACAAAAGAATGCAATCGAGAGAAAAAAGCAGAAGATCTCATCTCTTGCGCTGACTGTGGTAGCAGTGGTGAGTTCAACCATTTGTTCAGTAGTAATGCAACAAAAGTAAAATTTTACAAAATGATTTTCCTTTTCTAGTTAACCTAACTATTAGCAAAGTTTACATATTTATCCTTTCTAATGCTCTACAAGCACTTGTGGCAATTCAAATTTGTATGACTTGTCTTTATACGAACTCTGAAGGATGGTTTTATGCATGTAGGAGATGTTGTGAAAATCATAGAGTTTAATTGTTCTTTGGAAGAAATGAACTAAATGCAAATAAATTAAACAATGTGTAGAGGAGGCCACTAGAAGCAGTAGGCGAGCCCTCCAGATACACAAGTAAAGTGTTGCATCACTTGGAAGAGCTGCTTGGTGGTGGTGAATGATGGTAAGGGAGGAGGTGGACACAAATGTAGTATTTCCTGCAGTCTTGGGGGTAGGTACCGTGGGGGGATTGGTGGAAAGGGATGAGGGAGTCACAGAGGGAGCTATTCTGCGGAAGGCAGAGAGGGGAAGATGTGCCCGGTGGTGGTGTCACGTTGCAGGTAGGGAAAATTTTGATGTGCAAGCTGGTGAGGTGGTGGGTAAGGGCGAAGGGAATTTTTAATGTGACCAATCTCCATGCCCTTGGTGATATACTTGACATAAAACACACAAAGATAAAACCTCTGGGCTGAATGCAATGTATCCCAGACTACTTTAGTAGGGGCCCTGAAGGATCTTCTTTTGGATCTTAGTTAGCCAGAGGTAAAGTACCAGATGTCCAGAGAACATTTGCTGTTGTTCCTTTCTTCAAGAATGACAGCAAGGTCAAGCCAGTGGTCTTGTATCATTGATAAAGAACTGTTGGTCAGGAAATACCTTCATTTGGAAAAGCAGGAATTGATTAGATGTCGTCAGCATAGCTGTATTGGTGGGAAATCCTGTATCACGAATGTTTTGAGGAGTTGAGACATTGATAAGGGGAATGTGGTAGATGCTTTTTACGTGATCTTTAGTAACAAGATTTCCTTTGTCATCTGGTCTAATGATCTATAAGATCTAGAGCTGCCTGACAATTTGGATTTTAAATTGACTTGGTATTGGGAAATAGACAATGGTGATGGAAGGTGCTGTAATGATCTGGAGTCTGTGTCCTCTGATAAACCACAAGATTGGGGCTTGGACCTTTGATATATTATTAACAACTTGAAAGTGAATTTCAGATAGGAAGATTGATAGTGATGCGGATCATGAGAAAATTTGTCAAAGGCTACAACATAATATCGAAGAGTTGAAAAGTTGGGTGGAGCAATGATATATTGAATTGATCCTGACGAGTGCAAAGTTATGCATTTTGAAAATTCAAATAAGCATGGGACATATATAGCAAATATTAGGGCCCGAGGGAAGATTGAACAGAGGGACCTTGAAATAAAGTTAAATAGATCTTTGAAAGTGGCAGCACAAATCGATAAGATTCTGGCCATCGTGTTCTATATAAGATCTGCGATGTTGTGTTACAACTTCGAGCATTGATTAGGTCATACTTGGAATATTATGCTCCATTTGAGTCACCACACCACAGGATGGGTATGATTGAACTGGCTAGGGTGCAGAGGAAATTTACCAGCATGTTGCCTGGATTGGATCATTTCAGTTGTAAGGAGAAACTAGATCAGCTGAATTTCTTTGCTGTGGAAGAAAGGAGATTGAGAGGTGACCTATTAAAAGTATTTAAAATGATTAGTGTAGAAAATGCAAATCTTTTTCTCATGTTGGGACTGCCAAGAAGGCTTAAATTTTAGGTGAGAGGTAAGATGTTTAGAGGGGATCTCAAGGGTATTCATTCACATTTCAGGTGATTAGAGTCTGGAATGCATTGCGTGAAGAAATGAGGAGGTAAATTTGATTAGCATATATACCGTACGTCCAACTGGTGGCATGGGATGTCCCACTGAATGATTCTGTGACAACTTGAGGAAAGTTGGATCAGGAAGATCACCTTTTTCTTGATCAGGTAAAGATGGGTTCAGGAAAATTTCTTTTAATTTTATTTTAATATACAGAATACGAGCCCGTGCCACCCAAATACCCTAATTAACCAATGACCCCGGTACATTTTGAATGGTAGGACGAAAGCGGAGCACCCACAGAAAACCCACACAGACATAGGGAGAATGTGCAAACTCATTATAGACAGCACGGGATTCCAACCCAGGTCACTGGCACTGAAATAGCTTTGCGCTAATCGTGCCACTCATGGGAAATGTGAGCAGTGAGTGCAGCTAATGGACTTCACTCAGGGAAATAATGGGCCAGTAGCCACTGATGTTAACTTTCTGGGTAGATTTCCAGTTTCAGAATATTTTTGGAAACTTGTAAATGTAATGTAGTAAAGCTGAGACTTAATTGTGTAACATCATCTCCAGTAGCTATGGAGTATTTGTGAAGTTTTTGTAGATGACTTTAGGTGACTTTCAAGGATTGACTTGCATTTGAGTTAATCGTGATATCCGTTCTGCCTCATTAAAATCTAATTATCTTTATTCAACTGCACAGATGTATTAGATGATGCAGTGCTTTTGCAAGAATGCTGAATTAAAGGATTTCATATTGAATATCATTGGTAAAACTTTAATCTTTTACTCCTGACTGACACAACGCTAGTGTTTTTTCAATATAATTTTTTTAATAAAAGAGAATTGCCATAGGTTTTGCTATTGCATAGCATTAATAAAAATGATAAAATTCTTGTGAAGCATTTTTGTTGTCTGGGAAGGATTATGTTAAACCCTATCTGTGTTGCAGTTATTTACAATGATGTACATTTCCCCAGTTGATAAAGAAAACTGGATGGTGGTTTTCCTCCCTGGTGCCAGAGTCCGGGATGTAGCCACACACCTGAAGAGGGAAGGGAAAGAGCCTGAGGTCATGCTTCACGTTGGTACCAACGACATTGGTAGGAAGGAAGGAAGTGGTCCTGCAAAATGAATGTAAAGAATTAGGCAGGGAGCTCAGAAGAAGAACCATTAAGGGTGTAATCTCTGCATTACTTCCTGTGCCACGTGATAGAGAAAGTAAAAATAGAGTCAGGTGGAGACTGAATATGTGGCTGAAGGGGTGGAGTAAAAGACAGGTTTTAAGTTCTTAAATATGGAAAGGGATAGGTCAGGTCCGAGGTTCAAGGTCTTCGAGTGGGGTAAGGCTAGATTTGAAGAAATTAGAAGGGATTTGCAGAAAATTATATGGGCTGATCTTTTTTCTGAAAAGGACGGAGAGGAGATTTGGAGGGTATTTAAGGAAGAGATATTGAGAGTACAGGATCTTTTCGTGCCAGTCAGATCGAAAGGCAAGGCCAAAAGCTTAAGGGAACCGTGGTTTTCTGGAAAAATAAGGAAGTTGGTTCAGGATAAGAGGGGGGGGGGCATATACTAAATTTAAGAAGCAAAAAATGGATAAGATGTATGATTATTACATAGATTACAGAAAAAACCAGAAGAAGGAAATTAGAAAGGCAAAAAGAAGGTATGAGGTGTCAATAGCTAATAAGGTAAAAGTGAATCCAAAGGGGTTTTACAGATATGTGAATACTAAAAGGAGGGTTAAGGATAGAATAGGACTGCTGGAAAATGAGAGTGGTAAACTGTTCGAGGAACCGTATCAGATGGGAGAGATATTAAATGATTTTTTCTCATCTGTGTTCACGAAGGAAAAGGACACTGGACTATGTGAAATAAGTGAGGCAAATGGCTTCTTTATGGAAAAGATAGGGATTAGTAAAGAGAGGGTTTTGGAGCTTCTAGGCTCAGTTAAAGTGGATAAGTCTCCTGGTCCTGATGGGATTTTCCCCAGGACATTAAGGAAGGTCAGGGAGCAAATAGCTGAGGCACTGTCAGTGATTTTTCAACGATTACTGGAGGAGGGGGTGGTGCCGCGGGATTGGAGGGTTGCTAATGTAGTTCCGTTGTTTAAAAAAGGGACGAGGTGACAGCCAAGTAATTAGAGGCCTGTAAGCTTGACTTCGGAGGTAGGGAAAATTATGGAGGGTATTCTTAGAGTTGGTGTGTATAAATATCTGGATAGGCAAGGATTGATCAGGAGTACCCAGCATGGGTTTGTGAAGGGGAAGTCATGTTTGACGAACCTTGTTGAGTTTTTTGAAGAAGTGACAAGAAAGGTGGATGAAGGTATAGGGCAGTTGATGTAGTCTTATCTGGATTTTAGCAAAGCTTTTGATAAGGTTCCACATGAAGATTAGTAAGGAAGGTTCGTTCGGTCACTAGGGATTAATAGAGAAATAGTAAGATGGGTTCAGAGGTGGCTGGAGGAGAGACAGCAGAGGGTCATGGTGAACAACTGTCTGTCAGGATGGAAGCCTGTGACAAGCGGAGTACCTCAAGGATTGGTGCTAGGTCCCCTGTTGTTCATAAATTATATTAATGATTTGGATGTTGGGATGCTTAACTGGGTAAGTAAATACGCAGACGATATGAAAATAGGGGGAGTGGTGGATAGTGAGGAAGGTTTTCAGGGATTACAGAGGGATTTGGTTTGTCTGGAGAGTTGGGCTGAAAGATGGCAGATGGAATTTAATGTAGAGAAGTGTGAGGTGCTTCATTTCAGTAAAAATATTCAAAAAAGGACATATGTACTAAATGGGAGGACATTGGGGAATGCACAAGAACCAAGAGATCTTGGAGTTATGGTGCAGCGTTCCTTGAAGGTGAATTCCTATGTTGACAGGGTGTTTAAGAAGCCATTTGGTATGCTAGCCATCATAAATCATAGCATAGAGTATAGGATCTAGGCAGTGATCCTACGACTGTTTAAGGTGTTGGTGAGGCCAGGTTTGGAGTATTGTGTTCAGTTCTGGTCTCCAAATTATAGGAAGGATAGAGATAAAGTGGAGAGGGTGCAGAAAGGATTTACAAGGATGTTGCCAGGCTTAAAATACCAAGAGTACAGAGAAAGATTGAAGAGGTTAGGACTTTAGTCATTGGAATGTAGACAGTTGAGAGGGGATTTGATAGAGGTGTTTAAAATTATGAAGGGAATAGATAGACTAGATGCAAGTAGACTCTTCCCCCTGAGCGCAGGGGAGGTTGAAACAAGAGGACTCAAGTTGAGGGTAAGGGGGCAAAATTTTAGGAGAAACGTTAGAGGGTGCTTCTTCACTCAGAGACTGGTGGCTGAATGGAATAATCTTCCAAACGAAATAGTTGAGGCAGGGTCAATTCTTTCATTTAAGAAGAGGCTGGATATATACATGGATAAGAGGGGGTTAGAGGGTGATGGGTGGAGAATAGGTGGAGGGATCTAGCGGACTTGTTTAAGTGAACCGGCGTGGACTCGTAGGGCTGAGAGGGCCTGTTTCCATGCCATAAACTATTTTATATATATCCAAAAAGCTTGAGACCGGACGATTTTTCAGTTAACTGGATTTTTTGGATATCTGAATAATGGCTTTAAGCAGCCGAGTAGCATCAGCAGATACATATTGGTTAATGGAAGAAAACGGAAGATCAGCCGTCGCCGATTCCCCAACACCTCCCCACCACTGTCGCCAAACCCCTCCCCACTGCTGTCACTGATCCCCTATTTGTGAAGTCTTTACAGGCTCTCTTCATGGTTTCTGTAAAGTCACTGTAGACAAAGTCTACACTTAGGCATAGCTCTTGCATTTCAAATGAGGTGTATTTTGTGAAATGTTAATGTCTCTTAAGGAATGTAAACTAATATCTAATCCCCCACATTCTAACCTTACCCATTAAGATACATTTTATTCCATAATTGTATTAACTTATTCCATAACAGTATCTAATTAGCCAGTTCACCCTGGATCCCATGCAATCTGACCTTCCTGATCATCCTCTCATGCCTGACCTTGTTGAAGGCCTTTTGAAAGTCGGAGTAGTAAATTTTACTTTCCTGCCCTCATCAATCTTCAAAAATCTAAATCATATTCATGAAAGGATTTTCTCAGCACAAAGCCATGCTGACTTTTCCTAGTCATGCCTTGCCTTTCCAAATACAAGTGTCATGAAGTCAAGTGCTTGTGCCATGTGTTAAATAAAGTGGTTTTAATTCCATTGTATGATTTATGGTTGAATATTAAGTTCTGCAGGATGAAACATTCTAGTCTGGCATTATGTTGTCCAGCATGTTTGGCATGTTTTGAATCTGTAATATATATCTATAAAATAATTATTTCTGTTTAATATCTTTGCAGCTACATAAAACCTTAGTTAGGCCACCCTTGAAATCTTGTATACAGTTCTGGTCACCACGTTATGGAAAAGATGGGAAGTCTTTAGAAAGGGTACTGCAGAGATTTACTAGGCTGTTTCTGCATCCCACACAATCCCTTCGTTCTCCCCTGAGTTTGCTTCATGTATAATTTCACTTTCAATTTTTCTGTTATTCTGGTTTTATCATTATATCACATAATCTTTGCAAATCAAATGTTACCTTTGCACTTAAAATTAGTTCATCAGTTTGCTTTAGATATTTTGCTTGGTTATTAAATCATTGCTTTCCACTAATTCTTCAGTCCACTAGTACCACCCTCCAGCATTCTAACTGCCTTTTCATGAGTACGTCTGGACACCCAAATGTTAGGAAACTAACAGCAACCTAACTGAATCCTGTTGTGTTTCGTATCACATGTCGACTTGAAGACACAGTTACTGTTTCTGGTATGACACGTCCACATGAAGACACAGTTACTGGTTGTCTCCTCGTTTAAGCCCACATGTCTCCTCATTTTGGATAATTTAATACCATAGTAGGATGCATTTACTTACCAAACTTGCAAGATGAACTATGCTTCTCATAACACTGGATAGAAATAACTGTGCACCAATATCAGCCATTAAAATATTTTTTTCTCTTTTGTAGGGCATCCATCATGTTTAAAATTTTCTCCAGAGTTAACAGCCCATGTGAAAACTTTAAGATGGCAATGTATTGAATGCAAGACCTGCAGTGCTTGTCGAGATCAAGGAAAAAATGCTGTAAGTATTAAATGTGTTCCTTCAAGCTGCTAAAGATAATCTATCCAACTAGATGTTTTGTAGCTAAGTGGGAATTTTGTGTTTGTGTGTGTGTGTGTGTGTGTGTTTGTGTTTTTAATGCACACACATATATGTACATATAATTAATGTGGAGGTTAGGGAACTTGGATGTAAATAGCAATGTCTTGAATATCCATATTACAGATGAGGAGATGCTGGAGGTATTCAAACATCTAAAGGTAGATACATCTCAAGGGCCTGATCAAGTATATTATGAAATAGTATGGGAAATTAGGGAAGAAATTGCAGGAACCTTGGCAGAGATATTTTCTAGAAGACTAGATGGTGGCAAATGTTGTGCCTTAAAGAAGGCTGCAAGGAAAAGCCAGGGAACTACTGGCCATTGAGCTTAATATTAGTCATGGGGAAATGCTGGAAGGGATTCTGAGAGATAGGATCCACTTGCATTTGGAAAGGCAGGGTCTTATTAGGAATAGTCAGCATGGCTTTGTGTGTGGGAAATAGTGTCTGACAATTCTGATTGATGTTTTTGAAGAGGTTTGATGAAGGCAGGAAACTTCACAGCTGGTCTGGAAGATCAAATTGCAATGACCTGGCCAAGTGGATACAAAATTTCCTTGATGATAGGTGATAGAGGATGGCAGTGCAGAGTTGTTACCCAGATTTGAGGCCTGTGACCAGTGGCATGGTTATGTACCTATATTAAAAGGAAATGAAAAAATTCAAGCAGATGGGAACACCACATCCAACACATCTAGCAAATGTAGCTCCTTTCATCCCTGCTTCCTTGTAGGAGCAGTGAGCCCACATTAGCTACAACATTGTTTAGAAAACCACATTTCTTTTTTTGATTAATATAGTGGAAGAATTGTTTTTCCAGGAGTGATTAAGTTGGCTGAGTTTACACTGGGTTGAGACAAATGAAAATGCCTTCTTTGAAATGTATTGCGTGAACCCCAGTTTCAAGAGACTGGTCTGGATAGATGCAAGGATGATGTTTCTTTTGGCTGGGATGTCTGGAACCAGGGATTGGCCATTCAGGACCCTTTTCACTCAAACTGTCATGAAACCAGAACTCTAGAAGAGGACTGTGAGATTGAGTTGCTGAGTATATTCACCATGAAGATTGATAGCATAGGACAAAGGCATTAAGGTCAGCCATAATCTTATTGAACAGTAGAGGTTGTACAACAGGCCAAATGATCAACTCTGACTTAAGTTCTTTGAAGGATATACTTGAATTAACATAATTTCCAGGAAACTGTCAGCATTCACAGTTATTACATTATGAACAGTCGGTTAAACATGGAAATGCAGCAACTTTGTCAGCATTTGCGTACTGTTTCTTAGAATGTGTTCTTTTGTAGCTGTCTTCAGTGAAATCTTAAATGAGTTGACAAAAAGTGTACTGGTTGTAAAAAGCTTGTGCTTTGTTTCATAAATGTGATTTTATGCAATAAGTGTTGAGCAATTACAATCATAAAATACCAAGATGACAAAAAAGCATAATTTCATATATATCCTCAGTTAAATTTCACACAATAAATTTTGATTTTTTGGGGGATATCAATCTTAATTTAGTTCTCAATAAAACAAAATTAAAATGATCTTTAAAATTTAATTCTGGTTTAGCATCAATTTGGATTTCTCAAACTTGGCATTTTATCTTTTACATTGGATGTTCTATGGGGGAAAATACTACCTGAAGGTTATGTTGATCATGTATTTGTCCAGTTGTACCTTTCTCAAACTTCTTCCAATTTGTCAATCCTGGTACTGGATTATGTTCTGAATTCCACACCTGTCAACGTTCTGTTCAGTTGGATCTATAGTTTTGCATTCCCTCACACATTCTCTCATTTTCTTTCGTGCTCTCTCCCTCGCTCTCTCACTTATTCTCTCCTTCGATCTCTCTCTCTCTCTCCCCCCCTTGTGCTCTCTCCCACGATCTCTTTCTCCATCATGCACTCCCCCCGTGCTCTCTCCCTCATTCCACGCACCCTCTCCTTCACATGCTCTATCTTGCACGCCCTCACACACCCTCCCGCTCTCTCTCACCCTTGCTCCCTCCCCCTTGCCTTTCTCATCTCTCTTTCTCTCTCATCACAGACTGATTATTGAGATTCCATTCATCCTTTTGATTAAAATAGTTCAATTTTTCCCTTTGTTACATGACACATAAATCGCAAACTGGACTGAGGTGAATAAAGTTAACAAACTGATGTAATTTTAAAGTTGAACTTTTCCTTTCAGAAGAAAATAGGAGCAGGAGTTAGCCTCCAGGCCCTTCAAACCCTCTTCACCACTGATTAAGATTGTGACTGATGTATGCTGCCCTCAACTTTGCCATTTCAGCATATCCCTCTTTGATGAAATATTTATCTGCCTGTACCTTAAATACTTCTAATTCAGATTCCACCTCCAAATTTACAGAGAATTCCAGAGATTCACCCCAACCCTTGTGTCAAGAAATGTCTGTGTACCTCAATTGTAAATGGCAAGCCCTATTTCATATAGTGGGTACCCTTGTTTGTGACTGCCTCACAAGTGAAAATATCCCCACTCTACCCTTTAAATCCCCCTTTTTTTACATGTTTGGATAAGGTCACCTCTCTATTCCAAATGCAGGAATGCAGACCCAAACAATTTATCTCTATTGGTAAGACAATCATATTGCAATCATATTAGAAACAAAGTCACTTATTAATTTAAGTACTTGGAAACAGAGTTGAAAAAGCAATGTCAATTAATTGATATGTTTTCCAATTTTTCTCTTGTAGGACAACATGCTTTTCTGTGACTCCTGTGATCGAGGGTTTCACATGGAATGTTGTGACCCACCTCTGTCCAGAATGCCAAAAGGTATCATTGCATTAAATCTGTTAACAAATCTCATTTTTTTTCAAAATGTAATACAGTAGGTTTCCGTTTATCTGAAATGCTTAGGACTGGACCTATCTTGGTTAAGCGGATTTTTTTGGATATTCGGGAATTTTCTGTAAAGGAGCCCAGTAGGATCAGGAGAACACTTGTATCAGCTGTCGCCAATCCTTGACACCTCCTCACACAGTCATCAATTCACGACACCTCCCCACCTCCGTCACGAAACCTGCCCGGGAGCCTGAGGTCTCACCTCACTTGTAAGTGGTAGGAGATTGTCCTCCAGCTGAATTTCAGTGACCCCCAATGGAAGGCTATTTGACAGAGGGAGCAGCTCGGGCAAGCAGGGAGAGAGCGCGGCTCGGCGGGCGAGCTGGGAGAAAGCAGGTTATTCAATTCAAATTCTGAAAATGCCACAATGCAATTTATCACAAAATTGCATAATTCATGGCAAAAATGACAATTTCTAAATAAATAATTAGCGCTATCCTTCCCTTCAAGGTGTAACCTGTGGACAAATGTCTCCTTGGTAAGACTGATTCCTTGTAACCCCACTTGAGGACAGTGGGCAAAATTTTTTCAACTTTTTTTCCAAATTATGATGTCACATCTCACCCGAAAAATCTTTTGGAATTTCAGTTCATCGGTTCTTGGTTAATCGGAAATGTACTGTACATACTTAATATTGATATTTAATTTTGAGCCATTTTAATGAAGATGCTATCAAAATTAGTGTGTTAATATATTTTGATGTAAATTTCACCAACCTTTTTTCCTCCCAAGAAAACTTTTCTCTACTTGTCCGAGAAGACTAAATCTCTTTAGGCACAGATGTTAATTTGGAGCTGGACATGCCACCTCATATTGGATAGTATCAGCTGAGTGTTATGAAAGAAAGCATTGAACAGGTTGAAGCTATATCTCATCAATCTGTTCATTACACAGAAATTACGCATTCTATCATTTTGAGCTTTATCACCCCATGCTCTCGCCTCTGGAGGTGGTAGAAACAAATGATCAATTTGTTCTCTCAGTTTCAAATGTCATTTGTTATATTAATTAATTGAATAATGAAGAGAATACTGAAGGAAAGGGTGATGGGTATATGGAACAAGCTACCAGGATAGGTAGTTGAAGAAAGTACTAATGCAATGTTTAAGAGCTTTTAGATAGATACATAGCTAAAATGGGTTTGGAGGAATATGGGCCAAATATATACAGGTGGGAATAGTGTGAGTGGGACAGTTTTGGTTGGCATTGACCAGTTGCGCCAAAGGGCCTGTTTCCGTGCTGTATGACTATGACTTAATTTGCTTACAACTGGACCAAAATTGTCTTCTATTTGTTTCCTTACGTTTTCTCTCGGTCTGGCTGTTTCTCAGGATTTTTGGATTATTTAAAATCTTCTTTATGTGTTTATTATATCTAATGCCTTATATTTTCCCCTTTCTTGCATTAAACTGTGTTATGTTTCCTCTTTGTTCTAAAGTATTTGTTGGTATCATTGGGAGTAGAGTGGGCATCATGGTTGGCATAGCGGTTAGCACAGTGCCTTTACAGCGCTGTTTGTAAGGAGTTTGTACATTTTCCCTGTGTGGGTTTTCGCTCTCCGTTCAAAACATACCGGGAGTGTAGATTTTTCTTCTTTGGCTTGGCTTCGCGGACGAAGATTTATGGAGGGGGTAAAAAGTCCACGTCAGCTGCAGGCTCGTTTGTGGCTGACCAGTCCGATGCGGGACAGGCAGACACGATTGCAGCGGTTGCAAGGGAAAATTGGTTGGTTGGGGTTGGGTGTTGGGTTTTTCCTCCTTTGCCTTTTGTCAGTGAGGTGGGCTCTGCGGTCTTCTTCAAAGGAGGCTGCTGCCCGCCAAACTGTGAGGCGCCAAGATGCACGGTTTGAGGCGTTATCAGCCCACTGGCGGTGGTCAATGTGGCAGGCACCAAGAGATTTCTTTAGGCAGTCCTTGTACCTTTTCTTTGGTGCACCTCTGTCACGGTGGCCAGTGGAGAGCTCGCCATATAATACGATCTTGGGAAGGCGATGGTCCTCCATTCTGGAGACGTGACCCATCCAGCGCAGCTGGATCTTCAGCAGCGTGGACTCGATGCTGTCGACCTCTGCCATCTCGAGTACCTCGACGTTAGGGGTGTGAGCGCTCCAATGGATGTTGAGGATGGAGCGGAGACAACGCTGGTGGAAGCGTTCTAGGAGCCGTAGGTGGTGCCGGTAGAGGACCCATGATTCGGAGCCGAACAGGAGTGTGGGTATGACAACGGCTCTGTATACGCTTATCTTTGTGAGGTTTTTCAGTTGGTTGTTTTTCCAGACTCTTTTGTGTAGTCTTCCAAAGGCGCTATTTGCCTTGGCGAGTCTGTTGTCTATCTCATTGTCGATCCTTGCATCTGATGAAATGGTGCAGCCGAGATAGGTAAACTGGTTGACCGTTTTGAGTTTTGTGTGCCCGATGGAGATGTGGGGGGGCTGGTAGTCATGGTGGGGAGCTGGCTGATGGAGGACCTCAGTTTTCTTCAGGCTGACTTCCAGGCCAAACATTTTGGCAGTTTCCGCAAAGCAGGACGTCAAGCGCTGAAGAGCTGGCTCTGAATGGGCAACTAAAGCGGCATCATCTGCAAAGAGTAGTTCACGGACAAGTTTCTCTTGTGTCTTGGTGTGAGCTTGCAGGCGCCTCAGATTGAAGAGACTGCCATCCGTGCGGTACCGGATGTAAACAGCGTCTTCATTGTTGGGGTCTTTCATGGCTTGGTTCAGCATCATGCTGAAGAAGATTGAAAAGAGGGTTGGTGCGAGAACACAGCCTTGCTTTACGCCATTGTTAATGGAGAAGGGTTCAGAGAGCTCATTGCTGTATCTGACCCGACCTTGTTGGTTTTCGTGCAGTTGGATAATCATGTTGAGGAACTTTGGGGGACATCCGATGCGCTCTAGTATTTGCCAAAGCCCTTTCCTGCGGACTGGTCAGCCACAAACGAGCCTGCAGCTGACGTGGACTTTTTACCCCCTCCATAAATCTTCGTCCGCGAAGCCAAGCCAAAGATTGACCTAACGAACCTAACTTAACCCCCTTCTAATTCTAAGTGCATGTGTATGTAATGTCTGTATATGTTCTCCCAGAATCACAGTGCGGCTTTCGCGCAAACAGAGGAACCACTGACATGGTCTTTGCCCTCAGACAGCTCCAAGAAAAGTGCAGAGAACAAAACAAAGGACTCTACATCACCTTTGTTGACCTCACCAAAGCCTTCGACACCGTGAGCGGGAGTGTAGATTAATGGAGTGTAAATTGACATACATGCTGTATGTCTAAATTTATATTAAAAAAATATATTAAAAATCAAAATTTAAAAATCGGACACTCAGTTTTTTTGCCTGCTCAACATTTCAGAAAGATCATGGATAATCGTTTACCTTGGCACCACTTTCCTGCACCAATCTCTTATTCGATGACTGACTTGATATCCAAAGATGTATTAATGTCAATAATGGAAATACTCAATGATAAGTAATCCACAGCTCTGTTGGGTCAAGGATTCCAAAGAATCGCTAGTCTCTGGGCAAAGAAATTATTTCTTATTTCAAATCTGAATGGCTGACCCCTGATTGAAGGACTATTTCAGTGCGATACTTATCGATGTCGGTGCTGCACAATTGCTCAGCCAAAGGAGGTCTAAGGCGCTCCTTCCGTCCGATAGCCTACACATCACCCTTGGGCAAGATGTAGTACCTGTTTAGCCTCCTAATCATTGCAGATGGTGATAGTTTTTGCAAGCAGATTATACAAATTGGAATTTTGTGATTGTAAACTAAAAACACTGGGCAAATGAATCTGCTGATCAATGGCCAGAGTACCCGTCTTTAATTCTCTATTTATCCTAGCCTATCCCCCCCCCCAGTCCCTTCAATCCTCATGTACTCAGCAATCATAAAAGTAATTGCAATTACCATGGCCAATTTTTCACATGGCTATACATTTTATGCATTATTGCATTTGATCTGCAAGGTCTAGGATAAAATGAAGCATACAAATCTCCAGTATTTAGTGAATAGAAATTATGAATTAGGGTTGACAAGGAATACTCATCATCAACTCCCAAAGGTTGATTTAATTTCCATTTCCACTGGTTCAGCATGCAACAAGCATCTTTCCATCTCCACTTCTGTGTTCCCGAACTTCACTAGTGATCTTGTTGTTATTCTCAGGGGTAGGTCTTAGTTCTTATCATAATTAAAGAAGAATACTGGATTGGATTTCAAAAATATCTATTATTAATGTGACATCCATGGATAAACCTATGAACTGTAGCAATATGGTTATAAAAGATATGGGAATCTGAATTTCTGTTTGCAAGCTGTTTTATTGAATAATTGCTGCTGGGTTTTGAGTCCTTGTGAATATGAAAGTTGCAAAAGTAGCAATTCTCCTATCCAATGTGTTTTCCAATGAATATCTCCTACATCAGTTATTCAAAGATATTTCTCATGTACATTTCTGTAAGTATAGAGTATGCGACACAGATTTGAAACTTTTAAGAAAGCTCATGACTGTATTCTTCACCACAGGGATGTGGATCTGTCAAATATGTAGGCCAAAGAAAAGAGGAAGAAAATTGCTGCATGAGAAAGCTGCTCAGATCAAACGTCGTTATGCAAAACCACTTGGACGTCCCAAAAACAAACTAAAGCAAAGAACCATGTATGTTTATCCTTTGGATCTTATAACAAATAATTTTTTTTAAGTTTACTTGCACTATTTTAATTAGTATGTTTGACAAGATTCCATGTAATTGTCAGTCTTTCAAGTACTATTACTTTAGATCAGAGGAAATCAGGACACAGGAGATTTTTAAAACAGCACATGGGCTTTTTAAAATGAGGATACACCTTTACTAAGCAACTGTTTTCAATGTTGTCAATAAATATGAATGGGGCAAAAATTAAAATGTCTATCTCATTGCTGCAGCTTCATATTAAAACATGCTCCTTAGCTGCACTGACCTACAAACGAATTGGCACACAGAGGTACAGGCTCGCACTGGGGTGACATCACAATGGTCCTGGTGGGAGGGGCCAAAAAGGATCATGGGAGTGGTTCAGATAAGCTCTTGGAGAGTTCCAGTAGTCAGTTGGTTGGTTCAGCTCTCTCACAGCTTCTGTGAGTTTTTTTTTCTTTCATTCATTCGTTGCACAGCACACCAACCACAGTGGTGACCCCGACAGACCCAAATGGGATTTTGGACCCCACGATGAACAACATGAGCACACAGAATGCAGTCTCACTGAAGCTGCCAACTGTTTGGCCCTCACAGCCGCGAGTCTGGTTCGAACAGACTGAGGCCCAGTTTCAGGTCAGGCAGATCTCTGCAGACTCAACTAGATATTACCATGTGGTCAGTTCTCTTGACCAGGAGACTACCAGACTAATCATCAACTTCTTACATCAGCCGCCAGCTGCAAACGGGTATGAGGCAATTAAGGCTCTCCTTATCCGCACCTTTGGCCTTTCCCACCACGAACGAGCAGCACAGCTGCTCCACATGCACGGCCTAGGCGATCGCACGTCGTCTGTCCTTATAAATGATATGCTGGCACTAATGGGCGGCCACAGTCCCAGCTTACTGTTTTAGCAGATATTTCTCAAATAGATGAAGGAAGACATCTGCCTACTCCTCACAGATGACTTCAGCAGGTTAGCAGCCCCTGAGGATGTCCTGTGGCACACCAAGCAATATGATGGGGTGTCCGTTGACCTAGTTGCTGCATCAAGCCCAGTATCTCATCTCTCTCCCACTCCACCAAAGAGGCCTGCGATAGTCACAACAGGTGGAGACTCAAACTTGGGACGGTGGTGTTTCTACCATCAGAAATAGGGTTCTAGAGCCCACCGCTGCTGTCCACCTTGCTCCCATCCAAGATACGCAGGGGCTGGCCGTTGCTGATGGCTATGACAGTCGGCTGCCGAGACGGCCTCTTTTATCTATGAGCTCTGCACTCGGTGGCATTTCCTCATGGACACGGGGCGGAGGTCAGCATCTTGCCCCCCTCGAACCGAGACCAGCAGGAAGTCAGGACCATCCCCCACTGCCGCCAACAATAGCAGTGTACGTGTGTACGGGGTGTGGACCATCCTGCTCTGGTTCAGCTTCTGCCATTTTTCTTGGACCTTCACTTTGGATAACGTGTCTTAGCCCCTACTGGGTGCAATCTTCCTTTGAGCTCACTGCCTCCTGGTGGACCTGAAAGGGCACTGTCTGGTCAATTCCAGGACCTTCCAAACCTTCACCCTTCAAATAACCAAGTTGCTGGCAGAGCAGCTGCCACTCCCACCATGACTAGGTAACCTTATTGGGCAACAGGTTTGCCAGAATCCTGGTAGGATTCCCGACCATTATAATGTCACAGTTCTCCACCACAGTTCAGAAACATGGTGTCCAGCACCATATCCCCGTGCAGTGACTGACACTGCACACCTGGCTTCCTCCCGCCAAGCTTTGGCTCACCAAGGAAGAATTTAGGAAAATGGAGGAGATGGGAATCGTCCGGTGCTCAGACAACCCATGGATCTCTTCTCTATACATGTTGCTGAAGTCTTCTGGGAGAATGTAGACCTCATGGGGACCACTGCTGGCTCAACGACGCCACATCAGCTCACCAGGACCCAGATATCCACATCTAGGACTTCACGGCCAATCTACACGGAGCTAGAATCTTCTCAAAAATCAACCTGGTCCGGAGGTACCACCAGATCTCCATACACCCCAGCAATGTCCCCAAGACAGCCCTCATCACTTTGTCCGGCCTTTTTAAGTTCCTCCACATGCCATTCGGCTTCAAAAACGCAGCGCAGACTTTCTAGAGACTCTTGAACTCGGTGGGGCATGGCCTGGATTTCGTTTTTATCTTCCTAGACAACATCGTCATCGGCAGTTATTTGTGACAGGAGCACATAACACACCTGCAGCTGCTCTGCCAGCAACTGAACAATTATGGCCTAGCCATCAACCCAGCAAAATGTCAGTTTGGCCTAATGGCCATTGATTTCCCTGGGCACTGTATCGATCAACACGAGGTGCTCCCTCTTTCATCAAAAGTAGAGGCCACTTAAAGTTCGCCAAGCCAGCTACTGTCATAGGATTGCAGGAGTTTGTTGGGATGGTCAACTTCTACCACTGGTTCCTGCCTTCAACTGCCAGGATCATGCGACCTCTTTTCAAGCTGCTGTCCGGTCAGACCAAAGAACACAGCTGGGATGCGGGATCTTTGTCAGCTTTCGACCAGGCCAAAGACGCTGTGAGCAATGCCATCCTTCTAGTGCATCCGCGTGTTGATATGCCCACCGTCCTCACAGTCAACGCATCCAGCACAGCCGTTGGGGGCATCCTGGAGCAGCTGATTGATGGACATTGGTGACCACTCGCTTTCTTCAGCAGACACCTGGGGCCCCTGGGGCAGAAGTATAATGCATTCAACAGGGAGTTGCTAGCCCTCTACCTCACCATATGGCTTTTCTGCTATTTCCTCAAAGGATGGGATTTCACAGTCTTCACCGATCGTAAGCCCCTCATTTTTGCCTTAGCCAAGGTGGCCGGCAAAGCAACAGTATCACCTCTCTTGTATCTCAGAGTACACGATAGCTATCAAGCACATTTCCTGCAAGAACAATCTCGTGGCTGACGCTCTGTCCCTACGTCTGCCCTATCTGTGCACTTGCTGTCCCATGGAATTGACTATACAGTGCTCATAGCGGCCCAGTGGCTGGATGGCAAGATGCCAGCCTACCACACTGCAATCTCAGGGCTACAGCTGGAAGACATATGCTTCGGGTCATCCAAAGCCACATTCCCTGTGACGTGTCCACTGGCCAACCTAGGCCCATCGTTCCCGCCGCGTGGAGGTGTTGCGTCTTCTGGGCAACAACTCAACTGGTCGCAATCAGATTAATGTGGCATGGCCTGCATAAACATGTCAGCCACTGGGCTAGAACTTGCCTGCACTGTCAGACATCCAAGATGCAGAGGTATATGAAAGCCCCTCTTCAGTCCTTCCCGCTGACACACAGATGATTTGACTACGTCCATGTGGACATTGTCGGGCTGCTGTCATTTTCCAGAGGTGCCACGTACCTATTCACGATGGTGGGCAGGTTCACTAGATGACCAGAAGCTAACCTGTTCTTGGACACTTCCACGACATCCTGTGCCATGGCCCTCATTACTAACTGAATAGCCTGTTTCAGCCTTCCTTCCAATATCACATCGGACAGGGAGACACACTTCACGTCCAGCCTATGGGTAGTGCTGGCACAGTTCCTAGGGACCCGGGTACATCACACCACGGCCTACCACCCACAGTCTAATGATCTTGGGGAAAGGTTTCATTTGATTTGAAGACGGCCCTCATGGTATGGCTTCAAGGCCCGGATTGGGTGTACGAGCTGCCTTGGGTGCTCCTTGGCATCCTCACAGTGTTGGAGGAGGATTTGGACACATCCTCCGCTGATTTTGTCTATGGGGCCCAGCTGACAGTCCTGGGAGAGTTTGTGCCAGCTTACGTGACTTCGTGAGGTGGGGATGATGGCCCTTGTACCAACCTTACACCATGGTCCAGCTCCATCCTACATCCCAAAAGATCTCGAAGACTGGGAATACGTCTTCATGAGAGGTTCCTTCAGCGCCCATACAAAGGTCTATACAAGGTGTTACGACACAACGGGACTATGTGCCTTTTGGTCATTAGGGGTAGGCAGGAAACATTCATGGTCAACTGTCTCAAACCGGCACACCTTGACCTCAACCAATCAGTAACTTCCAGCCCTATGGTGGAGAGGTCGGCCTCCCAAACGTACGAACAGTGGATTCAGCACCTCCGAACACCAATTCTTTGGGGGTGGGGTGTTCATGTAGTGAACTGCACTGATCCACAAATGACCTGGGTCATCACTGGGCTGATGTCTCAATGATACTGGTGGGAGGGTCAAAAAAGATCATGGGACTGTTGTTGATAAGCTCTCGGAGAGTTCCAGTAAAGTGAGATGGTTGGATTAAAATTGATCAGTAGCATGTTATGAGATAGATATCATTACCTATCAAGCTTAGTGAATGCTTACACTCTACACTCATCATGTCAAGTCATCTTTATTTATCGTTCATACCATGCTCGCACGGTAAAGACATGATAGTGTTTCTCCAGGACCACGGAGCATATTTACATAAACAAAAGATAGAAGTTAAACACATAAAATATTAAATATTAAGATGTACATTGTAAAAGTCCCCAGTAGCAAGGTACTCTATGCATATTTGTTCAGGGAATTCAGGAGTATGATGGCCTTGGGGAAAAACTTGCCCAATCTGGACATATGGGCCCTAGTGCTGCAGTACCTCCTACCAGAAGAGTGAACAGTTTACTTGAGGGGTGTGTGGAGGCCTTCACAATGTTTATTGCCTTTTGTCTGCATTGAGTGTTGTAGATGTCCCTCATGGAAGGAAGAAAGCCCCCAATGATCTTTTCTGCTGACTTTACTATCCTCTGCAAGGACTTGCGGTCGGAGGAGGTTCAGCATCCAAACCAGGTGGTGATGCAGATGCATTATCCCCTTTTCCAAATAATTTTGAATAACTATGATGCTTAACAACATTGTGCCAGCTCCTTAAATTCTGTTAATTGAGGGGAACTCTATTACAGTATATATTTGATGGTGGTGCAGAGTTTTATTACATTCTCTAAAACAGAAACAAACTTGTTCAGTAGCCGTAATTATAGTCTACATTTTATCTGTGTGATCAGTTTTGTATGGCAGTAGGAAATTTCATAACTGTGTCCATCCTTTTATAGCTTTCTTCTTTAACTGGTTGGATGTTGGCAAGCATAAGGATATTTTATATTTAATTCTAATATTAATGTTTTCATTTTTCCTCACAAGACTGAGAACATTTGGCCATTCAGTCAATACTGCCCCTCAGGTCAATCCCAATAACCCCATGCCTTTTAACCATCCCCCCTCACTTGCCAATTGTCCTGCCACCTTCCTGAAGGTAATGTACAATCACCAAATTAATCTCCCAACAAACTTGTCTTTGGGATGTGGGAGGAAACCAAAGGACATTGGTAGTACCACATGGGTGCAGGGAGAACATGCAAACTACACACACTCTTGAGACACTTCAACCATGAGGCAGCAACATTACTCATGTGCTACTCTTTAAACAATGACAAGACTTTACAATTTGTATTTTGATGAACACATTTGACCATCTTGTTTTCTTTCTTTCTCTTGGATCTGTACTTCTAATTTTTCTTGGTGGACCCACTCTGTAGCCCGAGTAAAAAATGGGAGTGTGTACCTCATTCTATTTGTCTTGGTTATTTTGTCAGGTTTTGATAACACTGTGTTTAGTGTTAATACTCATTTTATTCATGTGATGGAACCTGGTTTTATTATTTCTAGATATGTATTCCAACAGGATGTTGCTGAAAAACAAATAGCAGGAATCCAAGATGTTGTTTTCTTTCCCTTTCTTATCCAAGGAATACAATGTCCATTTATCACCCCCCACCTAGATCTCAATTAATGTAAACTTTGGATCATGCCTAATTTTTTTCTGTTTTTGTTTCTTATGTTGAGAATTTGCCTGATATTATTAATGCAGAACTATTGGTTACTCATTTGAATCGTTCAATCTCATCACTTCAGACCTTGCAGAATTCAAATACAATCATAGCGCCTCTGGCCTGTTTCACATGATTATCAACTGCTTGTGTGCAGTCCTGGTCACCTATTACAGGAAGGATGTAAAGAGTTTGAAGAGAGTACAGAAGAGACTTACCAGGATGTTGCCTGGATTAGAAGGTATGAGCAGTAAGGAGAAGTTGGACAAATTTAAATTGGTTCTCTGGAACATTGAGGCTGAGGGGAGACATAATGGAAGTATAAAAATATGAGAGACCTTGATATGGTAGACAGATTTTTTCCCCCAGGTTAAAAGTAGCACATACCAGAGGATATGCATTTAAGAAGAAGAGGTTTGAGATGGTAAAGTGCAAAGGAGATTTGTAGCATTGTTTTTTTTAAAAAAAAGCCCAGAGTGATAGGTGCCTGGATAGGGTGCCAGGTATAGTGGTAGAAGTAGATACAATAGTAGTTTTAAGAAGCTTTTGGGTAGACACATGACCTTGCAGGGAAAGGAGGGTTATGGATCATGTCCAAGCAGTGGAGTTTTAGTTTAATTTGGATATCATTCATGGGCCAAAGGACCTGTTCCTATGTTCTATATGTACTAAGTTCCTGCATCCTTATTCATTAAATAGCTTGAGTGAGTAGGTTTTTAAAAAAATTGCAGGTGCTGGAAATTTTAAAGACATAAAATGCTTATTTTTAAAAACTCATCAGGTCAGACTGGGCATCTGTGGAAATAGAAACAGTTAATATTTCACATTGTAGATCCTTCATCAGTATTGACAGGTCAGATTTGATAAAGGGTATCGGCCTGAAATATTAATTGCCTGATGTGAGTGTTTCCAGTACTTTTTAAATAATTTTCTCAGATGACTAATGTTCCTGTTTTGTGCTGGCACCCACTCCTTGAATTTATTTCAATTTAAAACTTTCTTGAGCCTTGTGGTATTGATTGAAAGATTTGTGTAGCAATTGCTGACCTCAAAGGTCTTTGTCACTGGCAGCAAAGTGTTTTTGCCTTTAACAAGGTCTTGTCCGGAAGGTTAAATTACGTGGGATCCAAGGTGAGCTGGCCCGTTGGATTAAAATCCGGCTCCATCAAAGAAGGCAGAAGGTAGTAATAGAAGGAGGCCTGTCACCAGTGGTGTACCACATGGGTGCTTATTTTTTTTATTTTTTTTTTATTTTTTATTTTTCACACCATAAATCACATTAGCCATGATATACACTATTTCTTTTTCACACATATACAGTGACTTTTTCTCCCCCCCCCCCTTCCTCCCAAGCCACCCCCCCACCCCCCCCTCTCATCCATTTTAGGCATACAATCTAGGTTGCATTAAGCCAGTCAGACAATGTTGTCATTCAACAAAAATACACCAGAAATTCTACTGAGTCCATTCTTTTCTTTCCTTCTCCTTCCATCAACTTAAGTAATGTTTGTCCCCGGTAGGTTTTCGCTATTGTATTTAATGTAAGGCTCCTATACTTGTTCGAATATTTCAATATTATTTCTTAACCTATATGTTATTTTTTCTAATGGAATACATTTATTCATTTAAATTTAGTAGTTTCTTCCTTTTAATTTGGTTATGTATTCCATTAATATTTAAAGTCATATAGTTCAGCGTAGCCCTTTTATATTTTGTTTATCTTCTCTTTCCGTTTTTCCATCATTACCTTTCCTCCTTTTCCATTTCTGTTTTCTTATTTTCAACTCTTTATAAGACAACATTCCTACAACATCCAACATTTTCCTTATTCTCCTATTTCTATCTTATTTATCCCCAAACTCCCCTTCCCCTCCTGAGTTGTCCTTTATCCCTTGTCGGACAACCACATCTCCCCTCTCCATTTGGATTTGCGAATCCACTCGCAAGCGTCAACTGATTTTGCAGTGACCGCTATTTCCCCCCACCCCGCCTCCCCCAGAAAAGATTTCACTTTTCATATGTCACAAAGGTCACTCTTTTAATTCCCTCCTTATTCTCTCTATTCCATTACCTTCCTTTATTAATTCTTGTCTATACTATCTATATTTTCCTCTAAGTACAGATACATTCACGTATGCACATTGTCTCTATTCACTCTTATACCTCTTTACCCGCATACATATCAATCGTGATCATTTTTACTCTCATTACCCGTCTTCATCCCTCAGTCTATTTTTGTCTTTACCCACATACATATCAATCGTGATCATTTTAACTCTCATTACCCGTCTTCCTCCCTCAGTCTATTTTTGTAATTGTTCTGCAAATTTTCGTGCTTCTTCTGGATCCGAGAATAGTCTGTTTTGTTGTCCTGGAATAAATATTTTCAATACCGCTGGATGCTTTAGTATAAATTTATACCCTTTCTTCCATAAAATCGCCTTTGCTGTATTGAACTCTTTTCTCTTCTTTAGGAGTTCAAAACTTATATCTGGATAAATGAAGATTTTTTGCCCTTTATACTCCAGTGGTTTGTTGCCCTCTCTTACTTTTTCCACCGTCCTCTCCAGTACCTTTTCTCTTGTAGTATATCTTAGGAATTTTACTACAATAGATCTTGGTTTTTGTTGTGGTTGTGGTTTAGAGGCCAATACTCTATGTGCCCTTTCTATTTCCATTTCTTGCTGTAGTTCTGGACATCCTAGGGTCTTAGGGATCCACTCTTTTATAAACTCCCTCATATTCTTGCCTTCTTCATCTTCCTTAAGGCCCACTATCTTTATGTTATTTCTTCTGTTATGGTTTTCCATTGTATCTATTTTTTGAGCTAGTAGTTCTTGTGTCTCTTTAGTTTTTTTATTAGATTCCTCCAATTTCTTTTTTAAGTCTTCTACCTCCATTTCTGCTGCTACTGCCCGCTCTTCCATCTTGTCCATTTTCTTTCCCATTTCTGTTAAGGTCATCTCCATTTTATTTATTTTCTCTTCTGTGTTGTTTATTCTTTTTCTTAAATCCTTAAATTCCTGTGTTTGCCATTCTTTAAATGACTCCATGTATCCTTTAATAAGAGAAAGTATATCCTTTATCTTGCCTTTCTTTTCTTCTTCTATTTCACTGTACTCTTCCTCTTCCTCTTCTTCTTCCTCTGGGTTGGCCATCTGTTGTTTCTTTGGTGCCCTTTCCTCCTCTTCTTTCTTGTTTCTATTGTCTTCTGTGGTCTCTTCTTGCTGCAGGTGTTCTGCAGCTGTCGTTGCCGGCTGTGGAGATCGACTCCCCAGCTGGTCCCCCCTCCCGTCGGTGTGTTTTTTTTCATTCGCATCGCGCATGCGCGATTCTTCGCGCATGCGCGGTTGCGCACTTTTACTCGGCTCTGCGAGCCATTTTTGTAGTCCATTATTTACCGACCTGAGGGAGCGGGTTTCTCTCTCCGCAGCGGGCCTCTTCGGACAGGTAAGGCCTTCACCTTTTTCCTCCTTTGTCTTCTCTTCCTCTCTTCTTACCGTTGCTTTCGATTTTTCTTTTTTTGTCGCCATCTTCTTTCCACCTTTATACTCACTTTTCTGTAACTTTTATTTCTGTGCCTTTGTGTTTTCCTTTGTTTTTCCCGACTTTTCTGGAGAGGGCTGGAGTTCACCGTCCGGCCACTACTCCATCACGTGACTCCCTCCACATGGGTGCTTATTGAGTCCACTGTTGTTTCTCATCAATATTTAAAGATTTGGATGCCAATGTAGTTAAAGTGACTAATAATTTTGCAGATGACACCAAATTTGATGGAGTAGTGGACAATGGGAAAGAATATGAGAAAGGATGAGAAAGTGAGACTAGGCAGAAAAAATTAATTGGCACAGACTAGAAGGGCCTGTTTCTGTGCTGTAAAGTTTTATGGTTTACAACAGGATCTAGAACAGTTGGAAGGTGGGCCAAGGAGTGGCAAATGGAATTTAACTCTGACAAGTGTGAGATACTATATTTGGATAAGTCAAACTAGTGCAGGACTTGCACTGTGAAAGATAGGGTCATGGAAAGTGCTATAGAACAGACAAGCCAAGGGGAACAGGTGCAGAGTTTCTCAAAGTGGCATCTCAGGTGATGAGGAGCTGATGAAGGATTTTGGCAGGTGAAGTAGAGAGTCATGTTTTAGTTGTACAGGACTTTAATAAGACTATACTTAGAACAGTACTGTGTGCAGTTCTGTTTGCCCGGCTAAAGGAAGGACATCAATAAATTGAGAGGAGTGCAGAAGAGATTCACCAGGATGTTAGAACTAAAAAGCTTGAGTTAGAATAAGATAAGCTGGGTCTTTATTCCCTGGAGCGAAGGAGGCTGAGAGGTAAAATAATGAGGAGAATGGACAAAGAAATGCTCATAGTCTTTTCCCTAGGGTAGATGGTTCTAGAATTAAAGGGCATAGGTTTAAGGTGAGAAGGGAGAGAGTTAAGAGGGACATCGGAGGCAACATTTTCACAGTGTGGTTTGTATCTGGAAAGAGCTGTTAGGAAACTGTAGAAGCTTGCACAATAACAACATTAGAAAGACATTTGGACAAATTTACAGATTAGAAGCTGATGGACCAAATGCAGGCAAATAAGACTCACTCAGAATGCCACATGGTCATCATGGAGTTGAACCAAAGGGCCTGTTGTCTGCTGAATGACTGTGTCTCGGTAGACAGCATCTCCAGTGTTTAACAACTGACTTCAATCCAACTACAAATAAGAACTTGAAAATGCATGTTGTTGTCAATGTTAACAGCTGTTGACCTTTTGTAGTTGAATCAAATACTGTTCACTAGTTCATTTTTCAGAAAGGGCTCTTTTCCATTATATAAACATGTTAGGGCAAATTATTCAGAGAATGTTCTTGTCTTCAAATAAACTACTCTAAATTAAATAAAGGCACTGATGAACTCGCAGATTCTGTTTCACATATTGTGAATAAAGAAATTGATACAGGCGTTCTACATCCTCTATACACTCACCTTCCTTCAATTAAACATGGAATGAGTGTATTGTTCATTACTGAATTTTTTACTGTACAACAATCTTTGATGGCTGAAGGCTCTCCATTTGGAATAATTTAAAAATCTCTTAAAAAATAATTTATAGATTTTTCCACATTGAATATGTTCTTAAACAAAATTAATTACTTACATTGATCAATATGCAATGTGGTTATAAAATGAAGAAAAGAAATAATAGCACCTACCCCCTGAGTGGAAGAGCAAATTGTAATGAGGATGTGGAGAGTCTGCAGAGGGATATAGTTAAACTGGATGAGTGGGCAAAGGTCTGGCAGATGGAGTACAATGTTAGTAAGTGTGAGGTTATCCACTTTGGCAAGAAAAATAAAAGCTGAATATTATTTAAAGGGTGAAAAACTACAGCATGCTGTTATGCAGAGGGACTTGGGAGTGCTTGTGCATAAATCGCAAAAAGTTAGGTTGCAGATACAGCAGGTTATTAAGAAGGCAAATGGAATGTTGGCCTTCATCGCTAGAGGAATTGAATTCAGGAGTAGGGAGGTAATGTTGCAACTGTATAAGGCACTGGTGAGACCACACCTGGAGTACTGTGTCCAGTTCTGGTCTCCATATTTGAGGAAGGATATACTGGCTTTGGAGACGGTCCAGAGGAGGTTTACTAGGTTGATCCCTGGGATGAGGGGTTGACTTATGATGAAAGATTAAATCGTCTAGGATTGTATTTGCTCGAGGTCAGAAGAATGAGAGGAGATCTTATAGAAACATATAGGATTATGAAGGGTATGGATAGGATAGATGTAGGAAGGTTTTTTGAGCTGGCCGGGGAAACTAAAACGAGAGGACACAGTCTCAAGATTCGGGGGAGTAGATTTAGGACAGAGATGAGGAAAAATAGTTTTTCTCAGAGAGTAGTGAATGTTTGGAATTCTCTAACCAGGGAAGTGGTTGAGGCTGCCTCATTAAACGTATTTAAAATTTGATTAGATAAATTTTTACATGATAGAAGAATTAGGGGATATGGGGAGAAGGCAGGTAGGTGGAGTTAGATCATAAATTAGATCAGCCATGATTGTATTGAATGGTGCAGCAGGCTCGATGGGCCATTTTTGGCCTACTCCTGTTCCTACTTCCTATGTTCCTATGTTACCCCCCCCCCAAAAAAAACTAAAAAGAGGAAACAAAATGAGTTAAAAGTGAGTGCTATTCAACAAACATAATCATATATAGATATATCTTCTTGCTGTTGTTGGGAAAGGCTATCAAGACTGTTTCCAAAGAAATATTTAAAAATTAAATATTAATACCCATCTTTTGCATATATGGATTCATATTTTCCAAAATATATGAAATTTATTCTTCAAACTATGTTATCTTCTCAAGTGGTATACAGCTACGAATTTCAGCATTCCATTTTTCCATACTCAAATCAATATCCAATTTCCATGTTATTGCAATAGACTTTATAGATACTGTTAAAGCAATTTTCAAAAATTCCAACTGATACATAGTTAACTTCAACTTTGGTCTAATTCCTATAATATTTCCTAACAAAAACAACATTGGATCTTGAGGAAATTTTACTCCTGTAATTTGTTCCAAACAATTCCCAATACCTATCCAAAATGGTTTTACTTTTGAACATTCCCAGGTGGAGTTAAAAAATGTACCAATTTCTTGACCACATCTAAAACAAATTTGATACTGTTGGCTTCAATTTATTTAATTTTTGTCGTGTAATATATAATTGAATAAGAAATTATATCAAACCAATCTATATCTCACATTTATCGTATTTGTCATACTATCTACATAATTCTTTCCAATTTTGTTCCTCTATCTGTCCGTGTAAATCTTCTTCCCATCTTAATCGAGCTTTATGAATTTCTTCTTTCACTAATTCTCTTTGTAATAAACCATACTTTATAGATGAAATTTTTTTAATATCTGTGTTTTATCAATCTGTCATTCTCATTAGATCCCATTATTTTTGGTTCTAATTCCTTCAAAATATCAAATTTATTTTTCATTTGTTCAAATGTCATAAAACGTCCTCCTTCAAAACAATATTCAAAACAATGTTCAAATCTTTTAATCCCTTTCAAATACCACAGCTATAAATAAAAATTATCCACCGTAAAAGGTATCAATCTATTCTGAAAGATAGGAATTTTAATAGAGAAAAATGTTTATTTTCCTAAATCTTTATCCCATAGATTAACCAAATGTTTCAAAATTAAAGCATCTTTCCTCCTGTTATTAATTTCGAGTTCCATTTATGTAAATTCTTCTGGTCTTTTTCTCCTATCTTATTCAACTCTATAATCAATCCATGCAGGTTTCTTTTCCTGTTTAAATAATATATTAAAGAAAATCGCATTTGTGCAGCTTTATAATAATTCTTAAATTGTGGGCTGTAATCCTCCTCAAATTTCCATGTCAATTTTTCCAGTGATACCAAGCCATTTTTCTTTTCCACAAAAAAGTCTTAAAATGTTATTTATTTCCACAAAAAAAATTTGAGGAATGTTTATTAGATTTGACTGAAATAAATATTGAATTCTGGGAAAAATATTTATTTTAATACAATTAACTCTGTCAATCAAATTTATTGGTAAATTTATCCAATTTCTTAAATCTTTTACTTTTTAAAGTTATAGGACACAATTCAATTTATATAGATTATTTAAATTATTATCCATTCATATCTTAAATATTTAATTTCACTATCTGGCCATCTAAATTTTTTATACTCTTTCACAATAGTTAAAATTTCCCTCAACAAAAGGCATAATTTCACTTTTATAGTTTATTTTATACCCTGATACTTCTCCATATTCTTCTGGCCTTAAATGTAATTTTCATAAAGAATCTACAGGTATAGTTAAATATATCAAAATATCATCTGCAAATAAATTTATTTTGTATTCATCATGACTTACTTTAATACCTTTAATTGTCTGGATCAATTTCGATAGAGGTTCTATTGCCAAAATAAATAAAGATGGTGATAAAGGACATCCTTGTCTAAACCTAGACCTAGATAACTCAAAGGTTGAAGAAACTTTCCCATTTGTTACAACTTTTGCTGTCATTGTTATAAAGTGCTTTACAAAAAGTGTTAAATAAAAAGTCCCATTCTAGCTTATCAAAAGCTTTTTCTGCATATAATGCCACTGCTATACTCAAATCTCCTCTTGCATGCCAAATGTGTTAAACTTTTTAACCTGCTGTTTGTCTCTTTTTGCAAAACCTGTTTGGTCCATATAAATTAATTTTGGTAGAAATTTAGCCAGTCTATTAGCCAGTACTTTTGCAACAACCTTATAATCTGCATTTAACAAAGAAATAGGTCTGTATGATAATGGGTCTCTATCTATCTTTCTTTGGTATTACAGTAATTATTGCAGTAGAAAAAGACTTTGGTAAAGATTGGGTTCCATTGTTTGTTTCAATACCTCCATAAATGAGGGAATCATTAAATAATTTTTTTATAAATTCTGGTGGAAATCCATCTTCTCCAGGTGATTTCTTACATTGCAATTTACCTAATACTTGATTCACTTCCATTGCTATAAAAGGAGCATCTATTTCTCTTTGCTCTTCATTTGTTAAACTAGGTCATCTTATTTGAGATAATAAAGTTTAAGAATCATTTAAAAACTTTTTAAAATCCATTTTTTTGGGGAGAGGTTCTGAATCTAGATTCTGAAACCCAGGTAACATTTTCATAAATCTTATCTGCACTCTCTCTACCTTGTTGAAATCCTTCCTATAATTCAGTGGCCAGAACTGCACACAGTATTCCAAATTTGGCTTCACCAATGCCTTGAACAGTCTTAACTTCACTTCCCAACTTCTGTATTACTATCAGTAAATTACATGGATGCACGTGTCCCTGGGATAAATTTATGAAGTAACAGAGACTAAAGCTTAGATGAGTTGAAAAGATGTTTTGAAAACATATTTAAGATGATGGAGCAGAAAACCTTTCGAAGTCTGGCCAAGGGTGCTGAAGTGTAATAGCTCGTGAAATACCAGCAGTGAAAGACTAAAGCTATGCAGTGATTTGAAGAGGATAAGTTACTGAAATGTAAAGACTTGGGGAATGAGAGAGGTATGTCAGTGAAGACAAATTTGAGATGCAAGTGGGAAGTAACATGGGATGGAAAATTAACTGATTTGAAACTGAGATGTAGTATTTGTGTATAGGGAGCCACTTCGATATTATTTTTATATTAACCAGCAAGAAAAATGATATTATTGACTCACATTAAATATTTGCTGTTCTATTTTTGATAATGTTTTCAAATAATTTTGTCCAAAAAGTTAAGATTCTTTTGTATTGTGACAATTTTGTGTGTGTGTGTGTGTGTGTGTGTGTGTGTGTGTGTGTGTGTGTGTGTGTGTGTGTGTGTGTGTGTGTGTGTGTGTGTGTGTGTGTGTGTGTGCTCGCGCACGCATATGTAAAGTCATGTGTGAAATAGGATGTTAAGTGATTTGGGCATTGTGTGAACACAAATTTTTATACTTCGTAAAGCTGCAACACTCAAATGTTGAGATTGAGATTGGATACTTCTGCCTATGAGTTGAAGCTTACACTGTTATACAGTAAACTTTAAGTAGGCCAAATTCATTTTAAAATAGCGATAGAAAGTACAGTACATACATAAGCTCGTAACATCAGTGTTTATTATGACTATCAAGACATAAGTATTATAGGTTATATATGTACTGTACCATTATATGCCTTGCAGCTGATCGCTTTGTATACAGAGACATGAGATACATGTGTTGCGTGTGAGAAGCTGTTGCATTCACTGTGTCCAGTTATTTCCGCTATGTCCAGATCTCCCATCAGGGTTGATGACTATTATAACCTTCTCGGACACAGACGTTAATGCGGTCGGACATTGCCCAAACGTATGACTCTGTATGTATTTATACAGATGTATATATACGCACATGCACATAGTTTCCGATTATCTGAAAACCATTCTACTGAAATTCTCAAATATCCAAAAAAAATTTTTGGTTGAGACATGACATCACTTGGTAAAAAGATGACTTTTCTTTTAAACCCACCATGCTCATGTGGGGCTCTGACACTCAAGCCATGCTCTCTCTCTCCGCTCGCCAGAGCCACGATCTCACCCTGCTTGCCGGAGCCACTTCCTCATTGGGGTCACTGAAATTCTGCTGGAGTACAATCCCTGGGACTCTACGTGCAATCTCCTGCCACTTATAGGTAGGTGAGACCTATGACTCCCAGGCAGGTGTGGAGGTGTTGGGGATCGGCAACAGCCGATACAAGTATTCTGCTGATGCCACTGAGCTGCTTAAAGAAATTTCTTGATTATCTGAAAAATCCAGATAACCGATATAGGACAGGCCCCAAGCATTTCAGATAATCGGAAACTTACTGTCTATATTTTTTTCCATATTTTAAAAATGTAGCCTGTGAAAACAAAGATCAATAAACAATTCCAAACAATACACTTGTTGGTTTGGTGAAGCAAGCAGGCTTCTCTTTTTCTCAAAGACTAATTCCCAAACCTTTCCATCATGATATTTTGGACTTTGAGGTGTTTAGAATATTTTTAATGTTGTCCTGTTGCTTGTTCAATTTTTATTACTGCATCTTTTAAATGTAACTTGTCAGTAACATTTTTTAACCTCTCTTGAGCTAGTTGACCAAACTCACAGTGAAGTGTTTTTTTGGAATCAAGGTGCTGGCTTGAAGGTTTTTTTTACTCTGGCCCTACCAGCCTTGCCTAGGGCAAAATATGAGTTGTATTGCAGCTGAAGAAAACTTTGGACAGGCCATTTTTGGAGTATTGTGTGTAGTTCTGTTTGCCACATTACAGGAAGGATATGGAGGCTTTGGAGAATGTGCAGAAGAGGTTCAACAGGATGTTGTGCGAGAGAAACTCAACAAGTCACACAGCATCTGTAGGAAGTAAAGGGTAACCAACATTTAGGGCCTGAGCCCTTCTTCAAGGTATGTTGCCTGGATTAGTGAGTATTGGCTCTGAGGTTGAACAAATGATAGTTGATTTTAAAAAAATGAGAGGCATGGATAGGATAGATGGTTAGAATCCTTTTCACAAGGTTAAAATGTCAACTATTAGAGTGACAGGTTTCAGGGGAATCAGGGAAAGTTTAAAGGAGATTTACTGGTCAACTTGTACAAGATATTGATGAGGTCATTTTGGAGCTGGAGAAACTCAGTGAGTCATGCAGCATCCATGAAAGCAAAAGGCAGTCGATGTTTCGGGCTTCAATCCTTCTTCAAGGTGGGAGCATTGTGTGCAGTTTTAGTCACCTATCTACAGGAAAGATAATAAGATTGAAATATTGCAGAAAAAAAATTACAAGAATATTGCTGATACTTGAGGAGCTGAATTATAGGGAAAGATTAAATGTTCGGATTTTATTCCCTGAAGCATCAGAAATGAAGGGACATTTGACTGAGATAGACAAAATTATGAGGGGTGTAGCAAGAGTAATGCAAGCAGGCTTTTTGCACTGTGGATAAGGTGAGTCAAGGACTGGAGGACATGGATTGAGGGTGAAAGATAAAATTTTCAGGGGAACATTAGGGGGAACAGGCTGCCAGTGGAAGTGATGGATGGAGATTTGATTTCAACATTTAAGAGAAATATGGATAGGTAGATGGATGTGAGGGGCATAGAGGGTTAGGGTCCAGGTACAGGTCAATGGAACTAGGTGGGAAAAATGGTTCAGCTTCTGTTCTGTAGTTTTGTATGGTTCTATTATTGTCAGTTCTATAAATAATAAAGCATCCTGGTAAAGTAGATAAACTAAACAAGATAATCATTATTATTTAATTTAATAGATTATGCACAGAATTTCTATTAATCATCATTTATTCTGTTACTTTTTACTTTTGAAACTGTATTATAGTCCTTCATACCCAGATGTTATGTTTTTACTGATTAAAACATGCAATTCCATTCATGTTAATTTATCTTAAGAAGATCCATCTGATAGTGACTCTTGTTTGAATCCTTTCTCTCTGTTCCCTGTATCTTTTCTGATGCTTTGATGTGCATAATAAATGACCCCAGTCAAATCACTTTACTAATTTGGGTAAAATAAGATATTATTCAGTATTTTGATTTAACTTGTTCTGGGAAACTCAGGTGCACTGGTTTTAAAGACTTCTAAAGTCATCAATTTGTTCTGGCTTTATCAAAATATGGCAGATCATTTTGCTTTTCTTTGCATTTAACTCCATGAAATGAGATTTTAATTGTAATTGAAGCAAACATTTAGAAGTTCAGATTTTGAAACTCCAACTATATCATCCTGTTCAAAGTAATTCTAAAGGAACATCCTTAAAAGTACATGATTAATTCTACCAATTATGATAATTGCATTCAGCTTCTGATGTTTTACGTTCCCTGTCAATTATCAGAACTGTCCCTTTCATTGCAGCTCCTTATGAGGCCCTTATTGGGAGAGGGTGAAGGAGGAATAGAAAGTAGATATATTCCCATATGCAGCAACAACATCACAGAAGATAACAATTTATAAGAAACTGCAACATTTCATGATTTTAAAGTTGTCATTTGTAAATTGTACTGAATCTTAAGTTGTGAATTCTAACACTTGTGGATGAGATGATGGAAAATACAAATGCATGGAATATGTGAACAACTGTGATGTCAGTGAGAATGTATTACTTGGCAAGTCCCGATGTGCCTGGCCTAGTGAATTCATTGTATTAAAATTCTTCAGAAGTAGGGTGCCATTTGCTGTCTGCCAATATGATGAACTACAGTCTCCAACAAAGTGTTCAGTCAAATGCAATTTTATATGTTCCATTTCCTTCTAAGATTTCTGAATGTTAACTAGTTGGTTTTAGCCAGGCAATGCAGAAAATTGAAGGGGTATTTCCTTTGAGGGAAGCTAAATTATATTACACTTACATTTTATAATGGCTAATTACATTGCTATTGACCTTGAAGTAAGTTAATGGCTATATCCCACTCTGTAGAGAATGGTTTGCAGTTGGAATGGAAATAATGAAGTAAAAGTAAGACATGAAGTAGAAATTGTTAGGAAAACAAAGCCCAGCTGTATCAAGTAAAGATGAAACTTGGTTGTAAATTTTGCGTTTGTATATCCAATATACCCATTTTTTCCTCTCTATTTTAAATGTCCTGATTTTGCAAATGATCCTGCAAATAATTTATATTCTTGATATAATAGTGTACTTTGCACTTTTCCACAGATCTACAGACAATACTGAAGGATCTTTGACATTGGACACAGGAAAGGGGTCATCTGGTAGGGATCAAAAGTCTAAAATCTCTACATACTTTTATCATACTGCAACTCTGAGGACTCGAGCAGCAGATTAATTCATGAACCTAATGCTGACTGACTATTACCTCCTCATTCATACTTAACCAAAATATTATTGATCTTATTGATTTGCAAACTACATTTCTTATATCCCTTTTTGCCAAAAGGCAAAAGGTGAAGAAGTCAACTTCTCCAAGTGCTATTTGCTGAGAAAAGACAACAGTCTGAATCCATCAGCTACTCAAAATTTAATTCCTGCTGATCTCTGCATTCAAATCAAAGCCCTGGTCCACAGAAATCCGGCACTTCCACCTACTTCCCCTCAACTTATTCCAGTCCTCTTAATGTTCTCTCACTTAACAACTTTCCTGACAATAGCCATCCAAGGGATCCCACTGATGGGCTGTTTCATATTTTCACCATTCATTGGGAATCTCATAAAATGAACCAAACAGTTATGTATCTCATCTAAGTTGATACCCATGATTGAAATTATCTCTTTTTCCTTGCCTTTCCCATGAATGAAGGATTTTCAGAGCATGTTCATCAAATCATTTGCTTTACTTGAGACAAGCTTCTCAAGCACCAAATATTAGTGTGATCCCCTGAAGTGGGGAATTCCTTAGCAGGAGCTTAATGTGAGCAGGATGATGGTAAGCAAAGGTCCTAAACAGCACCCAGCCTGTCCAGTAACAGTTCATGATATTTTGTCACATAGCCCTTAGCATCTTCTCTTGTTTCTCTTTTAGAAGGATATTTACTAAACAAAACTTATCGTCTTTTTTCCAATGCTAATAAAAAAAACCATTCAGGCACCTTATGCAGTTAGCTTCTTTTGTAGTAGTGAGAATATCGAAAGACTGTGTAGCCTCTCTGTCTCTGCATCTTCTCACACGCTTCCAGACATTCTTCTAGCCATTTCTCATCAGTGATGCATCCATTTAGATTCTTTGTTTCCAAGGCTTTTATGTGAAAAATAGCTGTTGTATTAATGATAGAAATGCCACTATATATTTTACTCCATTTTTCTCTGCTAATTTTCCTTCTATAAAGTAGTCAACCTTGCTGGATTTTGGCAACAAATCAAATGCACTTCTGCCTGCCTGGACTGCATGTTTTGTTTATTTGTGCAGTCATTGGTACTTACAATTGTTAAATGGGGAGTTCTAATTTACCACGCCTGAGTAGCAAAGCACAAGAAGTTGTTGTAAGGCTTTTAAGGAATTGTTTGCTCAGGTGTATAATCATTTTTCTCTTGGTGTTTTGATGAACCACAGACAAGGAAATGAAAAATATCAAAAAGGAAAGCTTTGTTGAAAATGTGGCTTGCCATCAGGACAACGTGACAGAGGAAGATTTAGAAATGTTCAAGCAAGCTCGTCATCTGTCACTCCA
This sequence comes from Narcine bancroftii, assembly GCF_036971445.1. Taxonomy (NCBI): domain Eukaryota; kingdom Metazoa; phylum Chordata; class Chondrichthyes; order Torpediniformes; family Narcinidae; genus Narcine; species Narcine bancroftii. Next base: position 71,408,744 of record NC_091474.1, on the reverse strand, counting down.
GGTGAGATCTTTTTATTTGACTGATGAAACAATCTCTATTTTAATGAACAAAAAGCAGAACAGTGGAAAAACTCAACAGGTCAAGAAGCAACTGTAAAAGCAAAAGATGTATGGTGACATTTTGGATCAAGGACCTGTATCACGACTGAGGGAAGAGGAAAATTTAGAAGTATGAGTGGGTGGGGGTGGTGAGATGACAGAGTTTCATAGATGGAACCAGATGTCGGGGGGAGGGGGGATGCTGGACAGATTGAACAAACTGAAGGGATGTTGTGGGTAGAAGGGAGAAGTAAACAAAGGGAGAAGAAGCCACATGGACAGGTGTGTGTCAGCAGGAGAACACCAGGGTGTGGATTACCTGACATTGGATAATTAACTGTTCATACCATAGGATTGGTGAATTTTTTAGGCATACAGCATGGTAACAGATTATTTTGGCACCCAATTAACCTACACCCCAAGTATGTTTTGAATGGTGGAAGGAAACTGGAGTCCCCAGAGGAAACCCATGCAGACACAGGGAGAACATTCAAACTCCTCAGGGAGAACATGCAAACTCTTTACAGCGTGGGATTCAAAACCCGTTACCAACCATGACTTGTTCGTTACAATAAATATTGATTCTGATAACAGAACCATGCTAACAGCTACGCTAACCGTACTGTCCTAAGTTGCTCACTCATGCCATTGGGTTGTGAGTTCCTCAATGTAAGCTATCCAATGGCATAAACATTGAATTTTTCGATTTCAGGTAATCTACACCCCTGGTGTTTACCCAGACATTTGACTGTCCACATGATTTCTTCTCCCTTTGTTTACCTTTCCCATCTTGTTCCCTCTACCCATCATTCCTTTCCCTCCCCCAATCTGGTTCCACCTACCACCTGCCCGATTCTGTCCAGCCCCTCTCTCATAGAGATATTCTTTCCTCTTCTCTCAGTCCTGATGCAAAGTCTCAACCCTAAATGACTTCTAGCTTTTTGCTTCCACAAATGGGCTTGATCCACTAGTTTTTAGTGTTCTGATTTTTCTTACAGATTCTAGCAAGTGCATTCTCTTTTTTCCAATTCTATGACCTGTGTTTGAAAAAAAATCACACAAACAGTTTCTAGTGGTTTATATTTCTTGACTTCAGTTGCATTAAGAAGAAAGCCATTGTAATAGATCTTTGCCCTTTGTTGAATTATGCTGTTCAATTACCTTTGTTTGGCTGATAATATAATCACATTTAACAAAATCAAAGTTCTGGGGCAATACTTGTTGCCATGTGGGTGAGGGCATCAACCTGCCCAATAAAATATACATTGAACAGTACCACACAGTACAGGTCCTTCGGCCCTCGATGTTGTGCCGACCAAAAAAATACTAAACCCTTCTATTTTTCTTTCATCCCTGTCCCTGTATAAGAGTCTCTTAAATGCCCCTAAGGTTTCAGCCTCCTTGACCATCCCTGGCAAGGCATTCGAAACACCCACAACTCTGTGTAAAAAAAAAAAGCTTACTCCTAATGTCTCCCCTAAACTTTTCTCCTTTCACTTTGTAGAGATGATCCCCCTCCCATGTTTGCTATTGCTGCCCTGGGAAAAAGGCTCGAGCTTATCTATGCCTCTCAGAATCTTTTGAGACTTCTCTCATCTTTATTTGCTCCAAAGAGAAAAATCCCAGCTCTGTTCTGCATAAGACTTGTTTTCTAATCCAGGTAACATCCTGGGAAATCTCCCCTGCACCCTCTCCATAGCTTCCACATCCTTCATATATTAAGATGACTAGAAATGAACATAATACTCTTTAAGTGCATCTCACCGTAGATTTGTAAAGTTGCAACATGACCTCTCTACCCTTGAACTCAAAACAGAGAATTTAACAAATTTACTCAGCATACACGATGCTAGGCAGTATGTAATGCTGACTTCATCCCCCCACAGCCTGATGCTGTAACCAGCACACACTACAACATCAGGCATGCATTCACTATCAGGAAGTTAGCCTACATGCTCCATTTAAAGACATTATTCTGCATTTAGAGGATTGTTGCTGATTGACTTTTTTTTGTGGGGATTATTGTTAGGTATTGCTATCACTTGAAATATTTTTTAATTGTATTTGAGATATTGTGCTGGAGCATAAGCTGGGTACTGGCCTTGTCCACTGACAGCATGACCAATTACTCTGGCATACAATTTTGGCACTTGCTAATATTAAATTGTTTATTGTTGCATGTGTTGAGAAATATGAAAAGCTTTGTTTTGTGTGCTATTCAGGCAAGTCAACTTGGAGTGGGTAATGATAATGTGTTTATTGTCATACACATTCTATACTGTACATATGCACCAAAATTCAGCCAAACAGGTACTTGTAAAATGAAATCCATAATAGAAATCAATTGAATTAAAAAAGAAAATAAATGCATAAGATCCATAAATATTCACAGTAATCCTAATGTAAAAAGAGTGGCTTGTAACAGTGTAAACAGTCCTGTTGTGGTGTCAGAGCAGTCCATGATTAGTGTAACAAGGGGAGGTCCAAGAGTCTGATAGCTGTTGAAAATAAATTGTTCTTGAACTGAGAGGTCCTGGTTTTTAAGCTTTTTGTACCTTCTCCCAAGGTAGCCATGTGTTTGTGACAAGGGCAATGGGATATTTCATAATGTTGACTTCCTTCTTGAATCAGAGCCTCACATAGATGTCGACAATGGATGGGAGGTCATAGCCTGTGATGGACCTGGGTGTGTTTACTATCTTCTGCATTCCTGGGCACTCGAATTACCAAACCAGGCTGTAATGCAACCAGCCAGTATATTTTCCATATTGCACCTGTAGAGGTTTGATAGAGTATCCAGCGACAAGCCAGATACTCTTCAAACACCTTAGATAATAGAGGCATTGGTAAGCTGCCTTTGTGTTACTTCAGTGTGTTGGCTCCAGGAAGCATCTTCCTAAATTTGGAGCCCCCAAGAACTTTCAAAGTTCTGAACCCCACACACACCTTCCTTCACCTCTTTCCTATTGATGCAGATAGTTTAGTTGTATGGTGCCCTGGCCTCTCCTTCCTAAAATCATCAATAAGCTCTTTGATCTTGGTTGAGAGCAACATTCTTGTTCTGGGACCACCCAAACTAGGTTCTCAATCTCCATCCTGTATTGTGACTCATTGTTTCCATTTATTCGACCAACAATGGTGGTGCCATTAGCAAATTTATTGATTGAGTTAGAGATGAACTTGGTTGTACATGGAATAAAGTAGGATTAGAGTATGAACAGAGTAGTACTATGACGTACTTCGTATACCTTGATATCCAGAACTGCATGCTGAGGTCTGACCAAAGTTTTATGAAGTGGGAGTATAACTATCATATTTCTGTATTAAGAGCACCAACTAAAGGAGGCCAGTGCCCTAACCACGTTGTTTATCTGCATTGGCATCTTCAAAGATCTATAGACATGCTCTTAGGTTCTTCTGTTTCTCAATACTCCCTAAAATCTTTCCATTGATTGTATATTCCCCAGCCTCATTAGTGCTCGCAAAACCTTACATTTGTCTAGATTATCTACCATTTTATTAAGCCGATTTCAACAACATGTCAATGCCACTCTGCAGGGAGACTGTGAGGAAAGATAGACAGTGGAGAGGGTATAAATGCAAACAGTTGGATGGGTGAAATGAGTTTACTTTAATGTGAGAGATATTAAGAATAAGGGTGATGAACTTGGGGCATAGATCAGTGCAAAGAATTATAATGTGGTAGCCATTGCAGAGACCTGGTTGATACAAGGGCATGATTAGCTGATTGATGTTCTGGGTTTTAGATGTTTCGAAAGGAATAGGGAAGGAGGAAAGATGGGAAGAGTGGGATTGCTAATCAGGGATAATATCACAACTGCAGAAGATTATCTCCTGAGTCAGTATGGGTGGCAGTCAGAAAAAGGAAGGGAGTGATCACTCTATTGGTGTATAATATTAGGCCCCCAAATAACCACCAGGCCACTGAGGAACCAATAAGTGGGTAGATTTTGGAAAGATGCAAAAATAACAGGGTTATTGTCATGGGCAACTTGAACTTACCTAATATTGATTGGCACCTCCTCAGTAGAAGGGTTTGTGTGGAGAAGAATGTACTAGCTGTGTCTGAGGATTCCAGACACACCATGTCAAGCTGACAAGAGGGAAGGCCATTATTAGATGTAATATTGGGCAATGAATTTGGTTAGGTAGCAGACTTCTTGGTGGGCGAGCACTTTGGAGATAATGACCACAATTCCTTAATCTTTTGCGTAGCCATGGACAAGAACAGGCAGTGTGGGAAAGTATTTGATTAGGAAAGGACTCATTTCAATGGTTTTAGGATAAGCTGGAAACTTGGGAGTGTTAATTGGCAATAGATGATCATGGGGGAATGCACAATAGAAATGTGGTGATTTTGGTTGTTTAGGAACCACTTAGATGGGATTCAAGATAGATTTGTCCCATTGAGACAAGGAGAGGATGGATGGGTAACAATCATAATGCATGAGAGGTGGAACACTTAAATTTAGATATACAGCATAGTAACGCCCTTCTAGCCCACAAGCCCTTGCCCTCTAAATACACCAATTAATCCCAATAAGTTTTTGAAGGGTGGGAAGAAACCACAGCACCTGGAATTAACCCACGCAGACACAGGGAATGTACTGTAGTGGCTCACCGGAGTCTTAATCGAACCGGCTCGGGAGGTTCCGAGTGCTGTCGCGACATCACAATGCGTTGATGTGTGGGGTTTTAAAAAGCTGCATGTCACTGTTTCATTTCACACTGCAACACAGTTGCTACAGTAGTGACCCCAGGCATGGACAACGCAACGGTTTTGCTCAAACTGCTTAGTCTTTTGGACCATTCAAAATGAAGTTTGGTTCGAGCAGACTGAGGCACAGTTCCACATTCGCAAGATAGAAGTGGACGGCACTAAGTACTATCATGTGGTAAGAGCCCTCAACCAGGACATGGCTGGTCAAGTAGTGGATTTCCTTCAGGAACCACCAGCTCTCGGCAAGTACAAACCACTAATAGCCCTCCTTCTCCAGATTTATGATTTCTCAGCGTGAGCGAGCTGCACAGCTCCTCCATATTGATGGCCTGGGGGATCGTGCCCATTTGGAGTTAATGAACGACATGTTGGCACTGCCAGACAGCCGTGGGCCTTGGTTGCTCTTCGAGTAGTTGCTTTTAAAGCAAATGCCAGAAGACAATCGCCTCATGTTTGCTGACAAGGACATTGACAACCTCGAACAGTTGCTGCCAATTCAGACATTCTGTGGTGTGCGAAACAGCAAGGCCCACAGAAAATACTGCTGCGTCACACCCAAAGGTCCAGGCTTCCAAAGTACCGGTGACGAGGGCGCACGCTCCCCCGGACAAGCATGACTCCTTGACAACCACGTGGTGATTTTGCCATTAACACTGGGATTCTGGAGCTCGCCGCTGCCGACCCCCTTGCACTTTTCCGGGAAAACACCATGACCAGTTGTCGCTAATGGCTATGGCGGCTGGGCACTGTAACAGACTACATCTGGGACAAACTCTCCCAGTGCAAATTTCTAGTTGACACGGGTAGGGAGGTTAGTGTCCTTCCTCCTTCGGGCTTTGACACCTGTTCCAAGAACATGGGTCTAGCACTCACTGCGGTGAATAACAGTTTGATTTATACGTACGGCGCACAGACTATACCCCTGAAATTTGGCAACAATAAGTTCACATGGAAGTTCATTCTTGCTGCTGTGTCCCGGCAATTGCTGGGTGTCGACTTCCTCAGAACCCATTTAAAAGGGCACTGGTTGGTGAACACCACAACGTTCCAGACTTTACGCCTTGGAAAAACCAAACTACTCGCCCTGCTCCAAGACACTGTGGTGTACTTGAGCAACTAATTCACCAAACCTTTTGCGGAGTATCCGGACATTGTCACTCCCCATTTCTCCACTACCACACGCAAACATGGCGTTGCACACCACATCCTTACCCAAGGTCCTCCTCTACATGCCCAAGCTCGATGCCCGACAATTTGCAGCTTGCAAAACAAGAGTTCCACAAAATGGAGGAACTTGGAATCATATGCAGGTCTGATAGCCCATGGGCTTCCCTGCTACATACGATGCCCAAAGCCACAGGAGGCTGGGGATTACAGGCGTCTCAACGATGCTACCACTGCAAGCTGCTAATCTGTGCCATGTATATATGACTTTACATGGGGCCAGGACACTTCCTAAAATTGACGGTGCCACAAAATACCTGTAAACCTGGAGTTATGTGATCAAGTCCACCAGCACATCACCATTCGGCGTCTTCAAATTTTTGAGAATGCCTTTTGGACTCAGAAATGCTGCACAAACATTCCAGTGATTAATGGATGCAGTGGGGTGAGACATGGACTTACTTTTCGTATACTTAGATGACATACTCATCGCCAGCCACTCCCACAAAGAACACCTGCAGCATCTGCGTTTTCTCTGTTGCCGCCTACAGGAGTTTGGGCAAACTGTGAACCCTGCCAAGAGGAAATTTTGGCAGTCCCCTATCAAGTTCTTTGGACATCCTATCAGCATCTGGTGTGCCGTTCCATTACCTAGCAGGTGGAAGCTATCCTCAAATTCGCAAGGCCTGATACTATCAAAGAACTCCAGAAATTTGTGGTGATTGTCAATTTCTTTCGCCGATTTATTCCCTCTGCAGGTCATATTATGAAACCCCACTTTGACCTTATGTCCAGCGGTGCCAAAGAATTCAAATGGACAAAGGAGACGACAGTAGCATTCCAGCAGACAAAAGGTGCCCTAGCGAAGGCAACATTGCTGGTCCATCCACAAATGGATGCAACAACTGCCTTGACTATAGACGTGTCCGACGTGGCTGTAGGCGGGGTCTTGGAATAGTACACCAATGGACAATGGAAGCCTCTAGCATTTTTTAGTAGGCACCTCTGCCCTCTGGAAACAAAATACAGCATATTCGATAGGGACATGCTGGCACTATACCTAGCAGTCAGAGACCTCCGCTATTTTTTTCGAAGACAGTTACTTCGCAGTTTTTACTGACCACAAACCAGTAACGTTAGCCTTCATGAAGGCATCAGATCTCTGGTCAACCTGCCAGCAATGCCACCTATCTACGTATCAGAGTTTTCAACTAGGATTAAACAAATCTCCGATAAGAGTAATGTGATGACTTATGCCCTGTCCTGCTCCTCCGTTCAAACAGTATTTGGCTTCTGAACGGGTGAAGGTGACATGGTGCTCGCCAAAGCTCAGCGCCAGGACGACGAACTCCCGGCTTATAAAACTGCTGTCACGAGCCTGCAACTCGAGGATGTAGCCTTTGGGATACAAAGTACCACTCTCCTGTGCTATGTTTCCACAGGTCAGCCTTGCCCTATCATCTCTGCTGCATGGAGCTGTTGCATTTTCGATGCCATTCATGTACTGTCCCACCCCTTCATTCGAGCAACAGTCTTTCTGACTGCCAACAGGTTTGTATGGCATGGACTCAAAAAACAGTTTGCGTACTGAGCAAAGACGTGCACAAACTGCCAATCTGCAAAAGTACAATGGCACATGAAGGCACCATTTCAGCCTTTCCAGCCATCACAGCACAGATTCGACCACGTGCATGTCAACAATGTCGGCCTGCTTCTGGTGTCACGAGGGTCTAGGTACTTGTTAATGTTCATCAACAGATTCTTTAGGTGGCCGAAGGCAGTTCCTTTGACAGACTCATTAACCGATTCATGCATCAGAGCTTTTATTTCTTCTTGGGTATCTTTGTTTGGCCTACCCACACACGTCACCTCTGACAAAGGCCCACAGTTTATCTCTGCGTTCTGGGATGTTTTGTGCCGACTGCTGGGAATGCAGCTCGACCACACGACAGCCTACCACCCACAGTCAAATGGCCTGGTGAAGCAGTTCCATAGGCACATGAAGGCTGCACTGATGGCCTGCCTCCAGGGACCTGATTGGGCTGAGAAGGTGCCGTGGATCCTCCAGGGAATAAGAACAGCATCCAAGGAGGAGCTCAACTTCTCTCCAGCTGAGTTGGTTTATGGAGCCCACTCATTGTACCTGGGGAATTTGTGTCTGCAGCACACAGACAGAAGGTGCCACCGACTGAAGTCTTAGGCAGACAGCAGGAGCGGCTTGGAAAATTGGCCCCAGTTCCAATGTCAAGGCTTGGAACAACAACACCCTTCGTCCCAAAGGAACTCCAGGACTGTGCATAGAGGTGCACACGGGCCACCCTTACAGAGGCCGTATGAGAGCCCCTTCAGAGTGCTATAAAACAATCATACAACTTGTATACTGGACATTTGGGGGGATCCAGAGACATTTAAGATTGACTGACTAAAGCCCGCTCATCTTGATCCTTATTGGCCTTTGCCACTACCTCCGATGCATAGGCGCAAATAACCACCCAAAAACGATGGAAAGTAATGGCAGAGGTTTAGCCTCCTATCGCTGGTTCTGGGTGGGAGGAGGGCCATGCAGCGGCTCACCAGAGTCTTAATTGAGCTGGCTCGGGAGGTTTCGAGTGACACTGTGATGTCATTAGGAACGCACAGGGTTTTCAAAAGCTGCAGGTCACCGTTTGAGTCAAACCTTTATTAAACCGACTTAACTATAATCATTTTCTTGTTCTTCATTTCACACTGCAACACAGTAGCTACAATACAAACTCCTTATAGACAGCACCAGATTCAATCCTGGGTCGTTGCCGATGTAATAGCTCTGCACTAACCACTATGCTAACCAGGTCAAGAGGAAGAAAGAAAAGAACAGGGCTCTTGATAATTATAAGGTAGCTAGGAAGGAAAGAAAGGGTTATGAGAGGGCCTTGGCAAGTAGTATTAAAGAAATCTGCAAGAGTCCAGAAGAGATTTCTTCAGGAGAGGATTTGTGAGTATTTGGAGAACCATAGGGATAGTCATCATGGCTTTGTGAGGGACAGGTCCTCCCTTATAAAGCTAATTGAGTTTTTTGAGGAGGTGACAAAACAGATTGATGTATATATTGATTTTAATAAGGCATTTGACAAGGATCGCCATGGTAGTTTCATCCAAAAAGTCATGGGATCGGAAGAAATAGGGTTATTTTGTAACTTGTCTACCTGCAGAAGGCAGAGGTGGCCGTAGATGGAACATATTCTGACTGGAGATCGTGACTGGTGGTGTTCTGCAGGGATTTGTTCTGAGATGCCTGCTCTTTGTGATCTTTATAAATTACTTGGATAAGGAAGTGGAGGAGTGGGTTAGTAGTTTGGAGGTGTTGTGCGTATTGTTCCAGGGTAGTGATTGAGGTTGATACAAAAAGAACTGGGGAGGGAGGGGTTAGATTGATTGTGTAATGGGTTCATATGGGTTGGCACAATGTTATGGGCTGAAGAGCCAATATTTTGTAAGATTATTATCAGTTCTCTGATTTTGGGGCTATCAGATATTTGATTGAAAGTACTTTTTCAAAAAGACGTCTCAGCAACATTCTTGAATTTGGAGTAGAATATCAATTCTTTTTAACATACTTCTTCCAATTCAATTGGAAAAGAAGGCATAGTTTAGCTGGTAGCTGGAAAATGCCAGCAAACTATATGTATAGTTCATGCACTATTGATTGTTCATATGGACAGGGACGAAAACACATTTTGTCAATCAGGATTCACACTTATCTTGTTCAGTGTTAGTCAGCAACTTACCCGTTCCCAAGGTCCCTCTTTGCTTGTAAGTTGTTGAACATTTTAAGAAGGGTTGAGGAACAGTTCTGTTCTGGGTAACTGTTATTTTTGATACCAGCAATTGTATATTTAAATTTCAACTGTCAAATCATTGTTAATGCAAACAATGGAGTAAAATAATCTTTCTAATATTATTTTAAAATAGCAAGGAACAAAGATGGTAAATGGTAGGAGGTTGTTTTGTATGAGTCATTTAAGCCAGCTGACCCCAAAGAATGCATATTTTACTCTTTCTCATTAGTATATTCTTGAACAGATAAAACTTTCTGGCTAAGGTATATTCCTCTATTTAACTACAGTAAATGCCCATTGCTATCTTCACCAGTGTTTAATAAAAACATATGCTTCAAAGTAAGATACCCTTGGAATGACGAAGTGGCAAAGTTTTCATAAGTCCATCGACTTTCAATAATCTATACTGTATAAAACTTTAAGAAGAGTTCTTCGACTTTCTGCATGCAGTTCAGTTCACCCTACTATAGGAAACATATGATGGCACTGGAGAAGTGCAGAGGAAATTCACCAGGATGTTGCCTGGGATGGAGAGTTTTAGATCTGAGGAGAGACTGGAGAAGCTAGATCTGGTTCCCTAGAGTGGAGGAGGTTGAGCTATGTAAGATTATGATGGGTATATACCTAATAAAATTGCAAGCATTTTTTTCCTCATCAGAGGTGAATAAAACTGAGGACTGATTAAAATTAAAGGGCAAGAGATTTAGAGGCAATATGAGGGGGAAAGTTTTCACCCAGAGAATGGTGAGTACCGAGAATGCACTGCTGGAGGGAGTGATGGAAGCAAGAGTTTGAGGAATTTCAAGACAAACACATGAATCATCCAACCATTTAAGGCTTTGTGCCAAATGCTTAAAGATGAGGTTTTGTAGAAGGATCCTCACTAGTTGCTATGGAAGTGATCGACATAATGTTCTGTTTCCATGTTGTATGACTATTTATTGGACTGTATAATGCTGTTGTTATAATCCTTGCATATACTAGTGCCTTTCTTATTAGATATACTTGCCATGAAACCTTAGGAATCTGAGTGTCCATATTTGTTCCAGACTTTGAAATCTTCCAATTTCATTGTCTGTACAAAGGCAATTAGGATCCAATAAAACTGTAATTGTTGAAGAAGGAATGAGCACATTTTTTCCATCGGTGCTCTCTGGAAATCATTAAAACATTTATTCCAGCATGGTCAGGTCAAAATTCCTTGCTTTTTTTTTACTTTTGTTTGTGCAACCCCAACTCAAATGAGCACTGATTGAATTTCCCCTTTGTTTTCGGCCGTAGCCCTCTCCACAGATGCCAGGTGAGACAAGAGATTAGTGAGGCTGAGCTACAGGGAATCAGTGCTTGAGGTAAGGATTAGTGTATTACCCAAATTGCTTTTGGTTCTGTAATTCTGTAACATACAATTATAGAGACTAATTTTTGCACATATTGAGGTGACAGATTACAGTGCTGGGGAATAGGGTGCTTCTGCTCATAGGTCCAGGATAGCCTTCAGAGATTTTTCTTTATCCCTCAGATACAGTTCCCTGTGTTTTATTAATGTGTGAGATTTCTGGTTATCAAATTGAAGACCAGTATCTGCAACAAATGGTTCTGGATGGGTATTTCTTTAAATAAATTTTTTAGAACTTTTTTTTTTACCAGCAATATATTTTATTACTTAAAAATAAACTAAATTAAAAGCCTGGTTGTATAAGTAAAATAGCATGATGCATTATACATTAGATATCCTAATTATTTGTATTTTTACATGACTAAAGAGTATTTATGGATACTGAGACATTTAGAGAACAGTCTTATCCAGTTTAATTTTTAAATATATATGTAATTTATCAGTATAATCGAACTCAGTTAATGAGATGCAGTTTAATTGGTCCTGTAACAATTGTCAATTTTTACATCAGGTCAAGTTTTTCTTTTGAATTGATAATGAAGCATAACCCAGCTGGTTCTGAAGAAAACTGCAGTGCTGTTGTCTTTGTGACAGAATCTAGATATGTTTTTGGGAGATAAATTGGGGCAGGGTTTGTTGGAGTAGACCACATACAAACACTTTAAAACAGATCTTATTTAAAATACTGAAGCTCTGCTAATGGTAGGCATGTTGGGGCCTCAGAGCCTTTGCAAAAGCTTTGGAGAGTTCCCAAGAGAACAACAGATAAAAGAGCTTGTTGGAGCCGCATTCTGTCTGTAGGGGAACTGCTGTTTTAAGAGGGTCATGTGATTTTGCAAGCAAAGAGTCAAACAGGCTTTTTCTCTGTAAGAGAGACAGACAGATCAGTTCTACAGTGTTACAGACAGTAGCAGCAGCTTGAACTGGAACAGGACAAGCTGGCAAGCTTGTAGTAAACCCCATTTGGAAGACGGGTTATGAATGCTTAATTCATTCTGGTCAAAGCCCTTGTGGTTCATGCAAGAGGAGAGGACTGGCTGTCTAATGTTTCACTTGAAATGGGAGAAACAAAAAAGAACTCTGGTGACCTGAAAGAAAGAGGTTATCATCTAGAGAACCCTGAGGGGGCAAGTTTCATCAGCAAGGCACTGAAGTGGCTGATGGAATAAATCATTTGTGGGTGTCCTGGAACAACAAATCTCTCTGAAAACCAACAAGAACCTTCGTGAGCGGTAACCTTTTACCTTTCAAGCATCAAAGCCTGGTGAACTTTATAAATGTTAAATTCTGTGCACAGTATAAGAATTGCCTGCATCCAGTGAACTTGGAGGAATGAGAAGTGAGATTGGACTGTGAACCAAATAACTTTTTCTGAACATACACACACACACACACACACACACACACACACACGTGCACTTAGAATTAGAAGGGTGTTAAGTAAGTGAGTAGTGATAAGTTAAAGTTTGATTCTATTTTCATGTTTAAAGATAATTAAAAGCAACTTTTGTTGAAGTAACCATTTGTCTTGGTGAATATCTATTGCTGCTGGGTTTTGAGGTCCTCGGGGCTCGTAACATCTTCCACAAAGAATTTGCACAGCTTGCAAAGAGAAAAAATATATTCCATGAGTCTGAATTGCATCTCAAGTCATTTTCTGTTTTGTTATCCTTGTGTTCCTGCAAGGCTGCTGGCCCTCATCTTGACATACTTTTACTGGAGCACAGTTGAGAGTGTCCTTTCTGGCTGCATCATTGTATGGTAAGGTTTCTGCAAAGCATTAGACTGGAAGTCTATTCAGGGGGAATCATTACTGGGAGCGTTCTCTAAATAGGGCTAAGGAATTATAGACCTTTTCCATCTAGCGTATAGTATCCTTAACCCACTACCATCGAGAAAGTGGAACAGGAGTATCAAAATCAAGACTGCCAGGCTGGGGAATAACTTCTTCCCCAGCTATGAGACTGATTAACAGTATCCTTAAACTGTGTAAATCATCCCAAATACTTATTTTGATTATTTAAGTGATCATTATGTACTTGGTATTGTTTGTTTTTGTGTGTGCACCATGGTCTGGAGAGGCACTTTTTCATCAGATTGTATATGAACAATCAGATGATAATAAACCAACATGTTTCGATGTTTCCTTTTTACTGACTAATTTTTTTATTGTGGGGGAGGGGGCTCTGAATGTGATAGCCGATCTCTAAATCACCTGAATTAATTGGCTTGCTTGACCATTTTGAAAGTTATTGGCATTAGTGGAATTAATGTAGGAGGTATTAGTAGTGGGTTGGTAAAACACAGTGGGCCGAAGGGCCTGTTTCCCTGCTGAACCATAGTGTAACTGTAAGCCAACTTTATTCCTGAAAAAAAATCCAGTTTGCCTATTACTTGTAATTATACAAACTGCCGTTTACTCTCACGATTCAGATTGTCTGAAAGGCCTGATCTGATTCGCATTTACCTTTTATTGAAGAACCATGAAATGGTAAAAGTAAGAAGAGAAAAAATATATCTGTGTTTGGATATTTTTATGAATCATCTGGTGTTGTTAAGGACATCAAATGCCCCTTGATGGGGTTTGACACCACACACTTTTAAATCTAAGTGTTGCGATCACTCATAAAAGTTATAAATTTAAAATTTCAATTTAGACATTCAGCGTGGTAACAGACCCTTGGGCCCATGAGCCCGTGGTGCCCAATTAAGCCAATTGACCTACAATATCCATATGTTTTGAAGGGTGGGAGGAAACAGGAGCACCTGAAGAAAACCCACACAGACACGGGGAGAATGTACAAACTCCTTATAGAGCAGGATTCGAACCCTGGTCCCAATGGCTGGTGCTGTCACAGCATTGCACAAACCACTGCATTAACCGTGCCGCCCAGTGTTCATGATTATCTAATTTCTTCTGAAATGGTTTAAATGATGTTGTTTTTCTTACCTCTGGAATTGGATTTGAGGCTTTTAAAAGTGAGAACAAAGGTTTATGCACAGCGTGTTCCTGTTTGGATAAACGGCAAGGCTGCCAAATTTATGGAACCTGGTTGACGAGAGATATCAAGGCTCTGGTCAGGAAAAAGAAGGGGATATGAATCAGATTTAAGGAATGCGATCAACTAAATCCCATGAAAAGTGTAAGACTTGTAGGAGTATGCTTAAAAGGGAAACAAGAAGGGCAAAAAAAAGGTTATAAGATGGATCAGGATAAAGATAATTCCAAGCAATTCTACAAATATATTAAAAGTAAAAAGGTGGTTTGGGATGAATAGGTCTCATTCAAGGATCAACATGGCCATCTTTGTGTGGAGCTATGTGAGATTGGTGCAATTTTAGATTAATATTTTTCATTAGTCATTATGGTAGAGCAGATCTTGGAAGCCAAGGGTCTGAAGGAAACTAATTGTGCTGTCCTGATCCATGTAAGAACTATCTGGGAGGGGGTATTGTTAGCCTTAGAGTGTATTAAGGTGGACGGATCCCCAGGACCTTGTGAAGTGCACCCGTACACCTTGTGGGAAGCTAGGGAAGAAATTGCAAAGGCCCTTGCAGAGCTATGTCACCTTAGCCTTTGCTGAAGTGCTAGAAGACTGGAGGATGTCTAATGTCATGCCGTTGTTTTTAAAAAGGCAACAAGGAAGAGATGAACTCATTAAAATTATTTTGAACAGGATTGTTGTATGGAGGGCAGTGAATGTTGTTTGACAGTGTCTTTGACAAGATTTATGTTTTGAGCCAGAGGAAATGGGAAAGATCTTGAAAGACTATTTTGTGGGGGAGTTAGCTGTGGATCAAGATAAGCAGGAGTGGGAGGGGAGGGATATAATTAAAGAAAGCCCAGGACCTGGCTTGTCTGAATCAATAAAGAAGAGGTGTCATGGTAAAGGACTCCCATCACCCTGGTCACAACCTCTTCTCTCTGCGACCTTTGGTAAGAAGGTACAGACACCTGAAAGCCAGCACTCTGGGTTCAAGAATGGTTACTTTTTCTAACTTAATCAGCCTCTTGAACCTCCCCTTCTATCCTAAGCACAAACTTCTCCAGCACCATTAAAAAAACCTGTCTGCACTGTTGAAACACTTTTTCTTGCACAACTGTTCCTGAATATTTATTACCTAGCTATCTTTTATATTTATTATGTTTGCATGCTGTAATTTAATTGGTACCAATGAAGTTGTAATTTTACAAAGTACTTGCTTGACTGCAGCAAGTAAGAATATTGGTGCATATGTACATGTGGCTAAGAAAACACACTCATTTTCATTCCCGTTCAAAATTCATATATATTTTCTTATTGCCTATCAGCATTTAACTGAAGTAACTAACCACATTCAAACTGGAAGAAAGAATTTGTAGAATATCATTTTTGAAAATTATGCAGAGAGTTTATATCTGTGGTCATTCTGGAAAAAATATTTGATTATTGAAGTTTGTTCAACTTTAATACTTTAGTTCTGTATTTTGAGTGCCTAGGAACTCTTTCTTAAGGCCTAGAATTTCTTTTCTGCATTTGTGCTTTGAACAACTAGGATCCAACTAAATGGATCAAAGGTCACAGAATTCTAGATGCAAATGAGTTGCACTGTAACAACAATACTCACAATTGTCCTCAATTATTTACATACTTTTGTCATGCCATGCACTAATCCTGATTACTCAAAAATGAGTGATGCACCATCAATTACTCAGGACACAATCACAATTGTGGAGAAACCAATAGGTTTTAATTCTCTTGAGAAGATAGCATATCCCTACTGTTTGGTTGTCCTGCCTTGAGTTGCAGGGGGCTGTGGAACGGTCACCTGAAAACAGGAGCCTGTGGGGAGGGACCACAGGGACAACCAGCCAATAGGTATACTTGACCAGATAATTATGCATTACAATGGTTTACCACAATGAGCTTTTGAGATTCTTGCTCGTATCTTGATTTTGGAAAATCCACATTGGCCTATCTAACTTCGAGATAGCACTCAAGAGAGAAACTAAATGCCTTATGGCAGAACACCAAATAATTATCAAGAAGTGGAATGGTTATTTATTATTAATAAAGTCAGCACACTTGACTGTATGATCTAAAGGTTTTTTTTGTTTCACGATACAAACTCCTTTCCAAATTGTTTTTTTTTATTTTCCTTACCTCAACATTTCATAGGTTATAAAGACTAAACTTATTCCTAAGCCCAATTTCTGATTTTAAAAGAAATGTAGATTTTGTTTGTAATTTCCTTCAGATGGTATTTGGCATTTGTTTTGTCACTGCTGATGGTCAAAGTTCTGCATCTTGTTTTCCTTCATGTCTGTAATGTATGTACAAGACCAGTATCTGTAACTGCCTTTAAGAAGGTGGTGAAAAGGAAGAGACTGTTAAATTTACTGAAGAAAGAAAAAATTGATCTAGCATTCATGCAGGAAACACATCTAACTGAAGTGGAACACAAGAAATTAAGGAGAGACTGGGTGGGCACGTAACGGCAGCATCATATAATTCAAAAGCCAGAGGTGTAGCTATATTAATCAATAAAAATGTACCAATCAAAATAGAGGAGGAAATAATAGATCCAGCAAGGAGGTATGTAATGATAAAGTGTCAGATATATTCAGAATTTTGGAATTTGCTCAATGTATATGCACCTAATGAAGAGGATCAAAAATTTATGCAAGATAACTTTTTGAAGATTGCAGATAACGCAGGGGAATATACTGATAGGAGGGGACTTTAACTTTAATTTGGACTCAAAGATGGACAAAACTGGACAAAAGACTAGCAGAAAGAACAAAGTAACCAAATTTATGGTTAAATAGATGCAGGAAATGCAACTTTTGGATATATGGAGGAGAAAACACCCAAAGGAGAAGGAATACTCATATTATTTGGGTAGACATAAACATACTCAAGGATAGACCTGTTCCTGTTGTCACCTCACATCCAAGGGAGAATTAGAAAAACAGAATATAAAGCGAGATTGTTATCGGATCATTCACCCCTGTTATTAGCAATAGAGCTGGAGGACATCCCACCGTGAACGTATAGATGGAGATTAAACTCCATGCTACTTAAAAGACAGGATTTTAGAGAATTCATTGAGCTTTAAAATGTACTTTGAAATAAATACGGAATCAGTGAAAGATAAATTTATACTATGGGATGCAATGAAAGCGTTTATCAGAGGGCAGATAATAAGTTATGTAACTAAGATGAAGAAGGACTACAATCGGGAAATATAACAGCTGGAAAGGGAAATAGCAAGTACAGAAAAAGAACTTGCAATAAGGGAAGATACAACAAAAAGAATTGGTGGGCAAAAAAATAAAATATGAAACACTACAAACATACAAGGTGGAGAAGAACATAATGAAGACAAAACCAGTATTATGAGCTAGGAGAAAAAACGCACAAAATACTAGCTTGGCAGCTTAAGACAGAACAAACTAAAAGAACGGTATTGGCATCAAGGAAAAAGGACAACAAATTGCATATAACCCAACAGAGATCAATGAAAACTTCAAGGAATTCTACGAGCAATTATATCGAACTGAGAACGAAGGGAAAGAAGACAAAATAGATGAGTTTCTAGCTAAAATTGATCTTCCGAAATTGCAAGAAGAGGAGCAAAACAAATTAATAAAATCATTTGAAATAGAGGAAATACAGGATATATTAAAAAATCTACCGAACAATAAAACGCCAGGAGAGGACGGACTCCCAATAGAATTCTATATTCCTCCTCTCCTGGAAGTAATGAACCAGATTGAAGAAACACAAAACATGCCAGATTTATGCAAAACAGCAATAATTACAGTAATACCAAAGACGGGGAAAGATCCACTAACACCAGCATCGTATAGACCAATATCTCTCCTCAACACAGATTATAAGATAATAGCTAACCTATTAGCAAACAGATTGGCTGACTGTGTACCAAAACTAGTAAAACTAGATCAAACTAGATTTATTAAGAAAAGACAAACAACGAACAATATCTGTAAGTTCATTAACTTAATCCATGCAGTACAAGGAAACAAGACACCAACAGTGGCGGTTGCCTTAGACGCAGAGAAAGCCTTTGACAGAGTAGAATGGAATTATTTATTCAAAGTACTACAGAGGTACTTTGAATTGGATTAAAGCATTATATAAGGGACCATTGGCGAAGGTGACAGTAAATGGACATATATCAAACCAATTTAAATTAACCAGGACAACTAGGCAGGGATGTCCACTATCTCCCTCACTGTTTGCGTTAGCTATAGAACCATTGGCAGAACTGATAAATACAGAAAATAAAATAAGAGGGATAAAAATAAAAGAGAAGGAATATAAAATCAGTCTATTTGCAGATGACGTCATAGTATACTTAACAGAACCAGAATTATCAATAAAAGAATTACATAAGAAATTGAAGGAATATGGAGAAGTATCAGGGTACAAGATCAACGCAAATAAAAGTGAAGCGATGCCAATGAATAATGAGGATTTCACAAAGTTTAAGAAAGAATCACCATTTAAATGGCAAACACAAGCAATCCGATACCTAGATATTAGACGAGAAAATAATCTAGGCCATCTGTACAAATTAAATTATCAGCCATTAATGAAGAAATTACAAGATGACTTAGAACATTGGAAAGATTTATCATTCACACTGATAGGAACGGTAAATTGCATTAAAATGAATATCATCCCAAGGATACAATACCTATCTCAATCATTACCAATTCCCTTAACAGAGAAATTCTTCAATGAGCTAAAGAAAATAATAAGGAAATTCTTATGGAAAGGGGGGAAACCAAAGATAGCGCTAGATAAATTAACAGAATGGTACAAACAAGAGGGAATTACAGCTACCAAACTTTAAGAATTATTATAGAGCAGCACAATTAAGATATCTATCAGATTTTTATCAAACAAGGGAAAAACCAGATTGGACCAGGTTAGAGCTAGATAAAATAGGGGAGAAGATACCAGAACATAAAACTTTATAAGTGGATGAAAAACTGGTGCAACATAGAAGTTCACCAGTACTGCACCATCTACTCAACATTTGGAAGAAGATTCACGTAGAAAGGGGAAAAAAAACAAATTACCAACTACCAAAATTACTATTGACGCAAATTGGGAAGCAGGTTGAGGTTACCAGAAGGAAGCAATTTTGAATATGTGATTACAGACACAATGATAATTAAAAGATTTATAACAAACATGTACATCAAGCTGCAAGAGAAAGAGAACGAGGAAACAAGCTGTACACCCAAACAAAAATGGGAACAAGATCTAAACAAAGATAAAGAATGAAACATGGGAAAAGCTATGCTCCGGAACTATGAGAAATACAATAAACATGAGGTTACGCATGATACAATATAATTGGTTACACAGGCTATACACCATGCCCCAAAAGTTAAATAAATGGGACCCAACAATATCAGATAGATGTTTTCGCTGTAAGAAGAAAACGGGAACAACAGTACATGCAATTTGGGCATGTGAGAAAGTGGAAAAGTTTTGGGAAGATCTAAATCAGGAATTAAATAAAATCACAAAAAGCAACATAGCAAAAAATCCAGAGATCTTTCTTCTAAGTAATATAAGAAGTAAAGAACTTGGACTCGATTTGGATGGAGTACAAAAAATATTTATTATGATAGCCTTAGCTGTAGCAAAAAAATGTATTATGTCAACCTGGAAATCAGAAGATAGCCTGAGAATACAGCAATGGTACTTAGAAATGAATAAATGTATTACATTGGAAAAAATAACATATAATTTAAGAAATAACATCACAGTATTCGAACAAATTTGGGAACAGTACATGGAACACAATAGAGAAGTCCTACCGCGGACCTCCACCACCTAAAATGACAGAAGGAGAAGAAGACGAAATGAACTGACCCAGTATGTAAAAGTAGAAGACACAATTTTCTTGTTTATTTTCATTGCGTGAGGACATTGTTTAATGGGTTTAATGTATCATATATGTTGAACGTTGAGTGGGTGGGGAGGGGGGTTGAAGGAGGGAGGGAAGGGAGGGGGGAATAGGGGAGAAAATGTCACTGTGTATATTCAAGAGGGAAATGTTTGTGTGTATTTTGGTCAGTATGGTTCATAGTGTGAAAAATAAAAAAAAATAAAAGATGGTGGTGGTGGAACCACTGGTCTCGAACAGATGCATTTCTTTTTCCAGAGTCATTCCTAAACCTTCCTTGAAGATAGAACTTGGAGGTTTGATACTTGCTGTTAGAATTGGCAAACTGCTTGGGCATCTGTGATGGAGGAAATGAATGCTTTAGAACCATGGATGAGGTGACAATCAAGTGAGATGCTCTGTCCTTGATAATTTCAAGCTTCTGGAATTCAATTGGAGGTGCATTTATTTGAATAAACAGAATATTTCATTGCAAATGACAGAAAATCTACATTGTGCCAGTAAGTGAGTCACTTGATTAAAGGGATTCAGACTCTGGCATGTGAGTTGAAAGCCTTTATTATTGGAGGCTAATGTGGTACAGTGAGACCAGGTTGCAGAGGACCTTTTTTTTATGTACAGATGTTGAGTACAAGGCCCATACTCTCATGTGCTTGACAATTAATTCCAGCAATCTTGTATGTATACTGAAACTTGGGTTGACTTAGGTTCTGTAGTGCAAGGATAGGAGTTCAATATTTTTCCCATTTGACCTGAAAATTAGCTCCACTTCTGTGGAAAGCTGGTTGAAGAAGGTTGCAGAATTGGAATGAGAGGGAATGAAAAAGTGTTCAGATATTTACACAACCTTTGTGAAATGGTCTTCATTGAGATTGCATCGATGTAGATCCAGGGGATAATTTCAGAAAGGTTTTGTAAATTAAAGCCATCAGAAAGCAAATACAAGGTCAGGACAGGTTTGTGTGGGCAGCCAATCCCACAGAAACCAATCCCAAGTCCCTCTCGATAAACGGAACCGAAGACTTTTATAAGGACAACAAAGGTCGCATATCATGGTCAGTGATGCTCTCAGCATTTCTCATTAACAGTTAAGATCATGTCCACTGTGCCACTAGATTAATGAAATCACACCACAATTTGAGGAGCAGGCTGCTGAACCACTGGAATGAGGCAGTTGAAGACTCTGATACTTGCTTTCCCTGAAGTAGCTGACACAGTTATTACAGTTGAATTTATCACAGAGCCATACAGTACAAAAACAGGCTCTTCAGCCCAACTCATCCATGCCAACCAAGTTGCTTATCTGAGTTTGCCTCTCTTCTGAAATAGTCAAGGTAATGAGATCCCGTGGGGAAAGTGTGAATTT
The DNA here is from genome assembly GCF_036971445.1 of Narcine bancroftii. NCBI lineage: Eukaryota > Metazoa > Chordata > Chondrichthyes > Torpediniformes > Narcinidae > Narcine > Narcine bancroftii. The sequence goes on along the minus strand of NC_091474.1, from coordinate 71,387,289 downwards.
GTAACTGAAGTTCTTTTCCTTAGATTTCAAGTCTGTCACAGGCAATTGTGCTGCCTTTAGCATTGTGATGAGAGGCTTCCTACCCATTGATAATGACAGGCCCAATGAAACAAAAAAAATTAAAAAGCCAGATTTACAGATCATATTTTGTTTTGAATTCATTCGTCTTATTAATACAGCCTGGGAGCCAATTTTAATTGGTCATGAAAGTGAACCATAGAACACTTCAGCACAGAAACAGGCCCCTTCAGCCCTTCTAGACTGTGCGGAACCTTTTTTTTGCCTAGTTCCATAGCCCTCCATACCTCTCCCATCCATGTGCCTGTCTAAATTCTTCTTAAATGTTAAAATTGAGCCTGCATTCACCACCTCAGCTGGCAGCTCATTCCACATTCCCATCACTCTCTGTATGAAGAAATTCCCCCTCATGTTCCCCCCAAATTTTTCCCCTTTCACCCTTATCCCATGTCCTCTGGTTTGTATCTCACCTACCCTCATAATGTATGAGGGTAGGTGTATCCCCTTCATAATTTTAAATACATCTATTAAATCTCCCCTCATTCTTCTATGCTCTAGGGCAGTGGTCCCCAACCTTTTTTATGCCCCGCACCCCTAAAAAAAATCTAATATGTTCTTGCACCCCTTAAGGTAATAATTTATTTAAGAATAAAGGTGAAGGTGACCAAAACAAATTTGTATAATCAAATTTTAAAAATATATAAACAAAAATGAAACATATGGAAAAGAAAAAATATTACAAGAAATTAAAAGTTGCATAAACCCTACAAAAAAATTAAATTTTCATCCATGCATGAAATTTCTTTAAAAAAATTAAAGAACTAATGTTCAAATGTTCATAAGCCAATTTAAATGTAATGACTCTTTTGTTCCTGTCTATTGCTTAAGAGTTTTTCAAAACATGGCCCTTTGTTGCTGTTCCACGTGTCTGCCTGTGCACCCAAGCGATTTCTAGATTTTGTCTTGATTGACAAAGGGGCACTAAGTCCAGACTCTCATAAGTATGTCATGAATGGGATGAGCACAGTTAGTGCTTTTTCACAAAGTCTTGGAAATGTGTCCATTGCCGAACACCAATGTTGTTCTGAAGTTTTGCTTTCAAACTGCATTTCAAGAACACGACTTGTGCGCAGTTCAATAAGATCTTCCTTCAGCTCTTCATCATCCAACATATTATCCAAATTGAAGGAGTATGGATTTATAAAAAAACTGAAATGCTATCTCGCACCCCTGGTTGGGAAACCCTGCTCTAGGGAATAAAGACCTAACCTTTCCCTGTAACTCAGTTCCTAAGGTCTGGGCAACATCCCAGTAAATATTCTATGCACTCTTTCTATCTTACTGATATCTTTTCTGTAGTTAGGTGACCAAAACGATACTCAATACTCCAAATTTAGCTTCACTAATGTCTTATGCAACTTTACCATAACATGCCCGGAAGTCCAGCACTCCCATCATGTCACAAAGAATGCCATACCTACCATTTTTTATAATTAAATTTTGAATACCTTTATTCCACACTGAAAGAAACATTAACCAACACAGCTGAAAGCATGCTGAGCATGAAGAATGTTTGAAGTATTAAACTAAAATTAATTGCTGGATGGTGGGGATGCTAAAGCAACAGGATCATCAGTTTCACTCTCAATATATTGCAAGCGCAAGAACAGATCGTAATTCGAAATAGAAGTACGGTTTCAAACCATTGTAACTTCAAAAAATCGTAAGTCAGACCATCATAGGCGAGTACTAGGCTCAGTTCTGTTTGCCTCACTACTCGATTATGGAAGCCATAGAAAGGGTGCAGAGGAGATTTACAAGGATGTTACCTGGATTATGGAGCATAACTTATGAAAACAGGTTGAGTGAACTCTTCCTTTTCTCCTTGTAGCGACAGAGGATGACAGAGGTGGATAAGATGATGAGAGGCATTAACTGGATAGTCAGAGACTTTTTTCAAGGGCTGAAATGGTTACCACAAGAGGACACAGGTTTAAGGCGCTGGGGAGAGGTACAGAGGAGATGTCAGGGTATGTTTTCTTATGCAGAGTGTGGTGGGTGTGTGGAATACGCCCCCCCCCCCCACCCCCGGCATCAGTGGTGAAGATAGATATGATAGGGTTTTTGGATAGGTACATGGAGCTTAGAAAGATAGAAGGCTATGGGTAAGCCCAGTAATTTCTAGGGTAGGGACATGTTTGGCACTGTATTGTGCTCCAGGTTTTTGATGTTTCTATGGGAGTCCCAGTCAATATGTGTAAAATTAAAATCCTTTACTATCACAACTTTATGTTTCCTGCAGATGACTGCTATCCCTCTACAGATTTGCTCCTCCAATTCTTGTTGACTATCCATGAGTGTAGTCATATCTTTCCTGTTGCTCAGCTCCACCCATCTAGCCTCAGTAGATGAGCTCTGTGGTCTGTCCTGAGCACAGCTGTGATATTTTTCCTGATGAGCAACGCCATTCCTTCCCTTTTCATTCCCCCACCCCATCCCCCATTCTGTTGCGTCTAAGGAGCGCAAGCCCGGAACTTTGAGCTGCCCCTCCTGCAACCAAGTTTCACTAATAGCCATAATGTCATAATTACACCTGTCAATCCCTGATCTAAGTTCATCTGCTTTTCCTACAAAATTCCTTGAATAGATGCACTTTAGAAATTTTCCACCACATACAACCGTTGACTTCAAACAGTGCATGTAATTTTCACATCATCTTTTCCCTCCTCCACTCTTTTATCTGCTCTGGCACTCTGGTTCCCACCTCCCTGCAAATCTAGTGTAAACTCACCAGAGAAACACTAGCAAACCTTCCGGCAAGGATATTAGTCCCTCTCCAGTTCAGATGCAAACCATGCCATCGGAACAGGTCCCACCTTCCCAGGAAGAGACCCCAATGATCCAAAAACCTGAAGCCCTCCCTCCTACACCATGTCTTTAGCCACATGTTAAACTGCATTATCTTCCTATTTTTAACTCACTAGCAGGTGGCATGGGTAGCAATCCTGAGATCACAATGCTGGAGGTCCTGTCCTTCAACCTAACGCCTAATTCCCTGAACTCCTTGCACAACCTCCTCACCTTTCCTACCTACATCATTGCTCTGTATATTTATTTATTTGTTTGTTAGACATGCAGCATGGCAACAGGCCATTTTGGCCAATTAGTCCATACCTCCCAATTTTTCCTGCAATTAACCTACACCCCTAGTGCACTTTGAACAGAGGGAAGAAACTGGAGCCTCCAGAGAAAACCCACACAGTCACAGAGAGGACGTACAAACTCTTCACAGACAGCACGGGGTTCAAACCCTGGTCCAGTCCTGATCGCTGGCACTGTAAATGCATTGTGCTTACCTCTACGCCAACTGTGTATGACGTTCAACATCTGGAGCAAGACATCTGGCTGCTCACTCTTTCTCCTGAGAATGCTGAGAACTCGATCTGAGATACCTCGGTCCCTGGCACCAGGCAGGCACCATACCAACTGGGATACTTTAGCTCTTCCAAAGAACCTCTTATCTGTCCCCCTAACTATGGAATCCCCTATCACTACAGCTCACCTCTTCTTCTCCCTTCCTTTCTTCACCACAGTACCAGATTCCATGCCAGAGACCTGATCACCATGACTTGTGCCTGGTAGGTCATTTCCCACCCCCACCAACAACAGTATCCAAAATAGTTTACTTGTTATTGAGGGAAACGGCCACAGGGGTGCCCTGCACTACCTGCCTGTAACCTTTCCCTCTCCTGACTGTCATCCATCTACCCTCCTCCTGTCTCCAAGGTGTAATAGTGTCCCTGTAACTCCTGTCTATCACTCCATCTGTCTCCCGAATGATCTGGAATTCATCCAACTTTAGCTCCAATTCTTTAACTCTGCTTGTCAGGAGCTGCAGCTGGATGTAGTTCTCGCAGATGAAGTCATCAGGGTTAGGGTTAGGGTTCCCTGACAACCCACATTCTGCAAGAGGAGCATTCCCTTGCCTTGGCTGCCATTCCCACTGTTTATGACAAGAGGAACAAAATATACCTAAAACCTGTGCCTACCTGAATCCTTTTTGTTCCTTGAAAAGGTTGGCACTTTCTTACTTCAACCCCTACTATCCTCGCCTCTAACCTGTTCTCACCGAAGCCTGTTGAGTCAAAACTTCACCGCTCTGACTCAGCCACTCCCAACAATGACCACTCCTTTGATGAAGGGAGAAAGAAACTACAATCCAAAGTCAATCAAATTTTGTTTCACTTGGAACATTGTTATCTGTGACCTAAATTGCATCACCAAATTCATCTGGATTGTGTTTAGTTTGTTTATTTGAGGGTTTATTCCATTCCTCCAGTCCATCTGATTCTCAGAGAAATACAATTACAGCACAAATAAATTTTCTTGTCATCTGAAAAAAATCAATATAATTCCAACATCAACAATGAAAGCATAGAAAATGAGAGTTTTCAATAACTGCTGTAGCTCAAATTATGAATTGAATAAAGCTGCCTACCTGTAAAATGAAATAAATTAACTGCTATAATGATAATGTAGCTCCAGTTATACGAGTTGAATAAATCTGCCTTCCACGGAAATCCAATTCATATTTTCTCGATACTTTTGCAATTAATTTTTTTTCTATTCTTGCTGATTATTTGACAGAAAGCGGGAGTTGTTACGACTGTTGACCCCCATGGACGATACCCATCTATAATTGAATTTGGAAAGTATGAAATCCATACTTGGTATTCTTCGCCCTATCCACAAGAGTATGCAAGGTAATATTCCATTCTTTCTTTTGTTCTAAGAGTTTCATATACAGTACAAGTTGACAAAGTAAGCCTATTCAATTTTACTAAGAAATTGCAATCAGCTGAAAAAGCAAAGGGCCTTGTTTGTCTTTTTATTGTTATATTCATTGGTCTTTTTAACAATCCCAGTCTTGAGCATTAAGTCAGAAAATAATATTTTGTAGTTTAACAACTTACTAATGCTCAGCACTTAACAAAATGGAAAAGCGGTTTCTTTGTGAAAGTGGAGCAAAAAAACGCTCTGCTGGAGGAAGTCAGCGGATGGAAGCAGCAGCATCAATGGGAGCAATAATTGTCACTGTTTCTGATTAGGACCCTTCATCAAGAATGAGATGGCTGATAAAAGGACAAGGTTGAGCAGTACAAGAGCGGTGAATTGGGGAGGGGTTGGTGGGCAGGTGGGGAAGTGCCAGATGGGCAAGAGAAAAAGGGGTCAAGTAAAGGAAGATGAGTCAGATGGGGTTGGGTTGGAGCTGTCCAGAGGGGAGGCTGAAATGTGATAAGTAGATAATGGTGATATATTGGAAACTGTCAGTAGAGATTTGAAGGACAGATAAGAATGGATAGAACTAAAGACCAAGGAAAGGGTGAGAGAGTAATCCTGTTGGTGACATTAGCGGTTTACAAATTGGATTGTAACATGAGTTTAGCCTGCCATTTTGGCAGGTTATCTACCCGTGTACAGGCCATTTGATGAATAGAATTTTTTTTAAACTGCACAGGTAAGCAAACCACCTCAGAGGTGGATTGTCTACCCATGTACATACACCATGTAGCCATGTGCATACACCATGTAGCCATGTACATACACCATGTACCCATGTACATACACCATGTAGCCATGTACATACACCATGTAGCCATGTACATACACCATGTACCCATGTTCATACACCCTGTAGCCATGTACCCATGTACATACACCATGTACCCATGTACATCCACCATGTAGCCATGTACATACCCCATGTAGCCTTGTACATACCCCATGTAGTCATGTACATACACCATGTAGTCATGTACATACACCATGTAGCCAGGTACATACACCATGTCTTTGGCTTGGCTTCGCGGACGAAGATTTATGGAGGGGGTAAAAAGTCCACGTCAGCTGCAGGCTCGTTTGTGGCTGACAAGTCCGATGCGGGACAGGCAGACACGATTGCAGCGGTTGCAAGGGAAAATTGGTTGGTTGGGGTTGGGTGTTGGGTTTTTCCTCCTTTGCCTTTTGTTCGTGAGGTGGGCTCTGCGGTCTTCTTCAAAGGAGGTTGCTGCCCGCCAAACTGTGAGGCGCCAAGATGCACGGTTTGAGGCGTTATCAGCCCACTGGCGGTGGTCAATGTGGCAGGCACCAAGAGATTTCTTTAGGCAGTCCTTGTACCTTTTCTTTGGTGCACCTCTGTCACGGTGGCCAGTGGAGAGCTCGCCATATAACAGGATCTTGGGAAGGCGATGGTCCTCCATTCTGGAAACGTGACCCATCCAGCGCAGCTGGATCTTCAGCAGCGTGGACTCGATGCTGTCGACCTCTGCCATCTCGAGTACTTCGACGTTAGGGGTGTAAGCGCTCCAATGGATGTTGAGGATGGAGCGGAGACATCCACCATGTAGCCATGTACATCCACCATGTAGCCATGTACATCCACCATGTACCCATGTACATCCACCATGTACTCATGTACATCCACCATGTAGCCATGTACATCCATCATGTAGCCATGTACATCCACCATGTAGCCATGTACATCCACCATGTAGCCATGTACATCCACCATGTAGCCATATACATCCACCGTGTAGCCATGTCCATCCACTGTGTAGCCATGTACATCCACCGTGTACCCATGTACATCCACCATGTAGCCATGTACATCCATCATGTAGCCATGTACATCCACCATGTAGCCATGTACATCCACCATGTAGCCATGTCCATCCACCGTGTAGCCATGTCCATCCACCGTGTAGCCATGTACATCCACCGTGTACTGTAGCCACGTACACACACCATGTAACCACGTACACACACCATGTAGCCACGTACATGCACCATGTAGCCATGTACATACACCGTGTAGCCATGTACATACATCGTGTACCCATGTACATACACCATGTACCCATGTACATACACCATGTAGCCATGTACATACACCATGTAGCCATGTACATACACCATGTAGCTGCTGCTGGTCAATTTGTAAGCAATCGTGGCTGCCAGATAGAAAATGACGTCAGCACTTGCATTGCAGTGACTGTCTTCCTTACCCATAATCCCCATCACTGCTGGAATCCTAGAGCAGCTGCTCATGCCCCAACTCTGCTCCCTGCCAACCCACTCCGTTCCCCACTGGCCCTCACCACCACCCACCAACCCACACCTCTCCCCTGACAGTCCACTCTGCTCCCTGCCAGCCTGACAGCGTTCGGCTCTGACTCCATGTTCCTTCCCCAGCCCCAACAGCGATCCAACTCCACGCTCGCCCCAGCCCCAACAGCACCATCCCCCCCCCAATTCCGCACCCAAGCCAATTACCTTTCGGAGGCCAACCCTGGTGAGTGAGTGCATGGCATGTCACGACCAGGCAATTTAGGATCCAGTTGTAAGAGGCTGCATGGGGCCCATTATACGGGTATGATACACGGGTCCCGAGCAGCCCCACTTTGTAAACGGCTATTGTCAAAAAAAATCCAGCTTTGTCTATGAAGGGCTGGTACATTCTCCCAAGTCTGCGAGAACTTTCTCCAGGTACTCTGGTTTCCTCCCACATTCCAAAGACTTGCGGGGTTAGTAGGTTAATTGGTCACGCGTGTATTTGGGCAGCTTGAGTTCGCGGGCTGGAAGAGCCTATTACTGTGCTATATCTCTAAATTATTTTTAAAGTATAGATATATGAAGAGTCAGAAGAGATGGGGGAAATTTTAACTGATTTTCTTTCTTCAGTATTCACTGAGGAGTGAAATAAGGAAAACTAGTGGTGATGTCATGGAATATATACAGATTAATGAGGATGTAGTACTGGCTATTTTAAAGAGAATAAAGGTGGATAAATCTCTGGGCCCTGACAAGATATTCCCTAGGTCCTTGAGGTAGAAATAGCAGGGGCTCTGACAGAAATATTTAAAATGTCATTAGCCATGGGGAAGGTGCCTGAGGATTGGAGGATAGCTCACGTTGTTCCACTGTTTAAAAAAGACTCTAAAAGTAAACTGGGTAATTATAGACCTGTGAGTCTGGTGGTGGTGGTAGGTAAATTAATGGAGAGTGTTCTTTGAGATGGAATATACAATTAGGAGTAGCCATCATTGTTTTGTGCGTGGTAGATCACGTTTAATAAATCTTATAGAATTTTTCAAGCAAGTTACTGTTTACGAAGGGAAGGCTATGGATGTTGTCTATATGGACTTTTGTAAGGCCTTTGACAAGGTTCTGCATAAGAGGTTAATTAGGAGGGTTCAATCATTAGGTATTAATGTTGAAGTAGTGAAATGGATTCAGCAGTGGTTGGATGGGAGATGCCAGAGAGTGCACTGGGATATAGGCCAGTTAGAAGAATGGGCAGAAAGATGGCAGATAGAGTTTAATACTGATAAGTGTGAGGTGCTACATTTTGGTAGGATTAATCAGCAAAAATCATACACGTTAAATGGTAGACAATTGAGGAATGCAATAGAACAAAGGGATTAGGAATTTTAGTACATAATTCCCTGAAAGTGGAGTCACATGTAGATAGGGTGGAGAAGAAAGCTTTTGGTATGTTAGGCTTCATAAATCAGAGTATTGAATTCAGGAGTTGGGATGTCTCATTGAGGTTGTATAAGGCATTAGTGAGGCCAGAAATTTGGAATATTGTGTGCAGTTTTGGTCCCTGAATTATAGTAAGGATATAAACAAAATAGAGAGTGCAGAGAAGATTTACAAGAATGCTACCTGGGTCTCAGGGTTTGAGTTACAGGAAAAGGTTAAACAGATGAGGACTTTATCCCCTGGAGTGTAGAAGATCGAACAATGATTTGATAGAGGTATTTAAAATTATGAGGGGGACAGATAGAGTCAATGTGGACAGGCTTTTTCCATTGAGAGTGGGGGAGATGGATTGAGATTGAAGGGGAAACGAGAGGAAATTTCTTCACTCAGAGGGTGGAGGGTGGAATGAGCTTCCAGCCAAAGTGGTAGATGTGGGCTTGATTTTAATATTTAAGGAAAAATTGGATAGGTATATGGATGAGAGAGGTATGGAAGGTTATGGACTGGGTGCAGGTCAATGGGACTAGGTGGGAGAAGGTGTTTGGCATGGACTAGAAGGGCTGAACTGGCCTGTTTCTGTGCTGTAATTGTTATATGGTTATGTGGTGTGCAGAAGGCTCACTCTCAAACAAAATGACCTACTGACAAATTTTTTACTGTTGGTAATTTACAAATTAAATATTAATGTTATTTCCACACATTTCCTGCAGGCTACCAAAGCTTTACCTATGTGAATTTTGCCTGAGGTACATGAAGAGTCGGAACATTTTGCAGAGGCACACAAAAAAATGTGGCTGGTACCATCCACCTGCTAATGAAATTTACCGAAAAAATGATCTGTCAGTATTTGAGGTAAAATGTTAAAAGTTCAGCCGTTGTTAATGTGGTAAATTATGTATAATTCAATTTTGTGACTTGATTAAAAATTCTTTTAGCAGTGTATTTGAAAAGAGTTGGTGCTGGAAAATTATATTCCTTTTGTATAGTAATTTGGTTTTCTCTAATTTAGTAAATTGTTGTAAATACAACCCATTTCTGGAGCAATTTACTTCAAATTTGCAGAAGCAGCTATCTCTGTTCACGCAGAGTAATATGTGCAATTTTATAATTAAAATAATCAAATTTGAAATATACTAAAATAATCTACATTTAAAGTTTTAGAATGTATAGTTTTTGAAGTCCTTTTTCAATTTGAAGGTTACTTCACGAGGAAGTTGCAACCTTCAGCAAGGATACTGATAGTTGGTCATGCATCTGCACAATTGTGCTGCACATTAACCCAAAAGTCATCACTTAAGTTCAAGTCCAAACAGACTCTGGAGAGAAACTGTTATTCTGAACTTCACTTGTAGTCATTTCAGGCTTTTATTCCATTTGTGCTTCATTAAAAATTGATGAATACTTTGTGTTACATAAATATACTCTATTGGATTGACTGTAAGATGCTGTGCAACTATTATAAAGCTATTAAACACTTTTTCATTGTTTGGATAGTTTCCCTTGAATTGATTATTTCATGTTCTATTGACTTTGTGCTTAAGATGTTTATATGGCCTGAAATTTCAAATTGGAGTTGTCGTTTAATTATACAGTTCGTGCACAACTGGTCTTACAAAGGAATCTGTGAATAAATACCAGAAACAGTTTTTAATGTACAGAATTGGTCAACAATATTTTTGAGAACAAATACAGTAAAAGCTCGTTAGAATGCGGTAGTTGGGGTCCAAGATTTCATACTGCGTTACAGCCGAGTCGTGGAACAGTTGCATATATGTCAGAGTGCAGGGCTGCAGGTGCAGGACTTCAGGGTTGGGGCTGCTGGCATGGGACGTCGGGGTAGGGGCAGCTGGCGTGAGACATTGGGGCTGGGGTGGCAGGCACGGGGCTTCGGGGTAGGGGCTGCTGGCACGGGATGTTGGTGCAGGGGCAGCCACCATGGGACGTCGAGGCATGGGCGTCCCGCGCCGGCTGCCCCTTCCCCGACTTCCCGCGTCGGGGGATATTTCCATCAACGTCCCATGCTTACCGCTCCTGCCCCGAAGTCCCGCGCTGGGGGGCAGGGGCAGCGGGGAGGGGGGGCTGTCAGGCGCGGGGAGTTGGGTTGCCGACCGATTGTCATCAGCCCACATCTTTGCAGTTTGGGGTCCACAGACACCCGCGCAATAAGCGATTCCGCGGATTAATGAATCATGTTCTGACGAGGTTTCACTGTATCAGGAATTGCTTTTAAAGCAAGAAGATGATTATATGACAGTGATCCCAAAAGTTAGCAACTTTTATTTGAGATTGTGAAATAATTGCAATCACAGTGTATACTTTGGTATCAAAATGGTATTTTAGTGATATATGTTTGAGGAGTTTTTGAATACATTACTTTGTTATGTATACGAGAAAATTTATAACCCTGCAATTCAATTTACAGGTTGATGGAAATATCAGTAAGATCTACTGTCAAAACCTCTGTCTATTAGCCAAGCTTTTTCTGGACCATAAAACACTTTACTATGATGTTGAACCATTTCTTTTCTATGTGTTGACTAAAAATGATGAAAAGGGCTGTCATCTTGTTGGGTACTTCTCCAAGGTAAGTGTTTCAGAACAAATCAACTTTTTTTTCTCCTTCCTGAATTGACATGAAGGAAGAGATGGGTTAAATGATACAGGTACACAATCCTTTATCCAGACATCTAAAATCCAGAAAGCTTCAAAAACCGGTAAGTGGGGGGAGAGAGACGACAGCGCGAGTCGGGCCGCGACGGGGTGGGAGACCGGCAGTGCGAGTCGGGCAGGCGACGGGGTGGGAGACCGGCAGCACGAGTCGGGCGGGCGACGGGGTGGGAGACCGGCAGCGCAAGTCGGGCGGGCGATGGGGTGGGAGACCGGCAGCGCGAGTTGGGTGGGCGAGGGGGGAGACCGGCAGCACGAGTGGGGAGGGTGAGAAGGGGGAGACGGCAGCATGACTGGAAGGGGGAGGGGTGGATACGGCAGCACAATTCGGGTGGGCTTAAATCTGGCTTTCCAAATTCCGGAAAAATCAGAAATTTGGAGCATCCAAGGGTCTGGATAAAGGATTGTGTACCTGTATTAGTTAAAATATTCAATGAGATTACACATTCTTATTCATTAATATTGAGAAGGCTCAAATCTGTTATGAATGGGAAGTTGTTTTTATTTATTGTACTCATTTTTGTAGCAGTTTCCTAAAATTGAGTAGTTTTTAAACTTTTATATGCTACAAATCTAGATAGGAAAAATTAACTCTAATGAAGCAGAATGGAGAAATTAAAATAAAATATAGTAATCAAACTGATTGTGTTTTTTTTAAATGTATTGAAGAGCCACATTGAAATACTGAAGTTGTCTTTTGCTTCCACTGTTTTCTCTCCCAGACACAATATCTCGTTCACAATATCTTGATCTCGTTCGATCACCTTCAACTGCTGTGTTGCATAACATCCATTCACCTTTGTTTCCCTGCCCTTTCAATCCTAGCGTCCTTCTGTGACAAATCCTCCAGTCAGCAGTCTGGGTAATTCAAAACATTTGTGCACTACAAATATTATTGAGCAATCTGATAAATCACCTGAATAAATATAACAGCTTCTTTGGAGCTACAAAATGTTTATGCCTAGAATTCTGTAAATCTATTGGCATGCATGGGAGGATTTACAAATTTAAGCAAGGAGGTGGGATGGTGCAAATTGTGAGCTCTTTCATACAAATAAAGAAGATAAAGAGGAGAATGAAAAAATTTCAATAGGATAATGGAGAGAAATGTGTGAGGGGCAGGTTGTAATGCAAAAAAGAATAAAGTGTGGAATGGTGTGTTGGGTGTGTAAGTGAAAAAGAGGAGCTGACAAGACTGAAAGAAAGTAAATAGACACAGAAGTGTTTGAATTATTGTGCTATAGTTTTATTAAGTGATCCTCAAGGCTGACCAGCTCAAGTACTAGCTCGTGTTCATAAAGATCATTGCATCATGCAGGATCATTTCAAATCTATTCTAATGTCTTTGCACAAAATAATAATTAATGATGATCTCTAGAGATATTTCTGTAACTCAACACACAGAATAGGTTTATCTGTGATATTTAATTATTTTGTTAGCCATTTGTTGATAATGACAATATTATTACAAATTGATTATAAAGTTTGCTACCTTGTAAATTGATTTGATTAATATTAATTATTATCTTTTTTAATTGATCTGGAACTCTGCCTATCAACTTCTAAGTGAATGAAAGGATTAAATTTAATATAACTTCTACAACCTGGTTAAAAAGTGGTTACTCTACTTTCCAGACCAAACAATTGAAAAGTAGAATTCTGTAAGGATTGCTTTAATTTCTTTTGGAATGAATCCAAAGTATGCAAATAAGATTCTTAATTAACTGCTCTAATTGATCTATTTTTCACCCATGTATTATAGGATTTCAAAGTGTGTTGTTTAACTAATTTTGTGTTCAGTTTAAATAAAGATGATTTGCTTTCATCCTTATTTAATTCAGTGGTGAATTTCCTCAGCCTCAAGACGACTGTAAATTGGGTTAGAACTGCAATTCTGTAAAGGCACCAAAACTGTAAATATGTAGGATAGATTAAGTGCAACAGTTGCAATCAAAATATCAGTAATTATCTTAACTGAGTGAGAATTCATCTGGATTTTTACACAGAAGAGTTTACATTTTTGTTTCAACCTAAATTGAAATGTTTCCTGATGTAAAAAAAATCTTCTGCAGCTCAAGGTCAAGGTTTATTGTAAAATATTCTAGCTTTAAAAATGTAAATAATGAATAATCAAAAGGGAATCTAGTTACCTTTTAAAATTTAAGACAGTTGTGAATAATTCCAAATATTCTTTTTTTATGAAATTTCTTGGTTTAAATATTTTTAAACTGCTTTTAACATTTCCACAATTGTGTTCCTGATCTTGTCGCACAAGACATTTTTAGATCTGTATAATTGTAATGTAGTCATACTGAATAAAAAATTCAGCAAATAAATTAATTCTGATAGAACCTATTAGAATAAATAATGAAGAGTTTATTGAAGAAAATCCATTGTACAGATGCAATGAAAGTCTAACTTTTTGCAGCTTCCAAGGAACATAAATACGCTGACAAAGGCACAGTTAGACAATCTGTAAAATAGATAAAAAGAACTGCAATCCAGACAAGCCTCTAGAAATGGAACAAACCTAATATTTTCCATTAAAATTTAGTGACTGGCATGAATTATTAAATCTATTGTAGTGTTGGAGCATAGAAGCAAACCCTTCAGCCCATCATATCCATATCAACCACCACATACTCATATGCACTAATCCCATTTACAAGCATTTGGTATGTAGTCCTTTATGCCTTGGCAATGTTTGTCTAGATATTTCTTCAATATTATGAGAGCACCTGCTTCCACCATCTTGCTAGCCAGCATATTCTAGTATTGTGAGATTGTTGCCATAATTCAGTAAGTTTCGAGAATGTTGTGTAAAGTGGTCCAGAAACTTAGGGCCACCAAGAAAAGAATAGGGGTAATCTGCATGAGGAGATGAGGGTTTACATTAATATTTCTCATTTATAGTCACAAAAAAAGATATTGTTGTTGTGGATTTCACGTGGGGAAGTGAATTTCCAAACCATGTAAAGATATATAAAAATGAGTATTAGATGCCTTAACAAACATGCAAGAGAATAAATGAGATGTATCCCAGCCTCCCCTGGGAGCCAAAGGAAGAGATCACTTGAGCCTTGACAGATTTTTAAATCTTCTTTATTTATAGGCGAGGCACCACAGATGACTGGAAGGCAGCAAATGTGGTTCCCTTTATTCAAAAGGGAAGAGGGATAGGCCATATAATTAGACCAATGAGTCTAACTAGGTACACCCAGACATGGTCTTACCAATGCCAATGCATATGTAGCAAGGCATCTACTTTTATAATCCATCCCCTTTCTGATGAAGGCCAACTGTCCTTTGGACTCCTCATAATTTCAGTCCTTCAATCCAGGCAAAGTTCTGGTGAATCTCTGCAATCACATCCTTCCTGTTGTCTGACAACCAAACCTATGAAGGCAAGCAGACCATACCCTTTCTTCATTATTGTACATCTGCATGTATTGCCACTCTGAGGGACTTGAACAACAAGAACTGAGTGGACAATTTGGATTTGATTCAAAACCAGATCAACAGGTTCTCGTATTTCGTTGTTGTTAGTAATTATTGTTTTTCTAGATTAGTGTGACATTTTACAAGAGCGCTGCTCAGTAATGTGCTGTCTGAATCTAAATCAATGTCTCCTTCCTTCAGGAAAAGCTTTGCCAGCAGAAGTACAATGTATCCTGCATAATGATTATGCCTCAGTACCAAAGGCGAGGCTTTGGGAGGTTCTTGATTGATTTCAGTAAGTGCTTTTCTTTGTTTAAACTTTGTTCAAATAATTTTTGGGAGAGTTGGGACAATTAAAGAATGTAAGTTTTTTAAAGTAATATGCTGAAAAAAAATGATAACAATTCTTGATGTCGCAGCTTTGATTTATGCATCAATAAGTATTGTAGACGATATGCCTTCAGATGTGAATTTTCCCTTTCAGTTTCGATTAAGAATATCTGACCATATGCCTTCACAAAAAGCCAGTAGGCGGAACAAAATTGTTAAAGATAGTAATTGTTAAACTTTGCAAACACAATAATTATATTCAAGTATTAGGGTACTGAATAAAGCACTAATGAAGCAAATGAATTATAATTTTCCCTTTCAGAGACCTGTGCAAGAGTAAGCTTTATATTTTACACAGCCTTGAGGGAAAAGTGCTTCTCAAGCTAATTTTTCATGGAATCACACCTCAGCTTGCAAATTATAGGTTCATGGTTCCTTTTATTGTCACATAATAATACATGCATTAACAATGTATCGCACATGATATACTTTAACTTTTGTCTGTCGCAAGGCAAACAAAGAGTCCCCATGAGCCCGGCACCTCTCACAGTGACTGAATGTCCGTGGATTCGCCTCCATCGCTCCTGCAGGCATACATACTGAAGCTCCAGATCCTAAACTTAACAGGATCAGGAAGCCTTCAGTGCCCAAGTCCCTTCTAGAGCTCTTCTTGCCCTCAGCGTCCTCCCAAATCCCGGCTTCGAACCTGGTTCCAATGAGCCAGTATCCAGCAGCCTGCAACCTGTGTAAGTCCTTCAACCACAAGTCGCCAACAGCCCACATCTGTGTGGGTCCATCAGCCCCAACCCCCTTGTTGGTCTTATAGGGTCATCTCCTCTGCTTCTCCTTTCTCAACAGGGAGCGTTCTCCCTGTTTCTGATGCTCAATGCTGGACCACTCACCCCCCTCCCCAGAATCTACTTGTATCTACTGCCAAAGACCTTGAGGTGCAGAATTTTACTGACAAACACTGTTGGCTCATTTAACAGACCGTTTAAAGCTTGTATGGCGCCTCTGGCCGTCATTAGGACAGAGCAGTTGAACCCTTTGGAGTAACATTGTGTCTCCCCATTCGTTGTCCCGGGTCTGCACCAGCAGCAGCGCTACGTTATTGTTGATCACTTGAGGTAACAGCAAATAAGAACAATCACTTATAATACCAATTTGCTTCAGAAATAGTAAGGATTCAAACATTAATATCAAATCAAGCAACATAAACATAAAGTGTGAATGTCACTATGCAAGTTTGTAGTGATGAAATAGCCAAAACTTAGTCCTTCAGTTACAGAAGACCCAAAGAGCTCTTAAAAAATCTTGCACTACTTACAAGAGCCTTAATGAAGTATTTAATTGTCCATATAGAGGTCATATCGGAGGGATGTTGAGGGCGATATATAATAAGACATGTAAGCAGCTTCGTGTTTTCTCAACTTTTCAGATTTTTAACAGAAGTAACATTATACAATACAACTCTGATTATCTGAAATGGTCGGGACCGCTCTTCTGTCGGATAAACTTTTTTGAGAACTGGTCATTTTTTTTAAAACAGCCCAGTAGCAACAGCAAATCACTTGTCAACGAAGGGAAGGCTTTTTAAGCATTAAAATAATGTTAATTCTCACCAAAAAAAAAAAAATTGGCTGCCACTGCTCACCAAAATGAACCCAACGCCAGCTGCCAATCACTGACACGAACCCACTGCTGCTGCTGATCCCCAGGGAGCCTTCCCGGGCCAGTGAAACGCTGACTGGTGAGTCGGCAAGCTTCTGTCTCCCCTGTCACCAGAGTCCTGACTCCGATTTCTCCCCTCAGCCTACAGTATACGCATATCGGGGTAGTAGGCCAAGGGGAGGATCTGGAGTTGAGAGGATTTGGAGTCAAATCCGGTGTGCCAAGGAGGGTGGGAAGGAAGGGGATAGGAGGGGAACGCCACTGAGCCCAAGGACCCGCTCCCGCCCAGGAGGCTGTTCTCCTTGATGACACCGGGACAAGGGATTCTTATGACTGAGCGACGATGGCCACATACAGTTTGAGGGGGAGAGTTGGAGAGAAAAGCCAATAGGGGGGGAAGGTAAAGAAGAAATGGAAAGGGGAGGGAGGGAGTTATCTGAAACGAGGACAGTAGCTGTTCTAATTTCATCTCGGGTGATTTTCTTTCAACCCGTGAGGTAATTTCAGCTCCAAAAAAAGTCAGATAAATGAAGATTTCTGATTTGTTTCCGATATCCTCGTTTATCCAAATTTTTTTTACATTTCGGATAAGTGAAGATTTTGGAGAATCTGATTTTGGATAAACGGAGTTATACTGTATTTAGCCCTCATGACTCATGTTTTGGCAATATGTAGTCATATTTGGTAGTTAATATATTCTTAAAATGATGAAAATCATTCATTGTGAAGCCAGGAAATGTGATAGTGAAATTTCAGATCTAAAACGTCTGGGACAAGCAATTGAGCATGTCAACTCAAAGCTGTTAGCAATGTTTTATGTTATTAACACATATAGAACCATATAACATTGTAGCACAGAAACAAGCCCCTTCGGCCCTTCTAGTCTGGGCTGAACCATTTTTCTGCCTTGTCCCACCTGCTTCCAGTCCATAGTCCTCCTGACTCATCCATCCATGTACCTGTCCAAATTCCTCTTAAAGGTTAAAATTGAGCCCACATTCACCACTTCACGCTCATTCCACACTCCCACCACTCTCTGCGTGAAGAATTTCCCCTTAAACTTCTCACCTTTAGCTTTTATCTCATCTCCCATCAATGGAAAAAGCCTACTTATATTTACTTTATATAGACAACACTTTCCTTATTCTAATATATCCTAATTTCAAAGTATCATCTTCCAAAAGCATGCTATGATATTCCGAATTTTGATCTCTTTAATCCAATAAATCCCACTCTGACTGCTGTTTTATGTAGCTTTAATTCGTTGATAAAAACGCTATACCTTTTGCATCGCTTCACATTAAGACTTTAATAACGATGAATAACAAAGCATTTACTGTATGATAGAGATACATAAGCTTAGAGATACTAGCTTAAAGAAATGCATAAAAAGATATTTAAAGAGATGCAAAAAATTCAAAAAAATCTCTCGTGCTCGCGTTTCTTCACCTTGTCGAAGAGTGAGCAAGCTGTTAGTCTGCGCAGATATTACGTACAACATATTAGATGATAGCCACTTTGGTAACACTACGAACAATAGTCTCTTAAAGAGATAGGAACAAAATTAACTAAGTAAAACCTTAGATTTTAACCTTTACACTCATAATTTTAAATACCTTGACTTTCCTTTGGCTATTAATATACCTGTGGAAACCCTTAGGACTTTCCTTCACATTGTCTGCCAAAGCAACCGCATGTCTTCTTTTCACCTTTCTGATTTCTTTCATGGGGTTTTCCTTGCATTTTTTAACTCCTCAAGTACCTCATTTTCTTTGTGTTGCCTATACCTGCTATACACCTCTCTCTTCTTCTGAACTAGATCCCCAATATCCCTTGTGTTGGAATATTGAAATATTTCATGATTTAAATATCTATAATTATGAGTTAATTTGATACAAATATTTCCAACTGCAGAAAATTGTATATAGGTGAAATATTTCAGGAAAATCAGTTTTCAATAAAAGAAAATGAGATGAATCAATTTCTGTAAATATTACATCATTTTCTTTTCAACATGTTTAGATGTGCCTACATTAGCTAACATTTCATCAACAGTTAATATATTAATATTGCATCCAAACCCATTCAACTGCATTGATTGAAAGGTGATTCATTGAATATTGAAGCTAACACTGCATCTTCAGTATGACCACAATTTTATAACATTTCAGAATACTTTGAATGCAACACAAGGAATATTCTCTCCCAGAGGTTTTAAAAGAGAAAATACATCATTATTTCTTGAAATAAACCAGTCCATAGTTCAAATGGATCATCTATACTTGATACAGGTTTTAGCTGGTGCAGCATAATTATTATATTTGCTTTTGAAATATTTTTATTTTGTATTCAATTGTTTGGCTTTTGGAATGTACTGATTAAATTAACCAATGGTGTACAATGTATAAATAATAGTTTTTTTTCACTTAATGCAGTTGGGTGGCTTTGAATGCAGTATTAAAATATTAAATATGTTTATAAAATTGAGCGTGTATTTTAACACAGGCTACTGTCAATGCAATAAGTTTGTAGAAACAAATGATTTCACATACTGTAGAAATATGTTAATAGTATTTACTTTTAATGAAAATTTACAGATTTCAGCACATAATTCCCAGTGGGAGTGATTTTTTGCATTGTTTAACACAGTTGCATCAAATAAACTTCTTTTTTTAATATACTAAAATGGTGATAGTTTTTTAAAGTCACCCTAATTAATTGCTTGTAAATTGAAGTTTCGGGCCAGAACCTGTCTGGCATCATTTTCCAAATTTGTTGATCTGGCAATGAATGATTCTAAAGGAATGTAGCAAATATTTCATAGGCTTTTGAATGTTTTCACAATCTCTTCTTTACAATGGCTATGTTTTTTCTACAATTATCTTTGTATATTTGCCTTAGCAATTGATCATACTTTAGCTAGAACAATATACTTTTTTTTCCCACAATGTTTTCCTTTCCACCTAATTATCTCACAGGTCCCTTGCTGTGAATGTTCCCTGCCTCAATGAAGAATAAAAATAATAAGAGGAACAGAAAATTGGAAAAATAATCAAACACTAAAGTAACATGAATAGAAAATAAAAGTTAACTTGAAAGCAGGAAAGAACCTTTGTAAACAATACCCTGACCTGCAAAAGCAGTACCTGCATGTTTGCATCAGCCTAACGCAATCACATATCTTTCTGATTCTGAACTGTATTAGCATTATTTATTATCACTGAATCAACCAGTTTTCAGGTATTCAAAGTAGCTTCACCTTACAGAATGCAATGGTCCAGAAAGGCTGTCACCACCACTTTTTCAAGTATAACCTGATGGGCAAAGTTATTGCACAGTCAGAAAGTTTCTGGCAAAGAGTGACTAGCAAGTTCAGGATGTGTAATATGCATAACCCAACCCCAACCCACCAATTTTCCCCTGCAACCGCTGCAACCGTGTCTGCCTGTCCCGCATCGGACTTGTCAGCCACAAACGAGCCTGCTGCTGACGTGGACTTTTTACCCCCTCCATAAATCTTCGTCCGCGAAGCCAAGCCAAAAAGAAAGAATATGCATGCAATGAAATTTTGAAATTAAATGCAATTTTTAAAAAATGTAAATATAAGTATGCAGTACAGTAACTGACCCTTCCAGCCCACAAGCCCATGCTGCCCAATTACACCTAATTAACCTACAACTCCTGTACATTTTGTAGGGTGGGAGAAAACCGGAACCCTCGAAGGAAACCTACGCCATTGCTGGGCTAGGTTACAAACTACTTTCAGACAGCACTGGATTCGAACCCCAGTTGCTGGTACTGCATTAACCACTGTCCTAACTGTATGTGTGGTCTTACCAATGTTTTGTACTACAGCACATGACAAATCTATAGATGCATGTGGTAAAAACAACTTAACTAACCTAAAAATGTTTTTCTTTTTGTCATTTTGTGTGATCCTTACTTAGGCTACTTACTTTCAAGGCAAGAAGGTCAAGCAGGATCACCTGAAAAACCCCTCTCTGACTTGGGACGGCTTTCATATCTGGCATACTGGAAGAGCGTGATACTAGAATATCTGCAACAGCATCAGGACAAGCAAATCAGTATAAAGGGTATTAGCAGGAAAACAGGAATGTGTCCACATGACATTGCAATGACTTTACAACAGCTAAAGATGATCAACAAACAGCAATGCAAGTAGGTGTAAATATATTTTTTTTAAAAGGTAAACAAACTCATGGCCACATTCTTGGCAAACCGCACATGATGACATCATTTTCCAAATTCCACATTCATTAATCCCTGTGCATTACATAATTTTTAATAACTTCTTGGGAAGTTCACATGTTTAATATTCTACATTTCAGTCCTCCATGAGAGTAAATTAGAAACCTTTTCTGTGAAGCACATTAAGCTGTTTGAGTCATCTAGCAGTTTTTTTTAAATAGTAATTTTTATATTTGTCCACTGGTGAATTTTTAGGCTGGTAACTTGACTTTTTTAGTGAATTTGCATCACCTTGTGTAAAGGCTCTTGATATGCATGATGGAGTCATGACAAAATATTAAATTTTGCTCTCTGGACAGATACTGCATGACCAACCAGCATTTGATTTTGCTTTTATTACCCTTTAATAGTGCTCATTTAATAATTCAACATAAAATGTGTGATGATAAACCCATTTGTAAGTTGCAAACAATTGTTGGGACCATTCTGTTATCCAACAGAAATACTATCCCACAATTATGGTGTTCCTCTCATGAGTTCACTATTTGGTGAATACTGTGAATAATCAGTGCAAACTTATGAGCAATGGTACAAATTGCACTTGAATTTTGTAGGTTTGTTATAATCCGGAGGCAAAAACTCATCCAGGAACATGTGGGAAAGCTGCATACCAATCCACGTGTCAATGAAGTGGACCAAGAAAGCTTGCGGTGGACTCCAGTAGTCATTCCCAGTGCTGTTCCTTCAGAAGAGGAGGTAGAGGCCGAAAGAGAGGTGCATGCATTTATAAAAAAAAACTTAGCTTTTGTTCCTGAAATGTATTTCATTGCAACGTCTTAGCCAGTTCTGTTTGAAAGATTTTATTTTGCTTTTCATTTGGGATTTTCAGTGATATGTATGCAACATATATTTATAATGTATTTATGACCTTGACAGTAAACAAAGTTTGGAATTGTTTGCACAAAACAATATATTTATTTTACAGTCATGGATGCAAAATTTATATTCAGACTTGAGAGGTGGCTTTATTCCTGAGACATTATTCAGTATCCACACTATTTATCTTTGTCTAAAATACCAGAAATACAAAGCTTCACTTGAGAAAAGATGATGTGAGATGTGAGAAAGATGATTTTAAAAATATATAAAGTTTGAACAAAAAAGAAATAGAGCAGTTGAAATGGATGTTTCACACTGAGGGTCCTAATTGAGAGACAAGCTTATTGTCATAAAAGTAAACATATCTATGCATCATTTTTCTGAAGTTATAAACAGACTAAATGTTTCAAATGTGAAGGTGACTTGTTATAATCTCACAAAATGTCCAGTGATTTATGGATAATGATGTAAAACACAAATATTCAAAAATAATTTTATCACTATTTTTTCCCCAGTGACATAATTATTGTATCAGAAAACTCTTAGGTGTTTGAAAAATGAATATATATTTTTTAGAATGTTCACAGATGCAAGCTATTGATTTGCAAATTAAGTTTAAAAAAATAAACCAAACTCACTAGAATGGGCAAGCATTTACTAAACTAATAAGAATGCAAATATGATTACATATATAGTGATAAAGAACAAAAGCTTAGATTTAAACTAGTCAAGCAATTGTATGCGTTGAATATTCCAAATGGTATTTTCTCTTAATTATGAACTGATCATGATGGAATCAAACAGGTGCTCACCCGACTACCTCTCCACCTTTTTTCAAAACTGCACTTCTCTTTTACAACACTGTGTTCAATCAAACTGGGTACCCAACTTGCCGCTGACACGCGAGGCACTAGATTCTGTGGCTTTTCCACTGTGAGTTGCTGATAGGCAGTCCTCCTCTGGGACTCCTCGTTCTTGCATTCTACTTGCTCTGATCTTATATTTCCAATGTTCCCCAAGACATCAACTATCTCAACTTCGCTACTCCCCTCACATTCTAATCTGGCCCCTCTCAAAAAACTCTGCCATTCACTCTCTGCACCAATTCCCAGCCTCACTGTCAAACCCGCAGACAAAGGTGGTGCTGCTGTGGTCTGGCATTCTGACTTCTTCCTTATTGTCAACAGCTCTCAGGTACCTCCTCTTACTTACCCCTCAAACAGGATCCCATCAAAAACATCTCTCACACATGTGCAACAACTCTCACACATTACTTTTGGTCATCTCTCTCTCACGGCCTCTAACATCATTGTTTCTCAATTCCACACTGCCCATCCCCCTCCTACCAAGATCTACAAACCCAATTGACCCAGTTGACATTGTTTCCATATATTCCTGCCCCACCAAGCTGGCATCTTGCCACAACTCAATTTTGTCCTCCCTGGTCTAGTCCCTCCCTACCAACATCCACAATACCTCACATCACCTCAACAAGTACCAGTTTCCTGAACTTGACCACCTCATTTTCACATGGACATCCAGTCTCTAGGCACCTCTAGCCCCCATACAGAAAGTTTCAAAGCCCTTTGTTTCTTTCTCAACAATAGATCCTACCAGTTCCCATTCACTGCCTCATAGAACTTGTTCTTACCCTCAATAAGTTCTCCTTTGACTCATGCCACTTCCTTCAAGTCAAAGGGATAGCCACAGGTACCCACATAGGTCCCAGGCATATATACCTACATAGGACCTGCCTTTTTGTTGGCTACAACCTGCACAGGCATGGCTCTTAAACACTTACTGCACTATATTGACGACTACATTGGTTCTGCCTCATGCACCCATGATGAGCTTGTCAACTTTATCGACTTTGCTGCTAACTTTCACCCCAATCTAAAGTTACTTGGTTCATTTCCAGCCACACTCTCCCCTTTTTCAATGTCTCCATCTCAGGAGACCAAATCTCTACAGACCATTTCTACAAACCCATTAACTCCTACAGTTACCTCAACTACACCTCTTCACACCATGTCCCCTGTAAGGATTCCATTCCTTTCTCTCAATTCCTCTGTCTCCATTGCGTCTGCTCCCAACTTGAACTCTTCCAGTCCTGATCATGTGCGATATCTTCCTCCTTTAAAAAATGTGGCTTCCCTTCTACTGCCATTAACTCAGACTTACCCACAACTCCTCTATTTCCCATACATCTTCTCTGATGCCCTCCCCCACCCCCCCCCCCCCCCGCCCCTGGATGCTGCAAGGATAGGATTTCCATTGTCCTCATTTACCACCCCACCAGATTCCTCTGCAATTTCCATTACCTACAAAGTGATCCTACCACCAGACAAAGGTTCCCCTCTCTGCATCCCACAGGGACAGCTCCCTCTGTGACTCTCTCTCTCACTCATCCTTCCCTCACATTGCCCTCTTAGTACTTCCCCTGTGACCACAGGAAATACTACACTTGTGCCTATACCTCCTTCCTCACCACCATTCAGGGTCCCAAACTTCAACACTTGTAAATCTGCAGGAGTCATCTACTGCATCTAGAGCTTCCATTACAGACTGGGAGATCATTTCGATGAGCACCTTCACTCTGTCCACTGTAATAGTGGAGACATCCTAGTGCCAGCCATTTCCGTCCTACACCCCATTCCCACACTGACATGTCTGTCCATAGTCTTGTGCACTGCCAAACTGAGGCCATCCGCAAATTGGAGGAGCAACATCCACTATTCCACCTGGGCACCCTCCAACCTGATGGCATTAACAACAACTTCTCTGGTTTCTGTTTGGTTCCTCCATATTCTTCTGTTTCCTTTCCTCCAACTCCCCACCCCTTCCCTCTCCATTCAAAGAGCTACCCTCCCCCATAACTTCAGTTTTTTCTTCCTACCCTTCCACCCATATCCACCTTTGACCTCTTACCTGTTGGCCTCTGCACCTCAGCCTTCTTCCCTCCTCAATTTATTCGGGTGCCTGCCTGCCTTGACAAAGGACTCAAGCCTGAAATGTTGGTTATATATTATTGCTTCCTACGGACTCTGCATGAGCTGCAAAGTCCCACCAGCATGTTTATGTATTAATATAACTATAATCACAGCTTACAGTATTTAGACTGGAGTCAAAGATTGGAGATGTAGTGGATAGCGAGTAAGGAAAAATGGGCTGCAAAATGGCAGATGGAATTTA
Organism: Narcine bancroftii; assembly: GCF_036971445.1. Lineage (NCBI taxonomy): Eukaryota > Metazoa > Chordata > Chondrichthyes > Torpediniformes > Narcinidae > Narcine > Narcine bancroftii. The sequence goes on along the minus strand of NC_091474.1, from coordinate 71,362,341 downwards.
ATACAGACAAGTGTGAGATGTTGCATTTTGGAAGAACAAACCAAGGTTAAATGTTAAAATTGAGCCCACATTCACCACTTAAGCTGGCAGTTTGTTCCATACTCCCATAACTCTGTGTAAACAAATTCCCCTGAATGTTCCCTGTGAACTTCTCCCTTTCACCCTTAACCTATGTCCTCTGGTTCTTCTTGTTCTTTGAAGAAGGGCTCAGGTCTAAAACATTGGCAATATATATCTTTGCTTTTTTGAACACTGAAAAGACTGGCAGAGTTCCTCTAGCATTTCTGTGTTTTTACTGCAATTACAGCGTCTGAAGGCTTTTGTGTTTCCCTCTGGTTTTTTATCTCATCTAACTCAGAGGAAATAGCCTCCTTGCATTTACTCCATCTATACCCATCATAATTTTGTATACCTCTATCAAATCTCCCCTCGTTCTTCAACAGTCCAGGGAATAAAGTCCTAATCTGTTTAACCTTTCCGATAACTCAGTTCCTTAAGCCCCAGGAACATCCTAGTAAATCTTTCCTGTAGTTAGATGACCAAAACTGCACATAATACTCCAAATTTGGCCTCATCAATGTCTTATACAACTTTACCATAACTTCCCAACTCCTATAATCAATCAATACTTTGATTTATGAAGGCCAATGTGCAAAAAGCTCTCTTTACAGCCCTATTTACCATTCCCAGATCCCTCTATTTCACCACACTCTCCAGTGCCCTACCATTTTCTCCTAGCTGAAATTGTGAATGTGGGCCCAATTTTAACATTTCAGAAAAATCTGGACAGGTGCATGGATGGGAGGAATGTGAAATAGGTGCAGGTCAATGAGACTAGGCAGACTAGAAGGGTCAAAGGCCCTATGGTTTTATGGTCTGATCAGTAATCTGCAGATGCCATGAAATTGGTGGTGGTGTTGATAGTGATGGGAGTATTCAGACTACAGAATGATATTGATCAGTTGGGCTGCTGGGTGGAGCAACAACAGATGGAATTTAATCCTGATAAGTGTGGGTTGATGCATTTTGGAAAGTCTGATAAGCATAGGATATATACTGTAAATGGCAGGGCCATTTGATATAATGTATTGGGAAACATGTATCCTGAAAAGTCACAGCACAGATTAAGTGGGAAGACAATATCTATCCTTCAGTAGCCAGAATGCAGAAAGGTTATGGTTCACATCATAAAACATTGGTTAGGCTATTTCTGGACTATTTTTCTGGTCACCATACCACGATAAGGACATGATTGCACTGGATAGAATGAGAGGAGATTCCCTGGAATGTTCCTTGGATGGAGTGTTTCATCTGCAGTGCCTTCCATTATGTTTGAGACAAAGACACTTTTTTCCCTTTATTTGCCTCTGTAGTCCACAGTTTTAAATTTGTAATCCACGTTCCAGATTTTATTCAAGGTTAAGTGTATACATTTTGGTTTGACCATCTAGAAATTACAGCTCTTTTTATACATAGTTCCCTCATTTCAAGGCACCATAATGTTTGAGATATCTGGCTTCACAGGTGTTTGTGAGTACTCGGATGTGTTTAATCACTTCATTGGTGCAGGTAGAAGAGAGCTAGGCTTGTTTCTATGCTTTTGATCAACTTTGAAGTCTGCAGTTGCCATTTTTCAACAAAGTGGTGCCAATCAAAGTCAAATAAGCCATTATGAGGCTGAAAAATAAGAATAAAGCAGTAAGAGACATTGCCCAAACCTTAGGATTAAGAAGAAAGAAAAGAACATACAGGTGAGCTCAGTAATCACCAAGGGACTGGTATTGCAAAGAAGATCTCCACTGCTGATGACGGAAGAATTTCTCACCATAATGAAGAACATGTCCAACAGATCAGACACACTCTTCAGGAGGCAGGTGTGGATATTGCAATGACTACTATCCACAGAAGACTTCATGAACAGAAATACAGAGGGTACACTGCAAGATGCAAACCACAAGTTAGTCATAAAAGGATGGCCAAGAAATATTTAAAAGAGCCTACATAATTCTGGAAGAAGGTTTTGTGGACAGATGAGACCTTGATTAATCTGTATCAGAATGAAGGCAAGAGCAAAGTGTGGAAGTGTAAAGGAACTGCTCAAGATCCAAAACATATCACCGGATAAACATATCCATGTAAAAGAAATAGAGGGTTACAGGTGTGAGAAAAGGGAAAAAGATTATTGTGGAGTATGTTTACATAGGACAGCACAACATCATGGGCTGAAGGACTTGTACTACGCTCTGCTCTAATGTTCTATGTTCTAATAACTGTACCAGTCAATATTAGAAAGTTAAATCCCCTTACAACCCAATTATTCTTACAAGTATCTGCCATATCCTGAATATTTGCTGCTCTAATTCTCTCTGAAAACTTGGGCCCATCAAAGTGATCATTCATACTTATTTCTGAGTTACACCCTGGATGATACCCCAAGAATATCCTCTCTAAATTCTGCTATGATATTTTCTCGAATCAGCTCTTCCTCCTCCCATTATGCATTCATGCCTGTGGCATCAATACCCAGGAACATGGAATTGCCAGTCTTACCTCTCCCTCAACCATGTTTCCATGATAACTATAATATCCCAGTCCCATGTTATGTGTCCAAGCCCTGAGTTCATGGCTTTACCTGTCAGGTCTCTTATGTTAAAACAAAGGCACTTCAGTTTGGTGTGCTTTCCTCATTCCTATCCTACCCTGCCTGTTCTGACCACTGACTTTGCTCACTTTAACTTCTATATATGCCTCAACTTTCCCATCTGCCATACAACTGCTTGAGGTTCCACGCCTGCCAGACTAGATCATATGCTCCTCAGTAACATTTGCAAATCTCCTTCCACTACCAAAATCAGACTTTGTGACTGCAACTCTGGGAATTCTGATGTGAACAACATGGATTCATATATTGTTCTGAAAATTTTCCTGAATTTCTTGTTTTATCTATTATGCTCTGAAAAGCAAAGCCAGTGGTATTAGCTTTCTGCATCGGCTGAAATATACAATGTTGCCACCGAGTGTCGTTCCTCCGACAGCCCTTAAGTTTATCTCATCTCTTGCTTACACAAAACCAACATTATCATCTTCTCATTCTGGTCTTTGTCACCTTTGGCTCCATCCAAGTTCCATGACTCTTGCCTTTATTTCATCTATTTTCTTAAAATAGCTAGAGTTAAGAAAGAAGAAACATCAAATGGAGAACAGTAGTCATTGTATCTTTGGAAAACCAGTAACTTTTTCATGGAAAAAATTAGTTGTTTTATAGCTGGAATTATTTCTTCTGCAGGCAAGGTGACGTGGACCCTTCTGCTGTTTCAGAATTCTGAATCATTAGAGAGAAATCCATTGTGTGAGCAAAATGTCATCTTCAGAAATGTTCACATCGTCCACTTGTGAAATAGCTTCCTGAAAGTCTGTCATCAGGCAAAACTGATAGTTTCATCCAGATTTCTTGTTGTCATAGTTTGCAATGTTTGTTCTAATAATTATCTATCGATTGATTTGAGTATTTTTAGCCAACACATAGTGGTCTATTTGCCATAGTTAATTTTTAACTTAAATAAAAACTTAGCACCTCAGACAGCATCTATGGTGAGAAAAACGGAGTTAACTTTCCAGGTTAATGCATTATCAGTTGTGATAAAAGGCCATTGGAATCAAAATGTTAACTCTTGTTTTTACCTTCTCTCCAGAACCTGCTATATTATGTTTTTAGTTCAGGACTTTGCATGGTTTGGTTAATGGATGCCCACAATAACTCCTGATATTTTGGGCTGCAGGTGAGCAGTTGTTCAGGGCAACTTTAAGCAAAGTATCAAGAGTTATAGTTTGGATTTACCCTCAACAGTGTGCCTTTGCAAAGAGATAAGCTCACAAAAACGCAGAAAAAGACCATCGTGAAATGAAACGTGTATTCCTGCGAGTTCTGTGTATGGTCCTATGTACAGAATACTAAAGATTTGGTGGGGGGGGAGGGGGGGAGAATGAAAATACTTCACATGTCAGGCAGCACCTGTGAAGATGGAAACAATGATCTCCATTATTCCTAGTTTTTTTCTAATTCTGATTGCCTCTCTTTAAAATGAGAAAATGTTAGAAATAGAATGTTTTAAGCTACAACAAAATAAAGAAGTGTGATAGATGCCAATGGAAAATTAGGTTGAAGCTAGTGAACAAGGAAAATGTCTCTAGGCAAGGAGGAGAGAAGTAAAATCTAAAATTACTGAATCCAGAAGGGGTCAGGTATTGGGAGGGAATTGGATTGCAGGAGAATGGGGTGAGGGGGGTTAAGATTAGGATTGGGGAGAGGGTTGAATGGCTGGGTCGATAGCAAGGCAAGTTTTTTTTTAAAACTTTATTTAAGATTTTATAACATGAATAACATATAGGATTACATTTAAAAAAATTAAAAATAAAATAATAAAATTACAATACAGTATCATTAATCTAAATAAACTATACCCTCCCCAATAATTATTACACATTAATAACCCAACTCAAATTAGTCCAACTCCCCCCCTTTCCCCCCAAAATAAAAAGTGAAGAATTAATAAAGTTAATAATATATGTGAGAAAAAAAACCCACTTACAAAAAATAACAAAAACATATCCGATTAAAATACTAACAAAAAGAAAAGTAATTAATACTAAGATATCAGACTTAAAAAACATATTTAAATCAAACTTAAATGCATATATTTAACAGAGTTAAGATGAAACATATATTTAACTCAAACTTAATATAAAAAATTAGTAAAGTTAGTAACATTATCTATCAAAAATTCTTAAACAATAATCAATTCTTAAAAAAAATTGTAGCATGAAAAAAAAGATGAAAAAAAACTTTCTCTATAGAGATAAACCTTCACCAAATATCAACTAACTTCACATCTATCATCATATTACATAAACCACCATCTTAAAACAAAATTCAAACCTCATTAAGCATTGTACAATTCAATTTTAGTACTCTTCCACCATTTTTCCCTTTTACTCTTGAATAGTTATCCAATAAAAGCTCCAATACCACATTTAAATATCCCCAATCATTATGTTAAAATTCAGATATCCAAATAATAAAAACACATCTACAACGAAATCTATATCTTCAACAAATGGAGCATAAACCACAAACAAAATTCAAGCCTCATTAAGAATTGTACAATTCAATTTATAACTTTCACCATTATTCCCTTCGTTCTATAACTAAAATAGCAAAATAATATACACCAGAATTACCACTCCTTTCATCTTAAAGTTAAAGAAAAAATAAAAAAACAACTTATCCATCCCATTCACATTTAAATTTCAGATATTCCTTATCTACTGAATAAACTTTACAAAAAAAAACATCAATTTTTAGTTTTTTAAACAATCAAATACTTTCTTATGCTTTTTTTATATTTAAACAAAAAAAAACCCCTTCACTCTTTAATCTAATAATACAAAAAAAAGGAAAAAAAAACGGATAGGAGGTTAAAAATACCCCCTCCCGTCTAAACCGCGTAATGCGGTAACTCCCAAAACAAAAATGGGTGTGAGATAACTCACACGTAGCAGATGACTTTCAGGAAATAGTGCCTATCCAGTTCTCTCCCCCAACTCTCACTTCATCTTAAACTAACATCATCATTATTTAATATCCCTTTTTTTAAGAAAAAAACATTAGAAAAAAAAAGGACAACTCTTCTTTTAATCAGCTCCAACTGCCGAGTCACCATTACAACCATTCCTTCTTGGAGCACGGCTCTTTTCTTCCATCTCTTGTCTCCTTAGAGATCGCGGCGGATTATGTCTCTGTTGAAACTGAGTAATTGGCAGCTCTTGAGCAAATGCTATAGCTTCTTTTGGAGAATCAAAGAAGTTTGGTTGGTAACCATCTTGAAAAACCTTCAAAACAGCTGGATATCTAAAGGTTGCCTTGTAACCTTTCTTCCACAACAACTCTTTAGCAGGATTGAATTCCCGTCGTTGGAACATAACTTCTTGACTCAAATCCGCATAGAAGAAAACTCGATTATTTTGAATCATCAAGGGTGATTTTCTCTGTTGTGCTTTTCTAATAGCCACTTGTAAAATTATTTCTCTGTCGTAATAATTCAAGCAACGAACCAAAACAGGTCTTGGACTTTGACCTGAAATAGGTCTTCTATGCAAGGCTCTGTGAGCACGTTCCAGTATTATACCTTCCGGGAAATGTTCTTGACTCAGCACCTGCGGAATTCATTCAGTAAAAAATTTTCTTGGGTCTGGTCCCTCCATACCTTCCGGCAAACGAATAATCTTTATATTGTTCCATCTGGATTGGTTTTCCAAATAATCAATCTTTTTCACCAAATTTTTATTTTGAGTTTGTAAGTCTTTGACCATTTTGGTCACATCATAAACTTGATCCCGTATTTCGTCTATATCTTCTTCACACGAATTAAATTTATCTCTCACTTCAAGCTTAAAAGCTCCAAACTCAGCCATCTGTTGAGAATGTATTTTCACCAGAGTATTAAACCTAGTACCAAGTTCAGTCATAATCTTGGATAATCCCTGCATTGTATAAGATAATTTAGATTCAAGATTCACAAAAATATTTTCAATTTGAAGAGATTTTGGCTCAACAGATTCCTGCTTCTTCTGCATAACCAAAGGATCTTCTGTTCCTTCCTTCATTCTGGTTGCCTTCCTTGTAGTATGACTGCGTGTGGAAACCCCAGCCACAGCCTCTCCAGCAGTGACTGGAGGACGCCGGCCGGGGTTTTCCCCAGTCCATAATGTATTAAGTTCTCCCAGTACATCAAGTTGAATAGGTTCTTCTATCTCAAGAGGTGCAGTTTGCAGCGCCACCTCTACAGTTGACAAATGCCTTTGAGTAACTCTTTGTTCTAAAGGCTGTTTGGCGCCCTCTTTAGGGGGCTCTACCAATGTAACATAGAGCTCTACATCCGAACACTGTACCTCTCTCCTGGGATCCATTTCACGCTGAGTCCCGGTGTCTTTCCTGCAGGTAGGCTCCAAAACTTGAACTTTTGGAAAATGTAGTTTTTTGATGATCTGTTGTCGTTTTTTTTTTGCTCTTTTTCACCAATTGTACCATCATAAGTTAAATTAACAGCACTGAAATTATCTAAACTTTTAAAGAATTTTAACGGGCATTTCTAGACAAAACAATAAGATAGAGTCAGGAGAGGACTGGAAGGCACGTCTGATCCTTACGCCATCTTGCCACGCCCCCCCGATAGCAAGGCAAGTTGAGGAAATGTGGAAGGATGGAGAGAGAAGCCTGCTTTAGAGACCATTTTTTAGGGGATGAAGTGATTGTGAAGACATCCAGCAGGGTTGAGAGAAGAAGTAATTTTGCATGGTTGACGTGCTTAATAAGGATATCAAGTGAAGATTTGGGGAAAATCTCTGATTATTTGAAGAGAAAAGCTATTTGAAAAAAATTAGGTATCTCTAATTTTCATCTCCTGTCCATGCCACCTTCAAAAACAAACTTCAAATCTCCAGAGGCCAACTTTAGGATGCATGGATGAGCGCCTTCTTAAGGCCTTTTATGGAGTTTGCATCATACAAATGAGTAATGCATGAACAGACAGAGTTGCAGACTGATGAACGCTCTGCACATGAACATTTTATTAGTCAGCTGGATTATAGACAACTCTCTTCCTGCTGTGAACACATTTGATGCCTATCGTTGTGTATACAGTTAAAATAAAGTCTCCACTTTAAATCTTAGGCATTCTAACTATATCGAAATCAAAACAAAAATTCTTATTTTGATTGATTGAATTAAAATGATAATCTCTCGATTTTCACCTAAAATTAAAATCCTCACCTCATTACACAGTTGATTAGTTTAAAGAAATTTCCATGTCATTCCAAAATGCCACTGAATTAGTGAAGCACTCTTTAATCACTGTCGTAATGTACAATAAACTCACAAACAAATGAGAAAAGTGGAGAGATAATCCACTGTTGTTACAATCACCAGGCTAATAGAGCAAAATCATTTGCTTTGAGTAGTGCAGTGGGTTCATTAAAATTCACAAAGCAGGTAAACAAGATCTATGTAAGATCTCAATTTAAAGATATAATCTGCAGTGAACCATAAAATCAGTACTAGACTGATGCAGAGACTCAATTGTTTGTTCAGATCTCTGGACTGGATCCTAAACCTTCAGCTTTCTGCTTCCCTCAGTTATGTGCTTTGATAGACTTAACCAAAAAAGTGAACAAATTGTCTGAATAATTGCCCATAGTTGAGGTATGCTACAAGCTCAACCCATCAATGGCATGTGCTGCAAAACCATTTGCATCTGTTCACTTGATAACACATGCTTACAAACGTTCCATGAAAAATTAATAGACTGCTCATTATTTGTTCTAAAAACAAGCTGCTATTCTCATCAGCTTGGAACGATTTCATTCGAAACTAAATAATTGTGTTTGATTCAACAATTAATTTACAAGCAAATGATGGAGGTTAAAAGATGCTGAATTTATGCCAAGCTTCTCTGCTTCAAAATTTAGGCTGAGCAACCGATGGAGCAAGCGAACTGCTGGGAGAAGGAACAGGAGCCATATACTGAGATACAGGCCAATATGTATTTGGTGAATAATGCACCGTGTAAAAATAGATTGGTTCAGCCTCTGGGTCCACCTTCCAATGGGGATTTGGTAATGGAGCCTCCAAATGAAATGAGTGAAGAGGAAGATGGAGATGAGAATGAGGAGACTCAGCCCTGTTCATCACCAGGCACAGCAAAATCTCTGTTCAGAGGGTCAAAGAGGAAGGTGAGTTAAAATGAAGCTTGCCTTCAGTTATTTAAAGTTAATTAAACATCTTTTGTACCCTCCAGAATGTATAAGATTGAAACCCTATCAAATAAATCAGAGTCAACCAAGTAATTTTTCTAAGTACGAATCCAAAACTGTTGATTGTGATAAAGTGCTCGTCCTCGGAAGTAGGATGCCACTTTAAAGAAATGATTTGGAGAGCCTCAGTGCAGTTTCAAAGTTGGCCTCTTTGAAGTAAGAGATTAAATGAGACCCATTGAAAAAGGCTTTATAAATCCCATGGTAACATCGAAGAACTCGAGATGGCAAAGGCCGACAGCATCGAATCCACGCTGCTGAAGATCCAACTGCGCTAGGTAGGTCACGTCTCCAGAATGGAGGACCATCGCCTTCCCAAGATCGTGTTATATGGCGAGCTCTCCGCTGGCCACCGTGACAGAGGTGCACCAAAGAAGAGGTACAAGGACTGCCTAAAGAAATCTCTTGGTGCCTGCCACATTGACCACCGCCATGGGCTGATATCGCCTCAAACCGTGCATCTTGGCGCCTCACAGTTCGGCGGGTAGCAACCTCCTTTGAAAAAGACCACAGAGCCCACCTCACTGACAAAAGACAAGGGAGGAAAAACCCAACACCCAACCCCAACCCACCAATTTTCCCTTGCAACCGCTGCAACCGTGTCTGCCTGTCCCATATCGGACTTGTCAGCCACAAACAAGCCTGCAGCTGATGTGGACATTACCCCTCCATAAATCTTCGTCCGCGAAGCCAAGCCAAAGAAAAGAAGATTTCAAAGAGCAGTGGTTGGTTGACACAGTGACTGACTAATTGGTGTTCATCAGGAGGGTTCAGACTTTACAGATGCTTCTTGAAATTTTTCACCTGCATGAAAACCTCAGGATTTTCTAATAAGAAACAGTATTGTTATACTTCAAGGTAGTCAGCTACAAGTAGAACCGTTTGTGACATTAAAAACACTAAAATGGCACTTAAAGACATATGAATATTATTTCTAAATTTCCACACCATTTAAATTTTAAACAGGGATCTATTTTTTAGAATGACCAATAATGTGCCATTTCAAAGCAATGTTTAAACTGAAATGTTACTTGTGAGACCATATTTCATGTGGTTAAAAATGGTTGTGGAAGTCAAATCATCTCATTACTTTGAAGTAGTACTTATTTTAATTACAGAGTGACAAATTAAAAATCATTTCTATTGATTAATCACAGAAAAACATATATCCTACCATACTTTATCTGACTTCTATTTGAATGTTTTTTTCTATTCCATTATTGCTTGAAGCTAAAAGTCATTAGGAAATTGTATTCTTGGAATATTGCAAGAACTGATGGAGTACATTTTATATCAAAGCAATGGTGCCCTCTGGTGCATTTTACTCCTTTTGCATAAAAATAGAGGATGTCACCAGGAGCTGCCCCACTATTCAAAATGATCATGACTGATCTGTACTGACCTCAACTCTTCTCTACCAGTTCCCCATAACCCTCAACTCCTCAATCTTTTAAATATTTAGCAATCTCCACATTTTTAAGTGGCCAGCCCCTTATTTTATAGCCATGTCCCCATGGTTGTGACTCCCCCACTGGTAAAAACATTTCTACATTGCCCTATCCATCCCCCTTGTTTGTTTTGAAAAGGTCAATGCCCTATTCTTCGAGACTCCAAGGAATGCAAACCCAAACTAGTCAGCCTCTCCAAATGAGACAATCATCACATCCCAGAATTTACCTTGGTGAATCACCTTTCAATTGCCTCCAATCCTGCCATATTATTTTTTGGGTAGGGAAACAAAGTTGAGTTGTGTTCCAGATGAGACCTCCCACACCCTGTGGAACGAACAAAACCTCCCTGTTCTGCAACTTCAATCCCTTTGCAATAAAGGCCAAAGTACCATTTGCCTTGGACTTCCCTGCTATCATTTTGTGATTCATGCACTTGGACACCTGTGAACTTGACTCACTTAAATGAGTTACGTTTCATTAAGGGTCTAATCATCTTCTTGAAAGCTTCATTTTATAAAGCTTCATAATTTCACAATTTATATTTTATTTAAATTTCCACATTTTCATGTGCCTGGTTTGGAAGTACAGGATTCAATTAGTTTATTTCAAAGAACTTTATAATGCCTTTACCCAAGAAAAATCAATTGTTCTTTGTCTTAAATTTAAATTCTTTTTGCATTTGTAACCTTTTGAATGATACCTCAAATCTTCCTAACTGAAGAGCTCACAAGCAAAATGTATATAAACTGCTATTATAATTAGGGTTAGGTCATTATTATTAGCCTTTTAACCTCCTGGAATCATTCTGATGAATTTGTTATTCTTTTAGAGTTCATTAGCATGAAGTGTGTACATCAGTTGAGGTGTTTGGCCTATGAAGCATAATTTTATTCTTTCTCTATTTCCAACTTCATTGACACAATAAAACCAAAATTGCAGTTGGACATTTTTCCCTTTTCAAACACATCTTGATTTATTGGTGTGAATTTGTGTAAGTAAATGCCCAAATCTTTCTTTCGTCAACAATTTAGATGCACTGTAGTGCCACCTAGTTCTGCCCCCTGATCTCCAGTGTTCCCTGTGTTTAACATTTAAACTGTTTGGCTCCGTTTATGGAATTTGCATGTTCTCATTGATTATATGGGTTGTTAGGTCAATTGCCCCTGGTGTGCATCAGTGAAATGAGATGTTTGAATAGGTAGTTGAAAATTGGAGTAAAAGATCTATTTACTCTTGTTTAATGAGACAACTTTATAATTGTTTATGTTCCATGGATCCAGATCTAGTGGCCTCTCATTTCCCCACAGTGAAATCCATTTCTAGTACTCTAACTCTATCTGTCCTCGTCATCTATCAGACACTTTGACAGTCAGTCAAAACGAGACACAGAACTATTCTCTGCAGTAACACGTGAGTTTTAAGTTAGTCTCACTTTGGACGCATCCAAAACCGGACCAGAGTTAGAATGTCACCATTGGTATTCATTGTGTTTACTACAAATGCTGAAAATGCAACCATTAAAAACGATTGTAATAGTCAGAATTTGTTTGTTTTTTTTCCAGAGGCCGCTCATACACAGAAAGAAGAGAGGGCGAAAGCGGCGAAGGCACAACAGCAGTGTCACCACTGAGACTATTTCAGAGACAACTGAGGTACTTCATGAAGCCTTTGAGAACTCTGATAATGAGGGTCAAATGCCTTGCTTGGAACCTACCTGTGAAGAAGAGGAGAATTGTGATTGTGACGATGAAGACAAGAATTACTTCAGACAACGCTGTGGCAGTTTGGACTTAAAAAAGAATCAGTCAGATGAAGGAGAAGATTTCTGCAAAAGTGCAGATGAAACTCCTGAGAAAGAAGAGAATACAGGTACAAAACTATCATGACTAACTGTTAACATACTTCTCCATTTTTGGATAATAATAATAATAATAATAATAATAAAGACTTTAAACACATAATTTAAAAATTTTGAAGTAGCCATGACAATGTAGAAGGATAGTGAAGTCAGTCTGACTGGCACTGGAGACGTAAACAAACAAAGGGAAGTGGAAGGGCAGACTTGCCAATTTAAAGTGAATTTCACCAGGCTGACTAAGTTTTCACCTCTGCTTTTGAACTCACTAGAAGCCTTGTATTTGGGCCTGGTATTTAGCTGCTGTCACCAAGTTCTGCTTGGAATTTCACATGTTTTGCATTAAAGCAAAACTACTTAAATCAGGAACCAAACCTGTCTAAGTTGTTATCAGGTGAATACCGGCAAGAGTTTGGCTGTTTGATGCAACCTTTACTCTTCATTGTGAATGTGTGCACCATATCTCCACATCCATGTGTAATCACCACTCTTCACCAGTAAAAACAAACAATAACCATTTCCATCTGTAACAAATTAAAATCATCCTTTGGATTTAATACATCCCTTTCTCTTGACACATGAACCCTCTGTAGATTGCTAGAAATTCCATTGATGCAACACCCAAAAATCTAAAACCGAGAACAGGATCAGGCTCAATCCGGCATTGTCCTGTGCAAAACAAAAAATGGGTAAATCGCTCCATAAAATGTCCAGAAGGTGCATGTATCAGCCACATGGCTGGAAATTTACAAACTAATATTTGGGGGGAAAAAGTTACTATTATCATTAACATAATTGGCACTATGCCAAGCCCACCATCCAATAGAAGTGTTCCCCTCCACCAGCTAAAAGCCACTGTTAAGTTCATCTCTGCTCATCTTAATGTGCATAGTGTTCGTTATACTAACAATTTGTTACTGTAATCATAAATTAGAAATGGATGATAGTGGACAGTGTGCTGTTGGTGTTAAATATTTGACCTTTTATATTGTACTAACATGTATAAAGATATGATTATGTACATTGAGTGAACAATCTGGAGATGTATGAAAGTGTGTACTGCGCCTATGTTGTATAACTGCATGTATGACTGAATTGTAAATGAGTGGTTTTACTTTTAAAGGGAGTTTTGTAAAGGCCAAAATAATGGTCTCGATCATAGCAAACAAAATACTGCCAACAGTGCAGTCAGGTGTTTTTTTTATATAAAAGAAAAGATTATTTATTTCTGAAAGGTATTTTTTATAGAATTAAGTTTAGATGCAATAACTGTTCTTTTACTGGATTTTATTTCTTTTATTTATCTCCTGGGAGCCTTGTCTTTCTGTGTTGATTTTTTTTTTGGAGATCCAGGTCCTTGAGGAACCAAAGCAGCATCCACCACTCAGTGATGCAAGAGAAACTGTTCTTGTGTAGATTTTTCAAAACCAAGCTGGTTTCTAAATTTCAGCTTTGCTTTGTTGGGATGGTGCTAAGCAGGGCTAGAGTGTGTCCATACTAAAATGGAAACATTAAAGGGAGAATCATTCTGTTCTAACATGATCAATTTCCCATTGAGTTTAAAGAGGCATGTAAATTGCTGTTTCTAACAGAGATGCCATGACATGGGAGAAAGTGAAGAACATACTTTTTATTATTTAGATGTATTTTTTGACTAAATAAAATTCCAGTCCATTTCCAAATATGTTCAGTTTGGAATATTTTATCTAGTCACTGATCAACCGCTGTCATCAGCCACAAAACGTACCTCAAGCCCAGAGGTCAAAGAAATTCGTATCTTTTGCCAAATGATTATTTTGATAGCTAAAATTGAACAATGAAATACAAGATTCAAGCAATTAATAAATACTTGAAAAACCATCCTTAAAATTTTGTGGGTGTTATTTAGTTGGAGAACGCTGAGTATATCATTTCGTACAGGTCTTGCTTATAGAAATTGGTGCAAATGATTACCCCCTTCTGGATAATATTTTTGGATGCTGTTAAACTCTTCATTAGTCCTGAAATGATCAATTGAGTTGGAATAATTGGGGGCTTGTACAACTTAGAGAAATATTATCTTATGCAATATGTCAAATGTCTGCAAGATGGAATTCTCAGAACTTTTTTTCATCATTTCCTACTGTACAAAATGTACTGATTGTCATTGTGTCATTCAGCAGGGAAACAGGCCTTTCAGCCCAACTGATCAATGCCAACCAAGGTGGCAACCTGAGCTAGTCTCATTTGACAGCCTTGAGTTTGTATCTTTCCAATCATTTCCTATCTATGAACCTGGCCAAATATCTAACCCAAAAGCATACCCTGACTTTGTAACCTGCCTCAAATGTTTCCTCTAACAGCTCATTCGATATACACACCCCCTCTGTGTGAAAAATATTGCCCATCAGGGTGCCTATAAATCTTTCCCCTCTCACTTTGAAACTATTCCCTCCGATTTTAAAATCTCCTACCCTGGGAAAAGAACTGACGGTACTTCATGTATGACCCTCATGATTTTATAGACCACTGTAAGATCATCCCTCGCCTTCTTCACCGAGTTAAACTGTGCCAGGCTCTCCAGTCTCTACTCCTGAATCAAGTTCTCCAGTCATAACAACATTCTTGTGATGCTTTTCTGCAACGACTGTAGTTTATATCCCTCCTATGGTGACTAGATCTGTGCCCAATATTCTGTGTGGTCTCACCCATGTCCTCTATTGTGAAAGTGCTGGAGAAACTGAGCTGGTCATGCAGCATCTCTAGGTGTAAAGGTTAGCTAATGTTTTGGGTCTGAGCCCTTCATCCTGAGCCTTACCCAAGCACAGCATATTGCATGGTAGCTAAGTGAATCTGTTTTAACCCACATTCACATCACAGTTCAAGCACAAGGCACTGACTGGTTACCAGACGCCATTCACAGGTGGTCTTTTCATTCTTCCCTGAGCATAGTATCAGTTATCAAATAATTTATTCACAAAATTGATCATCAATATAGTCAGATTCTTTGTATCTGATATCAAGAGATGTAAATGGGGTACTCCTTACTTGATTTTGTTCCAATTAATTGATATCATTTAGCTTCATAAAGTAAATAATTTCAGTAAGCATTTTGTTAAATCTTAACTCCTATAAGTTAAATGACTTAACTACTTCCGTCAAAATTATATTTCTACATGTAGCATAAAATTTCAATTAAGATTTGCCATTAATGCAACATTGGATTATTCTTGACAAGTAATGTTTTATTTAATTTGCAGCACTAACGTTATCTGTAGATATTTTAATCACCAATGTTATTCAACTGGGTAGCAGTAAGCACTTAAAAACAAGTTTCTTTTTCTCTTGCCCAGATAAAGCAAATACTGATATTTCTTCAAAAGAGAATCCTGAGGAAAACTCTATTGATTCTGAGCCTTTAGCAAGAATTGTGAGACGCAGAAAAGGTTGGCCAAAAGGAGTGAAGCGAGGCCCCGCTAAATGGAGATGTAAAGCTGAGAATGATACTGGCTTTAAGCTCAACCTGTACACACCACCAGAAACTCCTCTGGAGCCAGAACAATCTGTCGTAGCAGAGGAGAAGCAAGTGGTCTCTGAGGAAAATGGTGATGAAGCCCCTTTAATGACCGAGAGAGATGAACTTGAAAGTGAGCAAAAGCCAGAGTCCCCAGAGAAATTAACCTGCCTATTGAGTCGCGAGAAGGAGGGACAAGTGAAGGAAAAACGGGAGCTTGCTGAAGGTGATACTCATAATCTCGAGCAAGAGGAAGATGAAGAGGAGGAGGAGGCAAATCGAAATGTGGATCATGATGCGGATGATGAAGACGACAGTCACATGGTGTGTATTGCAGCTGCGAAAGAAACTCCCGAGGGAGGACCACCAAACCAAGAACAACTCTTAGAATTAAATGTTCCCAGCAACTATGCAGAACAGAAAGATGCTGCCCCTGTGCCAGAGTCTGATGAAGATCAGAGCAATAATCATGAAGAGATCATGGAGCACACACTGGATTCAGATGAAGATCATACCAACAACCAAGATAATGGAAAGCAGGCACTAGAACTTGGAGAGGAAAATGTAAATGGGGAACCTGACACAGAAACGGTGCAAGCAGTTCAGTCCTTGACACAGGAAAATGGTGAACAAGAAAATAATGAGCAGATAAATACGTACCAGGACTGTGCAGAGACCATGGAAGCCTGTAGGAATCTGCAGAGTTACTCTCATACAGAGCAGAGTCCACAAATGGCCACAGTGGAGGACAGCCAACAGTCAGAACACAGCAGTCCTCGTTCATCTGTTCCTTCAAATCCGAGCCAATCGGTTCATTCTGTAAACAGCCCGAGTGTGACACCCATTGAAAACAATTATACTCAGATCAGTCCAAATCAGAGTGGTATTTCTGCACCTCCTTTACAGAACATAGAAACCAGTCCAATAATGGATGTTCCCTCAGTTTCTGACCATTCACAGCAGGTTGTGGACAGTGGCTTCAGTGATCTAGGCAGCATTGAGAGCACGACTGAAAACTATGAGAATCCAAGCAGCTATGACTCAACCATGGGAAACGGGATTTGTGGCAACACCACCACACAGAACAGTTGCTCATACAGTAACATATCTTCCAGTAGCATTACGCAGAGCAGTTGTGCAGTTACTCAGCAGATGACTAACATTAATGGTAGCTGTAGTATGATGCAGCAAAATACCATCAACTCCTCACCAAACTGTAATGTTAAATCTCCACAGAATTGTATAATTGAAAGGTCTTCGAGTCACAATCAACCACAGCAGTTGTCACAGTGTGGCATGACCACCAGTTTTGCACAATCAATACAAATGACAGACATTGCAGAAACTGGAAGCTCAACCATCAGCATCTATGAAAGAATAGGCGCGGGTGATTTTGGAGCCGGAAGCTATCCACAGCCATCTGCCAATTTCAGCCTGGCCAAATTACAACAGCTAACCAATACAATTATGGACCATCCATTGCCTTATAACCATTCAGCTGCTGTAACTTCCTATGCAACCAGCGTCTCTCTGTCCACCCCACACTCTGGCCTTGTCCAGCTTCCACAGTCACCTCATTCCTTATCTGGGGGAGTCCAAGCACAACCGACAATGACCCCCCCACCTAATCTCACCCCTCCACCAATGAACCTCGCATCACCCCTTCTACAGCGCAATATGGCAGCCTCAAACATTGGAATCCCTCATACCCAAAGACTGCCAACACAAATGTCAACAAAAAGCCAGGTTGCCAATCGGACCAAGTCGGTGCCCGTACCGCCTGCCGCTGCTCACCAGCAACAGGTCTACAGCCGGGCCACTTCAGCTGTGACCATGCAGCCAGCCCCACGATCTCTGAGCATGCAGCGGAGCATGAACATGGGTCTCATGTCAGCACCACCTTATAACGTCAACGCCATGAATATGAATGCATTAAATGCTATGAATGGATACAGGATGACTCAATCCATGATGAACAGTGGTTACCATGGAAATCCAGCTTACATGAATCAAACTGCCCAGTACCCCATGCAGATGCAAATGAGCATGATGGGAAGTCAGCCATACACCCAACAATCAATGCAAAGTACTCCACATGGCAACATGATGTACACACCACCAGCTCACTATAGTCACATTAACGCTGGCATGACTAAACAGCCTTTGAATGGCTCTTATATGAGGAGATAGATTTGGCAAGGATAAGATAGTCAAAGGAAGATCTGCATTGCTGGAAACAAATCCAACGTGCAAGTAACTGGATGTATGGTGATCTTCTCTGAAGACCAGCTATTTGGCTACATTGCCATGATAAAGTAAATTTGACTGTTATTAATGGCACTTTGCGTTCGATCTGTTGACAGAAGGAAGCATTATTTATTTTTACGTCAAGTTAGGTGAGAGTTTTCATCTCAGCATATTTGGATTTTCCTTTTATATTTGGCTTGGACAGGCTACATCTTCAAAAGAAGTATGGGAACTGGAGCAGCATGCTGCGTGTTGGAAGCTTTCAATGTGCCTATTTACCCTTGGAATAGATTTGGCTGGTCATACAGAGAGAATAAACAAGCCCAAATAGGGGGCTGAAGATGGGATATCTTTTTCCCTGGACTTCTATTAATCAGTACAAGTATATTTGGTTTTTTGTGAAGCTGATGGCCTAATTCAGCATGCAGCCGAACATCATTGGAAGAATTTGTTTGTGACAGTGTGTCCTTTAGTAAAACGAATGTGTCGTGTTTAACAGCAAGCCATTTGTTATGATTTGCCTTTATTAAGTTTTACTAGCTTTGAAGTAAATGAAAACTATATTTTTGTTAATTCTGAAACTGTAAAAAAAAAATGTAAAAGCTAGACCTTGGGTTCTTTTGGCAGTTTTGAACAAGTTACTTGCAAAAATGTTTAGTGTATAATTGAAACTTTTCTTTTTATACCTAATTTCTTCAGTGAAGCAGTTTTCTGGGTTTTTTTTTAAATGATTGCAAACTATTCTGTTTGACAAATGAATACACACATTCTGTTAACATCATTACTGAATATTTGTACATCAGTTTCAGATATCACTGGCTCATGCTGGTCAGCAGCAAACCTGTTGTCTGAGTAACTGTTCAGAGATATGTTGGTCCAATGATGCACATCCTCAACTATTCATCGGCATTCCATCAGTAGAGTTTTTTATCTTTAGGGAATATTGAAGTTCTATTTTAAAAGAATCTTAGATCTGTAGTGTGTGAATAGACCAACATACGCTTACAAAACGCATGTAAAAAGCAAAAGTATTTGTGTCTGTTTATATTGGTTACTTTTTGTAGCATTTGTACTTGTACATGGTAACTGTAAGGACTGAGAGGAAAAAGCTGGATACATGTATAAAAATAGGACACAGACAAGTGAGATGCACTTGTATTTATCAAATATCCTTCTAGCCAGTCACATCAAAGGATGCTGTACATTTTAAATCAAATAAATTATGTTGACCCAGTTCCAGGATTGCTGTGCGCTAAAGTTTCGGAGTATTGTTGGTTATAACTTTGAAAATTTACTGATAGGTAACAGGTACTTACTTAGCATTTACTATGAATTCAATGTTGCTGCATTTGTAGAAACTTGTTTATATTGATGCATCCCATGGCAAAACATCTCAAAGTGCTAAAATGGGACTTCAGGCAGAAATGAAAAATAATTTAGAATGCTGCCAACTTGTTGGATTTTGAAACTTTTGAAAACAGGACAGAGTGACCACTAAGTTTGATTTGAAGAGAATATGTTGGGAAACGAGCAAAATGGAGAGAATGGTGATTGAGGCACTGAAATCAGAGATGGAAATGGAAAGTGGTGGTTTTCAGAAGGGAGATGCATACATTTGGACGTCCTGAGGTTGGGAATCCAGCATTTCGGAAGGATTTGACGGGATAAAGTTCAGGGCACCAAAGCACAGGCAAATATTGGCGACAGAATTTGAATGTGAAAGAAGAGGGTCTGACTTGGGAACTTTGAGAATTCTGCAGCAGAAGGTATTTTAAAATTGTATTGTAGCCAGGTCAGTGTTCCAATGGTTATTTTAAATCTTATTTGTAAGGATGATAGCTCCAATAATTCTTCCTGGCAAAGAACCTGATGGTCCGGTTCCTATTAGAATTAGTCAACATTACATTTCATGGTAGGGAAACTTTCATTGCTAAAGAAGAAAGACTGATCTGAGGAATAATGATGTAAACCTTTTGGCATAGTATGCAGATGACTAGTAATAACTAAACACAAATTCAATCAACCATGCAACAAACAGACAAATGTTTATCTAGGCAGTAAAACCCAACACCCAACCCCAACCAACCAATTTTCCCCTGCAACCGCTGCAACTGTGTCTGCCTGTCCCGTATCGGACTTGTCAGCCACAATCGAGCCTGCAGCTGACGTGGACTTTTACCCCCTCCATAAATCTTCGTCCGCGAAGCCAAGCCAAAGAAGAAAAGAAGAAAGTAAAGCAGACTTCCCCAATGCCTCACCATTTTTTCTGATTATTTGGAATATACCCTTAATTTAAATCAGCATTTCTAGAGAAGGAACTCATTCTGCATCCTGAATCCAGGCCATCCAAAACTGAGTGTTTTGTCATGAAATGAGAATTTATTGGCGTGTATTCCTGACCATCAAGATGTTGCTGGAACTTCCAGAATTTGAAAATAATAGGATTTCTCCCACAATTCTGACACAATTAGCAGTTTGCCCAATCTGGTTATGAAATAAAATCTGTTCCACTACATTTTCATAGTTAATCAAATCTTACCCAGATAGCTCTGTCATTGGAAGATCAAATTCAGGTTCATTGTTGGTTCCTGAAAGTAAACATTTGTATGCTTTTTTTAATTAGCTGGTGATCAGGATCTGTATGAGCTTGAATTGTTTACGTTGCTGGAAATGTGAAAGGATATGAAAGAAATACACTAAAGCGCAATGAAAAACAAAGATATCTCATCCGAAACCCTCTTCCAGGAACTTACTCTGTTGAACCAAATTATTCTTGTGGATTTTCTGAATCTGTAGATGAGAGATTCAGGTGAACCAAACTGAGAGTGTGACTTGTCAGCTCAAGAGCTTTATGGGTTACATTTACCCAAGCATTTATTTGTATAAAAATCATTTTTTATGTTCAGTATGTTTACGACCAATACTTTACCACAAAGCAGGAGATTAAGATGCATGTTTTTTTTTCCCTGAACACACGTAAAAGGAACGATGCTATTTATTTGAGCAGTCGGTGATTGATGCAGCTTCCAAAATAATTGCATTGCCTTTTGATATTCATTTGAACTATGTCAGCACAAAACCTTTGTGTATGAGGAGGGAAATTATAAGTCTTGCTGCCACACATGAGGGAACTTTAGTGCTGTGCAATAGTGATATTCTGTCACTGCTTCACACACTGGATTGAGAGATTTGACCAAGTAAGCAAGGCTGGAATACTTAACCTATCTGCTGCAGAAAGTGTTCATGGGTCATGACATTTTATTGAGACTATTAGTTGGTGTAGTGGGTATGAACATGAGTCAAAGAGTTAAATTCAATTTAGTTTATTTGATTAGCCTAAAAATTGTTTTTGAATGCAATACACAAAAATGATATAGAAACTCAGCAGGTCATGCAATATCTATAGGAAGTCAAAGGTAATCAATGTTTCAGGCCTGAGCCCTTCGTTAGGAATCTTGAAAACCAGATAGATGCTATTGTTTTTTGAAGCTGTAGTTGGGGAACAGCCAACCATGTGTGAATTTTTTCTGAGTATTTATTCTGTTCCTTGTTGATTTTCTTACTGCTACACTCTTTCCATATAACCTTTGAAGAACTTGTAAGCAAGGGATGGCAAACAACACTCAGCATGTCACACAGCATCAATAGGACTATAAGAAGTAAAAGATTTGAGCCCTTTGTCAAGGTATGAGCAAAAAGCAGACAGGTGTCTAAATAAAGAGGTGGGGAGAGGAGAGGGATAAGTACAAGCTGGCAGGTACGAGCTCATAAGTGGATATGGGTTGGAGGGGAGAAGAGAAAAAAGCTGAGCAGTGATAGGGAGGTGCTCTGCAGTTTATTCAGGTGGCTGCCTGCTTTTTGAATGAATCACTGAGCTCTCCCTCACCCATCACTGTTTAGCTTTTTTTTCTTCTCCCCTACAACCCATATCCACCTATGACCTCTTACATGTTCACCTGTTCTCCTCCCCTGCCCCTTCCTCCCTCCTATCCTCACCTTTTAAAGCCTGCCTGCTTTTTGTTCATACTGTGACGAAGGGGACAAGCCCAAAATACAGGTTACCCTTTACTTCTCATAGATGCTGCATAACACGCACAGTTTCTCCAGTACTGTTGTGTATTGCACTACAATCACAGCATATGCAGGCTTTCCTGTTTAACTCTATTGCATAATTCTTCATAAACTGTGATTCCATGTATTTCCCAATTTTAAGAGTTATAACTTTCAATTTAAATGCTAGTGACTGGTTGGAACTTCAAACCACAGCTTGTTACTTTGATGGACAATAGTTAATGTGCAAGTTGACACATACTTCCTCAAAAGTAAGAATTTCGTATTGAGGTTATTTTGTAGTTCACTCTAATGTTTAAAATTGTGCACATTTCAAGGCCAGTGGTATGTTCCTATCAGAGACTATTAATCTGCAGAATTTATTAAAGTTTTGGCTTTGCTTCAGATCAGAAAATAGATTTACAGCTCAATGCACATTTCCATCTAAAATGAATTTTATTGTGTTTGTACAATGAAAACAATGCTAACAGTTTTCTTTCTCATTTCCATTTGTGCTGAGGCCATTTTTTGCAACACTTCTTTCCATCACCAACTCAATATCAAGGGCTCTCAGTTGCTTCAGGAAGCCACGATTTGGTAAAATGCACCGGTGCTTAAGTACTTCTTCAACTGCATCCACCACTGTCATGTTCTTGTAGATCATCAGGTAAGCCAGCACAAGTGAGGCTGACCGGCTCCGACCCCTCGCACAGTGGACCAAAACCTTGGCTGAAAAGGCAAAGTTACAGTTTACTTTTGACAACAATTTTTTTCAAAACAAAAAAAAACTTCTACAACTTCCATGCCCTGGGAGCTGGTGAGATGCAATGAAATCTGGAAGAATACAGTGGTTTATACACTGTGAACTGCAAGTAATATTGGATGTGGAAGCCTGCAATTTAAACTGCAGCTTGATCACATTGGTTACCTCTGAACAATTAACTTGCAGTCATTAATGGTGTAGGACCATGTTACAACAGAATAGCCCAGTTGATCAAAGTCGCCACATCCAGAGCTGCCAGAGCATCTGACCCAACTGGTGTGACATCCAGGGGACCAATACTGAACTGTTATGGAAACCAGAAACTTTCTTCACAATTTGCTGAACATTGGCAACAGTTGATTCATAATGCAGACTTCCAGGATTTGTGGTGTTTTGCCTTTGTTTCAACAAAGCTATTATTCAAAAAAAACTTCCTGGCAAAACACTTTCTGTGAAAGTTGGAGTAAACCACCAGAAACACGAGGGCAAAGTTTGGCAACGAAACAGGCATCTGAAGTTAATAAAATATGACTGATATCAGCAATATGGTGAGTCTTGAAATATGAATATCAAATACCAGCAAGTTACATTTATAGCAGAATCTGAACTAATGCTCCATGTAAGTTGATTCAAACCTGGTAAACTGGAGGGAATTATGATCTAGGGAAATGTAAATGATATTACTGCCCTTAAAAGCTTCCATCTGAATGCACCTGTTACAGAAAGATATTTTTAATACCTTGTACTGTAATGTAGGTGCTCCAGCTACCATTGTAGCAGAATCAAAGGGCTGTTGAAATATCAGTGCTGCTGTAGCTACTCTGTTGCATAGCTCCCACCCCAGAACCGGCAAGAGGAGGCTAAACTTCTGGTGCCATTACCGTCCACAACGTCGTCTATACGTTCGCGGGTCACGGCAAGGGCTGATCAAGGTCAAGATGAGCGGGATTTAGTCAGTCAATCGTAAATGTCTCTGGATCCCCCCAAATGTCCAGTATACAAGTTGTATGACTGTTTTATAGAGGTCTGAAGAGGCTCTCATACGGCCTCTGTAAGGGTGGCCCTTCTGCACCTCTATGCACTATCCTGGAGTTCCTTTGGGACGAAGAGTGTTGTTGTTCCATGCCTTAACATTGGAGCTGGGGCCAATTTTCCAAGCCGCTTCCGCAGTCTGCCTGAGTCTTCATGCGGTGGCACCTCCTGACTGTGTGCTGCAGACACAAATTCCCCAGGTACAATGAGCAGGCTCCATAAACCAACTCAGCTGGAGAGGAGTTGAACTCCTCCTTGGATGCTGTTCTTATTCCCAGGAGGATTCAGGGCAGCTCATTAGCCCAATCAGGTCCCTGGATCCAGGCCATCAGTGCAGCCTTCATGTGCCTATGGAACTGCTTCACCAGGCTATAGAACTGGGTGGTGGGCTGTTGTATGGTGGAGCTGCATTCCCAGCAGTCACCACAAAATGCTGAGGAAAACTGTGGGCCTCTGTCGGAGGTGACGTATGTGGGTAGGCCGAACAAAGATACCCAAGAAGAAATAAAAGCTCTGGTGCATGAATTGGTTAATGAGTCTGTCATAGGAACCGCTTAACAAGTACTTCAATCCTTGTGACACCAGAAGTGAGTCGACAATGTGGATATGCACATGGTCGAATCTACGCTGTGGTGGCTGGAAAGGCTGAAGCGGTGCCTTCATGTGCTTTTGCAGATCGGCAGTCCGTGCATGTCTTTGCCCAGTATGTGAACTGTTTTATGAGTCCATGCCATACAAACTTGTCAGCAGTCAGAAAGACTTGTCAGCAGTCGCTCAAATGAAGGGGTGGGACAGAACATGAATGGCATTGAAAATGCAACTTCTCCACGCAGCAGAGACGATAGGGCAAGGCTGACCTGTGGAAACATTGCACAGGAGAGTGGTACCTTGTATCCCAAAGGCTACATCCTCGAGTTGCAGGCTCGTGACAGCAGTTTTATAAGCTGGGAGTTTGTAATCCCTGCGCTGAGCTTTGGCGAGC
This sequence comes from Narcine bancroftii, assembly GCF_036971445.1. Lineage (NCBI taxonomy): Eukaryota > Metazoa > Chordata > Chondrichthyes > Torpediniformes > Narcinidae > Narcine > Narcine bancroftii. The sequence goes on along the minus strand of NC_091474.1, from coordinate 71,337,600 downwards.
ACCATGTTGTCTACGCCCGGTCAGAAGCCACATACTGCTTGAATGGAGGAGCGGGGCAGGGTATAAGTCATCACGTTACTGTTATCAGAGATTTGTTTAATCATAGTTGTAAGATAGGTGGCATTGCTGGCAGGCTAACCAGGGATCTGATGCCTTCATGAAGGCTAATGCTACCCGTTTTTGGTCAGTAAAAACTGCGGTCACTGCCTTCCAAAAAAATAACAAGTCTCTGACCACTAAATATAGTGCCAGCAGTTCCCTATCGAATATGCTGTATTTTGTTTCCTGAGGGCAGAGGTGCCTACTAAAAAACTACTAGAGGCTTCCATTTTCCATTGGTGCACAGTTCCAAGACCCCGCCTACTGCCGCATTGGACGCATCTATCATCAAGGCGGTTAGTGCATCCATTTGTGGATGGACCAGCAATGTTGCCTTCGCTAGAGCACCTTTGGTCTGCTGGAATGCTACCGTCGTCTCCTTCGTCCACTTGAATTCTTTGGCACCGCTGGACACGAGGTCAAAGGGGCTTCATAATATGAGTTACAAAAGAAATTGAACATTCCCCAAATTTCTGGAGTCCTTTGATAGTATCGGGCCTTGCGAATTTGAGGATAGCTTCCACCTGCTAGGTAATGGAACGACACCCCAGATGCTGATCGGATGTCCAAAGAACTCAATGGAGGACTGCCCAAATTTCCACTTGGCATGGTTCACAATTTGCTGAAACTCATGTAGACGGCAACAGAGAAAACACAGATGCTGCAGATGGTCTTTGTGGGAGTGGCTGGCGATGAGTATGTCCTCCAAGTATATGAAAAGGAAGTCCATGACTCACCCCATTAATCGCTGGAATGTTTGTGCTGCATTTTTGAGTCTCAAAAAGTGTTATGATGGCGGACCTGGGCACATCCTCCGGGTTTACAGATATTTGGTGGTACCCACGCACTGTCAATTTTCGAAAGTACCCTGGCCCCATGCAAAGTCCTATATATGGGGGACAGAGTAGCAATCTGCAGTGGTAGCGACGTTGAGACACCGGTAATCCCCAGCCTCCCGTGGCTTTGGGCACCGTGTAACGGGGAAGCCCATGGGCTACTAGACCTGCGTATGATTCCAAATTTCTCCAATTTGTGGAACTCTTGCAAGCTGCAACTTGTCGGGTGTCAAGCTTGGGTGTGTAGAGGAGGACCTTGGGTAAGGATGTGGTGTGCAATGCCATGTTTGTGTGTGGTAATGGAGAAATGGGGAGTGACAATGTCCGGATAGTCCGCAAGAAGTTCGGCGAATTGGTTGTTCAAGAACACCACAGTGTCTTTGTGCGGGGCGAGTAGTTTGATTTTTCCAAGGCAGAAAGTCTGGAACATGTTCACCAACAAACGACCTTTTAAGTGGGTTCTGAGGAAGTCGACACCCAGCAATGGCCGGGACACAGCAGCAAGAATGAACTTCCATGTGAACTTATTGTTGCCGAATTTCAGGGGTATAGACCGTGTGCTGTACGTACAAATCAAACTGTTATTCACTGCAGTGAGTGCTGGACCCATGTTCCTGGAACGGGTGTCAAAGCCTGAAGGAGGAAGGACACTATCCTCCCCACCCGTGTCGACTAGAAATTTGCACTGGGAGAGTACATCCCAGTTGTAGAGTAGTCTGTTACATTGGCCAGCAGCCATAGCCATTAGTGACGACTGGTCATGGTGTTTTCTCGGAAAAGTTCAAGGGAGTTGGCAGTGGCGAGCTCCAGAACCCCAGCGTTAATGGTAAAATCACCAGGTGGTTGTCAAGGAGTCATGCTTGTCCGAGGGAGCGTGCACCCTCATCGCTGGTACTTGTGGAGCCTGGGCCTTTGGATGTGATGAAGCAGTATTTTCTGGGGGCCTTGCGCCTTGCTGTTTCGCACACCACAGAATGCCTGAACTGGCGGCCACTGTTCGAGGTTGTCAATGTCCTTGTCAGCATACATGAGGCGGATGTCTTCTGGCATATGCTTTAAAAACTGCTCGAAGAGCAAGCAAGGCCCACAGCTGTCTGGCAGTGCCATCATGTCGTTCATTAACTCCAAATGGGCACGATCCCCCAGGTCATCGATATGGAGGAGCTGTGCAGCTCGCTCACACTGTGAGAGACCATAAATCTGGAGAAGGAGGGCTATTAGTGGTTTGTACTTGCCGAGAGCTGGTGGGTCCTGAAGGAAATCCACTACTTGACCAGCCGTGTCCTGGTCGAGGGTGCTTACCACATAATAGTACTTAGTGGTGTCCACTTCTATCTTGCAAATGTGGAACTACGCCTCAGCCTGGTTGAACCAAACTTCAGTTTGACCAAAACTGCTGCGTTGTCCATGTTGGGTCCAACATCAGTTTGGGCCCGTCGGGGTCATCACTGTAGCAACTGTGTTGCAGTGTGAAATGAAGAACGAGAAAATGATTGGACGTAGTTGAGTTATTTACACAGTCACATGCAGCTTTTTAAAACCCCACAGGTCATCGCATTGTGATATCGCAACATCACTTGGAACCTCCCGAGCTGGTTCATTTAAGATTCCGGTGAGCTGCTGCACTACTATTAATATCAGGTTCTACTTCTGTTGACTCAGAGTAACCTGTACATGTCATCTTTTTCAGTAATATGCCAACATAAATTACCTCCAGGGTAGTATAATCTCTTAATGGATCCTGGTGTAAAATACATTAATGGATATTTACAGGTTGCATAACTAGTTCCAAGATCCCCAGTGGAGTACTGTTACATTAGATACTGTCATGGATTATCATATTAAATGGGAAATCTGAATAAATCTGCCTGTTCAATATTGGACTTTGGATCACAATGGATTTGATTGAGAATTGTGGTTTGGACAGAGATCGAAGTATCTCATAGTATAAGTTGCATAAATGACAAAGAAATTGATGAAATTTTAGTGATGAAAATTGAATATCTGAACCGTTGTAAAACAGAAAACTGTGACAGCTCTTTGAACAAGCTTTCAGGCAGATGGTTCCAAGACACAATGTGTTGTAAAGAGAAACTGCTTTCCCTGTCCTCCCTCAGCTCTCACTGATATCTGACAGCAGTGCAACTCTTTTCTGTTTTTACTCAGAATTTATTGACATGAACAAGTCACAAAATTCATTGCTTTGTGGCAGGATCACTATGCAAACATTTATATGAATTACCTTACAGTCAAAGTAAGGCAGTGTCTCTCAAAAGCATTCATAATTTTAATGCCTTAGCTGAAAGTTCCCTGAGCTGTGCTCAAACAACCTTCCCCATCACTTCACAATAAATAATCTTTTTTTTAAATTGAATTTTAATTAAATGCTGGAGATAATCAGGAAGTCGGGAAGATCTGTGGAAAGAGAAGTAATTAATCTGTGTGGTCAGGCACAATTCCAATTCTATGTACAAGTTTACTGATGACACCACAGTTTTCAACAGAATCACAAATGCCAATGAGGAAGCATACAGGAGGGAGTTAGATCAGCTCGTTGAATGGTATCACACCAACAACCTTAGCAAAACCAAGGACATGATTGTGCACTTTGGGATAAAATCAGGAGAACATGATCCAGTCCTCATCGAGGGCTCACTAGTGAAGAGGATCAAGAACTTCACACTTCAAATTCCTGGATGTCAACATCTCTGAGGATCTGTCCTGGAGCCTCCATGTTGATGCAATCATGAAGAAGGCTCACCAGCGGCTATACTTTGTGAGGTGTTTGAGGAGATTCAATACGTCATCGAAGACTCTCATAGATTAAATTGTGGTGCGCTGTTAGACAGAATCAGACACACACAAGGTAAAGACTGAACAGGCTTTAATCCACAAAGACTTCCACAGAGCCAGGCTGACTGTGGCTGCAGCAACTCTGAGTGAGGCATCGGGAGGCCGGTGCAGGCTTATATCTTGGAGGATGATTGACACCCGTCCGGGTGAGGCTTGATCCATTCAGGCCGACTGATTGACAGCTGGCCGGGTGTTGTCTTGTCCCCTTACACTCCTGCAGGTACAGAGGTTGCCCCCTTGTAGTAGGCCAGTGGTGTACCACCACATCTACCCCCTTTAAAATTGTCCCGGGGGGCAGTAACAAGGAATTGCACCCACTATGTACATACAATATTTACAGGTTGAGACGATCCGGCGGCTGCCAGGGTCTCTGTGACCGTCGTAGGACTGGCTTCTAGTCACTGGTCAGAGGGGAAGTGGGGGGGGCTGGCAGCAGGGGTGTGTGTGACTGGTGTGGTGTCACATGGAGGGGTGGCCGGGTTCGACGTATGCGGGTAGTATTGGCTGGGTGGGGGGGCAGGTTCGTCTCCTAAGGCTGAAGCGGGCCCCTGGTGGCAAGGAGGCCCTGCGTGCCCCATAGCTGCCTGGGGACGGGAATGTATGCCAGGTCAGCGTCAACCTGGGTTGGAGGGTGGTGTGGTGTGGTGGGTGCTCCTGCTGGTGCCAGGTCCCTGGTTGAGACAGTGTCCTTCCTGCCACTGCCGAACCTAACGTAAGCGTAGTTATGGTTTGCATGAAGGAGGAAAACCTGCTCTACCAGGGCTTTGGCCTTGAGTGTCCGTACATGCCTACGCAGAAGCACTGGTCCCGGGGACGTGAGCCATGCTGGGAGTAACATTCCAGTTGCCAACCTCCTGGGGAATGAGAAGAGACGTTTGTGAGGGGTCTCGTTGGTAGCCGTGCACAACAGTGACCGAATGGCATGGAGTGCCTCGGGTAGGGTGGCCAGTACTCAACGGCCCACCCTTTTGACTGCCTTCCAGACCATCCCATTCTCGGGTTCCACTTACCCGTTGCCTCTCGGGTTATAGCTTGTCGTGCGACTGGTCACGATGCCCCTCGCCGTCAGGTACTGGCGCAGCTCGTCGCTCAGGAAACTAGACCCCCCGGTCACTGTGGATGAAGGTGGGGTAGCCAAACATGGTGAAAATCTGCCCCAAGGCCCTGATGACGGTGGCCATGGAGGTGTCCGGACAAGGGATGGCGAAAGGAAAGCATGAGTACTCATCCACTACAGTGAGGAAGTAGACGTTTCGGTTCGTAGAAGGCAGGGGCCCTTTGAAGTCCATGCCGAGACGCTCGAAAGGCCGAGTAGCCTTTACAACGTGGGTATGCGGTGGGAGGGGGGCGGAAGAAGCGGGGTTTACACTCTGCACATACCCGACAGGCCTTGGTCAGGTCCCTGACGTCTTTGATGGTGCACGGCAGATTTCGGGACTTAACGAAATAGTACAACTGGGTGACCCCCAGATAGCAGAGGGACTTGTGCAATGCCTTCAACCTGTCGTCATGCATAGACGCGCAGGTGCAAGAGAGGGCGTCGGGGGAGTCATTAAGCTTCCCGGGGCGGTACTGGATGTCGTACCTGTAGGTTGCCAGGTCGACTCTCCAGCGCAGGATCTTGTCGTTCTTGATCTTGCTCTTGTGGGTAGTGTTAATCATGAACGCCACAGCCCGCTAGTCTGTGAGGAGCGTGAATCTCCTGCCGGCCAGGTAGGATAAACTTATATAGGTGTACTGTAGAGAGCATTCTGGCTGGTTGCATCTCTGTCTAGTATGGATGTGTCAACTCTCAGGATAAGAAAAAAACCCAGAGGGTTATTAACTTGGCCTGTGACCTCACAGGCACCAGACTTCACTCCATCGAGGACATCTACCTGAAGCGGAGTCTTAAAAGGCAGCCTCTATCCTCAAAGACCCCCATCAGGATAAAGGTACAGGAACCTGAATCCGAGCACTTGGCGGTACAAGGACAGCTTCTTTCCCTCCGCCATCAGAATCCTGAATAATCAGTGAATCACAGACACTGCCTCACTCTTTCATGCACTCTTTATTTATTGTTGTAAGATGGTATATATAAATGTTTGCACTATGAAGCAATGACACCAAATTTCATGATTTATTCATGACAATAAACTCTGAATCTGATTCTTCTAACATTTCATGTTCAAAAAATAATCTGCTGGAGAAACTCAGGAGTTTAGAATTTAAAATGTGCCTTTCCTTTAAATTCTAACTGTAACTGTATAATTAAGTTGAGTAAAGCTTGGAAAGCAGCCACTAAGTTTTTAATTCTCACAACAATTTACTCAACTTAATTGTCAGGCATGGAGTCCCAAGTACTTAGACATCAACCCCAGCTCACCGACAGCTGCCGTGGAGGGGTGGCATTGGCGTACAATTTTCATGAACTATGTCGACAACTATAGGGACAAAATACCAAACAAGTACAGAACACTACTGGGCTGTGGGAGTTGCAACATTTTTGAATACATAGAAGGATGTGAAAATTTTGACTCAGCTATCTCTAAATTGAAAAGTTTCTATGTGAAGACTCCTAGTGAAGTTTTTGCCAAATTTTTACTGGCTGCCAGGCAGCAGAAGCCTGGAGAATCATGAGATGATTTCTTCAGGGAGTTGGAAAAGTTAAAGAGAAACTGTAATTTTTGAGATCATGGTGTGGAGCAGAGTGGAAACGAGGCAATGTGTGATGCGTTCATCGCTGGCACTGCTTCACCTGCAATATGCCAGCGTCTCTTAGAAAACAAAACATTGGATTACAGACTGCTTATAACCAAGCTTCTGCATTAGGCATAGGTCAACGCAATATTGATGCATACGCTACCCCGGCGGCCCATACAGCTGCAGTAGTGAACCCTGAACCATCACAGGTACCTCAGGTATGTGAGGAGAATTCTTTAGCAGGGCTGCCTGATCACCTTCCAGCTGCTCTTGAGAAACCAGCTGGAAGTGTTTCTTCTGTGGTTTCTCTTACCATTCACAAGATAACTAATCAACAGGTGAGGCTACTTGTTATAAATGTGCCAAGAAGGGACATTATGTCTGGATGTGCAAATCCATGGCCTCACCAAGCTCAGAAGCAACGGTGGTCAATTCTCAGGTACTGGCTACACTTACTAATGTACTCAAGCCGCAACCTTTGTGACTGTGAATGGTAAAAGGTAAAGTGCTCTGTTGGATTCATGCAGCACTGAGCGTTACATCAGCAAGAAAGTCATGCGGGACCTAAAACTAAAGGTTCATCCATCCAGTAAAGACATTACTATGGGTCAGAAAACTTTAAACTCTAATTCCCAAGGATATGTTTTTGACCTAACTCTTAGTCTTATTAGCCAGTCATACACTGCCACACGACTTGGTGTACTGAAGGCTTATGTTCTGAATTAATACTTGGCCAGGACTTCCAGTGTCAGCATCTGAGTGTGAAATTTGAATATAGAGGACCCTTGTCTGAGCTAACTGTGAATGGTGCAGATCATGACTGTGTATTGATAACAGCAAAAATAGAAGAGCCATCCCTTTTTCCAAACTTATCATCAAGCTGTAAAGCAACTGCTGCCAAATCAAGATGCTTTAGCAAAGATGATCAGGACTTCAATGCAGAGGAAATTCCCCAATTGCTTTCTGACGGCAGAATTGAGACATGTATATCACCATGGCAAGCCCAAGTGGTAGGGTGAAGGATCCTACCCACCGACACAAGAAGCAAATATGTGTGAATTATTCACAGTTGGTCAATACACAGAAATGGATGCTTAGCCCTTGCCAAGAATTGACAAAATTGTGTGCAAACTTGCAAAATATAGTGTGTTCTCTACCTTTGACCTGAAAAGTGCCTACGACCAAGTGACACTGAAAGAGTCAGATAAGAAGTTTACAGATCTCAAAGCCAATAGATGTTTATACCAATTTTGCAGGGATTCCATTTGGAGTCACAAATGGGGGGTAGCTGCCTTCCAGCGAGCTATGGACAAGTTAGAGTAGAAGAACTGCAAGATGCCTTCCTTTTCTGTGATAATATCACTCTTGGTGGACATACACAAGAGGGACATGATCAAAATGTAAATAAATTCCTGAAGACCATCAGTCAGAGACTCCTAAGACTGTGGAGTCTGTGAATCCCATTAATGTCCTCAGTTACCATGTGGGGGAAGGGTATAATTAAGCCAGATCCTGAGTGACCATCAACCACAAGAGCTTCCTCTACCAGAACATTTGTGACCTTAAAAAGGGTGCTTGGGGTCTTTGTTTATGATGCCAAATGGATTCATGGGTTTTCTAACAAGATTGAACTGATGGTAAATTCCAATGGAGGAAAAGGCCCTGAACACCTTTAACTTACTAAAGAGAGAGAGTTGGAGGAAGCCACCCTGCACTCGGTGGAGGAAAACCTACCCTTTGAGTGTGACGCATCTGATGGAGCTATTTCTGCTGTTCTTAACGAAGGAGGGCAGCCTATTGCATTCATGTCAAAGACGCTAAAAAGGAAGTGGCGTGCACGACCACATTGTAGAGAAAAAAGCGACTGCCATCATTTAGACAGTGCACAATTGGAGCCACTTTCTGGCACAGCGGCACTTCAGCTTGGTTACTGATCAGAGCTCAGTGGCAGTGAAATGTTTGACAGTAAAAAGCAAACAAAGATAAAGAAAAAGGACACAAAGAATCAAGAATGGAGGCTGGAACTTGCAGCATTTTAGTTACATAATAAAGTACCGCCCTGGAAAGCGAACATGGTCCCTGACACATTTAGTCAGGTTTAAACTTGTCAAGCCTTTACCACCTCTATACTCGCTGACATTCACAACGGACTTTGTCATCCCGTAATAACTCGGCTTCTGCATTCAGCAAAGAATTTCCCCTTTTCTACAGATGATGTCAAGACGTGTGCTTCATGCAGGGTCTGTGCTGAACTAAAGCCTCAGTTCTACCATCCACCAGGAGGGACGCTTATCAAAGCAACTAAACCTATGGAGTGGCTTCGTATTGATTTCAAGGGCCTCTTACTTACAGCTTCGTGTAACCCATATCTACTTACAATAGTTGATGAAAAATTGCATTTCCATGTCCCAATAGGCATACTACAACAGTGACCAGATGCCTGGATCTGCTGTTTAGCCTATGCAGAATGCCAAATTACATACACTCTGATCGAGGCACTATCTTTGTGTCTAAAGATCTGAAAGATTCTCTCTCCCAGAAGGGAGTTGCCACAAGTCATACTAACCCATACCACCCAATTGGGAATGGACAGGTAGAGAGGTTAAACTGCATTATATAAAAGGCAGTCTGTTTGGCCCTTAGATCATGGAAACAGTTTGAGAAGCATTGGGAACTGGTGGTTCCCGAGTTACTGCACTCCTAAAGATCGCTGTTGTATACAACAAATACTATGCCCCATAAATATTTTTATTTTGCATTCCAATGCCGTTCATCCCATGAAAATTCACTGCTCTCCTGGCTAATGAACCCTGGACCCATCCTACTCAGAAGGTTTGTGAGTCCACTGGGTCTGTTCGTGACTTGTCCAGAAGCCCAGGCAATCCCCACATCTCCTATTGTGGAACAAGGTAAAAGAAATCTGGTGGCACCATTACTGGAGGAGGAGGAGGAAGATACGTCATGTCTGAATGTGGAGGAGGATGAAACAGGAGCTCCACAAGATCTAAGGAGATCCGGTAATGCATCAAAACCTCCCGATCGATATGGTTGGGAGTAGTCCCGTAAAGTGTAGCTTGATACTGCTCGTGTTTTTTTTAGAGTGAAGAGTGTAATATTACAAAGTTATTCTTAATTGTTAATGAGCGTGTTTAGTTGATCATGGCTGCCACCGCTCCTTTTTAGGAACTTAGAATTTAGAACATGCCTTTCCTTTAATTTCTAACAGTAATTGTACAATTAAGTTGAGAAAAGCTTGGAAAGCAGCCACCAAGTTTTCCATTCTCACAAAAATTATTTTGTTTTCATTGTGAGTAATTTTTCTCCTTTTTTACTTTTTTTTAAAATATTGTGTCATTTTAATGACTCACATCATTTTTGGTGCATTTCCAGATTTGAAGATGCCTTCCCTGACCTGAAATACATCTTTGTATTTTTATTTATTTGTGGTCACATCAGTGCAGCCCACCTTTCAACTACTGACACACCATCTGGCCATGCTTGGTAAAAGGTTGCCCGCCTCTCATCCCCCTGTGCTCCAAGGAATAAATTCCTCGCTGCTCAATCTCTCCCTGTTGCTCAGGTCCCCAAGAACTGGCAACATCCTCATCAATTAATCCCATGTCAGTTCCCAGGAAGTGAATGGAGGTTAAATATTTGCACAGTGTAAGTGTGGTGAAGTCAGCTGAAGGAGGGAGAGGTGATACAGGTGCTGCTTGCGATCAAGAGGTTTTTGTGTATCAACTGCTTTGGTCCCTCCAGAACATCTTTCTTTCTCGTCCAGGTTCATCCCACTTGTATCCACCATTTATCTGAAACACTCCCCACACATTAGGATGAGTCTGATGCCCTCTGTCACTTTCACAATTTCCAGTTTTCTGTTTCCATGACAATAAATGACCAATAGCCCTTTGCTGCTGCTTTAGAACAATGTGCTGTTTCATTATCCTTGAAGAGGGCCAAATAACTTTGAAATGTTTAATTTTAGGGGAGACACGTGATGGAGTAGTGGCTGGTCAGGTGGAACCAGCCCTTTCCAGAGAAAAGAAAAAAAAAGTGTGAAAAAGCAGAGTTCAATAAACATAAAATACAGGAAGAGAAAGATAAAATTACAGAGAGGAGACAGAAAATGGCACCCAAAAGAGAAAAAATAAGAAAAACAGAGAAAAGGGAAGAAGGAAAATCAGTGGAGAAGAAAGAAGAAGGTCTTACCTGCAGGTCGGAGCAGAGAGCCACCGTGGAGAGGAGCAGCCGATCTCCGGTGTTGGTGAGTCCCCAGAGGACCGGTGTCCTCCCGACCAGCGGACTTAAAAAATGGCTCTCAGAGCCAAGAAGAGGTGCGCAACTGTGCATGCGCGAAGAGTTGCGCATGCACAGTGCACAAGTAAAAGAAAAGCTCAACGCCGATGGGAGAGGGACTCAGCTGAGAGACGCCCAGTATCGGGGCATTCGGCTGGGGGAAGTAAAGAAGAACGGTGAGAAAGAGAACGAAGGGTGGGAAGAGGATGAGTGACAACGGGGCAACCGGCATGGGGACAACCTGCGGCAGGAGACCCAGCAGCGAGTCGGCCTGCAGCAGGGGGCCCAACAACGGGTCAGCCTGCAGCGGGAGGCCCAACAACAGGTCGGCCTGCAGCGGGAGGCCCAACAATAGGTCGACCTGCAGTGGGAGGCCCAACAACAGGAGACACAGCAGCTGTAAGCCCAGCAAGGATATAGAAGCAGCTCACCAGAGAAGGATGAAGATACAAAGATACAGAGAAGAGAAGAAGATGACATAGACATAGATACAGACACAGAAGAAGAGGAGGAAGAAGACCAGGAATTTCAAAGGAAAGAAGAAGGTAAAATAGGACAAAATTTACATTGAAGCCTTTTTCGAAGAACAAATGAGGTCATTAAAAGAATGGCTATTATTAGAATTTAGTTCAAAAGAAAAATGAAAGGAGCTGAAGACAGAATGCAAAGCTTAGAGTTGGTCATAACTGAAATAGGGAAAAGAGTAAAAAATGTGGAGGAACGAGAAGCTGCTGTAGAAATGGAGATAAATGATTTAAGAGGGAAGTCGGAAGAGAGTGAAAAAAATTAAAGAGACACAAGATTTATTGTTACAAAAAATTGACATATTGGAAAATTACAGTTGGCGAAACAACATAAAAATAGTGGGCCTGAAAGGCAAAGAAGGGTCAGATATGAAGAAATTTATAAAAGGATGGATCACGAAGGTGCTGGGAATAACAGACTCACATGAAGAAATAGAAATCGAAAGGGCGCATAGAGTACCGAAACTGCCACCACATCAAAAACCAAGATACATATTGGTAAAATTTCTAAGACATACGACAAGAAAACATACTGGAGCAGGCAAGAAAGAAGGTTAGAGAAGATAATAAGCCGTTGGAATATAAGGGACAAAAAATATTTTTTTACCCAGACATAAGCTTAAACTTTTAAAAAAGTGGAAGGAATTTAACACGGCGAAAACAGTCTTATGGAAGAAAGGGTATGACTTTATATTAAGACATCCAGCGGTACTCAAAGTATTCATTCCTGGGGAACGGAATAGACTGTTCTCAGATCCAAAGAAAGCCCAAGAATTTGCTGAACATTTGCAGGATAAGAGAAGAGAGGAGGAGTGACAAGAAGGATGACCGGCAAGAAAATATACAAAAATATATAATAAATATAAAGTAATGATCATGTATACATAAAGATTTAAAGATGGATAAGAGAAGGGGAAGAAGGAGAAAAAAAAGAGTGCTTTGTTATAAGTATAGGAAAATAGTGTTCTCTGGGGGGGGACTGGGGGGTGGGAGAATAATGGTCACTGCGAAATCGGTTGACGCTTGCAAGTAAATTCACAAACCGAATGGAAAGGGGAGTTGTGGTTGCCGTCAAGGGACAGGAGGGAATCCAAGGAGGGGAGGTTCATTTGGGATTAAAGGGTTATTGCTTGTGGGGATTGTTGGGGCATTTCATGTCTTAAATGCATTGTCATTTATTGAGATTAAAAAGGAAAACTTAAAAAACAGTAATGGAAAAAAGGGGATGGAGGTGGTGAAGAGGCGGAAAAGAAGTGAAAATAAAGATATAAGATGGCCACGTTGGACTAAATGACTATAAACATAAAGGGAATATATAACCAAGTTTAAGTGTATCCCATTGGGAAAAAAAATTACATATAATTTAAAAGACAAAGTTATAATGATTGGGGAAACCTGGGAATCATATATGGAATACGGCAGAAAGAGCAGGCCTAGGACCACCACCACCTAAAATGATAAGAAGATGAACACAATCAGATTTAATGTGAATAAGTAGATGATACATCTTTTTTGTTTGTATTCCTTTTGTATAAAGATATTGTTTTTTGTATTTTATATGTTCAATATTTACTGTTTTTGGAGGGGGGGTGGGAAGGGGGAAAGGAGGGATGGGAGAAAAAAAGAGAAAATGTCACTGTGAATATTTAAAGAGATGGTTGATATGGTTCATAGTGCGATAAATAAAGAATTACAAAAAAAAACCAAAAAAAAAGATATGTTTAATTTTAACTGTGCCATTAAATTATTTCTGTTCCATTTTCCATTTTGAAGTTGGGAAGTTAGCTGAGGACAACTGGTGGAAAGATACGTAACAATAATTTTGTTCCCCAAGGTTCGTGCGATTTTCACTGTGGCCAAAAATGTCTGGTCTTACTTACAGCCAGGTGTGTTTAGAGCTCTATCAATGTACTGGGCTGCAGGATAGAAGAAGTCGCTCAGATTGAAACTTGGCAGGTCTTCAGCTTCCACACCGTAGTAATCAATGGGCATATCTCTATAGTATTCATCTCCTGTATCCACATTCCAACGACCATGGGCTGCATTTAGGATGTGAGTGAACCCCATCTTTTCCACTGTATACCGGTCCAATGCTGTCACTCTATGATCAAATATAAAACTAAGAAGCCAAGGTGGAAGATATTCAAGCTTTTAAATGTTTTAAATTTAGACATAAAGCATGGTGACTGGCCCTTTCAGCCCACGAGCCCGTGCCACTCAATTGACCTATAACCCCAGTACATTTTGAAGGGTGAGAGGAAACCAGAGCACCTGGGGGAAACCCAAGATTAAAGCCTCCCAAGTAACACCAGTGAATGTTCTTGTGAGAATATTGGTGCCCCTCCAATACAGATGAAATCTGTCCTTGTTCATTCCGCTTGTCCTGAAAGGGCCCACACTCCTGAACCAACTCTTTGTGATGCATTTAACTGCACTATTGTCCTATTTTTGGCCTCACTGGCATATGCCACAAGGAGTAATCGTGAGATTACAATCCCAGAGTTCCCACTCTTCAACTTATTACCAAACTCCCCAAATTCTTTCTGCACAGCCTCATCTCTCCTGCTCATGTCTATGGTAGATGCAGGAAAATGCCATTGAGGCAAAAGATCATCCATCATCTCACAGTCCACATAAAGAAAGTCACCAAGTCCCAAGTCAGATGATGCCAGTCTGTGAGATGTTAAACAATTTTCAGTTATTCACTTAGTGAAAATTAAGTTTCTTTCATGCATTTATTAGCAACATCAGTTGAATCCCAGTGGAGGTTAATGTGGAACTTACTCATCTCCTATGTAAATGCCAGGCCAAACTTCATTGACATGGGTGAATTTTGTGGAACCTTTCCAGAATAGTCGCTCCAGTTCAAATGCTCCTGGTGTAACATAATCGCTGTTGGGATCCACCTTCACCATGGCGTAGGGATTTGTCTTGTTACGGGTCTTGGAACTGCCAGAAAGCATCCTATTAGGGGGAAGGAGGTTCTTTGAATATCCTGAGGGTCTGGTACAAAATATTACAGAAATCTAGACAAAATCTGAGCATTTAACTCATGAACTCACAGCGAATCTATTTTCTAAAATAGCATCTATTATGTGATTGCAGGTGGTTCTATGGGCATTGGTCATCAAGAAAATCGTTACGACATTTACATAATTAATTCACTCTTACAATTTCTTGTTCAGCAAAAGACGAGAAAGTGAGAAACACTCAACAGGCAGGTGACCTCAGTGGGGACACAAACAGTCAATATGTCCAGTCACCAACCTCTGTTGGACCGTAAAAATTAGAAGAGGAGAGAAAGAAGGGAATGTCTGTAATGGAAAGCAGAACAAAGTGGCCAACAGGATAAAAGTATAAATCAATACAAAAGTAAATCCACACCTGTGATTAAAAAGGCACGTGGGCTGCTGGCGACTGTGGTCAAAGGACTCACACCAGGCTGTGGACTGGCTTGAGTCTGGCTAAAGGGGTACCAGGTATTGGAACAGGGATATGAGAGGTTGCTGGAGGCTTACTAATTATGTCAGAAGTAGGCACTTGGACCTTGGCCTGCTGATGGTTTGATCTGAAGACTGTGTGGCTGCAATAGGGCTGGAGGTGAATCCATGGGACACTCAGTGACTCTGGGGAGACTCTCTTTTGCTTCCCTTTCTCTGACTGAAAGGGGTGCCAGGCAATTTCTGCTGATGGTGAATCTTGGCGGTAGTCCAAAGGAAATTTTGTGCAATGTCACATTTTCTGGTTTATTTCCTGACATTAAAATAATATTGGATCTTAGGGTCTTTCGTGAAATCAATAAGCACAGCACGATGTCCTAGGGTTGTAATGTGTCTGTAGGAAGCCAAGGTGCTGTTCCTCAAGGCATGTAGGGCAGAGCAGGGGAAGGTGGGAGTGGGATAAAGAATTAGTGATGGGCGACTGGAAACTCACACTTGCCCCTGCAGACTGACGGGAGCTGTTATGCAAAACAATCTCCCATCGTGTATCCAGCTTTCCCAATGTGGAGGAGACACCAAAAGCAGATCAATGATCCAGAGGAAAAGCCAGTAAATCACTGACTCAACAGAACCCCTGGATGGTGGGAGGGAAGAGGTAATAGTGCAAGTACAGCACCTCCTGCAGGTGAAGAGTGGTCAGGAGTAATGCAAGAGCAGACTGGGGAACTGGAGAGCCAGCGAACTGCCCCAAGGCTAACTCCCCTCACCTGGAATATTTGGTGTTAAGATGCTGACTCACCTACTTCCTGAGGGAATTCACCTCTGTTGTCTACATTTCCGCACAGGCAGGCATGGAACTATCACTGGAGGATCGACACACCAGGATTAGTTAATACCGTATGGCATACCTCAATCATTGCCAGGGACTTCAATCAGGCCATCTTAAAGAAAGAGCTTCTAAATGACTACCACCACATATGCAACACTAAGGGATGAAACACCCATGACCTTTGCTACACTACCGTAAAGAATGCCTGCACTTCGGAAAGTCAGACTGCCTGACTTTGCTTCTCCTTCCTGCATACAGACAGAAAGTGTACCAGAAGAGAAGACTGTGGAGAGCTGGTCTGACAGAGCAGACTGGCCCATGCGGACATGAACAAATGGCCACCAGGAAATGTGTGGATGAGCATATCCTGACTGAGTCTATGTAGGTGTCCCCTAATCAGAATTAAAATTAGAATTCAGTTTATTGACGTGAACATGTATCATGAAATTTGTTGTTTTTTAGCAGCAGTGTGGTGCAGAAAAAGTGCAAAATTACTATAAATTACAATTCCGTAAGAACAAGATGTTTTATAAAATTAGTGCAATAAAAGAGAAAAAGTGAAGTAGTGTCCGAAGGTTAATATTTGTTCTGAAATCTGATGGCGGAGCGGAAGAAGCTGTTTTCATAAACACCTGTAGAAATTTGCAAGTCTTTGGTGACACACCAAATCTCTTCAAACTTCATGCTTAATCCAGGAGATCAATAACCAATTGAAGACTAGATTGAGTGATTCAGAATCACACAAGAAGCCCATGTATAGTCTATAGAAGGCCATTGATATCTCAAAAAGACAATTGCAGACAACGCTGGAGTCTTCGACGGTTGCTCAGAAGCTGTGGCAAAGCTTGCAAGCCATCACTTCCTTCATAGTGAAAGCAGTTAGCATCAGGAATTGAAATACATCATTGCTAGAAGAGTTCATTGCCTTCCAAAGTCTCTTTGAAAGGGAATGCACCCTCATAAATCCCCAAACCTCCCGGTCACCAAAGCCAACATAAGAACAACCTTCAAGGGGGTGAAATGTCAGAAATCATCTAGCCCAGAAAAGTGGACTTGGACCAGATATTTTAAACTGCAAGGATTAACTAGCTGGAGATTTCGCCAAAAATTTCAACACTCGCTGCTGCAGACTAGGATTCCCACCTGCTATTATATCAGTGCCCAAGAAGAGCAGGTTGTTCTGCGTCAACAACAGCTGATCAGTGGCACTGACGTCCATTGTGTGGAAGGGAACATGACTTTAATCAAGTAGACGCCAAGACAGAAGAGGGTGAGGGAGTAACTCACACTAAGTTGTTGGAATGTGATAAGGATGCGTCCTTGCATGTTTCCTGCTTTTCAATCTGTCTTGTAACCGTACTGTGCGAGAGGGAGTACATATCCTGTAGCAATTGATTAAAGACGTTTGTTTTGGGTTATAAAAGCTTGTTCTCTGCCTCATACGGGCAGAGTCTCTGTCGTGGACTCTCCAAGGTTAACCTTGTCAATAAACTCTTCTGAAACGATCTCCCGGGCTGTGTTTTCTAATTAAATAATTAGTGAGTCCCGAAGAAATTGGCGACAGAATCTGGCGCTGCGAGCAGGATCCTCGTTTGCAGGATCACGGACAGAAGTGAACAGGCGACGGCCCTGACCAAGAACCTAGCTGAAAGGGGGTGAGGCAGGCTCACACACCAAGACCCTTGTATAGAAGGGTGAGGTGAACGTCGAGACGTCCGCAAGGACGGAGTGAGACGCACGTCGAGACCTCTGCAAGGACGGAGTGAGACGATGATAAGACTTAGGTAAATTGAACTCTAAAGCAGCCTGGGGCAACTACGTGGAAGGAAGAGAAACTGGTGACGTGCATAAAGGTAGAAGAAAACTGTTGTCGCTTTGCTATCTCGTGTATCCTAATTCTGTTAAGTCCGTAGACAGATGGGAAATTGTCAGACTAAAGAGACAGAGCCCGGTCGAGCGGCTGGTTCCGTTCCCGGGATAAAGCCTAAGCCTGCCATGGGAAGACCTACGAAGGCAAGATTGAAACAACAACGCAAACTAAAGGAACTGGTAGGAGACCTGCTGCAGCCTCCGGGCTCGCCAGCAGACATCGTAATGAACAAAACGGGTAACTGGGACTATGCCATACCGTTCAGTAACGATCTCTAAGGATGGTACCAGGGAGACTGGCCATATGAGGGAACACTTGACTTAAAAGTAATATCCTACTTCAAAGATGACATTCAGTCAAGAGGAGGGGATCCGACATGGGATGTTAATTATTTTAGAGACTGTTTTATAGCCTGGACCAAGGTGGCAGGGTGCCACCAACCATGACCTAAACTGCCGCAGAGTAAATCGCCTTCAAGCCCCACAAACCAACTGCCTCCATATCCCGACCCGAACGCGAGGGCCCCCCAACCTGTCCTGCTGTATCCACGATTGCCCACAAACTATGACAGGAATGGATGAGATGATCTAATTCAGACCGCTGCCGCCTATGGCCACCAACAAGTGCCAGGAGCTGCCTTGCCAGTGGGGGCAGCGGCTGGTCCAATACTTCCACCCGTACCCGCTCCCGCAAGTGTCCCGTCTGCACCCCGGATGAGGCCCCGCCGCCCAGGGATCCCCCAGTGAGAGGGCACCTCCCGAGGATGGAGGAGGATGCTGAGGAAGAAGAAGGGGATCCCAGGATGCAGGTCCATACCCGGAGTCAGACCAAAGCTGGTCTACCTGATTCTACTACTCAATACCCTAGAGTTATGATAGGCAACACCCCAATCTTAAAACCCTGGATGCCACCTGAGGCACGGGATATGATCACTAGTGGCCCTGACCCTGTTAAGGCCCCCATTAGATTTCACCACTGGCTGGACCAGACCTGCCACCTTTACCATCCCCTACCAGGAGATGTCTGGTCATTACTTCAGGCTGCTTACGGCTCTCATTGGCAGGTGGTGAAAGAATCATTCACTGTACCGACTGGAGAGAATAGGGATTGGAGAACAGATAATGGGAATGAGTCCATGATCCACTGGTTGCAAAACAGGGGAAGAGAAGCCATCATGCGGAGTGCCAAAAGACACGGGGATATCAGAGAGGTCACCCACTGTCTCCAGAAAACGGGAGATGAAATGATGGAATTCGTAATTCGATTTAAAAACACCTGGGAGGAAAATGCTGGGGTGCCCCTACATGATAACCAGACCTTGGCGGTACAAACCTTCCTGAATTATATGCTGCCCCAAAATGCAAAAATGTATAAGATGAAGCAATTGGATTGTCAAGGAAAGAAATGGGCAGATACTATCACAGTATTGGCTAATATGGACAGGGAAGGACTGTTTACGCAAAAGGAAAAGTGAGCCGGACAGTTTTATATGCACATGAAGGGAGAAGAAAGAGGACGAGGTAGATCCCAAGATAAGGGTAACGATCAGTGCCACAACTGCGGGAAAAGGGGCCATTGGGCGCGGGAGTGTAGGTCAATCCCAAAGGAGAGGCTGGCAAAAGGAGGGTACCTGATGCCCGGAGGAATTCAGACCCCAGACAGGTTCATACTCTAACCCGAACTAGAACTGTGACACCTATGGCCAGTGATCCCAATTCTCTTTTCGACAACCGAACCCATAGGGGTGCTCAGAGGAACTGGTGATACAAGCTCCCCTCATTCAATTGTCCTCCAGCGGAGAGACCCAACCCATGATCAGTGTAAAATTGGGAGAGAGGGAGAGTATAATGTTGGTTGATACCGGAGCCACCATGTCCTCTGTACCCCCATCCTCGGGAGTGCCCCTTAGTTATAAGACAATTGGCATCATTGGGGTATCCAGTAGTCCCATGATAGATTTGCTTTCACAACCAATGACCCTAATGGTTGGAGACACCAAGATACAAGAAGAGCTTATTGTTTCGGCCACTACCCCTGTCCCCATATTAGGGAGACAGGCTCTGTGCAAAATGAATGCGACATTGTACTACACAGAGGAGGGAATGTTTATGGATTTGCCCACCTCTCACGCATATCAGCTCATCCACACAATGGCGGACGATGAACTTCATATGAACAGAGAACAGAGGCTAGAGACAAACCCCTTTCTCATACAATTAGGTTATTACAAAGGCCACAGGAATTTTCAGCCCTGCAGATGGTCACAACTTTGCAGAAACACGGGTGCTGTCCTGTAAATTGTGGCCAAGGTAAAGGACCTCCATGTGACATCTGGGTATTTTGCGCCCGGAGAGGAGGTCCCACATATAATGGGACAAGGAGACTTTGAGGAGGTAACTGTGGGACCGCAACTGTTTTTCGGACCAGAGGGTATAGGGGCACAGGCTGAATTAAGCCTGACCCAGACATCTCATTTCCAATTGCCACACACAGCCCCACAGGTCACCTTGGCAGGGCGTCGGCCTCATCAGCTGAAAGATGTGGGACAGATGGTCACGACTTTGCAGAAACACGATCGCTGGCTGCGTGAACCCCAACACCAGGCAGAAAGGGCTTGCGAGGCATATGCTGACTTACGGTTGAAAGAAGGAGACTTCAGTGTAGACATCCTCTTTCACTCCCCTGACACCAGTAGCAGTCGGCTGGGAAGGAAAATAGTGCCAGCGTCCTTCCGCCGAACCTGTCTGCCAGAGTCAATCCACTATAGATGGCCGGCTGCCCTAGCACACGTCTCTATGGAAGTGAGGGCACAGTCAAATATGCATGTGGGGTTTGTACATACTGCTCCGCTGCATAAGGTTACAGTGAGGGAGAGAGCACCCTTGCCAGCGGTAAAACAATATCGCCTTTCTCCAGCCGCTGCTGAAGGCATACGAGGCATCATAGAGGACCTGGAACGACAGGGAGTGCTTGTTCAAACACAAAGCCCCTGCAATATGCCGATCTTGCCCATACCAAAGAAGGACAAGAATGTCTGGAGATTTGTCCAGGACCTCAGGGCCATAAACAACATTGTGGTGCCAACTCCACCAGGGGTCCCAGACACTAACACCATCGTGGCGCCATACCTGCCACTGCCACAACCTTCTCTGTCATTGACCTGTGTTCTGCCTTCTTCTCCATACGACTTGCAAAAGAGAGCCAATACCTCTTCGCTTTTACCTATAAGGGCCAACAGTATACACGGACACGCCTTCCCCAGGGTATACGCAGCCGCTGTGCGAGGAGACCTGATGGAGCTCGCCCTACCCGGGGGTTCGACCCTTTTGCAATATGCGGACCACCTGCTAGTAGCCTCCCCCAACGATGCTGCATGAGTTGAAGATACCGTCACTTTGCTACAACTCCTCGCCTGCCGGGGCCACCGTGTCTCCATGCAGATAATAAAATTCTGCCAGAAGGAAGTAAAATATTTGGGATATATTTTACAGGAGGGAGAGCGAAGAGTGGGCCCAGAAAGAATAACAGCTGTATGCCAGATAAGCAAACCAACCACAACAAAGGGAATCCTGGCTTTCCTGGGCATGGTGGGATACTGCAGACAGTGGATACCAGAATATCGAGAAATGGATGCAGCACTAAGAGCAGTTACTGTGAAGGGAGAACCGGAGGAAGTGTAAGCCTTTCTGAATCTTAAACAGGCTCTGACTCAAGTCCTGTTCTGGGCCTCCCTAATTATGAGAAACTCCTCATGCTATTCGTAGCAGAGAAGAATGGATTTGCTTGTGGAGTGCTGGTGCAACAGCATGGAGGGTAGAGGCCTGAAGCCTACTACTCCACCAAACTCCCATTAACGATAATAGGGATTCCCCCATGTCTGCGGACAGTGGCAGAGATAGTAGAAAAATTGGTATCGCTGGTGCAGGATTGGCCATTCACGGTGGTCACGGATCACGCCGTACTACTGCTCCTCAACTCGACATCGACACAGCATTTCACCACAGCCTGAAGGACAAGATATGAGGTGGTACTGTTATCCTGACCCAATTACACTTACAAAGGATCGGGTTCTTACAACCCTGCCCATCTATTGCCTGAAACAGAAGAGGAAGACCACGAAGGACACAACTGCATGGCACTGACCGAGCTTGTGACCAGCCCAAGACCAGCCCAAGACCTGACCTAAAGACTGACCCAATAGAAGCAGATATCACCTTATACATTGATGGGTCTTCACACCGGCCCCGGGATAAGGTGCTATATGTGGGGTATGCCAGAGTAAATGATAACGAAACTATCGAAGCATATGCCCTACTGGAAGGCACCACCGCACAAATGGTGGAACTGTTCGCCTTAACTAGAGTGTGTGTATTGGCAGATGGAAAAAGAGCAAATATCTATACCGATTCTCAGTACGCTTTTAGGGTTACCCACAATTTCGGCTAGATATGGAAAAATAGAGGGTTCATTGCAGCCAGTGGGGATAAGACATGCGGAAATGATGGAGGGGCTATTAGAAGCCATCCAACTCCCGGCAGAGTTGGCCATTGTTAAATGTCAGGCTCACACCAATCAGAATGATCCTGTGTCAAGGGGAAATAAGCGGGACAACATGGCAACCAAACTAGTCACCAGCCAACAGAACCCCATGTTACCCATGACTCTCAAGTGAGAGGTCAACACTCCCGAGCAATACCAAATGATACAGGAATTAGAAATGAAAACTGCACAGGAGGGGGTTTCTGCCCAAGAATGGCATACGTGGGAAACCCACGGATGCCAGATGGTCAAAGGCAACATGGTCGAGTGATGTGTCCAAGATGCCTGTACCGGCCTATAGTGCAGTTAGCACATGGACAACCCCATTTGGGAAAGGCAGGAATGCTACATAACATAAAGCAAATTTGGTTTGCACCTGGAATCTCTACCAACATAGAACGGCAGGTGAGAAACTGTCTGAACTGTCAGCAAAACCATCGGGGGTGCTCGCCTGCCAAATTTGATAAATTTCCCCCTGCTCACGCCCCTTTCGAGAATTTGCAGATTGATTTTGCCCACATGCCAGCTTGTAGAGGGTTTAAATATCTATTAGTGATCGTTGACATGTTCACACGATGGATAGAAGTGTACGCAACAAAAAGGGATGACGCTCGGACAGTAGCTAAGATTCTGATGAAAGAATTGATTCCCCAGAATGGGATCCCGCAGGGAATAAATAGCGACTGAGGCTCCCACTTCATAGGGAAGATAGTGACTGCAGTAAGCGAAATAATGGGCGTAGATTGGAAATTCCACATCCCGTATCAGCCTCGATCTTCTGGTATGGTGGAGAGATTAAATGGAGAAGTAAAAAGGGTATTGGAAAGAATGTGTGGCGAGACAGGACTACCCTGGCCAGAAGCCTTGCCTATATTATTATACGCCCTACGCAATCAGGCAAATCGGAATACAAAATTGACACCACACGATGCTCTGACGGGGCACCCTATGAGCACGGGAATAAGACCCCCCATGATGCCGGAAGAGGTTACCAAGGTTTGGATACAGGAAAGCGCCCTAGCATATGCCCAAGGGTTGTGTGAGACTGCCCTTCGAATGTAAGATAAGATGAAAGCCGCCCAGGGACCATGGCTGGAGGAAAACACCCACCCATTTTTACTGGGAGATCAGGTAATGGTGAAAGCGCTCACGACTGTTCCTTTCTCTGCAAGGTGGAAAGGACCCTCCTAGGTCCTCCTAGTCAAGAACCACCTTAAAAAATTCAAAATGTTTAGATGCACTGGACAGCTAGATCCACGCATCCACGTAAGCTATTCTGGGGGGGATGATACAGACAAAGGCAATGCTTGCATGGACAACAATCAAGATACTGGGGCTGATAATGAGGGGATTGACGGAAGTAACCACAGAGGAGATAGTCGAAATCTTTCCTGAGGAGAACCCCGACACTAAGGAGTGCTGGGACAACTCCACTATGTATTGTAGAATCATCTGGAATGGGGATCAGTCAGGGTTCCTGGGGTGCGGGTCATCACCAGAACTAACAATGTCCAATACAAAACCGGGAACCTTACAATGACCTTTAGACCCCTGAGCCCCCCGGAGCTGAATGAATGGTGTCATCAACAGCAAGCAGATCCCTACTGGGACAAAGCATGGTGAGGGGGGGAAATGTTTTCCCCAACCTATTCTGAGGGATTAGGGAATGCAAAAAGGGAGTGCTCAACATGAATTATGCTTATGCCTTTTACCGAGAGGATGAGGACTGAGCCCCAGTACCAACAACGGCGGGCCCCACAGCAGTAACCATAAACCTCCTATCCACAAGGAGAGCCACTAGCCCCCCTGCAGACACTCCAACACTCCCCAAGGCCATAGATATCCAGGGCAGACACTTACATCACCTCTTTGAGACTTGCCAGAAGGTGCTGCAGTCGTCCCCGCTTATAAACCTCACCCTCCATGTACGGTATGATACCTCAGACAATACTAGAGCCTGCCAGAATGTCTACCCTGGAGTCAAGGTGACTAAACGCCGTGGTAAACGGGAATTAGTAGAAGGAGTCCTGGGAGGCGTACGGACTGGAATGGGAATATTGAATGCTGCAGATATTGAGACACTACAGAATAAGATACAGAAGGTAGAGACTAAGGTTGGGGAAGGAATCAGAGTCAGAAATGCATGGAGAAACACGGTGCAGGAGAAGATAGAATTGGGATATTGGACCCAGATGTGAACATGGACCCATACCCCACTAGTTTCTGGAGCATTATGGTGATTTGCTCATTTTCTTTTAGCAACTGGCTATAATTCACCATCGGCCCGAGTAAGGGGGCGAGATGGACAGTTCTGTCTTCACTAACCTGTGTCATAGAACCTATGTGAAAAAGATGATTCTCCCTAGGGATATGGATTGTGTTTCTTTTTTCTTTCTTTGGCTTGGCTTCGCGGACGAAGATTTATGGAGGGGTAATGTCCACATCAGCTGCAGGCTCGTTTGTGGCTGACAAGTCCGATGCGGGACAGGCGGACACGGTTGCAGCGGTTGCAAGGGAAAATTGGTGGGTTAGGGTTGGGTCTTGGGTTTTTCCTCCTTTGTCTTTTGTCAGTGAGGTGGGCTCTGCAGTCTTCTTCAAAGGAGGTTGCTGCCCGCCGAACTGTGAGGCGCCAAGATGCATGGTTTGAGGCGATATCAGCCCACTGGCGGTGGTCAATGTGGCAGGCACCAAGAGATTTTTTTAGGCAGTCCTTGTACCTCTTCTTTGGTGCACCTCTGTCTCGGTGGCCAGTGGAGAGCTCGCCATATAACACGATCTTGGAAAGGCGATGGTCCTCCATTCTGGAGACGTGACCTACCCAGCGCAGTTGGATCTTCAGCAGCGTGGATTTGATGCTGTCGGCCTCTGCCATCTCGAGTACTTCGATGTTGGTGATGAAGTCGCTCCAATGAATGTTGAGGATGGAGCGGAGATAACGCTGGTGGAAGTGTTCTAGGAGCCGTAGGTGATGCTAGTAGAGGACCCATGCTTCGGAGCCGAACAGGAGTGTGGGTATGACAACGGCTCTGTATACGCTTATCTTTGTGAGGTTTTTCAGTTGGTTGTTTTTCCAGACTCTTTTGTGTAGTCTTCCAAAGGCGCTATTTGCCTTGGCGAGTCTGTTATCTATCTCGTTGTCGATCCTTGCATCCGATGAAATGGTGCAGCTGAGATAGGTAAACTGGTTGACCATTTTGAGTTCACTGTGCCCGATGGAGATGTGGTGGTAGTCATGGTGGGGATTGTGTAGACCTTTTCTAAACAACCATGAACAGGGGGAGAGAGTGTCTTTTGGCCGTTCATGATTATCTCCGAATGCCCGTACATACATACTGATGGCTGAGATAGGAAATGTCTTTGGGGAAACCAGGGTGGTGCACAACTATACTAGATGTGTGCTCTCAGAGATCTTGATTCATTTACTACGGGCAGAATTAGAAAGAAAGGTATTTTCTCACCATATGGTAACTTGAAAAGTTATGTTTAACCTGACGCAGTATTGGCTCTACCCAGACCCGTAGCATACATGCTGTGACCGTAGGGGATCCAATGTCACAATGCAGCTGGTGAAGGGACAGATTGCATCCACCTCGTGCCAGTTCGTGCCAATCCCCCAACTGTTCGGAGCCCAATTCTGGGAGCCAATATTCCAAGGAGCCTGGGTAGATGAGGACGGTCGCACACACACTGAACAGTCTTGTGCCCAATGGTCTGATGGGATGCTATGTCTGCTACATTCTGCTCTGTATGACCCGTGCACTATGAGACATACAGAGGGCATGTGCACTTGGCTGCTAGTGGCCGTAAACCGGACCGTTGTAGTGGTGGTGCGATCCCATGAAGTATGCACGTACGGGCATTCGGAGATAATCGTGAACGGCCAAAAGACACTCTCTCCCCCTGTTCATGGTTGTTTCGAAAAGGTCTACACAATCCATATCCCTAGGGAGAATCATCTTTTTCACATAGATTCTATGACATAGGTTAGTGAAGACAGAGCTGCCCATCTCGGCCCCTTACTCGGGCCGACAGTGAATTATAGCCAGTTGCTAAAAGAAAATGAGCAAATCACCTTAATGCTCCAGAAGCTAGGGCGCACCTTAAGCCAAGGTAAGGTTGACCTGACTTACAAGGAGGGACAGCTGGTGGGAATAGCCAACCAGGTCACACAACTTAGTGTCCATTACTGGTGGGGCATTTTAAAGGGATGGTCACCCAGAGCCTCGTCCACCCTACACCTTGCATGGCACCCTGTTGTGATTATGTTCGTGGCCCTAGTGGCCTTACTCATGGTGATCATTTGCGTGTGGGTTAGAGTGCGCACACTCGTAGGACAGGTTAACGAGACAATAAAAAGGGTACAGCAGTGAGTGTATCAAGAGGACATCTCCAATCGCCAGGACAAAGAGGATGCTCCCTTAGTGGTGTAGATCTTTGATCCACAAGGATGGAACTATGGAAGGTAACATGACTTTAATTAAGTAGGTGCCAAGACAGAAGAGAGTGAGGGAGTAACTCACATGAAGTTGTTGGAATGTGATAAGGATGTGTCCTTGTATGTTTCCTGCTTTTCAATCTGTCTTGTAACCGTGATGTGCGAGAGGAAGTATATATCCTGTAGCAATTGATTAAAGACTTGTTTGTTTTGGGTTAGAAAAGCTTGTTCTCTGCCTGATACGGGCAGAGTCTCTGTTGTGGACTCTCCAAGGTTAACCTTGTCAATAAACTCTTCTGAGACGATCTCCCGGGCTGTGTTTTCTATTTAAATAATTATAGAGTCCCAAAGAAATCGGCGACACATTGTGATGAAGTACTTTGAGGTATGGCGGAAATCAACTCCTAACTGAGGAAGGACCTTGACCTACTTCATTTCATCTACCACCACAGCTGATCAAAAGTAGTTCCATCTCAGTGAACAGCCACTCTACGATGGACCATCTGGACGACAAAAACTTTGAACTTAGACAATTGCTCATTGACTACAGCTCAGCATTTAGCACTATATGACCAGCAAAGCTAAAAATCAAACTGAGGGATCTGGGACCCTGTTCAACTGGATCCTTGACTTGCTCAGGACTGTGCAGATGGCATCATAACTTCCTCCCCACTCAGAGCAACAACCTTGATACTGAACATTTCCCAGTTTTTGGACACAATACCAGCATCAGGCAATTTCTGTTCACATCCCCTCAAAAGTGTTCCTTGATCACCAGTCTAAGTAGCACCATCTGGATAACTTTAACAAGTGTTGGCCACCCAATCCTGTGATTGACGGGATCATGCAAAGGAAGGGCTGCAGGCAGTGTGTGTTTTGGGTACAGAAGCAATGTGAATATTGGTGAACTGTGGGGGGCATGGCTGTGATCATTGAATATGAGATGCTCATTATCTAAGTCAGATATGACTCTGCTTATGTGGACTTCATGGGAAGAATTCTGGAAATGTCTAAGGAAATGTGCATTGGTCAAGGAATGGAGAATGAAATTTAATTTGAATCATTGTGAGGTGACTTGTGTTTGGAGGGAGATGGGGAGATTAAAGTAATAAAATTTAAATTCACCCCACTTTAGGGTTAAGAAATGTGAGTCCTTCAAAACAGAGCCAACAGTTGACCGATGTGGTGAATGATCAGGCCCTGGAGATTGTTGTAAAACAGACCAACGGTGCAGGTACAGTGAAGAAGGTATTTAGCATTCTTGCTTCATTGGTCAGGCCACTGAGTACAGGGATGATGTATGCCAACAGTACAAGGCATTGGTGAGGGCACATGGAGCATTGTGTGCAGTTTCTGACACTCAGCTGAAGGAAGGATGGAATTAGGGTGGAAACGCGCGCAGAAAAGTTTCACAAGAAAATCACCAGCACTGGAAACCTTGAGAAAGAAGGAGTCTGGTTAGGCTGGAATGATTCTCCCTTGAGGGTGGGGCGGGGGGCTTACAGAGGTTGATAAATTCATGAGGGGCATAGATAAGACAAATCACCAGTTATTTTCCTAGATTGGGTAAATCTGAAAAAAGGACATAAATTCCAGATGAGGGGTGAAAGATTGAAAAGAGAGTTGAAGGAGCTGCCAGAGGCTGGAACAATTGTCACCGTGGAAAGGTTTGGCGGGGCACTGGCAGGAAGCAGGCAAATGGGATGAGTGTTATCAGGTGGCAGAGGGCCTGTTTCCCTGCTGCAAGTATCTGTGCCTCTTTGGGATGTTAAAAATATCCCAGTGGTGACAGGAGGCAATTCCCAAACGTCAGACTGCGCTTCTCACGGGGGTGAAGGGGCAGGAGATTGAAAACACATTTTGATTAAAAAGAGATTTTAAAATATTGTCACAGACCTGAGCCCGACAGCAAGAGCCGACTGCTCCAACTCCGCACAGAGTCAGATTTCACCAATGGGCAGAGACAGATTCCAGACAGGTGCAACTTGTCTAAAAACATCACACACACAGATCAAATGGAAAAGACGGATGATGTGCTATTAATAAAAACGCACTATCGATAAAAGACTGTAATTACAGAACTAGAGACTTTTATTTACAATAAACTTGAAGGTCATCCTGTGCTGTGACCCAAGCTTTCTGAGGAGGGGTTATGGTGTTGGAGCCTTTATACAGGGTCAAGAAGGAGGAGCCACAGGTCAAGCCACAGAACAGGGAGGAGACAGATTCACTGATGGACAGCAGTTCACCACAACACAGTGAAACTCAGCAGGTCAAACAGCAGTGTTATATAGCAAAGATAGAGATATATAACCAACACTTTGGGCTTGAGCTCTTACTTCAACATGGTATTATTAAAAACTGCTGTTGGATCGATGGAGGAACTGCCGTTACTCAACTGGGCCAGAGGTTCCCTCAGGGGCAGGGCAGAGAGGGGGGGGTGGAGGTGAACGAGCCGGCAGGTTCCCTCAGGGGTGGGGGGAGCGAGCCCGGCAGGTTCCCTCAGGGGTGGGGGGTGCGAGCCTGGCAGGTTCCCTCAGGGGTGGGGGGTGCGAGCCCAGCAGGTTCCATCAGGGGCGGGGGGGGTGCAAGCCCGGCAGGATCCCTCAGAGGCGGGGGGGGGAGCGAGCACGGCAGGT
The DNA here is from genome assembly GCF_036971445.1 of Narcine bancroftii. Taxonomy (NCBI): domain Eukaryota; kingdom Metazoa; phylum Chordata; class Chondrichthyes; order Torpediniformes; family Narcinidae; genus Narcine; species Narcine bancroftii. Next base: position 71,308,558 of record NC_091474.1, on the reverse strand, counting down.
TCCGTCAGAGGCGGGGGAGGAGCGAACCCGGCAGGTTCCATCAGGGGGGCTGGAGCCATCACGTGGGATGGGAGCTCTCTCCACCGGGCTGTGGTAATATGTAATTGCACCTCTAGGTCACCAGGGGTCATCCTGGTGACCTTGTATATAAAGCAGTCCCAGAGCTACAGTTTAGCCTTCCAGGTTCGTCTTGCAGAGAGACAAGATCTCAGACCTTTTAGTGTACATATTAGTTTATTAAAGCTATCTTATACTTGCACTGCTGGTGTGGTTATTGTCAGTACAATTTAATAAACTAATATCATAGCTACTAGTTTGGAAGCTGCTTCTGCTCCAACGCATGTTCCCGACTACCTGGAGACTCTTTCTGAGGAATGGAATCTGGTGATGACCACTACACACATGAATCCGAGGACAGAGATGGCGAGGGACCGCTGTCCTGGAATTGTGGTGGAATGTGGGGAAGACCACAGAAGTACGATAGGGCAGGTAAACGGCCAAGAGCCCTGCCTGCCCGTGGGTTTGCCGGTACAGGCACCGCCTACCCTAAACCCTGGTCCAATCAGAAAGGGGCAACTACAAGCACGGGTGGAAGGATCTCCACAAGTTGTGCTCCCGATTTCCATGTATGTACAGAATTCCTGACCACTCCAGAACCAGGGAAAGCAGACACCGCTACCGTCACACCCCCAGCAGCAGTTTCCCCAGTACCATGGAGACCTGATGCTACCACTGGGATCCCCCCATAAGCCCGCTGCAAACTTCCCAAAGCCAAAGTTCAGCCAACAGCCCTAAGCACCCAGGTTACTCCTCCAGCAGACACAAGCCCCACAGAGGCTCTACCAGCAGCTCCCAGTACCCCAGGGTCCGCCCTTGCTACACCTAGACCCAGAGACCACGTGGTCACCGGGAACGACCCCCAGGGTTCCCCCACATTACCTAAGGGACCAGAGACTGCGGCTTAGCCACGTGCTGCGACCAGATAGGCTGGAGCTCGACCCCAGAAATCCTGGAGCCGGCACGCACTTCGGCCGCTGGCAGAGATGCTTTCTGAATTACATGGAGGGTGCTGAGGCATCAGATAAAGAGCTATTAATGCTGCTGTTAGTGTAGCTGGGAGACCACCCTTACTCCCTTATACAGGATGCCAGGTCCTACCAAGAGGCAATGAGCACTTTACAGAGGCATTACAGTAAGGGGCATCGCGAACTCCACTCCCGGTACAGGCTCATGACCAGGTCACAACAGTAGGGGAGTCTGCCAGAGACTTTATACTCTCTCTGAAAGACTTGGCGAGAGGCTGCAACTTTAAAGCAGTATCAGCTCAGGAGTATGCGGAGGACCTTATTAGGGACAGAATTGTTGCGGACATATGGTCCACTGAGACGAGACACCGATTGCTGAAGAAAGGAATGGTGGGGCTAGATGAGGCAGAGACTATTGCAGAAGCTTTAGAAAGCACCAGGGAAGAATTGGAGGAGTACTCACAGGACCCTGGGGCTGGGACAAACGTCACACTGCTGGACTTTCTAGCCCCACAAAAAGAAAAGTATGTTGCCTCACAGAAATTCACAGCAGCGGCAGCACCTTGAGGGTCCCAAGTGCTTTTTCTGTGGACAAAGAAAGCACCCTAGAGTCCTCTGCCCTGCCAGAGAAAATGTCTGTTCCAACTGTGGCAAACGTGGGCATTATACAAATATCTGCAGAAGCCCCAAGGCCACAGCCAAGGCCCATTCTCATGCTAATGAGAGGCAGGAAAGCTCTTCTTTCTCCACAGACAGAAGAAGAAGAATGCCATGTGCAGCCAGCTATCTTGGACAAATGCTACAGAGCAGAGGACACAGTCTTCAGGAGATGAATATGACGCCGAATACTATTGGATGGAAGGACACAAAGGACACGCCAGACTTGCTTCCCTACACATGAATCAGGTGAGTCCACACAATTTTTCTGATGCCACTGTGTGCATCAAAATTAATGATGTGAGGGTAAATTGCTTAATAGATAGTAGAAGTACTGAAAGTTTTATTGACCAGGGGTTAGTCAACCGCCTTGCCCTCCCCACATGCCTGAGTGAGCACCAGATCCTGTTAGCAACCAGCAGCCTTGCGGTTGAGGTAAAACAGTTTTGCAGGGTTACTCTAGAAATCCACGGCACAAGATACGAAGGGTTCAATTTGCTAGTACTCCCTCACCTCTGTGCCCCGGTACTATTGGAGTTAGATTTGCAGTGCCAGTTAGAAAGCATTAGAATAGTGCACAACGGGCCTCACACCTGCCCCCACCCCCCCCCACCACCCCACTACACCTTCCGAAGAAACAACACTGCAGCCTGTCTGTCCTGAACATAGAACCCCCTCCGCTGTTCACACACCTGACCCCAGAATGCACACCAATAGCCACAAAGAGCAGGAGGTACAGCCCAAGGGACAGAGCCTTCATTAGGACAGAAGTCCACAGGCTACTACAGGAGGGCATTATAGAACAGAGCACCAGCCCCTGGAGAGCCCAGGTGGTTGTTGTAAAGTCAGGAGAAAAACTGCACATGGTACTGGATTACAGCCAGACAATCAACAAATTTACACAACTAGATGCCTACCCTCTGCCACGCATAGCAGACATGGTCAATAACATTGTACAGTATAAGGTGTTCTCCACCATAGACCTGAAGGCAGCATACCACCAACTGCCCATTAGAAACAGTGATCGCATTTACACAGCATTTGAGGCAGACAGCAGGCTGTATCAATTTCTGTGACTCCCCTTCGGTGTCACCAATGGATTGTCCCTGTTTCAGAGAGAAATAGACTGAATAGTCGATGTGTTCCAACTGAAAGCGGTGTTCCTCTACTTAGACAACGTGACAATCTGTGGCCACACTCAGGAGGATCATGACACGAATTTAAAACGGTTCTTCCAGGCAGCCGAGGAAAGGAACCTAACGTACAACAGGGACAAATGCGTCTTTAGCACCAGAAAGTTGCCAATCCTGGGCTACATAGTGCAGAATAGGGAAATCAGCCCAGATCCAGCCCGTATGCATCCTCTCTTAGACCTCCCAGTGCCACACACGCTGAAAGCACTAAAAAGGTGTTTGGGACTGTTCGCTTACTATGCCCGACAGGGCCCAGCCACTTATAAAAGCCTCAGTTTTCCCACTGTGCCCAGCAGCCACCAGAGCATTCAGGGACATTAGGGGCCATATCGCCGCTAAACCATATAACCATATAACGAACCTGCCGTGCAGTCCATAGATGAGTCGATCCCGTTTTAAGTAGAAATGGATGCATCCGATGTGGCTCTGGCAGCCACCCTAAACCAAGACGGACGACCAGTGGCCTTTTTCTCGTGAACCCTACAGGGGTCAGAGGTAAGACACTCAGCAGTAGAGAAGGAGACTCGAGCCATTGTGGAAGCAGTAAGGCACTGGCGACATTATCTGGTGTGCAAACACTTCACCTTCGTCACGGACCAATGGTCTATGGCTTTTATGTTCGATAACCAGAACAGGGGGAGAATTAGGAATGACAAAATCCTGCGCTGGCATATAGAATTGTCTACATTTAACTACGACATTCTATACTGCCCCGGGAAACTCAACGAGCCCCCAGACGTGCTGTCCAGAGGCACTTGTGCCATCCTTAACCACGCGTTCCAGTTGCAGAACTTGCACAATGAGCTGGGCCACCCGGGGGCCGCTAGACTGTTTCACTTCATTAAAACCCCAAACCTCCCATTTTCGGTAGAGGAAGTAAGGTCAGTGAACAAGAGCGGAATGCAAACCGCAATTTTACCGGGCAGACAAAGCCACCCTGATAAAAGCTACCAAATCTTTTGAGCGCCTCAGCCTCGATTTTAAAGGCCCGCTCCCGTCCAATAATAGAAATGTCTATTTCCTAAACATAATAGATGAATATTCCCTTTTCCCCTTCGCAATCCCGTGTTCTGATGTATCAGCAGCCACTGTTATAAAATGCCTCCAACCCATCTTCAGCATATTTGGGTACCTGAACTACATACACACAGACAAGGGAGCTGCATTCATGAGTGCAGAAGTACAGCCGTACCTGCACGAGAGAGGGATTGCTACCAGCCGCACCACAAGTTATAATCCCAGGGGAATGGACAAGTCGAAAGGGAAAATGCCATATCTGGAAAACGCTCCTATTGACCTTAAAAACAAAAGACCTGCCTGTTACTAGATGGCAAGAAGTGTTGCCACAAGGCCTACACTCTATACGTTCTTTGTTGTGTACTGCCACTAACATGACCCCACATGACCGTATCTTTTCTTTCACAAGAAAAGCCACGATGGGCACAGTACTGCCTAAATGGATGATAACATCGGGACCTGTTCTCCTCCGGAAGCACTGCAGACCCCACAAAGTGGACCTGCTGGTGGATCAAGTGGAGTTGAGGCACGCGAACCCTCAGTACGCCTTTGTCACATTCCCAGATGGAAGAGAAGACTCGGTGGCCACCAGGGATCTCGCGCCGGCCGGATGTGTGAACAACGCGGAGGAAACACAGATATCTACGGATCAACAAGGAGCACAGCAGCAGTCACTAGAACAGTCGTCCATCAAGTCACCCCAGAGGACTCTACCACCCACCCTGGAAATCAGGACCCTGGGTACGCCCACCCCACAAAATATCACCACCCTAGATTTGGTGGCAGGACCTAATCCCATACAAGAGGATCCCCAGCCCACACGGTCACATGACCATCTAGTACTTCCCACTCCCACACCTCCACCAAGAAAGGCCGAAAGGCAGACTTCACTCCCCACTCCTATACCACTACCAAGGAGGTCCAGAAGGTAATGGAAGCCATGAAAAATTTTGGACTTATGAACTTACAAACAAGGGAAGGAGGACGGGGGTGGGGGTTGGGGGGAATAACAATTTTTTAAGGGGGGGGGTGATATGTAATTACACCACTAGGTCACCAGGGGTCATCCCGGTGACCTTGTATATAAAGCAGTCCAGAGCTACAGTCTAGCCTTCCAGGTTCGTCTTGCAGAGAGACAAGACCTCAGTGTACATATTAGTTTATTAAATTAGTTTATTAAAGCTGTCTTATACTCGCACTGCTGGTGTGGTTATTGTCAGTACAGGGGCAGCAGGGGTAAATTTGCCGTTGACTGACGGCTCAGCAAGAACTAATTTTGACCGGAGCTGTAATGTGACTGGTGGCCGCTCCGGTCCGTGTTGTGGCCGAGGGATGCGGCCCTGTTCTCTGCAGCTTCACTTGTGCTGACATTGAACTCCAAGCATGGTCTTGTCTCCGGTAGGATGAGCGACTTCTAGAAGCAGTAAGTCTCGGTGCCTGGGGGAGGGTGGGGGGCTGGAGTAGGGTCTGCACCCGAAGCTCTCGCTGGACCCACACCGTGCCAGAGGGTGAGAGAGACCACCTTGTGGCTTTCTCTAGCAGGGGTTAATTGAGCATTGGGAGAGGTGATGGAAACTTGAACCAGCTCCTCTCGGCAGCAGGAAGTGAGGGCAGTCTACAAAGTGCTCACCTTTATTTCCTTGAGATTTTTCATGAAAAAAATTGAGATTGAATCAAATTGTAATAAGCCTATATTGAGATATAACTTTGCATGTTTAGCAGGATCCATGAATGGAAGGAAAATGAAGAGAAACAGTGAGATAAAAAGTGGATTATTGTGGTGAACGCTGGCTGACAATGAACCCTGTTGCTCAGTCATGGGTTTCTAAACAATGGGACTTTTTGGTGTTGGAATAAAAAGGGCTAGTTTCTGCAGGGGAATTCTCTAACCTATTGCACTGGACAGCAACTTTTTACAAAAGATATGCTTCCTGAAAAAAAAAATTGGAGATTATGGTAAACAAGTTCAAGCTGAAAATAAAGATAATTTCAGATTTGCTGTTGGAGTCGGAAGTTGGAGAAATATTAAATTAACTTTGATTGAATTTAGCATGTTCAATTGCAGAACGATGCTGACACATTGCATTAGTTTTTCTTTCTTCCTTTGGCTTGACTTCGCGGACGAAGATTTATGGAGGGGTATGTCCACGTCTGCTGCAGGCTCATTGGTGACTGACAAGTCCAATGCGGGACAGGCAGGCATGGTTGCAGTGGTTGCAAGGGAAAATTGGTGGGTTGGGGTTGGGTGTTGGGTTTTTCCTCCTTTGTCTTTTGTCAGTGAGGTGGGCTCTGCGGTCTTCTTTAAAGGAGGTTGCTGCCCGCCGAACTGTGAGGCGCCAAGATGCAAGGTTTGAGGCGATATCAGCCCACTGGCGGTGGTCAATTAGTACAACTGACCTAAAAATGTTTTGCCGCTGATTTTCATTTGTACACAGCATTTGAGGCCTCTTGCATCAATGTGCAACAATAGTCGGCCAACATTGATGGATTCCAGTTGATGATATGTCTTTTTCATGGTTGCAATGTGCTGGTGAAACCTTTCACTGACTGCACCAAGATCAGCAGGGAAGACGTCCAAGCGAGGATGCAGAAAATTAATTTAATTGAGATGTTTGCACTTCATGGTTTTGTATGTTTGAAGTGGACTGAAAATATGACAAGAAATCACAAAAATAGATGATTTTCATGATCAGCCACCCAAAATCTCTAAAATACACCCAAAAAGGGTTCAGGAAGCAAAATCTTTGCTGTCCAATGATCCCAGCTCACACTCCTGATCCTGCTGGGGTTGGAACTGTGTCCGGAGCCCTGAACAGCAACACATCGGGGCACCCTCACCAAACTCACTCCTCAAACAGTGGGTGGTAAGTCACTGGGATGCCTCTCCTCAGCCTGGACCCAGTGGAAGCCCATTGGATCTTCTCACTATCATCTGCTCATGGCCTGATTTATGTAGTTGTAACAGAGCATTAATTGAGAACTGAAATATTCACAATGAATTTGGTGCTTTTAACCTTTGGCAGTTTATTTTTATTCAGGTTCAGACATTTGAAATATTGGAAGAAGTGTCTCTTTTGGATCATTATATTTGCAATGATTTGTTCATAGACTGGTAAATCTCTCCAATCTCCACAATTCTCCTCGTGATAACACATTGTGACATCACATTAAGGATTGTGCAGAAACAGTTCTCCCTCTGAATGTCTCCTCCTTGCTCCTAAACATTCAGTAAATGGATGCACAATGATCACACTCAGGTTTGTCAAGTCTGCAAACTCCTGAAAGGTCAGAATTGAGGGATTGGGATTGAATCTCGAAAGTTTCTACTGGTAACTGCTGGACTCTAGTGAGGTGTAGATGTGCTGTTCAGGGCAGATGTTTGGAGGGGAGGTGCTGATCAAAAATGATACTTGTCGGGACGCACAAAGCATCGACCTCTTGAAGCTTTTGCTTGGTAAAGCTATATCTCTCTTTGTCCCATTCTTTCTGTAGAATTCTCTTGTGGTTGTAGTGAGGTCGCTCTATTTTTTGCAGTCAAGTTCCAATCATCTTCTTCTTTCCTTCATCAAGGTTCTATCAAGATCTTGGAGCTGACCAAGGAACCCATAATTAGGCGAGATATTTCTATGTGTGCTGACAGTTTTAATGGCCTCGATCAGGGTCATTTTTTCACAGATCATCAGGAACGCGAGAATGAGAGTGGCTGCTCGGCTGATCCCCATCGCACAATGAACAAAGACTCTTCCTGCATGAGGTGAGAGGGAGAGAAGGCGGGAGAGAGAGAGATCCATCAGTGCCCACGAGACACAAAATAAACTGATCCCAATCAACTGGCTCTCCAGGCCTCAGAAGTTAGAGATTTAACATGGCTGATGTTTCTATATTTATAATAAATACTCATAGAGTCGTAGAACAGGATCAGGCCTTTCAGCCCCATTCATCCATGCCTACTAAGTTGGCATTCTGGGCTCATCCCATTTGCCTGTGATTAGTACACATATTCTAAACCCTTTCTATCCATGCATCAGTCCAAATGTTTCCACCATTTCCTCTGGCACCACATTCCAGATATTCACCACCCTCTGGGTTAGAATGTTGCTGTTCAACTCCCCTCTCCATAACCATATGCTCTCTAGTTCTAGAAGCGTCTACCTTTGGAAAAAGATTCACTTTATCCATGCTGCTCATGAATTTATAAACCTCTCCATGGTTACCTTTCACCCTTTTACACTCTGGGAAATAAAGGTTCAGCCGATCCAAACTCTCCCAATAACTTAAACCCTCCAGTCCCAGCATCATCCTGATCAATCTCCTCTGCACCCCTCCAATGTATTGATGTTCTTCCTAGAGCTGGGCAACCAGAACTCCACAATACTTTAAGTGTAATCTTACTCACACCTTGCACAGCTGAGTTGTACTCAGCACTTCGCCTTATGAAGGCAAGCATGCCTTCATGACCTGGTCGACCTGAATCACCACTTGTATCCCTGGATGCTTCCGTTCTCCAACTCTCTGTAGGGCCATGTCATTCATCGTGCTAGCCCCACTCTGGTTTGACTTACCAAAGTGCAACATCTCAGATCATTCAGCATGAAATTCCATTGGCCGCTCCTTGGCCCACCTTTCCAACTGATTGCAGACCAGTGTAGATTTAAATATCCTTTCTCACTGTACACTGCACCACCAGTTTTGGTGTCATCTTCACATTTACTAATCACGTTAGCTACATTCCCATTCAAATCCTTAATGTGGGTAACAAACACTCTATGTGAAGTACGTCTTTAACTCCTATGGATGCTGCAAGACCTGCTGAGTTCCTCCTGTATTTTTGTGTTTTGACTCTGTATGAAATGTTGGTTGGCTTGCTTTTTACTTTAAATTAGAAGGTGGTTTAAGCCCTTCTCCTGAGTTTAAAGACAAATTCAAGCAGAAATCTCAACTCTCTCCACAAGAATATAAGAAATAGGAACAAGAGTTGTCTATATGGCCTGTTGAGCCTGCTGGAACAATTTCTATCCCAAGGTCTCATTAGTTTTTCCTTGATGATAGGTTCAAGCATTTTGCAGACATGAAGCTAAATGGCCGACATCTCCCTGCCTTTTGCCCACATTCTTTTTTAATCCACTGGGACATGTCCAGAGAATTTTGGTAAATTCCTACAAATGCCTCTACTACTGTGATTTTGGTGAGTACACTGGGATGCATTCAGCCGCGATCAGGGTCATTTTTCCACAGATCATCAGGAATGCGAGAATGAGAGTGGCTGCTCGGCTGATCCCCATCACACAATGAGCAAAGACTCTTCCTGCATGAGGTAAGGGGGAGAGGGGGAGACTTATCTACCTTTAGACCCACACTTTTTCTCAGCACTAATTCTTTGGTGATAGCAATTTCCTCCCACAAGGTCCCGACTCCCATCTCATCTGTAATGTCACTCTTTGGCATGTTTTCCACCATGAAGACCGACAAATAATACTTCAGGTATTTCCACATTATCTGATAATTTCCTTTTCTCATCTGCCTATAGACCTACATTCACTTTAGCCATCCTTTACTTGGTATTATAAATTACTTTCTATTTTTGTGCTTTGTGCTATTTTCTTTCGTAATTTATCTTCCTTTATTTCATTGCTTGCTTAATGGTTCTTTATTGCTTTCTGAAGTTTTCGCAATCTTCCCATTTCCCATGACTCTCGGCGACTTTGTGCACATGAGCTTTTCATTTGAAACCTTTTAATTCTTTAGTTACCCAATGCTAGCTCTTCCTACCTTTACTCAAGATTCCTTTATTGTCATGAAATAGTACAGAATTTGTAATATTACACAAAATTGCCTTCTGCCTGTTCAAAGACTCAGCATTAGTGTCTCTGGCTCCCCTTGCTCTTAACTGAAATAGACTTTATAGTTGAACTGAAAAAATCTCTATGAAAGTCTTTCACTGTTCCTCACCTGTTCCAGCATCAAGGCTGAATTCTCAGTCTATATGGATCAATTCCTCCCTTATCTCTCTTGTTTAGGCATGATACACTGATTTTAGATCTATTGCACCATTTGGAAGAGATATTGAAAAGTGGACTGGAAGGTCAACTTTTATTCACTGTGGAGCACTTTGGCATGTTCTGAGTTTTGGCATGGCTCAATTTAGGTCCTCATTATCCAGAGCAAGGCATCAGCTGAGGAGTGCAGTACACGAACGTGCTGGAAATCATACAGCATCCATAGGAAGTAAAGGGCAGTCAACAATTCAGGCCTGAGAGTTTCTCCACCTGGAGGAAGGGCTCCAGCCTGAAAGGTTGACTGCCGATGGATGCCTTGTGACCTGCCGAGTTTCTCTAGCACTTTGGTATACTTCACTGGAACCCCGGCATCTGCAGAGTTTCTTGTAAACCTGCTGCAGATTTCAGACTTTTTCCAAATCTGCCCTGCAAACTGAAATGTGGTGCATGTAAAGTGAGAAGGGTGATGACATTGGGCACCTTGAGTCACAAGGCATCTCAGTGACTTACCACCCGCTGTGTTGAGACCGGCTCTGATAAATCTTGCGGCTGGATGAAAGAAGGGACTCATGTTAAAATCTGTGGCATCAAATGCCTCAATTCCATAGTATTGTATGTTCATGTCTCTGTAATAAATGGCTCCAGTGTTAACATTGAACTTTCCGTCAGCAGCATTGAGAATGTGTGTAATCCCCAGATGCTTCAGGAGTGTCTTATCTCGAGCTGTCCACCTGCAAAAGATTAAACCCTTGTTGTATTTGGAATATAAACAACATACAACTTCTTGTTCTATTGCTGTGATTGCCCAGGATGATATTTCACATGTCAGAAAACAAAACTAATAAAGGATTGGCCCATAACGTACTGGAGGATGTGTGTCCTTTCAATCTTCATCCTGGCACACATCTCTGGTGGGTCAATATAAACTTGGATACCCCAATGACTGGAACCCCTGGCAAATGATAGAATCAGAAGTCCCTTGTTTTCTCCAGTGAGATACAGGAGTGGGGATGATGAAATAGATATGAGGTGAATTAGGGAATGAGACAGGACAGGTGACAGAAGTATGAGTAGGGGAATGTTTTAGGTCCAGTCATCATAATGCTGTTAGTTTCAAATTAATTGTGGAGAAGGATAGGTTTGGGCCATGAGATTGTAAATTGGAGAAAGGCCAATTTTGAGGAAACGAGAAAGGATTAGGATTAGATGTTTTCGGGCAAGGATGTGCGAGGTAAGTGGAGGACTTTCAAAGGTGAAATTTTGAGAGTACAGAGTTTGTATTTTCCTGTCAGGATTAAAAGCAAGGTTAGCAGGCACAGGAACCTTGGTTTTTGAGTGATACTGGGGATATGGTTCAGAAGAAGAGAGAGGTGTAGAGCAGGTACAGACAACATGCAGAAAATGAGGTACTTGAGAAGTATAAAAAAATGCAAGAAAACCTCAAGAAAGAAATCAGAAAGGTTAAAATAAGACATGGGGTTGCTTGGCAGGCAAGGTGAAAGATAATCCCAAGGGTTTCTACAGGTATATTAAGAGCAAAAGGATAGTAAGGGACAAAATTGGTCCACTTGTAGATCAGGGTGGTCAGCTTTGTATGGAACCAAAAAAGATGGAGAGATTTTTTTTCATCAGTGTTCATTCATGAAATGGGCACAGAGTTGTGGGAAGTAAGGAAAACAAGCAGTGAGTCATGGAACCTATGCAGATTAAAGAGGAGAAAGTGCTTGCTGTCATAAAACAAACAATGGTGGATATATCAACAATGGTGGGGACGGACAAGATATTCCCTCTGACCTTGAGGGAGGCGTATAGAAATTGAATGGGCTCTGGCAGAAATATTTAAAATGTCCTTAGCCACGGGTGTGGTGGCAGAGGATTGGAGGGTATCTCAAGCTGTTCTGTTGTTTTTAAAAAAAAAGCTCCGAAAGTAACCCTGGAAATTATAGGCTGGTGAGCTTGACATCAGTAGTAGAGAAATTATTGGAAGGTGTTCTAAGAGATTGGATATTCAATTATTTGGAGAGCCATAGTCTGATTATGGATAGTCAACATGGCTTTGTGCATGGTAGGTCGCTATGTAATGGATTTGTGCTAATCTTTAAGGTTAAGATCTTTAGTTATAAAATATATATTTCTTAGTAAGTTACAGAGTTAAAAATATTTCTAGTAAGTTAGTTTGTGGGCTAGATACACAGTCACACACAGGACATGGCACATTTCCAAATGCACCATTGAACTCAGAAAGTGTTCATTTCGGAGTTTACGTGTCATGGAAAGATGGAGCTAATGGAACTGAAGTGGTTCTTAATTGATTCAAGAACAATGGAATATTTTTTTTAAAAACTGAAGTATTCAAGTGTTCAAGAAGAACTGCTGAAGGAGGCCATCTGTTTCAACAAAATAGGTTTTTACTTGTGGTCACCATGAGACTTTTCGGCTGTTGTAAACTACTTAAGCCTCTTGGAATGGAGATGAAGTCTGAGATTGTTATGGATATGGAGTGGTTTTGCAGAAATGAAAGTAAAACTGTGGGGATGTCATGTCACATGATGTCTATATAGTGAAGGCAGAGAGACATTTTGAATCAGAAGAAAGAAGAGACTAATGAAACAACCTCCTGGAAAGACAGGATTGGGGCAGTAATCTCGGGAAAGAGAGGGAGATGCTGTTCTGTTTGTATCATCCTTGTCAGAGGAGATACACAACATAAGTGACTTTTAAATGAGCAAGAGCACTTCTGATTACTCTTTAAGGAAAAGAGAGGCAGCCTCATTTGTGTCCAGAAGATGGTCACTCCTGTTTGAAGAATATCTCTCTGAAAGACAGCTCATCCAAAGATGTGAGTTTAAAGAGATCTGAAGACATAATGTTTAAAAGTGCTTAATAATAACTTATGAACTGAGATTTAAAAGGGATCCTCAAGTTCAAGAAGATGTTTGAAACTTGCACCAGACTTACGATTAAACTGCAGCAGTTTGGAAGACACACACACACACACACACACACACACACACACACACACACACACACACACACACACACACACACACACTCACACACACACACACACACACACACGCACGCGCACACACACACACAGTCTCTCAAAAATGTCAGATGGAGTTTAATGCAGACAGGTATAAGGTATTGCATCTTGGAAGGACAAACCAAGAAAGGACGTACATGATGAAGGGTCGGGCACTGAGGAGTGCGGTAGAACAGAGTGATCTGGGAATACAGATACACAATTCCTTGAAAATGGCGTGACAAGTGGATAGCGTTGTAGAGAGAGCTTTTGGCCTATTGGTCTTCATAACTCAAAGTATTGAGTACAGGAGTTGGGGGATGTTATGGTAAAGTTGTATAAGACATTGATGAGGCCAAATTTGAAGAATTGTGTGCAGTTTTGGTCACCAAACTACAGGAAAGATATCAATAAGGTAGAAAGAGTGCAGAGAAGATTTAATAGGATGTTGCCCAGACCTCAGGAACTGAATTACAGGCAAACGTTAAACAGGTTAGGACTTTATTCCCTGGAGTGTAGAAGAATGAGGGTGATTTGATAGAGATTTTTAAAATTATTAAGAATAAATGTAGAAAGGATTTTTCTACTGAGGGTAGGTGAGATACAAACCAGAGGACATGAGTTAAGAGTGAAAGTGGAAAAGTTTAGGGAACAGGAGGGGAAACTTCTTCACACAGAGAGTGGTGGGGGTGTGGAACGAGCTGCCAACTGAAGTGGTAAATGTGGGCTCAATTTTAAACATTTAAGAAGTATTTGGACATGTACATGTATGGGAGAGGTTTGGAGGGCTATGACTGGGTGCAGGTCAGTGGGTCTAGCCAAAAAATAGTTTGGCATAGACTGGAAGGGCTGAAGAGGCCAATTTCTGTGGTGTAATATTCTCTGGTTCAATGGAGGTGCTGGGCTTCTGGCTTCGATAACTTCTTCCCAAAGCTAGCAGTGAGAAGAGGTTGCGACCAGGACAGTGAGGATCCTTTATGATGTTGGCTGCCTTTGTGAGACAGCTCCTCACATGGATATCTTCAATGGATGGGAGGTCTGAGTCTGTGATGGACCTGGCTGTTGGCTACTTTCTGCTGCCTTCTAGGTTCCTGGGCATGTGAATGATCAAGTGAGTGAAACACGAAAGTCTGCAGATGCTGTGATTGTAGTAAAACCACAAAAATGCTGGAAGAACTCAGCCGGACTTGCAGCGTCCATAGGAGGTAAAGATATATACCCGTTGTTTCAGGCACGAAAGGTCAGTTATATATCTTTACCTTCCATGGGCACTGCAAGACCTGCTGAGTACCTCCAGCATTTCTGTGGTTTTACCTGAATTACCAAACCAAGCTGTGATGCAACCAGTTCACCTGTAGACGTGTGAGAAAAGTATTTAACAAATCTCCTCAGACTCCTTAGAAAGCAGAATTGCTGGGCCTTCTTCACAATTGTCACGATGAGCTGGCTCCTGGTAAGGTCTTGGGAAATCTGGATACCCAGGAAATTGAGGTTTTGACTCTCTCCATGAGTAATCTTTCTAAAATCAACAAAAAGCTCCTTGGTCTTGATGATGTTGTTCTGGCACCACCCAACTAGATTCTCCATCTCCCTAATGCATTCTGACTCATTGGTCACTGTTATTCGGTCAACAACAGTGGTAATATCTACAAATGTTCAAATAGCATTCGAACCAAACTTGGCTACGTACAGGGAGGAGAGTGGAGGACCAAGCATACAGCCTTGGGTAAGCCTGTGTTGATGGTCAGTGAGGAGGAGGTGATGCCGATCACACTGATTCGGGTCTGTCAAATAGGAAGTCGAGGATCCCGTTACACTGGAATGAAGAGACACAGATCCCTTAGTTTGATCATGTGTTGCTGCTATGATGTATTGAACACCAAGCTCTTGTCACTGAACAACTGGTTTAGATGGTCTTCTGGTCCAGATAACTCCCCTTGGTTTGTTGTGACAGCAGGTGAACTGAAGTGGACCTCCTTCCTGAGGCAAGAGGCACTTTATCATGGTAAATGTCAATGTCAGCAGCAGGTAGTCATTGAGGCAGGTCACATTTCTATTCTTGAATACTGGTTTCATGGATGTTCTTTTGAAGCAGGTACGTACCTCAGGCTGAGGCAGTGAGAGGTTGAAAATGTCTGCAAAATGTCCAACCAGTTGGTCTGCACAAGTTTTATGGACATGCCTGGTACACTGTCTGGTCTGGATGCTTTCCAAAGATTCACTTTCCTGAAGAATCTTTTCACGTCACCTCAGAGACTGGGAGCAGAGTGGCCAGGGGCCAGGGGTGAGAGTGCATCTTTCTTTTCCTTAGAGGTGAGCGTGAAAGGTGAATGTTTGTGGGACTTTCTCCCTCACAATGTTGTCTGTTTTACGTTCCAGCCATATTACTAACACAAGAACACAAGATTAATCCCAACTGGAATAACCCACCAGAAGTATGAACAAATCAGGTCAAATGTTGGAGTTCCTCCAACATTTCTGTGTTTTTACTACAATCACAGCTTCTGCAGAGGTTCAAGTTTCACTCACTTGGTCGAATGATTTGAGTTGTTGCCAATGGGGTTCGCTCCCCTATTGCCCTCTGCTGGCAAGAAAGAGAAAGAGGTTTGGTGGATAAAATGACAATGCTGTGTGTGCCAATGGTAGTGCTGGCATCTTTCCCATTCCATAAGCTCCCCAGTTTTTTTTTGTTGTGGGGGGTGAGTGAATAACTACAAGGCTGGGGTCTTACGCATCTCCCAGGTGAAGGTTCGGCCAAACCTGATCCACGTGGCTGGAGGAAGCTCTCGTCCACAGACACCGCTGTAGTTCTGCCAGTGATGGAGGTTCATAACCATCTACACTTTCACTGCCAGAGTGAGGTGTGAGTCTGTGAGCAGCTCTTTCCATGCTGAAACACAATGAATAACATCGTTCCATCAATGGCAGTAACTCATTGATTACTTTGTTTTGAAACTGATTCCAAAAATTCATCAAGGAAGTTGAGTCTGAATTTGTCTTAGAATCTGGAGTTGAAAAGCAAACTGCTGGAGAAATAAAGTGTCAAGGGCAACACATGGAGGTAGACGGACAGTTGAGGAGGCCAAGACCCTCCTTCTGGATGGAGATAGGAGGGGGGAATGGACAGGATTAATGTCGATGATGGACAGATGATGCTAGTTGAGGGAGTTTGGGCTCAATGACAGGTTTAAGCAGAGAAGGGGAGGGGAGGCAGAGGTGTGGGGGGGAGGGCAGGGCAAAGGTAGAGACAGCTGCTGAAGGAAGGAGATTGGTGGAACCATGGGAGGGATGGTGGCCAGATGTGAATACTGAGGGAGGGGACAGGTGTGGAGAAGGAGGGGAAGGAGAATGGAGGAGGGTAAAAGGGTTGGGAAGGGGTTTTGCTGAGAAAGATGGTGCATGAGAAGACGAATGGATGAGGTGGAGCAGATTTGCCTGCATGTGGATAATTGGTTGCTGAACTGGTTCAACTGGAAATGAACAATGTGGAGGATGAGGTGCTGTTGGGGCTCAGCCTGCCAGAGGATGAGCTTTGGACAGATGGGTTGCTGGAGGAACGGGGAGGGATAATGGCTGGGTCCGGAAGCTTCACCTGGTGTGAGGTCAGAGTGTGAAGCGGTTCCCAGTCTGCACCTGGTCTCACTTATGTCAAGGAGGTCATATCATGACCACTGGAGGAGATGCAGGTGAATCATGACCTCACCTGGATGATTGTGTTGAGCTCCCTGCATGGAGGTGAGGAGGGAGGGCAGGGATCTGTGTATCTGTTGCAGTAATGGGGGTGGCAGGAAGCTGGTGAGAGGTAGTGGTTCCAGCATCTGGTCCCTGGGTCTCACCTCCCTAATCAAACCCCCCTTCACCACAACCCTGCCTCCCACACTGACAGTTCCCTCATGAACAAGTCTGTTCCTGTTCTGGGGCAACTCCACCTCTGGTTGTCAGTACCATTCCATGAGCATTTGACATCTGGTATGTCTAGGTCCATGAGCTGGTGGAGGTGGTGAATCCTGAATGTCTGGATCTGCAGACACCCTCTTCTTGCTGGTTTCCTTTCTCATTCACTTTCCCTCAGTGACTGAGGGCCGACCAGTAGTGCAAATTCCCTGACATTGCTGCCCTGTGACTGGCTGGTGAGAGGGATCTATGAACTAGTGCGGGCGTGTAGAACATCACCTGGCATTTTCTCTGCTGTTTGCAAAGTTTGCTGGGAGTGTGCTGGAGTCCACAGTCCATTACAATACTGGCACCAGAGAGCTTTGAGATATACAGTAACAGGGTTAATTAAGGTTCTCTTTAAATGCAGTTTTTTCACTGCAGAAGGAACCAGTATTTTTCCAGTTTATGGATACCCTCATCTGCACTTTGATCTTGCAATCTCTGTGTACAGATTCTCTGTGGCTTCGTCAGTACCCTGATAGAAACCTGATGGCAGATTCCATTTATGACTCAAGCAACCTTAGAAGGCAGACCATAAATAGAAAACGGTGGTGTTGTTAATCAGTGTAATGCTTACTGTGACCTTAACTAACATACTCATAAAAATACATCTGCGGTCTTCATTTCTCAGAGAGGTGTTGAGTAAGAATCACAAAACATTTACAAATAATGAAGTCTTATTCATAGAACATTGAATGTTATTGTGTCAAATAATTTGTCTAAACATCCTCTGACAGCATCGAACATAACCCATCTGCCTAAGAGTCTTAAATGCCCTGAATGTTTCAGCCTCCGCCATTATCCCTGGCAAGGCATTTCAGGCCAGGCACCTACAACCTTTTGTGTTTAAACACTTACCCCTGACATCTCCCCTAAACTTTCCTCCCTTCACTTTGTACAGATGTCCCCTGGTGTTTGCTATTCCTGCCTGGGAAAAAGGTTGACTGTCCACCCTATCTATGCCACTCAGAATCTTGTAGACCTCTATCAAATCTCCTCTCATCCTTCTTCGCTCCAAAGAGTTAAGTCCTAAGTTACTTGTTTCCAATCCAGACAACATCCTGATGAATCTCATCTTCACCTTCTCCATAGTTTTCACATCCTTCCTGTAATGAGGTGACCAGAACTGAAGTGCGGTCTTACCAGAGATTTGTAGAGTTGCAACGTGACCTCTCAACTCTTGAAACCCCCTATTAATGAATCCCAGCATCCCATAAGTCTTCTTAACTATCCTATCAACCTGTGCAGCGACCTTGAGAGATGTATGGATTTGGATCCCAAGGTCCCTCTGTTCATTTGCACTGTTAAGTATCCGACTATTAACCCTGTACTCATCCTTCAGGTTTGACCTTCCAAAGTGCATCACCTCACATTTATACGGATTGAACTCCATCTGTCACTTTTCCACCCAACTCTGCATCCTCTCTATATCCTTTTCTAACCTTCGACAACCTTCAGCACCATCCACTACTCCTCCTACCTTTGTGTCATCTGCAAACTTACTGATCCATCCTTCCGCATCTTCACCTGGGTCATTTATAAAAATCACAAAGAGCAGGGGTCCCACAGCAGATCCCTGCAGAAGTCCACTAGTCTCTGACATCCAGGCAGAATACTTTCCTTCCACTACTAATCTCTTCTTTCATGTAATTTGTTATCTTAGGACAAGAAGAGGAATATTAATGACATTGAGATTTGCAAATGATTTAATTCTCAGGCCAACTGAAGTACCTTTGGTTTCTTCTGCACCTACCTCAAGACATTGACTCTGTCACATACCCTTTTTGATCTCCATCTCTGCATCACAACAGGACCCATGTGGCAGTGTGTCATATCATCATATCAGTGGCCCAGACCAAGGAGCCTTATACCTAGTCATCTTCCTGCAGAGGACATACTGGGTGCAAAGACTATATACTGTAACTACACCCATGTATTGAAATTAAAAACTCAAAAATGCTGGAGAAATTTAGCAGGCCAAAGTGTCCTTTGTATAGCACCCACAAAGATAAAGATACATAACCAGTGTTTTGGACTTGAGCCCTTCATCAATTTTCACCCAGGTCTGTCTACATTTTGCTCATTCCTCGTTGAAAAGCACAAGCCTGAAACATTGGTTAAATCTCTATATCTTTACTATATAAAGTACACTGTTTGGCCTGCTGAACTTCTCCAGCATTGTGTTTTTACTTCAGCCATGGTGTCTGCAGACTTCCATATATTACTCCCATATATCGCAAACCCCTTTGTCTTTGATGCGCTTTGAGACGCGTCGCAGCCTTCTGCCAAAGTTGATCAACTTCGAAGCAACACTATCAGCTGCCAAAATGTTGAATTTGTTTCTCTGCCAGGACACAACTGTTAAGCTGTCCCTTACACCATCTCTATCCCCATTACAGAGAAAAGTCATTTGGAAACTTGCTCACCTTGGTTCCTATGTCAGACTGGGAGTTTATGCTGTGTTCTTTCCTGTACACCAGCTAAGATACAGTGGAAAGTGTCTTCTGTGTCGGTTTAATAAGCAGAGCACGTGAGTCAGTGAGTAATATCATCTGTTGCAGAGTTGTCAGTCCCCAGCAAAACAGCGGTAGGGTGTACTAATGACTGATGAAGCCAGGATTCAGTGTATCGTGTTTTGCAAAATACTGATCTGGGTCAGACTTTGAATAATAATAATTTTGTTTGAGGGTTGTCCCAAAAAATGAATTTGTAAAATGACACCAACTTAAAAATTGCAGATATAACAAAGTATTTTATTTCACTCTGAGTTGCCAACAACATTTGAAAATTTGGGAGATATGAAATGGTCTGTGAGCTCAGCCACAGAAAAGTAGGTGAAGCAAGTAAATAACTGCAGTTAATGGAAAGAGGAAAGGAAGCCCATAATATTCTCATCACACCTCAGGATTGCCGACTGCAACAAAGCCAATAGATTATTTTTTGGGTTCCTGTGTGTTTCCACTGTCAGTTACAGTGAAACATCCCAATAAACTGGGGAAATAGGGAACAGTTTGAGGTAAAAAGCTCTCCCTCTGAGATGAAAAGGGGAAGGGAGAAGGAATATTCAAGTTGCAACTGCAAGCCACAGTCAGCACCATGAGGCACCAGATACTGCAGCTGCCTCACATTTGGAGTAAACTGGGTTCAATCCTGAGCTCAGGCTTGGTCTGGATGAAGCTCATACCTTCTCCTGATGACTACATAGGTTGGCCCAAGTGCCCACATCCCAGTGATGTGCAGGCGGGTGGGTTAAATGCCTGGAGCGAATGTGTGTGAGGAGTTGATGGGAAAGTGGGAAGAATAGAAAAAAATAATTAATGTATACATGGATGATTTTGGGTCAGCACAGAGTCAGTGGGCCAAAAGGCCTGTTCCTAAATCTCAGTGGATAGAGAAGGGTAGATGGAGGAGGTGTTCTGTGGCTAAAGAACACACAGGTGGCGGGCTGTTGGTGGCTTGAGGCAAGGAACCCAGGCAGGCTGGGGGCTGCTGGAGACTGCAGTCAAGAGATTCACACCGAGCGGCAGACTCCTGGACATTGGCTCGAAGGGTGCCAAGGACACTGAAGGTTTCCTGATCGAATTTCTGAACTGGAGCTTGGGTTGCTGATGGTCTGGACTGGGCTCTGTGTGGCTGCAAAGGCTGCAGCAGTACTGGACCTGAATCCACGGACACTCAGTAACTCGGGGGAGTTGGGGAGGGGCGGGGGGGGGGAAACGACTCTCTTTTGCTTCTCTTTCTCTGACTGTAAGAGGTGCTTCGGTCAATTTCTGCCAATGACGAATAATCTGTCTGATTTACAGCAGATGAAAGCAACTTCCGTATAATTTTGCACTGTTTTATTACATGAAATAAAACCTTAATCTTCAATGTCAAGAATCAAGATTCCTTTAAAGGCTTGAGATGGTTTTGCATATATTTGCAGCATCTCGTGATACAATTTTACGCAGAAATTGCTGAAGAAATTGAGCCACCAGCTAAACTCTCTAAAGATTGGCAATGACTCTTTAATTAAATCATGTGTCCTCTGCTGCGCTTGGCTCCGTTGTCTCTGAAGAATTAACAACGCTCTTCTTCAGATCAGGCCCCGTCTACATTTTGCTCATACCTTGGTGAAGGGATTGAGCCTGAAACGTTGGTTCTGTATCTTTATCTTTGCTGTATGAAGAGCACTGTTTGACCTGCTGAGTTTCTCCACCATTGTGTTTTTACTTCAGTCACAGCATCTGCAGACTTTCCTGTTTTACTCAACTTTCTAATTCAGTTCATTTAGTTTAGTGTCCAAGTTGTGTAAGTGTTCCAGAAATCCCTAGTTGTCTGAGATGGATCGGTATGAAATCATCCAAGCAGAACATTTGTGATAAATTATTAGGGATTCCATCAGCAGTGAGGCTGATTAGCTCATCCCCAGCTCACAGTGTTCCAGAAGCTTCACTGAGGGAGATAGACAAAAAGATTGGGTTCTGTCATTACAGGCAATTGGATTAAATTCCATAAAAATGTTGCAATGTAAAGTTCTTGGCACCACTTTAGACCAAATTTAGTCCGAGGCTTACAGCTGGTTGAATCAGCCTGAGGAACCGAGTTTATTTGTCATATCATAACATTGCAGTGTACAGTAAAAATGAGATAGCGTTTCTCTGGACTGTGGAGCTGGTTATTTACATGGATAAATTACAACAGAAACTTTTTTATAAATAACCTATCACTTATAAGTATTATGTTACATATGCTAGCCCTGTGTCCCCAGAGTTCAAAAGCCTCATGGCTTGGCGGGGGGGGAACAAACTTTCACAATCTGGTTGTGATGGCCCGAATGTTTCAGTTCCTCTTCCCGGATGGCAGGAAGGAGAATACATTGTGGGAGGGGTGTATAGACGATGCTTTCCTTATTCTAGTAGATCCTAATTTCAAAGTATCATCTTCCAAAAGTATGAGCTACAATATTCCAAATTTTGATCTCTTTAATTCCACTCTCCGACTGCTGCTTTATGTAGCTTTAAACGTTTTGCATAGACTGACTGAAGTCTTCCAGTCAGGAAGTTGAGGGTCCATTTACAGAGGAAGGTGCTTTAGTCCAGCAGCTTCAGCTTCCTCATCAGGTGCTGTGGTCTGATCATGTTGAATGCTGAGCTGAAGTCTATAAACAGCATTCGAATGTGGGTGTCCGTGTTCACCACCAGGTTCCAGGCTCCTCCACTCATTGGGTAGAAGGATCCCAAGATCCAATCTGTGGAGAGGCTCTGTGCTGAGGCCTGGCAGACTGAAGCCTGTTGAAGATGTCCACAAATTGTGCCTACCTCATCTGTATATTTACCTTTACTCACAGGTCACCAGCTTGTTGGGTGGTGCAGGGAGGGTGGAATGTATGGGAGAGATTGAAGGTTATGGGGCTATTCTTGCTCTCTAGTGACCCATAGTGGCCCATAGTGGCATGTCATGCTCATTGAGTCATATGGCATGGAAACAGACGCTTCCGCCCAACTTGCCAATGCTGTGCAAAATCTCCTGCCCACATTAGACCCACCTGCCTCCACTTGCCCCAGATCTCTCTAAACCCATCTGTCCACATTTTTCTTAAACACTGTGATAGTATCTGCCTCCAACAGCCAGTTCCTGACACTCACCACCCTCTCTTTAAAAATGCCAGGGAGGATTGACTTCGACAGTAGAGACCTTGCGCCCAGGCCCAATCAGGGTGATGGACCCTTTTACAGAAGGGCCAGTGAAGTTTTCAGTGAGTGTGAACAATTCCAAGAGAATTCTACCTTGGAATACCTTCAGGAAGTAAAATAAGGAAAAGGTAAAGGACAGGTCTCCTGGTTCTGTCTGTGATTTCTTCATTGTTCATTAGAATATAAATTTGGATCTGGAGCCAACCATTCAATGAATTCATGCTTTTCCAGCAATACACCCACCTCCCTTAACCTTGATCCCAACCATGCTTAGATGTTACCCAGAATTCCCCTCACTCAATTCTGTTCACCAACCTCCTCTGGGGGGTCTTGCTTAAAGCTTTCAAAAGCACCGAATCTCTGGTTCCCCTTATCCACTCAATAGATCTATCCACCCTCTCTGCCAATCTCTGCAATCCACAGGATCAGGTCCTGGCAGCTTTCAGTTACTAGCAGTAGTTCCTCACTAATAATGACTTCTTTTAGTTCCTGTTTCCAAGTTTTCCAGTGTTTCTTGGAGATTTCTTGTGTCTTTTTCCATGAAGAGCAGAAGCATTTATTTAATTTCTCTGCCTTTGCCTTCCTTCTCATAAATTCTCCTCTCTTTTGTGAAGGATCTCTCTCCAATCTTTTCATTCACACACACCTGAGGAGCACTGAGGAGTGTGGAGGAGCAAAGAGACCTGGGGATACAGGTACATTGTTCCCTGAAGGTGGTATCGCAGGTAGACAGGGTTGTAAAGATTTTTGGCATCTTAGCCTTTATAAGTCAAAGAATTGAGTACAAAAGTTGGATGTTATGTTGAAGTTATATAGATATTGGTGAGGCCAAATTTAGAGTATTGTGTGCATTTCTGGTCACCTAACTACAGGAAGGATATCAATAAGGTTGAAAGAGTGCAGAGAAGATTTACTAAGATGTTGCTGGGTCTTCAGGAGTTGAGTTACAGGGAAAGATTAAATAGGTTAGGACTTTGTGATGCACTGTAGTGACAGTAAGCAGATACAAGAGTCAAAAGACTGAACAACAGGCTTTATTCAGCTTAAAGTGTTTGCAGTGGCTAGCTGTGCCCTGCTCCCAGTGACTAACCTCAAGAGGGGCCGGATGTGGCTTATATCCCGGGCGGCTGATTGGCAGCCGACTGGGTGGGGTTTGGTCCATTCAGGTCGACTGTTTGACAGCTGGCCAGGTGTTGTTTGTCCTCCAGTGATCTTCCTGCAGGTACAGTAGTTGCCTCCTGCAGTAGGCTAGTGGTGTATCACCACACTTTATTCCTCGGAATGAAGAAGAATAAAGGGAGGTTTGATCGAGGTTTACAATATTATGAGGGGTAGAGACAGAATAAATGTGAATAGGTTCTTTCCACTTAAATTAGGAGAGATAAGTATGAGAGGACATTGCTTTATGGTGAAAGGGGAAAGGTTTAGGGGGAACATTGGGGGAAATTTCTTCCCTCAGAGAGTGGTGGGAGTGTAGAATGAGCTGCCATCTGATGTGGTGGGTGGAGACTTAATCTTGAGGTTTTTTTTGTTTTTTTTTTAACTTTATTTATTCGTTCAAAAACAAATAATATATGACATATGCAGCAATTAAACATATACATGAACGTTTTTTTTATATATAGAAAAAAAAAGAAACCCCCCCTTCAGCCAACTCTCCTACGGTGAGCCATAAAAAGAAAGAAAAAAGAAAGAATATTAAAGAAAAAGTTAAATATACATATTAAAATCTAATCAATATAAATTGAAATGTAAATATTCTGAGTATAACAGCCACTTATTAATACAAAAATTTTAATTTTCATGAGAAACATAATGTAATTTTTTCCATTATTAAACAATGTTTCATCTCATTATGCCATCTATTAATATCCATCATATTTGTATCTTTCCACGTACTAGCAATACATTTTTTCGCTACGGATAAAGCTAAATATACAAAAGCAAGCTGGAACTTGTATAATCCCAAATCTTTCAGAGGTTGCAAACTACCCAATAAAAATACTGTTGGATCTAAAACTATTTTAATCTTAGACAGGTATTCTAAAAACGATTGAATTTTCTTCCAAAAAGATTGTATATGTATACATAACCAAACAGTATGAAAAAAAAGTTCCAACCGTATCACCACATCTAAAACACAAATCTGATTCATTAAAACCATATTTTTTAAATTTTTCAGGTGTCAAATATAATTGATGCAAAAAATTGTAATTAATCAATGCATAACATGCATTTATCAATCTAGTTGCATTATCATAACAGATATCTAACCAATCATCTTCAGAAAAATAAAACCAATATCCGCTTCCCATTTAATTTTAGATCTATCCCAACCCTTTTTATCCATACCATCCTGTAATATTTGATACAGAAATGAAATATAACCCTTCTCTGGTACCTTCATAAGAAAAGTCTCAAATTTAGTCATTTTAGGTAAAATCATATCTCTACCAAAGATTGAATTTGATAATAAAGAAATCAAGTTCTTCTCAATACCAAAACCTTCCCTCATCTGATTAAAAGATAAAAACTTACCCTCTTTAAAACAATCTCCCAAATTTTTCACATCTTTAAATCTCCAATGCAATAAACTTTGATTATGTATTGAAAAAGAAATAAGTTGATTAGTATACAACGGAGTCAAAGCCGATAATTTACCCCTAGAGCCTGTCATTTTACTTTTCTTTATTCCATAACTTAATTAAATGTTTTAGTATAGGCACATTATATTGTTGTAACAAATTTATATTCCATCTAAACAAAAATTTATGTTTTTCAAATTCAGAAATACGTGCCATCTCAATTTTAGCCCAACTTGGAGGCCGTACCAAATCTATCAATGAACTAATAAATTTAAGTTGGGCTGCTTCATAATAATTTTGAAAACATGGTAAACGTAGTCCCCATAACTCATATTTCCAAGTTAATTTATTCAAAGCTACTCTCAAAAATTTACCCCTTCATAAAAACTCCCTAACCATTTTATTCAAATCTCGAAAAAAAAATTTATCAAGTAAATACGGAATAGATTGAAACAAGTATTGTATACGTGGAAAGATATTCATCTTAATTGTATTTATCCTACCCATTAAATTAATAGGTAAATCTTTCCATTTAATCAAATCAGTTTTAATTTTTTTCATTAACGGAGCATAATTTAATTTATATAAAGATTGATAATTAACATTCAAAATTATACCCAGATATTTAATTCGATCAATCCACTTCAAATTAATAATATTCTTATAAACGGAATAATCTCCTTCACTTACTGGTAATATTTCACTTTTTTTCCCAGTTAACTTTCTATCCAGACAAAGATCCATATTGTGTTAAACATTCCTTCAAGTGTAAAAGTGACTGAGCTGGGTTTATTAAATACACCAATACATCATCAGCAAAAAAATTAATTTTATATTCCTCATCTAAAACTTTCATACCTTGTATCTGTGTATTTTGTCTTATCAACTGTACTAAAGGTACTAATGATACTAAAGGTACAACTGTACTAATGCAAACAAAGCTGGTGATAAAGAACAACCTTGACGAGTTGATCGAGTTAACTTAAAAGATTCTGAAATCAAACCATTCGTCAATACTCTAGCTACTGGTTTACTACATAAGAGACCTAATCCAACCAATAAAAGAAGGACCAAACTTAAATTTCTCCAAAACTTTAAACAAAAAATTCCATTCAACTCTATCAAATGCTTTTTCTGCATCTAAGAATATCACCATCGGGTGATCTAAAGATTGTCGAAATCTATTAATCAAATTAATCACGTGCAAAATGTTATCTGAAGCATATCTATACTTTATAAAACCTGTTTGATCGATATGAATCAACTTAGGTAAAAACTGAGCCAATCTATTCGCTAATATTTTAGCTATTATTTTATAATCTACATTTAACAACGAAATTGGTCTATATGAAGATACTTTCAAAGGATCTCTATCTTTTTTTAGGAATTACTGTAATTAAAGCACTACAACAAGACTCAGGTAATTCATAATGTTCTCCAACTTGACGTAATACATCCCCAAACACTGTAGATAAATCATCATAAAAATTTTTATAAAATTCAACCAAAAATCCATCATCACCAGGTAATTTACTGTTCGGCATCTCCAGCATAGCCATTTTAATTTTCGAATCAGTAAATGGTTCTTCTAACTCCTGTATATCTGCATCCTCTAATATCGGTAAATTTAACTGTGATAAAAAAAGATCAATCAATCCAGTTTCTTGTTTTCCTTCAGATGTATATAACTTTTTATAAAATGAATAAAATTCATAATTAATCTCACGAAGTTTATAAGTAATAAGAGAATTCCGTCTAACAGCATTAATAGTCCTCGAAATTTGTTCTTTCTTTAATTGCCACGCCAGTACCTTATGTGCTTTCACTCCCCATTCATAATACCGTTGTTTAGTCCTATTAATCACACATTCAAATTGATAAGATTGCAAAGTATTATATTCCAATTTCAAACTAGATAATTCTATTTTCTGATCTTCTGTAGCATCTTTCTGAAATTCCTTTTCTAACTCATCGATCTCTTTCTCTAATTCAAGACTCTGATTTAATCGATTCTTTTTTATTTTAGAAGTGTAACTAATTATTTGTCCTCTCAAATAGGCTTACATAGCATCCCATAATACAAACTTACTTTGAACAGAATTCAAATTTTCTTTAAAAAAAATTAGTTTTTTCAAAAAATAAATACATTTCATATTTTTTAACAACATTGTATTAAATCTCCAAACATTTGAATTCAGTCATTTGAATTCAGCCATTTGAATTTTCTCAGAAGTTGCATATGTAAAATATAACAAGGAGTGATCTGAAATCACCCTACTTTTATATTCCGCTTCTTGTATTTTCCCTTGTAAATGTGCCGATACTAAAAAGAAGTCAATCCTTGAAAACGATTCATGTCTAGATGAATAAAAGGAAAAATCTTTCTCTGTCAGATTAAGACATCTCCAAATATCTACTAAATTAAGATATTTCATCAACGCTTAGACCTGAATTGCCATCTTGGATTTTTTAACTTTCTTCGGAGATTTATCTAATAAAGGTTCCAAAACACATTGATCTTGAGTTTTAAGAATAAATTGGATAGATTCATGGATGGGAGAGGTCTGGAGGGTTATGAAATAGGAGCAGGTTATGGGGACTAGCTGAACAATGGTAAGCACAGACTAGAAGGGCTGAATTACCTGTTTTCTGTGCTGTAGTGTTCTGGGGGAGCACTCATGGTTTGTCACTAGTTAGTTAAATATATGAAGAGAAAAAGAGTGATCAAAGTAGACACAGGACCGATGGAAACGATGCTAGAGTAAATTGTAATGGGAGACAAGGAGATAGCAGAGAAACTGAATGAATATTTTGGATTAGTCTTCACTGTGGAAGGCAGTAGTAGCATGTTGGATTCTCATGGCTATTTCTGAAGAGAAGTGAATGCAGTCAAGATCACGAGAGAGAAGGTACTTGGGAAGCTAAATGGTCTAAGGGTAGATAAGTCTCCCGGGATGAATGGAATTCACCCTCGGGTTCAGAAGGAGAGATTGTGAAGCCATTGGTAATGATATTCCAGGAATCAATGTATTCTGCTGAGGTTCTGGTGGACTAGAGGATCATGAATGTCACTCCGTTGTTTAAGGGAGAGTTGGTAGAAATGAAATTATAGACCTATTAGCCTGACGTCAGTGGTTTGGAAGGCATTGGAGCCAATTGTCGAGGATGAGGTTACAGAATACCTGGAGGTGCATGAAAAGATGGGCCAAGTCGGCATGGTTACCTTAAAGGAAAATCATGCCTGACAAAACTATGGCAATTTTTTGAAGACATCACAAGTAGGATAGGCGGGGAAATGCAGTGGATGTTGTGTATTTGAACTTTCAAAAGGCCTTTGACAAGATGACACACACACGGTTGCTAAACAAGATGAGAGCCCAGGGAATTACAGGAAGGAAACTAGCATGGGTAAAGCATTGGCAGGTTGGCAGGAAACAGAGTGTGGGAATAAAGGGACCCTAATCTGGTGTTCCACAGGGGTCGAATTTGGGGAAGCTTCTTTTTACGTTCTATGTAAATGATTTGGATTATGGAATAGATAGGTTTGTGGCTAAATTTCCAAATGATACCAAAAAAGGTGGTAGGGTAAGTAGTGCTGAGGATACAGAAGGATGCAGAGAGACTTGGATAGATTAGGAGAATGGGCAAAGAGGTGGCAGATGAAATAAAATGTTGGAAAGTGTACAAACATACACTTTGGTAGAAGAAATAGACGGGCAGACTGTTATTTAGATGGGGAGAAAATTCAACATTCAGAGATGCAAAGGGACTTGGGAATCCTGACACAGCATACACTAAAGGTTAATCTTCAGTTTGAGTTGATGCTGAAGAAGGGAAAAGCAATGTTGCCATTTATATCTAGAAGAATAGCATAATGAGGAAGGATGTAATGTTGAGACTATATGGGTGCTGGTGAGACCTCATTGGGGTATTGTGGACAGTTGTGGGTGACTTATTTGAAAAAAGGTGTGCTGGCGTTGGAGAGGGTTCAGAGAGGATTTACTAGAATGATACCAGGAATGAAAGGATTAGCCTATGAGGAATGTTTGTCAGCTCTTGGACTGGACCTGTTGGAGGACAGAAGGATGAGGGAGGACTTCATAGGGGTATTTCGAATGCCGAAAGGTCTGGTCAGAGTAAATGTGACAAGGATATTTCTCATGGGAGGGGATTCTAGGAGAAGAGGACACAACATCAGGACTTTTAAAAAAGTAAATTTTAAACAGAGATGCAGAAAAATATCTTAAAGGAAGAACTTGTTGCCACAGGTGGCTGTGGAAGTGAGATTGTTGGGTGTACTTAAGGCAGAGATTGACAGGTATTTGATCAGTCAGGGTATCAAGGGTCACGGAGAGAAGGGCGGGGAGTGGGGCTGTGTCGGAGGATGATTAGAATGGTGGGGCAGACTCCTCAATGGGCCAACTTCTGCTCCTTTTTCTTATGATCTTGTGAGTCTATTACCATATTCTATGATAAGGATGGTATGGTTAGTGTAGAGGTTAGCGCGATTGTGGCACCAGCGACTTGGATTCAAATCTTTTGCTATCTGTAAGGAGTTTGTACGTTCTCCTCGTGTGTACAGGTTTCCAACGGGCGCTTTGGTTTCCATCCATCTTCAAAAAACATATGGGGTCAGTAGGTTAATTGGTCACACAGATGTATTTCTGTGCTGGAAGTGTCTGCTACTGTGTGGTACCTCTAAATTAAAAAAGAAATTCCCTTTGAAAGTTTTTATTCGGGCAAGCGTCTATAGCATATTGTCTTTAGTGAATTATCAAGCAGATTAATAAAAATGAGCAGAAATGTACATCATAAAATCAGAAAGTTCCAGAAATATTCATCATGCCAGGTGGCATCTGTGGTGACAGAAACAGAAATTTGCCTGACATGCTCGGTGTTTGCAGAGTTTTTGTCTTTAATTTCATGTGTTTATATACTGTGGAAGGTTAGGCGTGGAGAGGGAAAACTGGAGCAAAAACCAGTCATCTGGGGGAACTGCTGAGTTCTTGCAGCAGATTGTTTTCTGATCTACTGACTGGTTTGCTTGTTCAATAATGTCTGGTGTCAGTGGAGGCCATGTAACAGTGATGTTAGATGTGGTTATGCATGGGATGAATGTTCATTCAGGCAAAAATAAGTGTGCAAGCAAAGATCCTTCTATACTAATAATTGCTTCAGTTGGGCTTGAAGTTGTTTTATCACAGGGATATCATGGTGAATATTAATGCTGCCTGAACATTTACCAAGCCACAAAACAGTTGATGAAGAAGTCAAACCTTCCTTTCTTGTTGTAATTTTATGTCCAAAGCCTGTAACTGTTTTAAAAACCCTCGATTAGGGAAAATGCGCCTGCGTTGAGCCACGGTGTTGACTGCATCCAAGAGTGAGAGGTGATGGTAAATCATTAGGTAGGCCAGCACCAGAGTGGCTGATCTGCTGTATCCAAAAGCACAATGCACAAAGATCTTCCCTGGGGCAAGACAAGATGCAAAATACCCTCTTGAACCATTTTGTTTTGCTTGTTATTTGAAACACAGCATGACAACACAAAATGCATGAGTTTGCACATCAGGTGTGACATGAATCAACACAAAATGCAAGAGTTTGTACATCAGGTGTGACATGAATAATTGAGGACAGATGAAATATGCTTTGTTTCAAAATGTGCAAAACTCAGGAAATTATATCAGAATTACTGCAAACTGGAACATATTATTTCTGTCCAATGACCTGTGGGTTTATATTTGACCTGTCAGTAATTGGTTAGTTGGGTCTGGAGACGCCAGGTGTCAGTAGAGATGCCAGATGTCAATAGAGTGGTGGGCCAGGGGGTGCGGGGGGGGGGGGGGGGGGGGAACAACTACATGGCATTAACATCAATTTCTTTGATGTTAGATTTACGTTAGGTTTCCCACCTCCACCACAATCTCTATCTTTCCTATCTTTCCCTCTCCCTCTGTCTCCTTTCCTCCAGCCCTACATTCATAGAGCTACCCCCTCCCCCTCATCAATTCTCAGCTTTTTTCTCTGCCTTCCCATCCATGTCTACCTATGGCCTGTATTCCTCCCCATGTTCCCCTTCCCTCTTTTCCCGCACCTACTACATCTTGCTCATACCTTGACGAAACGTTGGGTAATCAATATATCTATGGATGCTGTGGGATCTGCTGAGTTTCTTCAACACTTTTGTGTATTAAAAAGCTCAGCAATAACAGGATGAGTTGGCGGGTTCTACACTGTGGAGTAATATGGCGTCTATAAATTGATGAGTGGACTTTTATGTTTTTACTGTTAATTTTTTTATTTTAAGAAAATCAAGGCAACTTATGGGTGCATGAATTATAGGATTCATTTCTTACCTCCCAATACACTGACCACCTGGTGTATGTATTCACTTGCAGAATAGAAATAGGCAGAAATGTCAAAGTTTGGTAAATCTTGAGCTGCAATGCCATAATAATCCACAGTAGTACCATAGAAATCCTGGCAACCACTGGATGCCAACTGTTTGTGGGCAGCATTTAACACGTGAGTGATCCCCAGCTTCCATAGGCGGAATCTATCCTCGGCTACTGTCCTAACAAGCCAAGAGATCAAAAATATATTGTTACCAAATCTGATTTCCAATGTAGACACAAGAAACAACATGTGCTGGAATCTGGAGCATAAAACAAACTACTGGAGGAACTCAAGTAAAATCATAATGCTGGATAAACTTAGCAGGTCAAACAATGTACTTTATCTAGCATAATTTACGTTTTAGGCTTGAGCCCTTCATCAAGGTCTGAGCAAAATGGAAGCAGCGCCTGGAGTAACTCAGTAGGGGGACCAGCATTGATGGGGCTGTTCTTCAAATCTCCGAGTTCCTCCAGCAGTTTGCTTTTGGGTCCATACTGACAAGGCCATCTGGGTGTTGCTTCTTGCCATTGATGGAATTTTCTGCTTCACATTCTCAGGGATTTCAATGGTGAAAGTGGGACACTTTTCCACTTTGTTCCTAAGCATCTTTCATCGCACCAATTGGAATCCATGTTGCATTTGCTTTCCAACGGTCAGCTACTTTGACACACGAGGCACTGATTTTAAGTTATTCTATGTTCTACAGCAGCATCACAGAAACCAGCCCTGAGGATCTCGCATGTTGATTGAAATGCAAGCAACAGGATCCCAAGGTCACAACTTGCTACAAGTACTGAAATCCTGCTGCCGAACAATAAAACGCCTGGAGGGGATGGATTCCCAATAGAATTCTATAAAACATTTAAAGAGTTATTAATTCCTCCTCTCCTGGAAGTAATGAACCAGATAGAATAAACACAAAACTTGCCAGATTCATGTAAGACAGCAATAATTACAGTAGTACCAAAGACGGGGAAGGATCCACTAACACCAGCATCATATAGAACAATATCTCTACTTAATTCAGATTATAACATAATAGCAAAATTATTAGCAAACAGATTGGCCGACTGTGTACCAAAAATGGTAAAACAAGATCAAACTGGATTTATTAAGAAAAGACGAACAGTGGATAATGATTGTAAATTTATTAATCTAATTCATGCAGTTCAAGGAAATAAGAAGCCAACAGTGGCTGTAGCTTTAGATGCAGAAAAAGCCTTTGACAGGGTAGAATGGGATTATTTATTCAAAGTATTACAGAGGTTCAATCTACCAGAAAAATATATTAATTAGATTAAAGCATTATATAATGGACCATTGACGAAGGTAACTGTAATTGAATATGTATCGAACCAATTTAAATTAAGTAGGTCAACTAGGCAGGGATGTCCACAACCTCCCTCACTGTTCGCTTTAGCAATAGAACCATTGGCAGAACTGATAAGAACTGAAAATAAAATAAAAGGGATAAAAATAAAGGAGAAGGAGTATAAAATCAGTTTATCTGCAGATTACATCATAGTATACTTAACAGAACAAGAAATATCAAGAAAAGAACTACATAAGAAATTGAAGGAATATGGAGAAATATCGGGGTACAAGATCAATGCAAATGAAAGAGAAGTGATGCCAATGAATAATGCGGATTATACAGAATTTAAAAAAGAATCACCATTTAAATGGCAAACACAAGCAATCCGATACCTGGGTATTAGATTAGATAATAATTTAAGCCACTTGTAGAAATTAAATTATCAGCCACTAATAAAGAAATTGCAGGAAGACTTAGAACATTGGAAAGAATTACCACTAACATTGATAGGGAGGATAAATTGCATTAAAATGAATGTCTTCCAAGGATACAATACTTATTTCAATCGTTACCAATTCCCTTAACAGAGAAATTCTTTAATGAACTAAAGAGAATAATAAGGAAATTTTTATGGAAAGGGGGGAAACTGAGGATAGTGCTAGATAAATTAACAGAATGGTACAAACAAGATGGTTTGCTGCTACCAAACTTTAAAAATTATTATAGAGCAGCACAATTAAGGTATCTATCAGATTTTTATCAGACAAGGGAAAAACCAGATTGGACTAAGATAGAGCTAGATAAAATAGGGGAGAAGGTACCGGAACATATACTTTATAAGTGGGATGAAAAGCTGGTACGATATAAAAGCTCACCAGTATTGTATCATTTACTCAATATATGGAAGAAAAATCACTTAGAAAGGAAAAAAACAAATTACCGAATACCAAAATTATTATTGACGCAAAATCAGCTAATCCCTTTTATAATAGATAACCTTTCCTTTAGAGAATGGGAGAGAAAAGGAATTAAAAGAATAGAAAATTGTTTTTTGGGAAATAATTTATTAACATTTGAACAAATGAAGTACAAATGTGATATAAACCTACTTGAATGACAAATTGGGAAGCAGGCTGAGGTTACCAGAAGGAAGCAGTTTTGAATCTGTGATTACAGACACAATGATAATTAAAAGATTTATAACAAACATGTACATCAAACTGCAAGAGAAAGAGAATGATAAATAAGCTGTAAACCCAAACAAAAGTGGGAACAAGATCTAAACATTAAGATAAAGAATGAAACATGGGAAAAGCTATGCTCCAAAACTATGAGAATACAATAAACACGAAGTTACGCATGATACAATATAATTGGTTACACAGGCTATACACCAAGCCCCAAAAGTTAAATCAATGGGACCCAACAGTATCAGATAGATGTTTTCCCTGTAAGAAGGAAACGGGAACAACAATACATGCAATTTGGGCATGTGAGAAAGTGGAAAAGTTTTGGGAAGATCTAAATCAGGTATTAAATAAAATCACAAAAAATAACATACCAAAAAATCCAGAGATCTTTCTTCTAAGTAATATAAGAAGTAATGAATTAGGCCTCAAATTGGATGAAGCACAAAAAAGATTTATTATGATAGCCTTAGCTGTAGCAAAAAAATGTATAATGTCAACCTGGAAATCAGAAGATAGCCTGAGAATACAGCAATGGTACTTAGAAATGAATAAATGTATTCCATTGGAAAAAATAACATCACAGTATTCGAACAAATTTGGGAACTGTACATGGAACACTACAGAGAGGACCTACCGCGGACCTCCACCCCCTAAAATGACAGAATGAGAAGAAGACGAAATGAACTGACCCAGTGTGTAAAAGTAGATGACACAATTTTCTTGATCTAAATCAGGTATTAAATAAAATCACAAAAAGCATCATACCAAAAAATCCAGAGGTCTTTCTTCTAAGTAATATAAGTAGTAAGGAATTAGGCCTCAAGCTGGGTGAAGCGCAAAAAAGATTTATTATGATAATAGCTGTAGCAAAAAAATGTATAATGTCAACTTGGAAATCAGAAGAGAGCCTGAGAATATAGGTACATAGAAATGAATAAATGTATTACATTGGAAAAAATAAAATATAATTTAAATAATAAAGTCACAATATTTGAACAAATTTGGGAACCGTACATGGAACACAACAGAGAGGGCTTGCCTCAGACCTCCACCCCCTAAAATGATAAGAAGACAAAATGACTTGATCCAGGGTGTAAAAGTAGATGACACATTTTTCTTGTTTATTTTCATTGTGTGATGACACTGTTTAATGGTTTTATTGCATTGTATATGTTGAACGTTTAGTGGGTTTAGAGGGGGGGAGGGAAGGGAGGGGGAAAAAAAGGGTAGAAAATGCCACTGTGTATATTTAAGAGGGAAATGTTTGTATGTATTTTGATTGATATGGTTCACAGTGTGAAAAATATAAAATTATTTTAAAAAATTTCTGAAATCCCGCTGGCCCAGCCTGGAGCAAAGGTGAGTACAGGAAGAGAATCTCTGCTGGATAATTGTGAGGCTGGAATCTAATGTTGTATTAGAGAGCACAGTGCAGGTGTGCCCATTCGCTACCGCCACAGCTCTCACACACTTCATCTGAGGGTGAGTTAACATCATGGACAAAGGGACAGATTGGAAATTCCAGAGGTTCCGTGGCAGTCAAAATTCCTGCACCTCCTGACACTGGACTCTCTCAGCAGATTTGAGCAAAACTACAATGCTGGAGAAACCTCAGCAGGTCAAACAGTGTCCTTTATTCAGCAAAGATAAAGAAACAGAACCAACAAATAAGCAGGCATGGGCTACATTTTGCTGATACCTTGATGAGGGCTCAAGTTTGAAATGTTGGCTATATATCTTTATTTTTGCTACATAAAGACCACTGTTTGACCTGCTGAGTTTCTCCAGAATTGTGTTTTTACTTCAATCACGGTGTCTGCAAACTTTTGTTTTTCACTCAGCAGATTTGAACTTCTTCATCTGCCCACAAACACCGTTCCTTAGTTTGTTGCAATCAAAACAGATCACCATTCTCCTGTCTTTTGAGCAGATACTTACATATCCCCGATGTACAAATTAGGCCAGACTTCATCTATTGGGCTGAGTGGAAATCTGTTGTTGCGCAAGATTCCCTCCAGCTCTGTGACTGTGGCCGTTCCTGGCCTGGACTCCTGGTGAAAGCCACTGGATTGAGGAGCTTTGCCTGACATTACGATGACCTGGTTCCTTTCATTCTGCTCTAGGGCTATTTGCCGGCTGCTGCATAGTCTGTGGCATTTGTGATTGATCCGCACAGGTGCATGTGGATTCTGCGTCACCAAGTTTACTTCAGCCCGATGAGCAGAGAACAGTGCAGCAGAGGAATAGGCTATTCAGCCCTTCTATCTGTGCTGAATATCATTTCAAAATTGCCCTAAAACTGTTATCCTAAAACTGCACTTGTATGTGATCTCTGACTCTCTATTCCCTGTGTATTCATGTGTCCATCTAAAAGCCTCAGATACAATTGTATCTGCCTATCACTACTCCTAGCAGTCCGTTCCAGGCACCCATCACTCTCTGTGTGAAATGCTTCCCCTTTTCACCTTATATGCATGTGTTAATATGAGGCATTTTTACCCTTCCTAATTTAAGGCTGCATTTTAACAATGCAGGAGAGCATGGAAATAGAGTGGCAGTAGGACAGGGATGGAGAGGGAGTGGATGGGAGATGGAGAGGTTGTGGGAGTGGGAGGAGGAGTGGGGGAGGAAATGGATGAGGGAGAGTGAGTGGGAGTGGGATGGAGAATGAAAGCAGCGGGTAACTGGAAGCTCTGCAGACTGAATATGCATGTTAGAACAGAGACTACTTCAGCACAGTACAGGTCATTTGGCCTTTGATATGGTGCCCACCTCCATTTTGGAGCCTTTTTTAAAACAACAGGACAACATGAGCTACTCTCCAATACTCTGGCACCTCTCCCACGGCGAAGGACATTTTGAAAGTATCAGCCAGGGCCCCTGGAATGTCTACACTTGTCTCCCTTAAGGTCCGAGGGAATATCATATCCAGCCCAGGGGATTTATCTACCTTTATTCACTGTAAGGCAGCAAGCGCCTCCTCCTCGACCTTAGTTTCCATGTGTTCCATGACTTTCTTTCCTTATGCACTCTGCCAATTTCGTGAGTAAACACTGATGCAAAAAAATCTGTTTAAGATCTCCTACATTATGTTAGGCTGCACACGTAGTTGCCCACTCTGATCCTCTTGGGGACCAATGTTGACCATTACTATCCATTTACTCTTAATATACTTGTAGAAATCCTTCGGGTTTACCTTCATATTAACCACTTTTTCTAGATCCTTTCTCGTTTCCTCAAAATTTTTCTTCCTCCAATTTAGAATCCCAACATGAGGACCAGTCTTACCTTTTTCCATAATTAACATGAAGCAAATAACATTATGGACCTAAAATGTTCACCTACACATACATCTGTCACCTGACCTGTCTTGTTCCCCATTAGCAGATCAAGTACTGCATCCTCTCTCGTTGTTACCTCCATATATTAATTTAATAAACTCTCCTGAACACATTTCACAAACTCCAGGCCATCCAGCCCTTTCACAGTATGGGAGTCCCAGTCAATATGTAGAAAGTTAAAATCACCTACTATCTCAACTTTCGGTCTGCTATCTCTCTACAGATTTGCTCCTCCAATTCTCTCTATTGGGCAGTCTATAATACAGCCCTATCAGTATGGTTACACCTTTCCCGTTTCTCCACTCCACCCACATGGCCTCTGAAGACAAACCCTCCTGGTTGTCCTGTCTTCACACAGTTGAGATCTTTTCCCTGACCAGCAATGCTACTCCTCCCCCTTTCATCTCTCACCCCTCTATCACGTCTGAAGCCACAGAACCCTGGAACATTGAGCTACCAGTTCTGCCCCTCCTGCAACCAAGTCTCACTAATAGCAATAATGTCAATCCATGCCCTAAGCTCATCAGTCTTTCTAACAATACTCCATGCATTAAAATAAATACATCTGAGAATATTTCTATCACATACAAACCTTAGATTTTTGTCCTCACAAGATCTTTATCCTTCTCTTTCTCACTAACTGCTCTAACCTTCTGGTTCCTCTCCCACTGCAAATCTAGTTTAAACCCATCAGGACAAGACTAAAAAATCTACCCATACTAATCCCCTTCCTGTTCAGATGCAATCCGTCTGTCAGTACAGATCCCACCTTCCCTGGAACAGTGCGCAGTGATCTAGAAACCTGAAGCCCTCCCCACTACCCCAGCCACGCGTTCAGCTGTCTTATCCTCCTATTTCTAACCTCTCCAGCATGTGGCATGGGAAGGAATCTTGAGATCTGGAGGACCTCTTCTTCAACCTAATGCCTAATTCCTTGAACTCTACTTGCAGGAACTCCTCACCCTTCCCACCAATGTCATTGGTCCATACATGGACCACGATATCTGGCTGATCACCCTCCCACCTAAAAATGTCGTGAACTTGAACTGAGACATCCTGGACCTTGGCACCTGGAAGGCAACACAACGTTTGGGATTCACAATCTCCTCCGCAGAACCTCTCATCTGTCTCCCTAATTAAGGAATCCTCTCTCACAACAGCCTGCCTCATTTTCCCCCTTCCCTTCCTATCTACAGCACCAGACTCCGTGCAAGAGACCTGCTTGCCATGGCTTGTACCCAGTAGGTCATCCCCCTCAACAGAATCCAAAACAGTATACTTGTTTTTCAGAAGGACACCCACTGGGGGGGCCATGCTCCACCTGCCCGCTCCTTCTCCCTCCCCCTCTCTTAACTGCTACACAAATACTCTCTTCCTGTCTCCTAGGTGTAATAGTGTCCCTGTAACTCCTCTCTATTACACCTTCTGCCTCTGAATGCTCTGGAGTTTATCCAACTCTTGTGCCAAAGCCTCAGGAGCCTCACATGGATGCACTTTTCACATTTGTAGTCATCAGGGAAACTTCCCTCTCAATCCACACCCAACAAGAGGAGTATTCCCCTGGCCTAGGATCCATATCAACACTCTCCCTATCTCTCCCCCTCGCTAAAATTTGTCAAACATTAATAATCTTAGACATACTATCCTTGCAAATAGATCTCTAATCATTTTGATCAATTGTAATTCCCAAATATTTTTCCCATTTTAATCTCAATTTATGACTATCTCATTTAAAAATTTATACATTTCAGAAATAATTTTTTTTACCACCTTCTGTAAACAAAATTTAAAAATTTGATTGTCTTGGTAATCTTAATGTACATCCAAAATTACCAATAATGAAGCCTTAACTTGATAATAACAAAAAAAGGGATTATTTAGAATTTCATATTTTTCATTCTTTGAAAAGAAATAAAATAACCAGCCTCATAGCAATCTTGTGCTGTTTTAATTCCTTTCTGATTCCATATTTTAAAAAATTGATTATTAAGAGTAAAAGGAAAAAGTTTATTTTGATATAAAGTTGTTTTACCTGAAATTTTACCCTGTGTACCTTTCTCATCATTTATCCTATTCTATAATTCAATTAAATGTCTCAAACTAGGTGGATCATTATTAATAATAACTTAATATTCCATTTATAAATAAATTGTGCTATATTTTTCTTGCCAATATTAGTTGACTCAGTATTAGCCCTTATTAACAGATGGCCTTTCAGCAATCTAATGGCATCTCTGGAATCTTAAGAGGTGGGAGTGCTCGTAAGGTTTCTTTATATGCTATTGTATATTTCAGACCCTGATTGTTCGACTCCATTCGTTCTGTCACTGGTTGGCAAATTTTCAGGTTACAAACTAAATCTTCAGAAAAGTGAGTTGTTTGTATTGAATTCTCTGGCTCTTTCAACACTATCCTTCATATTAAAATACCCTAAAATCAATTTAATTATGTAGGTGGTACTATTACTAAAAATAATAATAATTTGTTTAAAGAATATTTTCTTACTTTAATGAACTATGTCAAGAAGTCTTCAGTTCAGTGGCCTCCTCTCTCGATATCCTTAATTGGGTGAGTTAATGTGATTAAGAATATTTTACCCATTTTTATATATGTTCCAAGCTGTTCCTGTTTTTGCTCCCAAAACGTTTTTTGATTCACTTGACTCAGTTATCTCCTCATATATTTGGAAAAATAAACACCCTCATCTTAAAGTTTTCCTTCAAAACCTCAAAAAGAAAGGTGGTTTGGCATTATCTAATTTTAGCTTTTACTATTGGGCAGCTAATGTTAGATGTATCATATTTTGGATTCATTATAAGGACAGAATGGATGCTTCCAATTGGATGAAGTTAGAAATTAACTGTACTAAAGAAAATATTCTCTTATTTCAATACTTGGAGTGCTATTACCTGTTTCTGCTTCCAAATTATCCAATAATTTTATTGTTAATAATACTTTGAGAATTTGGTTTCAATTTAGAACATTTTTTGGATTTCATAGATTTTTACTTGCTTGCCCTACTTTATTTTAATTCTTTTTATTTCTTAATTCTTTTATTCCCACCTTCTGCACAAGATTCTGCTTTTTGTTAATGGCTTGAGTTGGGTATCCAATCTTTTCTAGATTTATTTATTGATAATAATTTAGCTTCATTCAAACAACTACATCTTGAATTTAAACTTCCCAAACATTATTTCTTTAGATACCTACAAATTGGGAGGTTATTTGAACCCTGTAGTGTTGAGACCATCTCTTCCAGTCCAGGCCAGAAAGTCGTATACGTGCTTTCATCAACGGGACGCAAGCGGCGGAATGTCAGGGGCAGAACAGAACAGGGTTTAAACGCTGCAGTGAGATATTCAAATCAAGTCATTTGTGATACCAGAGCTCACAGCCTGTTGTCTTAGTCTTTTCACTAAGCTCGCTCACAACACACTACAGTATAATAGTTTTAAAAAAAATCTTTTTCAATTAGCCATATGTTGTAATTGTTAGGTACTTTTTTTTCTGTTTGACTGTTACGATATTGCTTTAATAGCTTTAATGTTCTTATATACCAGTAATTTTTACTTCTGTATTTTCCTTTTTCTATATAACCTTTGATTAATGGCTTTTACTTGTATTCTATTTCTGTAAAATCCAACAAAAATATTGGAAAAGACCATGGACACACAGTGACTGAAGGGCCTCTCCTTTGCTTCTCTTTCTCCTATTGTTAGGGGCACCGGGCAGTGCGTATGGCAACTTTTTGTTTGCCTCATGGCAGACATTGAAGTATATCATGTATATTACAGTTGTAATATATTATGTGACAATAAAAGGAACATTTGAGATTAATATAAACAAGGGAGAGATTAAGGAGACTGGGACTTTATTCATTGGAATGTAGACGATTGAGAGGGGACGATGGAGGTATTTAAAATTATGAAAGGAATAGATAGACTAGACATAAACAGACTCATTCCCCTGATGGCAGGGAAGGTTGGAACAAGAGGCCATGAGATAAGGGTAAGAGGGCAAAACTTTAGGTGAAATATTAGAGGATGCTTCTTCACTCAGAGAGTGGTGGCAGAATGGAATGATCTCCCGAATGAGGTAGTTGCGGCAGGGTCCCTTCTATCATTTAAGAGAAGGTTGGATGTGTACATGGAGGTGAGGGGGTTAGAGGGATATTGGTGGAGAGTGGGAGGATTGAGCTAGTGGAGTTGTTCAAGTGAACCGGTGCAAACTCGAAAGGCCGACATGGCCTGTTTCTGCTGTGTAAATGGTTATATGGTTAAATCTAAATGTATGATCAAGAATCCAAAGGTAAAACATTATTAGAGCCTAAATATGCAATTCTGATGATTGGGACCTGTATTTCTTGATAGTTACACATATGAAAATATTGTTTCTGGGAACTGAGCACCAAGACTAAAACAAAAAAAGGAAACTGAAAGACTTTGCCACTGTTGTTGAAGGCTTCTGCAGGGTGCCTTTTTTGAAGGAAACTTGCAGCAAGTGAAGTGGCTACCATATGACTGCTGCCATATCATTCTGAACAAAATGGTGTCCTGGGATCTAGGTATAGACGCATTGATCTAAGAGATATTGCTCTTTAGAACTTGTATCATATCACTCGTGTAATAGTTGATCCCGTGTAATAGTCAATCCCTCCAATTTTAACCCAAAAATCACACATTTTCTGTATGATCTGTGTTAATGTGGGCACCCCCCAAATCTGACCCTCAAAATT
Organism: Narcine bancroftii; assembly: GCF_036971445.1. NCBI lineage: Eukaryota > Metazoa > Chordata > Chondrichthyes > Torpediniformes > Narcinidae > Narcine > Narcine bancroftii. Next base: position 71,266,469 of record NC_091474.1, on the reverse strand, counting down.
GGTCTAAAAAACTCAATTATTACGTGAGTACATATGGTACACCCAGCAGTTTATGCTCTTGTGCATAAACAATCTGAAACTTTGAATCTAAAACCCTTGGCTTCATATCCATGAGATGTGTGCAAGGGGTTTTCTTCCCATTTATTAGAACTATAGACCATCTATAACTGGCCCATGAGGGTAGAGTTGAAGGGATATGCAATTGTTCTTAATTGCAATAATAAAATTAAAATCTCTAACATTTGAGAGGCAATGAAACTAATTGTGGGTAAGGGAGTGTGGAGGAAAATCTGAACACAGAGGGTTAAGGGTTCACCCATAAGTTGCTTACAAGAACATACAAGAGTCAGTTGCATATTGCTTAAGTGGAGGCAGGGAACCTGAAGGTTGTGATTTATCTGTAGACATGCTTATCTGCAGACATGATAAGCTTTGGAATTCTGTGAAACAATGATTAAATTATTGCCAAATGTCAACAATGATAAACTATTGTCAGGTTGACCGCAACAGGAAGCCCACATGCAGGAATGCACTCCCGTTTATTGTATATAAACTCTGTTAAAACTTGCTGTGAGCAGAGCAAGCTCAGCCTGGGTGCTGGGCACGCTCTCCAAGATATCTTGCTAATAAAACTATTCCGAAGCGTTACCCTGGTCGGTAGTTGAATCTTTCTCTGCATCAGAGAGTCATTCTTGTATCACAAAGCTCCAATACCTTGTTGACCCCATGCATTGAATTCCATGTCCTGTCAATTTCTTCTGGTGACTAAAACATTGGTTCCCGAACAATATCATCAATAAGACCAATAGCATTAAGGCAAATCAAATCTCCAATTCAACACTAACACACCTAAAACTAGCCTTGAGAACCCTGATTTTATCCTTTAAAAACATCCCTTCTATTTCTTCACAAAAGTCAGTGGGATCTATGTCTCCAGGATTGCCAGTCTGCCATCTCTACAACAAGGTATTCAATGATCTCATCCAATTCAAGTAAAATATTTAGGTAAGGCCTCATTCATGATGAGAAAGGAAGGATGAAAGAGTGGCAGCTTCACTTTGTTTTTGTCACCTTTCAGTCACAATACAAATCACTGAAGATCATTCAATCAAGGGTCAATTCTGGCACCAAGGTACCAAATAAAATGAATATATTTGACTAAAAGCCAACGATGGTATGAAAACTAAAACTTGCATCCTTTGGTAGCCATGAAACTAGATGTTGTTATTGATATTATTCTCCAGCCGTGTTTATACAAATATTCTGTAAGACCAGGAGGTATTTTGACAGGCCTTTGCGGGGCGCTTTGATCAGTGCAGGGACCGTCCCACGTGAGCTCAACACTGGACGCACATCAGCTGCTGGCCAGGGAAATTGGTGGGCTTCTGAAAATGGATGATCATTGATGAATGGCCGCGTGAACTGGCCGCTTTCTGGCCATCTGAGTGGCTGGAGACTACGGACCAATTAGCGCAGGGGGCGGGGCAGCTTGGGATTTAAAAAGGTGGAGCAGCAAGAGGCGAGGTTCGGTGGTCTTCGGACACCATGGCGGAGAAACGACAGGGTATGGCGGGAATCCAGCCACCGGCAGAGGGTGAGGGGACTGACCGTCACCCACCGGTCACCCGACGAAGGGTCCATCTCCGGCACTGAATATGGGTCACGAGGTGTGGCTCCAGCCATTGGTGGAGAGTTCGAATGGCGGTGGAGGACAGAGGTAACATCACGGCGGATCTGGGCATCGGTCAGGACTTTTCAGTCCAAACCTCCCCTTGAGGAGCTTGGCCGTCGCGCTCCTGTGTGGGGCCGGACAGCTTAACCGGGTCGAGCTCAAGGGTCACCCACTCGCTGGCCACCGAGACCAGGGCATCCGGCTCCCACTCACCAAGGGCTCTTGTTTTTTTTTACATTTCATCTATCTATTTATTTATTTATTTATTTTTCACACCATCAACCACATTAACCATGATACATACTTTTTCCTTTTCAAATATATAAAGTGCCATTTTCTCCCCCCCTCCCCCATCCCACCCTACCTACCTCCCCACCTCCCGTCCATTTAAAGTACAAAATCTAGGATACATTAAACCAGTCAAACAATGTTGTCATTCAATAAAAATAAACAAGAGATTCCACTGAGTCAATTCTTTTCATTTCCTTCTCCTTTCGTTAATTTAGGTAGTGAATGTCCCCGGTAGGTTTTCGCTATTGTGTTTCATGTAAGGCTCCCATATTTGTTCAAATATTTCAATATTATTTCTTAAACTATATGTTATTTTTTCTAATGGAATACATTTATTCATTTCTATATACCATTGTTGTATTTTCAAATTATCTTCCGATTTCCAGGTTGACATAATACATTTTTTTGCTACGGCTAGAGCTATCTTAACAAATCTTTTTTGTGCACCATCCAAATCAATTCCAAATTCTTTATTTTTTATGTTACTTAGGAGGAAGATCTCTGGATTCTTTGGTATATTGTTTTCTGTAATTTTATTTAATATTTGGTTTAGATCTTCCCAAAATTTTTCTACTTTCTCACATGTCCAGATTGCATGAATTGTTGTTCCCATTTCTTTTTTACATCAAAAACATCTATCAGATACTGTTGGGTCCCATTTATTTAACTTTTGAGGTGTAATGTATAGCCTGTGTATCCAGTTATATTGTATCATACGTAACCTCGTATTTATTGTATTTCTCATCGTTCCAGAACATAACTTCTCCCATGTTTCCTTTTTTTATCTTTATATTTAAATCTTGTTCCCATTTTTGTTTAGTTTTACCATTTGTTTCCTCATTCTCCTTTTCTTGCAGTTTAATATACATATTTGTTATAAATCTTTTGATTATCATTGTATCTGTAATCACATATTCAAAGTTACTTCCCTCTGGTAAACTCAGACTGCTTCCTAATTTGTCCTTCAAGTAGGATCTCAATTGGTAATATGCCAGCACTGTATCTTGAGTTATATTGTATTTATCTTTCATTTGTTCAAAGGATAATAATCTATTTCCCGAAAAACAATTTTCTATTCTTTTGATCCCTTTTTTCAATTAGTTTTGGTAATTGATAATTTGTTTTATTTCTTTCTACATGAATCTTCTTCCAAATATTGAGTAGATGATGTAATACTGGAGAACTTCTATGTTGTACCAATTTTTCATCCCATTTATATAATATGTGTTCAGGTATCTTTTCCCCTATTTTATCTAATTCTAATCTAGTCCAATCTGGCTTTTCCCTTGTTTGATAAAAATCTGATAGGTATCTTAATTATGCGGCTCTATAATAATATTTAAAGTTTGGCAGTTGTAAGCCTCCTTGTTTATACCATTCTGTTAATTTATCTAGTGCTATCCTCGGTTTCCCCCCTTTCCATTAAAATTTCCTTATTATTTTCTTTAACTCCTTGAAGAATTTCTCTGTCAGGTGTATTGGCAATGCCTGAAATAGGTATAATATCCTTGGAAAAATGTTCATTTTAATACAGTTTATCCTTCCTATTAGTGTTAGTGGTAAATCTTTGCAATGCTCTAAATCGTCCTGTAATTTTTTCATTAGTGGATAATAATTGAGTTTATATAGTTGGCCGAGATTTTTATTTATTTGTATACCTAGGTATCCTATTGCTTGCATTTGCCATCTGAATGGTGATTCCTTCTTAAATTTTGAGAAATCCGCATTATTCATAGGCATTGCTTCACTTTTATTTACGTTAATCTTGTAACCCGACACTTCTCCATATTCCTTCAATTTCTTATATAATTCTTTTATTGATAGTTCTGGTTCTGTTAAGTATACTATAACATCAGCCACAAATAAACTGATTTTATATTCCTTGTCTTTTATTTTTATCCATTTTATATTATTTTCTGTTCTTATCAATTCTGTTAGTGGTTCTATAGCTAACACGAACAATAAAGGTGATAGTGGGCATCCCTGCCGTGTTGACCTGCTTAAGTTAAATTGCTTTGATATATATCCATTTACTGTCACTTTCGCCAATGGCCCCTTATATAATGCTTTAATCCAATTAATATACTTGTCTGGTAAACTGAATTTTTGCAATACTTTGAATAAATAATTCCATTCTACTCTGTCAAAGGCCTTCTCTGCTTCTAAAGCAACTGCTACTGTTGGCGCTTTACTCCCTTCTACTGCATGAATTAAGTTAATAAATTTACAAATATTGTCTGTTGTGCGTCTTTTTTTAATAAATCCAGTTTGGTCTAGATTTACCATTTTCGGTACATACTCTGCTAATCTGTTTGCTAATAGTTTAGCTATTATCTTATAATCTGTGTTAAGTAAAGATATTGGTCTATATGACGCTGGTGCGAGTGGATCTTTCCCTTGCTTTAGTATTACTGTAATTATTGCTGTTTTACATGAATCTGGTAAGCTTTGTGTTTTATCAATCTGGTTGATTACTTCCAGGAGGGGAGGAATTAATAAATCTTTAAACGTTTTGTAGAATTCTATTGGGAATCCATCCTCTCCTGGTGTTTTATTATTTGGTAATTTTTTAATTATCTCTTGTATTTCTACTATTCCAAATGGTTCTGTTAATTTATTTTGTTCCTCTATTTGTAGTTTTGGTAGTTCAATTTTAGTTAGAAACTCATCTATTTTCCCTTCTTTCCCTTCGTTTTCAGTTTGGTATAATTGTTCATAGAATTCTCTAAAATTTTCCTTGATCTCCTTTGGATTATATGTGATTTGTTTGTCTTTTTTCCTTGATGCCAATACCATTTTCTTAGCTTGTTCTGTCTTAAGCTGCCATGCTAGAATTTTGTGCGTTTTTTCACCTAGTTCATAATATTTCTGTTTTGTCTTCATTATATTCTTCTCCACCTTATATGTTTGTAGTGTTTCATATTTTTTTTTTATCTGCCAATTCTCTTCTTTTAGTTGTATCTTCCTTCATTGCTAATTCTTTTTCTATATTTACTATTTCCCTTTCCAACTGCTCTGTTTCCTGATTATAGTCCTTCTTCATCTTGGTTACATAACTTATTATTTGCCCTCTAATGAATGCTTTCATTGAATCCCATAGTATAAATTTATCTTTCACTGATTCCGTGTTTATTTCAAAATACATTTTAATTTGTCTTTCAATGAATTCTCTAAAATCCTGCCTTTTGAGTAACATGGAGTTTAATCTCCATCTATACATTCTTGGAGGGATGTCCTCTAACTTTATTGTCAATATTAAGGGTGAATGGTCCGATAATATTCTAGCTTTATATTCTGTTTTTCTTACTCTATCTTGCATACGAGCTGATAACAAAAATAGGTCTATTCTTGAGTATGTTTTATGTCTAGCCGAGTAATATGAATATTCCTTTTCCTTTGGGTGTTGTTTCCTCCATATATCCAAAAGTTGCATTTCTTCCATCGATTTAATTATAAATTTGGTTACTTTGTTCTTTCTGTTAATTTTTTTCCCAGTTTTGTCCATATTTGAATCCAAATTCAGGTTGAAATCCCCTCCTATTATTATGTTCCCTTGCGTATCTGCTACCTTCAAAAAGATATCTTGCATAAACTTTTGATCTTCTTCGTTAGGTGAATATACATTGAGTAGATTCCAAATCTCCGAATATATCTGACATTTTATCATTACATATCTCCCTGCTGGATCTATTATTTCCTCTTCTATTTTAATTGGCACATTTTTACTAATTAATATAGCTACTCCTCTTGCTTTTGAATTATACGACGCTGCTGTTACATGTCCTACCCAATCTCTCTTTAATTTCTTGTGCTCCAATTCAGTTAAATGTTTTTCTTGCACAAATGCTATATCAATTTTTTCTTTTTTCAGTAAATTTAGCAGTTTCTTCCTTTTAATTTGGTTATGTATTCCATTAATATTTAAAGTCATATAGTTCAGCGTAGCCATTTTATACTTTGTTTATCTTCCCTTTGCGTTTCTCCATCATTACCTTTCCTTCTTATCCATTTCTGCTTTCTTGTTTTGAACACTTTATAAGACAACATTTCTAAAACATCAAACATTTTCCCTATTCTCCTATTTAAAACTTCTTTAACCCCATTCTCCCCTCCCCCTCCTGAGTTGTCCTTTATCCCTTGTCGGACAACCACATCTCCCTTCTCCATTTGGATTTGCAAATTCACTCGCAAACGTCAGCTGATTTTGCAGTGACCGTAACTCCTCCCCACCCAGCCCCCTCCAGAAAAGATTTCAATTTTCATATGTAACAAAGGTCACTCTTTTAATTCCCTACTTATTCCCTCTATTCCATTTCCCTCCCTTATTAATTCTTGTCTATACTCTATATATTTTCCTCTAAATACAGATACATTCATGTATGCACACTATATATATACACACATATACCCCTTTACACACATACATATAGATCGTGGTCATTTTTACTCTTATTACATGTCTTCATCTCTCTGCTTGTTTTGTAGTTGTTCTGCAAATTTCCTTGCTTCCTCTGGATCCGAGAATGGTCTGTTTTGTTGCCCTGTAATAATTATTTTAAGTACCGCTGGGTACCTTAACATAAATTTATATCCTTTTTTCCATAAGATCGTTTTCGCTGTATTGAACTCCTTCCTCTTCTTCAGGAGTTCAAAATGGATCTTGGCTTTTGCTGCGGTTGTGGTTTCGGGGCTAAAGTTCTATGTTCCCTCTCTATTTCCATTTCTTCCTGTAATTCTGGTCTTCCCAGGACCCCGGGGATCCAATCTTTTATAAATTCTCTCATATTCTTGCCTTCTTCATCTTCCTTAAGGCCCACTATCTTTATATTATTTCTTCTATTATAGTTTTCTATTATATCTATCTTCTGAGCTAACAGCTCCTGTGCTTCTTTAGCTTTTTTATTAGATTCTTCTAATTTCTCTTTTAAGTCTTTTACTTCCATATCTACAAATGTTTCTCATTTTTCCATATTTTCCACTCTTTTTGCCAGTTCTGATATGGCCACGTCCATTTTATTCATTCTTTCTTCTGCATTCTTAATTCTTCTTTTTATCTCATCAAATTCTTGTAATTGCCATTCTTTCACTGATTCCATATATTCTTTAAAAAAAAGATACATCCATTGTCTTGCTTTTCTCTTCTTCTTCCACTTCTTTCTGTTCTTCTTCTTCTTCTTCCTCTGGGTTGACCATCTGTTGTTTCCTTGTTTTCTTTTTACCCTCTTCTTTCTTGTTGTCGTTATTGTCTGTGTTCTGCACCTGCTGCTGTGCTGTAGGTGTCTCTCTCAGCTGTGGAGATCGACTCCGCAGCTGTTCCCCCCTCCCGTCAGTGTGTTTTTTTTTCATGAGCATTGCGCATGCGTGAGGAGTCGCGCATCCGCGGTTGCGCACTTTTACTCGGCTCTGCGAGCCATTTTTGTAGTCCCGAGCCCGGGACCTCCACTGACCTGTGGGAGCGGGCCTCTCTCTCCGCGGCGGGCCTCTTTGGACAGGTAAGGCCTTCACCTTCTTCTTCCGACGTCTTTCCTTCTTCTTTTCTTCCCGTTGTTTTTGGTTTTTCTTTCTTTGCTGCCATTTTCTTCACACTTTTACTTTCACTTTGTTTTGGTTTTTAAGTTTGTGCCTTTGCTTTTTCTCTATCTTTTTTTAACTTTTCTGGAGAGGACTGGAGTTCCCCTACCGGCCACTACTCCATCACGTGACTCCTCCTCCAAGGGCTCTTGTTGGAGCCACCTGAAAGAGCAATATTCCCAAACCTCTCTGTGTCTCGAGTGTTTATTTGCTGCGCTGCTCCGCGACGGCGACCATGGCGACCCGGAGCATCTGCGGGCACGGGAGGAGGAGCCGAGGCGGGAAACACCGGTGAGGGAAGGATTCAGCGAAGGGTTGGATGGAGAGAGGAAGGGTGGAACTAATTTGAGAAAGGAGGGATTGTCGTTCAGTCAAAACCCCCGGGGCATGGGCACCATAAAAGCAAGCGGTGGGGAAACGCAGATTGCAGGTTGAATGCGAGGGAAATCAAAGGCGTCCTTTATCCAGGTGTGAGAGGAAAAATGGGGCCGGCCTGTGGGTAACATTGGGGGAGAGAAGGTTGGTGGGGGCAGTGGTCAGGCGGACAGGTAATGGGGCGGTAGGGTTGAGGGGGGAAAGGGGAGTGGAGGTGGAGGGAGGGAGACTGAAGGGTGGAGAAGGGGCGCCACCGCTGGTGGTGGAGCAGTGGGTGCGAAGGCCATGTGCTGGGAGGGGTCAATCGGTGGCGTTGGGGCCGCGTGACGGGTGAAACTGCGGCAGAAAAGTGGATGGGCTCTGTAAGGTCTTTGGGTAAAGCTGGTAGCAATGGAGTCGAGTAAGCGCAAGGGATTATTGATTCTGGGTCGGGATCTGCTGCTCAGTGAAGGAATGAAGGAGAGCAGCGATTGGGTGGTGGTGCCAGTCCTGAGCGGCGGGGCAGTCAGATGCGGAGTCCGGGAACCGGCGAGTGACAGCCCCCGTCGGAGGAAGCAATCCAGCCGGGCTCCGAGGAGATCAGCGAGCGGACCACACACCAAGGGCTCTGGTGAGAGCCACGTGAAAGAGCCCTATGCCCCCAGGTCTCTGTGTCTCGAGGGTTTATTTGCTGCGCTGCCCCGCGACCGGGACCGTGGCGACCCGGAGCATCCGCGGGGCGCGGGAGGATGGGAAGGTGGCACCAGTCGGGAAACACCGGCTCATGCGAATTCCATATGGTGGGAGGTCGGCTTCGGTGGCGCTGGGGCTGTGTCATACGTGAAACTGCGCAGAAAAGCTGGAGAGGATCCGTAAGGTGTTTGTGGCAAAGCTGGTACCAGTCGGGGAGAGATGGCGGAATGGACTATCCATTCTGGTTGGCTTTTGCAGCCCAGCTGTGGTTCAGTGGTGGTCGGACTCCTCCTCAGCGGAGGGTCTGGGCACCTGCGGAGGTACTAATTTTTGGCATTTCACTCAATAAAAAGCCAAGTTGACAACTCTGCAGATAACAACAACAACTCCGGAGTTTGTCCCAGCTCAAGCAGGTACAAGTTCTTTTTTCTTTTCTTTGGCTTGGCTTCGCGGACGAAGATTTATGGAGGGGGTACGTCCACGTCTGCTGCAGGGTCGTTGGTGACTGACAAGTCCGATGCGGGACAGGCAGGCATGGTTGCAGTGGTTGCAAGGGAAAATTGGTGGGTTGGGGTTGGGTGTTGGGTTTTTCCACCTTTGTCTTTTGTCAGTGAGGTGGGCTCTGCGGTCTTCTTCAAAGGAGGTTGCTGCCCGCCGAACTGTGAGGTGCCAAGATGCACGGTTGGAGGTGAGATCAGCCCACTGGCGGTGATCAATGTGGCAGGCACCAAGAGATTTCTTTCAGCAGTCCTTCTACCTCTTCTTTGGTGCACCTCTGTCTTGGTGGCCAGTGGAGAGCTCGCCATAGAACACGATCTTGGGAAGGCGATGGTCCTCGATTCTGGAGACGTGACCCACCCAGCGCAATTGGGTCTTCAACAGCATGGATTCGATGCTTGCGGACTCTGCCAGCTCGAGTACTTCGATGTTGGCGATGAAGTCATTCCAATGAATGTTGAGGATGGAGCAGAGACAGCGCAGATGGAAGCGTTCTAGGAGCCGTAGGTGATGCCAGTAGAGGACCCATGATTCGGAGCCGAACAGGAGCGTGGGTATGACAACGGCTCTGTACACGTTGATCTTTGTGTGTTTCTTCAGGTGGTTGTTTTTCCAGACTATTTTGTGTAGTCTTCCAAAGATGCTATTTGCCTTGACGAGTCTGTTGTCCATCTCTTTGTCGATCCTTGCATCAGATGAAATGGTGCAGCTGAGGTAGGTAAATTGGTTGACCGTTTTGAGTTCTGTGTGCCTGATGGAGATGTGGAGGGGGGGGGGGTGGGGGCTGGTGGTCATGGAGGGGAGCTGGCTGATGGAGGACCTCAGTTTTCTTCAGGCTGACTTCCAGGCCAAACATTTTGGCAGTTTCCGCAAAACAGGACGTCATGCGCTGGAGAGATGGCTCTGAATGGGCAGCTAAAGCAGCATCGTCTGCAAAGAGTAGTTCACGGACAAATTGCTCTTGTGTCTTGGTGTGAGCTTGCAGGTGCCTCAGATTGAAGAGACTGCCATCCGTGCGGTACCGCATGTAAACAGCGTCTTCATTGTTGAGGTCTTTCATGGCTTGTTTCAGCATCATGTTGAAGAAGATAGTAAAGAGGGTTGGTGCGAGGACGCAGCCTTGCTTCACGCCGTTGTCAATGGAGAAGGTTCGGAGATCTCATTGCTGTATTTGACCCGACTTTGTTGGTTTTCGTGCAGTTGGATAACCATGTTGAGGAACTTGGGGGGGCTTCTGAGGTGCTGTAGTATTTGCCAAAGCCCTTTCCTGCTCACGGTGTCAAAGGCTTTGGTGAGGTCAACAAAGGTGATGTAGAGTCCTTTGTTTTGTTCTCTGCACTTTTCTTGGAGCTGTCTGAGGGGAAAGACCATGTCAGTAGTTCCTCTGTTTGTTTGAAAGCCACACTGTGATTCTGGGAAGTTCTACAGGTAGAACAACTCATGGGCCAGGTCAAGAAGACCTGCCCATGTGGGCATTGAAAAGGTGGGGGGCTGTTACGGATCAAGTTGAGACCTGGGACCCGAGGCTTTTGCTCCCTACCATCTTTCTGGCCAATATATAATTCGCGGAGAATGAACTTGATGAACTCCCAGCCAGACGGCAACATCAGGGAGTGCTGCATCATGTGATTTATGGAAACATGGCTAAACGGGAACATTCCGGGCACAGGGCTACACCCTCCATCGTGCTGATAGAACACCAGGGTCTAGAAAAACCAGGGGAGGCAGCATTTGTGTCATCATCAATTCATCGTGGTACACTGATGGGACAGTCAGGTCCCATACCTGCTCCCCTGAGCTGGAACATCTGGCAATCAAATGTTGCCCATTCTACCTGCTGAGAGAATTCACCACCATCATCCTGTTTGCAGTGTACATTCTGTCCCAGGCTATTGTCAGACTGACACTGGAGGGACTGAGCTCTGTGATAAACAGCCATGAGACAGCACATCCTGATGCCTTGGGAGACTAATCACGCCAACCCATGGAAATCTGACAAACTATCACCAACACATCACAGATGAGACCAGGGGAACCAACAGACTCGACCACTGCTACCCCACCGTGAAGAAGGTATACAGAGCCATACTATGACTATACTTCAGCAAATCTGATCACCTGGCTGTACTTCTACTCCCGTTTTACAAACAGGGACTGAAGACCATGGCACCAGTGGTGAAGACAGCAGAGGTATGGTCGAGGGAGGAAAAGGAACATCTGCAGGTCAGCTTTGAATCGGTGGAATGGAACAGATTCAAGAACTCATCCATAGACTTGAATGAATATGCAACAGGTGTCACTGACTTCACCAAGACCTGCGTGGATGATTGTGTGCCCACGCGCACATACCAGGCGTTCCCCAACCAGAAGGCCTGGATGGATCCAAGAATCCACAACCTGCTGAGGGTGAGAACAAGGGCATTTAAGGCCAGGAATTAAGATCCTTGCAAGAAGTCCAGGTATGACCTGCCAAAGGCCATCTCTGTATCAAAGTAACAATTCTTGAGGAAGCCAGAGACAGATACATGCCAGCTATGGCAGGGAGTGCAGGCCATTACAGTCTACAAAGTGAGGGTGAACACTAAAGATGGCTGTGTTGCTGCACTACCCAATGAGGTGAACACTTTCTATGCCCACTTTGAGAAGAGCCAAACAATGCCTACTACAATCCCTGAAAGAGGCTGAGGACCCTGTGATATCCGTCTCTGAGGACAAAGTCAGAACATTATTCAAGAGGGTGAAAGGTGCAAGCCCTGATGTCATACCTGGCAGGGCGCTGAAAATCTGTGCCAACCAACTAGCTGGAGTATTCATGGACATTTTCAAACTCTCATTGCTGCAGTCAGAGGTTCCGACCTGCTTCAAAAGGGCATCAATCATCCTGGTATCCAAGAATAGTAGTGTGGGCTGCCTCAATTACTTCCAACCAGTAGCACTAATTTCTACTATGATGAAATACTTTGAGAGGCTGCTCATGGCCAGAATTAACACATTCCTCAGTAAAGATCTGGACCAACTGCAATTCTATTGTTAAAAACACTCCATGACAGATGCAATATTGCTGGCTATCCATTCAACAGACTACAGCTCAGCCTTGAACATCAGTGCTGGTAAAGAAGCTACAAACTCTAGGTCTCTATACCCCACTTTGCAACTGGATCCTTGACTACTTTCTCATTGGAAGACCACAGTCAGTAAGAATTGGAAACAACGTTTCCTCCAGCGATTCCTTGGCAGAATCACAAATGGCAACGAGGAAGCATACAGGAGGGAGATAGATCAACTCATTGAGTGATGTAATGACAACAATCTCATGCTCAATGTCAGCAAAACCAAGGAGATGATTGTGGACTTCAGGAGGAAGTCAGGGGAACATGACCCAGTCCTCATCAAGGGCTCAGTAATGGAGAGGGTCAAGAACAAATTCCTGGGTGTCACATCTCTGAGGATCTGTCCTGGAGCCTCCACATTGATGCAATCGTGAAGAAGGCTGCCAGCGGCTATACTTTGTGAGGTGTCTGAGGAGATTTGGATCATCACCGAAGACTCTTGGAAACTTCTACAGGTGGAGAGCATTCTGCTTCGTATGGAGACACCAACTATTGTAAGGTAAAAACATCATGAGTTGGGACCGGAGAAGGAGTCACCCAGTACTAAGGAGTAACAGGATGCAGGTGTGACCTTGTACACTCAAGATAAGGGTGGCAATAACAAGATGATGTGCAGCAGACTAACAGAGAAGGGTAGCAACAGCTTATTCATTGGACAATGTAATGGTATGATAATTTACTAAGTGCGTGTCCTGAGGTATAAAAAAAACACCACTTGCTGATATCGGGAGAATGCGCCTTCTCCAACTAACACTGTTAGTTGCAAGTGTTACAATCCGGTAATAAAGAACCTTGATTTCGACTCATTCTGGTGTCTGACTCACTCATTCTCGAACAAAGCAGACCTAACACTCTCAGGACAAGAATAAACTACAGAGGGTTGTTAACTCAGTCTGCAACATCACAGGCACCAGACTTCACTCCATCAGCTATCCTCAATGATCCCTGCCACCCTCTTCAATCTGCTACCATTAGGAAAAAGGTACAGGAGCCTAAAGATGAGCACTCAGTGGCACAAGGGCAGCTTCTTTATTGCTGCCATCAGATTCTTGAATAATCAATGAACCAAAGACATTGCTTTACCTTTCATGTACTATTTTAATTTTATTTTTTATAGTAATATTGTAAGATGGAATGCACTATTATGCTGCACCATTTATTGTTCATGACAATAAATTCTGAATCTGATAGTCGTCTTTCCAAGGGAGGATGAATCTTGTTGCTCACTTTCTTTTTGCATTGGTCCCCATATAACTAATGTAAGATTCACTGCCCTGCCATGATCCATATTTATCCCTGCTTCCTTTGAATGAATAACTATTCTCCAGTAATCTGGATCTTTACAAGCCTAACGATGACCACGAGTAAGTAATGCCAATGATGCATCCTGGATTCTCGTCTTCATTCGATAAGGTATGCTATATTGGAGTATAATTGTGGTTAGGCCATCAATGGAGTTCTGTACAGTGAATCAGATTATTGGGAGAAATGTGGTAGATCTGAAGAGTATTATGTGGGGTGCAGCTGGGATAGAATCTTTACTCCAAAGCACAGCTCTCTGAAAAGAAGGCACAACTTTAAAAGATTCAAGTTGGGACTTGAAGAAATTATTTTTCAACTAGAGCGTGGTTGGGATCGAGTGCTGCAGTAGCTCATTCTTTCTTTGGCTTGGCTTCGCGGACGAAGATTTAAGGAGGGGGTAAAAGTCCACGTCAGCTGCAGGCTCGTTTGTGGCTGACAAGTCCGATGCAGGACAGGCAGACACGGTTGCAGCGGCTGCAGGGGAAAATTGGTTGGTTGGGGTTGGGTGTTGGGTTTTTCCTCCTTTGCCTTTTGTCAATGAGGTGGGCTCTGCGGTCTTCTTCAAAGGAGGTTGCTGCCCGCCAAACTGTGAGGCGCCAAGATGCACGGTTTGAGGCGATATCAGCCCACTGGCGGTGGTCAATGTGGCAGGCACCAAGAAATTTCTTTAGGCAGTCCTTGTACCTTTTCTTTGGTGCACCTCTGTCTCGGTGGCCAGAGGAGAGCTCGCCATATAACACGATCTTGGGAAGGCGATGGTCCTCCATTCTGGAGACGTGACCCACCCAACGCAGCTGGATCTTCAGCAGCGTGGACTCGATGCTGTCGACCACAGTGGGACTGGGAAAGGCAGATCCAGTTATCAAATATAACTCAGGTAAAAAGACATAAAACTAATTTGGCCAGTTCCTATTTGCCATAAAACCATAGGACATAGGAGCAGAAATAGGCTTATCAGCCCATCGAGTGGCCCCACCATTTTTAAAAAAAAATTAGGCCCATGAGTCTGTGCTGCACAATTGCACCTGGTTAACCTACAACCCTGGTCTACTTTGAAGGGTGGGAGCCAGTCACGTGATGGAGTAGTGGCCGGACGGTGAACTCCAGCCCTCTCCAGAAAAGTCGGAAAAAACAAAGGAAAACACAAAGGCACAAAAATAAAAATTAAAGAAAAGTGAATATAAAGGTGGAAAGAAGATGGCGACGAAAAAAGAAAAATCGAAATCAATGGTAAGAAGAGAGGAAGAGAAGACAACGGAAGAAGAAGGAGAAGGCCTTACCTGTTCGAAGAGGCCCGCGGTGGAGAGAGAAACCCGCTCCCTCAGGTCGGTAGAAAGTGGACTACAAAAATGGCTCGCTGAGCCGAGTAAAAGTGCGCAACCGCGCATGCGCGAGGAGTCGCACATGCGCGATGCGCATGCAAAAAAAATACACCGACGGGAGGGGTGACCAGCTGGGGAGTTGATCTCCACAGCCGGCAATGACAGCTGCAGAACACCTGCAGCAAGAGGAGAACATAGAAGACAATGAAAACAAGAAAGAAGAGAAGAAAAGGGCAACAAAAAAACAACAGATGGCCAACCCAGAGGAAGAAGAAGAGGAAGAGTACAGTGAAATAGAAGAAGAAGGGAAAGGCAAGATAAAGGATATACTTTCTCTTATTAAAGAATACATGGAGTCATTTAAAGAATGGCAAGCGCAAGAATTTAATGATTTAAGAAGAAGAATAAACAATACAGAAGAGAAAATGAATAAAATAGATATGACCTTAACAGAAATGGGAAAGAGAATGGACAAGATGGAAGAGTGGGAAGCAGCATTAGAAATGGAGGTAGAGGACTTAAAAAAGAAATTAGAGGAATCTAATAAAAAAGTTATAGAGACACAAGAACTGTTAGCTCAAAAAATAGATATAATGGAAAATTATAACAGAAGAAATAACATAAAGATAGTGGGCCTTAAGGAAGATGAAGAAGGCAAGAATATGAGAGAGTTTATAAAAGATTGGATCCCCAGGATCCTAGGATGTCCAGAACTACAGCAAGATATGGAAATAGAAAGGGCACATAGAGCATTGGCCTTTAAACCACAACCACAACAAAGGCCAAGATCTATTTTAGTAAAATTCCTAAGATATACTACAAGAGAAAAGGTACTGGAGAAGAAAATGGAAAAAGTAAGAGAGGGCAACAAGCCACTGGAGTACAAAGGGCAAAAAAATCTTCATTTATCCAGATATTAGTTTTGAACTCCTGAAGAAGAGAAAGGAGTTCAATACAGCAAAGGCGATTTTATGGAAGAAAGGGTATAAATTTATACTAAAGCATCCAACGGTATTGAAAATATTTATTCCAGGACAACAAAACAGACTATTCTCGGATCCAGAGGAAGCACGAAAATTTGCAGAACAATTACAAAATAGACTGAGGGATGAAGACGTGTAACGAGAGTACAAAAGACTGAGAACTAAAAAGACACATAAGTTTTGAACTCCTGAAGAAGAGAAAGGAGTTCAATACATCGAAAACGATCTTATGGAAAAAAAAAACTATTCTCGGATCCAGAGGAAGCAAGGAAATTTGCAGAACAACTACAAAACAACCAGAGAGATGAAGATATGTAATAAGAGTAAAAATGACCACGATTTATATGTATGTGGGTAAAGAGGTATATGTGTGTATATATATAATGTGCATTTATTTACCCCCTCCATAAATCTTCGTCCGCGAAGCCAAGCCAAAGAAAAGAAAAAAGATACATGAATGTATCCGTATTTAGAGGAAAATATAGATAGTATAGACAAGAATTGATAAGGGAAGGAAATGGAATAGAGGGAATAAGGAGGGAACTAAAAGAGTGACCTTTGTTACATATGAAAAGTGAAATCTTTTCTGGGGGGGCTGGGTGGGGAGGAGTTGCGGTCACTGCAAAATCAGCTGACGCTTGCGAGTGAATTCGCAGATCCAAATGGAGAGGGGAGATGTGGTTGTCCGACAAGGGATAAAGGACAACTCAGGAGGGGAAAGGGAGATTGGGGCTAAAGAAGTATTAAATAGGATAATAAGGAAAAAGTTTGATGTTTTAGGAATGTTGTCTTATAAAGGGTTCAAAACAAGAAAACAGAAATGGATAAGAAGGAAAGGTAATGATGGAGAAACGCAAAGGGAAGATAAACAAAGTATAAAATGGCTACGTTGAACTATATGACTTTAAATATTAATGGAATACATAACCAAATTAAAAGGAAGAAACTGCTAAATTTACTGAAAAAAGACAAAATTGATATAGCATTTGTGCAAGAAACACATTTAACTGAATTGGAGCACAAGAAATTAAAGAGAGATTGGGTAGGACACGTAACAGCAGCATCGTATAATTCAAAAGCAAGAGGAGTAGCTATATTAATTAGTAAAAATGTGCCATTTAAAATAGAAGAGGAAATAATAGATCCAGCAGGGAGATATGTAATGATAAAATGTCAGATATATTCGGAGTTTTGGAATCTACTCAATGTATATTCACCTAACGAAGAAGATCAAAAGTTTATGCAAGATATCTTTTTGAAGGTAGCAGATACGCAAGGGAACATATTAATAGGAGGGGACTTCAACCTGAATTTGGATTCAAATATGGACAAAACTGGGAAAAAAATTAACAGAAAAAACAAAGTAACCAAATTTATAATTAAATTGATGGAAGAAATGCAACTTTTGGATATATGGAGGAAACAACACCCAAAGGAAAAGGAATATTCATATTACTCAAGAATAGACCTATTTTTGTTATCAGCTCGTATGCAAGATAGAGTAAGAAAAACAGAATATAAAGCTAGAATACTATCGGACCATTCACCCTTAATATTGACAGTAAAGTTAGAAGACATCCCTCCAAGAATGTATAGATGGAGATTAAACCCCATGTTACTTAAAAGGCAGGATTTTAGAGAATTTATTAAAAAACAAATAAAAATGTATTTTGAAATAAATACGGAATCAGTGGAAGGTAAGTTTATACTATGGGATGCAATGAAAGCATTCATTAGAGGGCAAATAATAAGTTATATAACCAAGATGAAGAAGGACTATAATCAGGAAACAGAGCAGTTGGAAAGGGAAATAGTAAATATAGAAAAAGAATTAGCAATGAAGGAAGATACAACTAAAAGAAGAGAATTGGCGGATAAAAAAATAAAATATGAAACACTACAAACATATAAGGTGGAGAAGAATATAATGAAGACAAAACAGAAATATTATGAACTAGGTGAAAAAACGCACAAAATCCTAGCATGGCAGCTTAAGACAGAACAAGCTAAGAAAATGGTATTGGCATCAAGGAAAAAAGACAAACAAATTACATATAATCCAAAAGAAATTAAGGAAAACTTTAGAGAATTCTATGAACAATTATACCGAACTGAAAACGAAGGGAAAGAAGGGAAAATAGATGAATTTCTGACTAAAATTGAACTACCAAAACTACAAATAGAGGAACAAAATAAATTAACAGAGCCATTTGGAATAGTAGAAATACAAGAGATAATAAAAAAAGTACCAAATAATAAAACACAAGGAGAGGATGGATTCCCAATAGAATTCTACAAAACGTTTAAAGATTTATTAATTCCGCCCCTCCTGGAAGTAATCAACCAGATTGATAAAACACAAAGCTTACCAGATTCATGTAAAACAGCAATAATTACAGTAATACTAAAGCAAGGGAAAAATCCACTCTCACCAGCGTCATATAGACCAATATCTTTACTTAACACAGATTATAAGATAATAGCTAAACTATTAGCAAACAGATTAGCAGAGTATGTACCGAAAATGGTAAATTTAGACCAAACTGGATTTATCAAAAAAAGACGCACAACAGACAATATTTGTAAATTTATTAACTTAATTCATGCAGTAGAAGGGAATAAAGCACCTACAGTAGCAGTTGCTTTAGACGCAGAGAAGGCCTTTGACAGAGTAGAATGGAATTATTTGTTCAAAGTATTGCAAAAATTCAGTTTACCGGAGAAGTATATTAATTGGATTAAAGCATTATATAAGGGACCGTTAGTGAAAGTGACAGTAAATGGACATGTATCAAAGCAATTTAACTTAAGCAGGTCAACACGGCAGGGATGCCCACTATCACCTTTATTGTTTGCGTTAGCTATAGAACCACTAGCAGAATTGATAAGAACAGATAATAATATAAAAGGAATAAAAATAAAAGACAAGGAATATAAAATCAGTTTATTGGCGGATGATGTTATAGTGTACTTAACAGAACCAGAACTATCAATAAAAGAATTATATAAGAAATTGAAGGAATATGGAGAAGTGTCGGGTTACAAGATAAACGTAAATAAAAATGAAGAAATGCCTATGAATAATGTGGATTTCTCAAAATTTAAGAAGGAATCACCATTTAGATGGCAAATGCAAGCAATAAGATACCTAGGTGTACAAATAAATAAAAATCTCGGCCAACTATATAAACTCAATTATTATCCACTAATGAAAAAATTACAGGACGATTTAGAGCATTGGAAAAATTTACCACTAACACTAATAGGAAGGATAAACTGTATTAAAATGAACATTTTTCCAAGGATATTATACTTATTTCAGGCATTGCCAATACAACTGACAGAGAAATTCTTCAAGGAGTTAAAGAAAATAATAAGGAAATTTTTATGGAGAGGGGGGAAACCGAGGATAGCACTAGATAAATTAACAGAATGGTATAAACAAGGAGGCCTACAACTGCCAAACTTTAAAAATTATTATAGAGCCGCATAATTAAGATACCTATCAGATTTTTATCAAACAAGGGAAAAGCCAGAATGGACGAGATTAGAATTAGATAAAATAGGGGAAAAGATACCTGAACACATATTATATAAATGGGATGAAAAATTGGTACAACATAGAAGTTCTCCAGTATTACATCATCTCCTCAATATTTGGAAGAAGATTCATGTAGAAAGAAATAAAACAAATTATCAATTACCAAAACTAATATTGATGCAAAACAAGTTACTCCCTTTTACAATAGATAACCTTTCCTTTAGAGAATGGGAAAAAAAGGGATTAAAAGAATAGAAAATTGTTTATCAGGAAATAGATTCTTATCCTTTGAACAAATGAAAGATAAGTACAATATAACTCAAGATACAGTGCTGGCATATTACCAATTGAGATCCTACTTGAAGGATAAATTAGGAAGCAGCTTGAGTTTGCCAGAGGGAAGTAACTTTGAATATGTGATTACAGATACAATGACAATCAAAAGATTTATAACAAATATGTATATTAAACTGCAAGAAAAGGAGAATGAGGAAACAAATGGTAAAACTAAACAAAAATTGGTACAAGATTTAAATATAAAGATAAAAAAGGAAACATGGGAGAAATTATGCTCCGGAACGATGAGAAATACAATAAATACGAGGTTACGTATGATACAATATAACTGGATACACAGGCTATACATTACACCTCAAAAGTTAAATAAATGGGACCCAACAGTATCTGATAGAGGTTTTCGATGTAAAAAAGAAATGGGAACAACAATTCATGCAATCTGGACATGTGAGAAAGTAAAAACATTTTGGGAAGATCTAAATCAGATATTAAATAAAATAACAGAAAACAATATACCAAAGAATCCAGAGATCTTCCTCCTAAGTAACATAAAAAACAAAGAATTTGGAATTGATTTGGAGGATGCACAAAAAAGATTTGTTAAGATAGCTCTAGCCGTAGCAAAAAAATGTATTATGTCAACCTGAAAATTGGAAGATAATTTGAAAATACAACAATGGTATATAGAAATGAATAAATGTATTCCATTAGAAAAAATAACATATAGTTTAAGAAATAATATTGAAATATTCGAACAAATATGGGAGCCTTACATTAAATACAATAGCGAAAACCTACCGGGGACAATCATTACCTAAGTTAACGGAAGGAAAAGGAAATGAAAAGAATGGACTCAGTAGAATTTCTGGTGTATTTTTATTGAATGACAACATTGTCCGACTGGTTTAATGTATCCTAGATTTTATACCTTAAATGGACGGGAGGGTGGGATGGGAGGAGGGAGGGTGGGATGGGAGGAGGGAGGGTGGGATGGGAGGAGGGAGGGTGGGATGGGAGGAGGGAGGGTGGGATGGGAGGAGGGAGGGTGGGATGGGAGGAGGGAGGGTGGGATGGGAGGAGGGAGGGTGGGATGGGAGGAGGGAGGGTGGGATGGGAGGAGGGAGGGTGGGATGGGAGGAGGGAGGGTGGGATGGGAGGAGGGAGGGTGGGATGGGAGGAGGGAGGGTGGGATGGGAGGAGGGAGGGTGGGATGGGAGGAGGGAGGGTGGGATGGGAGGAGGGAGGGTGGGATGGGAGGAGGGAGGGGGGTGGAGAAAATGGCACTGTATATATGTGAAAAGGAAAAAGTGTGTAGCATGGTTAATGTGATTTATGGTGTGAAAAATAAAAAAATTAAAAAAAAGAAGGGTGGGAGCCAACTGGGAGGAAACCAGAGCACTCAGAGGCAACCCACACAGCCATGGGGAGAACGGACAAACACCTTACAGCTACAGACAGCGTGGGATTCGTTCCCTCGTCCAAGTCACTGGCGCTGTAACAACGCTAACCATGGGTTGATCCATTATGAGCGGATTCCTTCTCCCACTCAGCCCCACTGCCCATTACCTTTGATGCCCTGGCTAATTAAGAACCTGTCAATCTCTGCTTTAAATACACTTGCCTAAGGGCTCAGGGCCGAAACGTCTTTACACTGCGGGACCTGCCGAGCTCCCCCTTGATTTCTATGCGTTTTCCTCCTTTTCTCCACAGTTCTTTCTCCACTGATGTGCATTGTCAGCGCAGGGCATGAGAGGTGCGCAGCTGAAGGCTGGCGTCTCCACGGCCGCTGTGCGTGCCCCTCCTTGCTTCAGGGGGCACTGCAGCCGGAGTGCAGGAAATGGACCTCCGGTGCTGCAGGGGGCGCTGTGTCGGGGTTTGGGACGTTGATACCGGTGGTGTTGAGACGAACGATGGGATGGAATTGGATTTGTTCGGATGATCGCTCCTGGTGAGCGCTTGGTGAAGGCCCGGGCTCCATGAGATCTCGGGCTGGGACGGAGCCGGAGCCACTGTGTGGGGTAAGTGCAGCTGCGCGGGATGATTGGGGGAGAAGGAGAGGAGAGGCATAAGGGGAGGGGAGAGGGGGCAAGAGGGGAGGTGGCGTGGGGAAGAGAGGAGCTGTGGGGAGGAGAAGCCGGGGGTCCAGGGGGATTCAAGGGGGAGGGTGGAGGGGGAGAGAGCGGGAGCAGGAGGGGACTGGGGAGAGGAGGAGGGCTGTGAGGAAAAGAGGGGACAGGGGAAAGGGAGTGGCAGGGCGAGCTGGGGAGGGGGTGAGCGAGCTGGGGAGGGGGGAGAGGGGAGAGGGTGGGCGGCTGGGGGAGAGGGGAGGGGGTGGGCGGCTGGGGGAGAGGGGAGGGGGTGGGCGGCTGGGGGAGAGGGGAGGGGGTGGGCGGCTGGGGGAGAGGGGAGGGGGTGGGCGGCTGGGGGAGAGGGGAGGGGGTGGGCGGCTGGGGGAGAGGGGAGGGGGTGGGCGGCTGGGGGAGAGGGGAGGGGGTGGGCGGCTGGGGGAGAGGGGAGGGGGTGGGCGGCTGGGGGAGAGGGGAGGGGGTGGGCGGCTGGGGGAGAGGGGAGGGGGTGGGCGGCTGGGGGAGAGGGGAGGGGGTGGGCGGCTGGGGGAGAGGGGAGGGGGTGGGCGGCTGGGGGAGAGGGGAGGGGGTGGGCGGCTGGGGGAGAGGGGAGGGGGTGGGCGGCTGGGGGAGAGGGGAGGGGGTGGGCGGCTGGGGGAGAGGGGACTGTGAATAGATACGAGGGATGAAGGTGGGTCCCAGATGGAGAGGGACCTGGGAGACCTCGTGCCTGAAGGTAAACTTGCATGTTGACTTGGTGGAGAAGAATGCGAAGCTGGCATTCATTTCAAGGGGAATAAAATATAAGAACAGGAATGTGATGTTGAGACTCTTTAAGGCACTGGTGAGACCTCATGGAGCAGAGGGAACCATTTGGTCTCTCTTTTTAAGAAAGGAAGTGCTAATATTGAAAATGTTCAGAGGAGGTTCACAAAAATTATTTTTGGAGTGAAAGCATTAGGAAATTTTGACAGCTCCTGGCCTGTATTCGTTGGAATTTAGGAGAATGAGAGAGGATTTCATTTAAACATTTTGAACGTTGAAAGACATGGACGGAGTAGATGTAGGGAGGTTATTTCCCTTGGTGGGAGAGTCTCGGACATGAGGGCATAACCTTGGGATTGAAGAGTGCACGCTTAGTGCAGAGATGCGGAGGAATTTCTTCAGACAGAAGGTGGTGAATCTGGAATTTGTTGCCCATAGGTGGAAATGGAGGCCAAATCATTGGGTGTATTTTAAGGTAGAGATTGATTGGTTCGTGATTAGTCAGGGCATCAAAGGTTATGGGGAGGCCAGGCAGTGGGGCTGAGTGGGAAAATGGATCAACTCATGATTGAAGGGTGGGGCAAACTCAATGGGCTGAATGGCCTATTTCTGCTTCTATGTCATGGTTTTCTGAGAGGGGAGAGGTTTGCAGAAGGTGTGAGAAGAGTGTTTGAGCTGGGGGAGGCATTGGGAAGAGTGGTGGCATGGCATGAGGGATGGGAGGCCCAGGTGAGGGGAGGGGGTTGGGTGACAGTTGGAGAGAAGGATGGCCACAGGGGAGGGAGTTGTGAGTTGACTGCTCCCTCACTGATTGCCTTTACCTCACTGCCCTGCTGCTGGGCATGTATCATCTGGCAATTTTGTGGCACAAATGCAATTGCTAAAAACATTGATAAACGTCTGCTAAACATTGATACTGAAACCTGTCTGTGCTGTGGGAGGTGAGTCAGTTAAAACTATGACCCATTATAAAACCGGTTATAATAAAGAGTGATGCTTCGCACACAAACTATGTGCTGACATGCAAGCTCGTTTTCACAGCTGCTACGGGAAAAAAAAGTGCTGGGAAAAAAACTGAACAAGTTGGGCAGTGTCTTTGGAAAGATAAAAGGTTGAAGTTACAGCTATTTATTGTTCCAGAAAGTGTTTTTTTAAACATTGTAAATATTCAAAAGATCTGTTCTGTGTCGTGAAAGTTACTAAAAGTCAAGTACAGAAGGTTCAGGAAAACTTAATTTCAAATCAAAATACTGGAAACTCAGCAGAGCAGAGTTCAGCTTTCTGACTGGGAGTAAAATGTATTTCCTTATTTGAAAATTGTTTACTCTGAATTTAGTAATCAGACACCCGTTAAATCTAATCCATGGATTGATGCAGAGAAACATTGGACCAGTTTGTTTTGGACCAGATGGAGAGGATAATCTGCTGAATTAATTTCCAAAATATAGTCTTGTGAATTATTTACTGAAGTGTGTAGGGTATTGATTTCATTGGAGAAGGAAGTCTTTCAGAAAGATGTGTGATTGTTGATGTAACTGTTGGAAGAGATGCTTCTTACTGGAGTGAAACTTTTGGGTTAAACATTTCACTGTTTGTGCCCAGGAACAATTTAAAATGAAAATTCATTGTCATGTTGTGGCTGGATAGACAAGTTTGATCTACATCTTGTTTCAGTGTAGAGCTATTCGGGCATATTATCCAAGGGGCTGTGCATGAATATGTTGGAAAAAAACTAATGCAGCATCAAGTAAAAGGTAGCCAACATTTCAAGCCTGAGGCCTTCACCCAGACCCCATGCTGTGATCATCATTGAAGAAGCAGTTGATGCTGATTGACCCAACGGCACTGGCCTGAGGAAATTCTGAAACAACAGGCAATCTGGGGGTTGACTTCGTCAACCGTTTTCCATTGAACTCACTGAGTGCTCAACACTGGGGAGTTTACCATGTTCTCCTTTCCTCTGTGCCATGTTTGGGCAAATGCTGATACTGAGGTAATTTCCATCAAATGATACAAGGAAGTCTATCTAATCATATAATCCAGGAATTTACAGGGCTCTCCATAATGTTTGGGAACAAAGAAATTTTTCCTTTCTTTGCCCCTGTGTTCCAAAAGTTTAAATTTGTAATCAAACAATTCACATTTGATTAAAGTGCACATTCCAAATTTTATTGAGGGGTATTTTGTACATTTTAGCTTGATCATGTCAAAATTTCAGCACTTTTTGTACATAGTCCCAAATATTACGATGCCCTGAAATGAGAGGACTATCAATGGTATCCTTATTAAAGTAGTTATGTTTAGTATGATGTTGCCGATCCTTTACATGCAACAACTGTTTGAAGTCTATGAGTTATAGATGTCACCAAGTGCTGAGTATCTTCTTTGGTGATGCTTTGCCAGGCCTCGAATGCAGGAACCTTCAGCTCCTGCTTGTTTCGGGGTGGGGGTGGGGGTGGGGGTGGGGGGGTTGTCCCCTATGTTTTATCTTCAGCTTATAGAAGGCATGATCAATTGGATTCAGATCTTGGCCATTCAAGAATCTTCCAGTTTTTGGCATTGAAATACTCTTCTGTTGTTTTAGCCGTATGTTTGGGATAAAGTGCCATCCAATGAGTTTAGAGGCATTTGCTCATACTTAAGCAGATAAGTTGTTTCAATACACTCAGCAGTTACATCATAAATGAAGATGAATTTGCAAGTACCTCTGGCAACCATACATGCCCAGTCACAGATGAAGTGGCGTATTTTGGATCTTTTATGCCTCCACACTTTGCTCTTGCCATCACAATGTTGCAGGTTAATCTTGGTCTCATCTGTCCACAAGACCTTCTTCCAGCTTTCTACAGGCTCTTTTAAATATTTCTTGGCAAACTAATTTGGCCAACCTTTTTCTGTGGCTAACTAGTGGTTTGCATCTTGCAATGTGGCATCTATATTTCTGACCGTGAAGTCTTCTGTGGACAGTAGTCATCCACACCTATGTCCTGAAGAGTGTTTCTGATCTGTTGGGCAGACTTTTGGGAATTTTTCTTCATTATGATGAGAATTCTTCAGTCATCAGCAATGGAGTCTTCCTTGGAATAACAGTCCCTTTGTGATTACTGAGCTCACCAATAAACTTTTTCTTCTTAATGATGTTCCAAGCAGTTGATTGTGGTCATCCTAATTTTTGTGCGATGTCTCTTACTTTTCTTGTTTTTCGGCCTCATAATTGCTTCTTTGACTTTTATTGGCATAGCTTGGGCCCTCACGTTTAAAAAATGGCAACTACAGACTCCAAAGGTGGTTAAAAGCTAAGAAGCAAGCCTAGCTCTCTTCTACCTGCACCAATGAAGTGATTAAACATACATGAGTACTCACAAACACCTGTGAAGCCAAAGCCAAATGTCCCAAACATTATGTGCCCTGAAATGGGGGTCTATGTGTAAATGTGCAGTAATTTCTATATGGTCAAATCAAAATGTACACAAATAGCCTTGAATAAAATCTGGTATGTTCACTTTAGTCACACGTGAATTGTTTGATCACAAATGTTAAATCGTGAAGCACAGGGGTAAATAAAGGAAAAAAAAGTGTCTTTGTCCCAAATGTTATGAAGGGCACAGTCGTATCCTGAACACATCTCATGGCCCTCTCTCTGTCTTCAATTTTAATTTTGTATCCTCCATCTTGCAGCATTGCATCGTGAGCTAATTCCTCCTTTGCTTCAGGCAGATCCATTGAACAGAAGCGGGGAACGTACTTGTGTTAATTGCCCTACCTCAGAAACTGGGCAACAGCCAGGAGAATCACAGATGGAACCTTGACCACAATGCTCTAATATTGAAGAGGAATTATGGGTCTTGAGGTCCCTGTGATGTACCTCCAGTTAACACACAAGGGCAAAATGTTTGAACTTACCTGCTTTAAAGAATGTTTAACGCTTCAAAGCATGTTATTAATTTGTTGCTGACTGCTTAGAATTGTTGGTTATTTTAAGGCACACCTTAGAGGCAGGAGGAAGATAGCTGAATGAGTCAGGAGAGGGAAAGGGAGTAGGCAGTGCAGGGTACTCCTGTGGCCATTTTCCTCAATTATGCATGTACTGTTTTGGATTCTTTTGAGGTGAATCACCTCTGGTATAGAGTTTGACCCTGTGGCTCAGAAAGGGAGGGAGGAGAAGAGGTGAGAGCTGTAGTGATGGGATTCAATAGAGAGGGGAACAGATAAGACATGATGTGGCAGATATCAAGAATCCCAGATGATATGTTACCTTCCTGGGTCTGGTATATCTCAGATCAAATTTGCGGTATTCTCAAGAGGGCAGGTGAGCAGCCAGATGTTGTGACCCTTATAGGGACCAATGATGTGGGTAGGAAGGGTGATGATGTCCTATCAAGAGAGTTCAGGGAGTTAGGCGTAAAGGACAGGACATCCAGGGATGTGATTCCACTATTTTCACCCCTGTCATGTGCAAGTATGGTTAGAAATAGGAAGATAATGCAGCTTAGCGCATGTCTAAAGAGGTGATGCAGGAGGGATAGTGAGGAAGGTTTGGTCACTGGGGATTAATATAGAGATAGATGGGTTCAACGGTGGCTAGAAGATAGGCACCAGAGAGTCATGGTGGACAACTATCTGTCAGGATGGAGGTCAGTGTGCCTCAGGGATCGGTGTTGGGTCCTTTGTTGTTCGTCATTTACATTAATGATTTGGATGACGGGGTGGTAAATTGGGTGAGTAAATATACAGTGATACAAAAATAGGGGGAGTTGTGGATAGTGAGGGTTTTCGTGAACTGCAGAAGAATTTGGACTGCTTGGAAGAATGAGCTGAAAGGTGACAGATGGAGTTTAATGTAGATAAGTTGAGGTGCTTCATTTTGGGAAGAATAACCAAAATAGGACATATGCAGTGAAGGGGAGGGCATTGAGGAATGCAGAGGAACAGAGAGATCTTGGAATAATGGTTCATCATGTTGAGACTGTTTAAGGCATTGGTGAGGCCAAGTTTGGAATATTGTGTGTAGTTCTAGTCTCCAAATTATAGGGAGGATATAAATAAGGTAGAGAGGGTGCAAAGAAGGTTTACTAAAATGCTCCCTGGATTGCAGTATCTTGAATATGGAGAAAGATTGAATAGACTGGGACTTTATTCATTGGAGCGTAGAAGGTTGAGAG
Organism: Narcine bancroftii; assembly: GCF_036971445.1. NCBI lineage: Eukaryota > Metazoa > Chordata > Chondrichthyes > Torpediniformes > Narcinidae > Narcine > Narcine bancroftii. Next base: position 71,238,842 of record NC_091474.1, on the reverse strand, counting down.
GGGATTTGATAGAGGTATTTAAAATTATGAAAGGAATAGATGGAGTAGATGTGAATGGGCTCTTTCCCTTGAAAGTAGGGGAGATTGGAACAAGGGGTCATAAGTTGAGGCTTATGGGGCAAAACTTTAGAAGTAATATAAGTGGGAGCTTCTTTACTCAGTGAGTGGTGGCTGAGTGGAATGGCCTTCCAGAAGAGGTAGTTGCGGCAGGGTCAATTCTATAATTTAAGAAGAGGTTAGATTAGTACAGGCGGACTCAGGCAGGACCTCGGGGCCCCCCTGGCGGTAGCGGGTCCTCGGGCCTCCGGCGGCGGCAGCAATAGGACCTCAGGCCTCCGGCGGCGGCAGCAGCAGGACCTCGGGCCTCCGGCGGCGGCAGCAACAGGACCTCGGGCCTCCGGCGGCGGCAGCAACAGGACCTCGGGCCTCCGGCGGCGGCAGCAACAGGACCTCGGGCCTCCGGCGGCGGCAGCAACAGGACCTCGGGCCTCCGGCGGCGGCAGCAACAGGACCTCGGGCCTCCGGCGGCGGCAGCAACAGGACCTCGGGCCTCCGGCGGCGGCAGCAACAGGACCTCGGGCCTCCGGCGGCGGCAGCAACAGGACCTCGGGCCTCCGGCGGCGGCAGCAACAGGACCTCGGGCCTCCGGCGGCGGCAGCAACAGGACCTCGGGCCTCCGGCAGCGGCAGCAATGTTTAAGAGACTTATTGCGCAAAACACCACAGGTAGGCCTCGACTTAATTCAACGTTCTTTCTACTGGAGAATCAGACTCAAACGCTGGGGCCTTCCGTACAGGCAGCATCGGCGTTGAACACCAAAGGCAAGGCCACATCATGAGCCAGTGCTCCTAAATTCAGCTGCACCACACAAATTTCACCGATTTTCAACCAAGACACAAGAGCAACTTGTCTGTGAACTACTCTTTGCAGATGATGCCGCTTTAGTTGCCCATTCAGAGCCAGCTCTCCAGCGCATGACGTCCTGTTTTGCGGAAACTGCCAAAATGTTTGACCTGGAAGTCAGCCTGAAGAAAACTGAGGTCCTCCATCAGCCAGCTCCCCACCATGACCACAAGCCCCCCCCACATCTCCATCAGGCACACAGAACTCAAAACGGTCAACCAGTTTACCTACCTCGGCTGCACCATTTCATCTGATGCAATGATCGACAAAGAGATAGACAACAGACTCGCCAAGGCAAATAGCACCTTTGGAAGACTACACAAAAGAGTCTGGAAAAACAACCATCTGAAGAAACACAAAGATCAGCATGTACAGAGCCGTTGTCATACCCACGCTCCTGTTCGGCTCCGAATCATGGGTCCTCTACCGACATCACCTACGGCTCCTAGAACGCTTCCATCAGCGCTGTCTCCGCTCCATCTTCAACATTCATTGGAATGACTTCATCGCCAACATCGAAGTACTCGAGCTGGCAGAGTCCGCAAGCATCGAATCCATGCTGCTGAAGACCCAACTGCGCTGGGTAGGTCACGTCTCCAGAATGGAGGACCATCGCCTTCCCAAGATCGTGTTCTAGGGCAAGCTCTCCACTGGCCACCGAGACAGAGGTGCACCAAAGAAGAGGTACAAGGACTGCTTAAAGAAATCTCTTGGTGCCTGCCACATTGAGCACCACCAGTGGGCTGATCTCACCTCCAAACTGCCTCACAGTTTGGCGGGCAGTAACCTCCTTTGAAGTTTGGCGCAGCAACCTCCTTTGAAGAAGACCGCAGAGCCCACCTCACTGACAAAAGACAAAGGAGAAAAAACCCAACACCCAACCCCAACCCACCAATTTTCCCTTGCAACCGCTGCAACCATGCCTGCCTGTCCCGCATCGGACTTGTCAGTCACCAACAAGCTGCAGCAGACATGGAGATACCCCTCCATAAATCTTCATCTGCGAAGCCAAGCCAAAGAGAAAGAAAGAAGAGAAGAGATTAGTAGAAGAGATGTGAGGGGGTTGGAGGGTTATGGGCAGGGAGTAGGTAGGTGGAACTAGTTGGAGTTTCACGTAAATTGGTGTGGACTAGAAGGGCTGATGTGGCCTGTTTCCGTACTGTAATTGTTATATGGTTTTATGATTGATTAGTGATAGTCAACATGGCTTTGTGCATGGTAGGTAAGATAGGATTCAACATTGGCTTTCGGGAGAAGCCAGAGAGTGGTGATGAATGATTGTTTCTCTGACTGGAGGCCTGTGACTAGTGGTGTGCCTCAGGGATCAGTGCTGGGACCATTGTAGTTTGTCATCTTTATCAGTGATCTGGATGATAATGTGGTAAATTGGATCAGCAAGTTTGGAAGATGACACTAAGACTGGAGGCGTGGTGTACAGTGAAGAAGGTTTTCAAAGCTTGCAGAAAGATCTGAACCAGCTGGGAAATGGACTGAAAAATGGCAGATGAAATTTAATGCAGACAAGTGTGAGGTGTTGCATTTTTGAAAGACAAACCAAGAAAAGATATTCATGGTGAACGGTAGGGCACTGAGAAGTGCGGTAGAACAGAGGCATATTTTCCTGAAAGTGGAATCGCAGGTAGAAAGGGTTGTAAAGAGAGCTTTTGGCACATTGGCCTTCATAATTCAAAGTATTGAGTACAGGAATTGGGATGCTATGGTAAAGTTATACAAGACATTGTGTTCAGTTTTGGTCACCTAACTACAGGTATAAAATTGATAGAGGCACACCAAATTATGGATAGAGTAAATGCAGGGAGGGTTTTTCCACTGAAGTTAGGTGCAAGACAACCAGAAGACATGGGGTAAGGGTGAAAGAGAAGTTTCGGGGAAACATTAGGGGGATTTCTTCACACAGAGGTTGGTAGGAGTATGGAACAAGCTGCCAGCTGAAGTGGTGAAGGTGGGCTCAATTTTAACATACAAGAATAGTTTGAACAAGTACATGGATGGGAGGGGCATGGAATGCATGCAGATCATTGGGTCGAGGCAGAACAATAGTTGGGCACAAAGGGTCTGTTTTCTTAGCTATAATGTTCTCTGGTTCTAAGTTGTATGTTATTTTAAATCACATGGCAGATAGTGGTTTATGCTGGTTGCAGGAACGGCAATTTTAAATGTGACTGACATAAGTGTCTGCCGATTGCTATTCATCTGTAATCAATCTGTAGTTTCTGGACATGGCAAGGCCAGCAGCTCGTGACATTTACTCATGTTGTGGTTTTGTCGGTACCACAATGTATTCAGGAACTTCTTTATTCAGGACCACGGATTCCAAAGTTGTGATTGGTTTCTTTGGTTTTGTTATTACACCCCTGGTGGACTGGAATAGGTTTTGCTAGTGTCATAATTAAACATGGTTTCCTGTGACCAGGCCAATGAGTATTCCAAAAATGTTGATGTTTCACAAGTTGGAAATGGAATATTTTGATGAATTGCTTCTAGAAATTCGAAGTGTTATTTCATGGCGAGAAGCATCTGTGAGATAGATCAGCAGCACCCTGTCTTTAGACTTGTGGAATGAAACCCTTGTGAAGTAATTACATGTGGAGAAATTGAGGTAGAATTATCAATAGTAAGCGAATGATAGAAAAGTAAAAACACAATGCTGGAGAAACTCAGCAGGTCAAACAGTTGTCCTGTGTATAGCAAAGATAAAGATTCATAACCAATATTTTTGAACCCTTTATCAAGCTATGGAAAAATGTCAGCAGGCGTCTGAATAAAAGTATATGGGGGAGGTGTGGCTGCAAAGGCAGGAGGTAATAGTGGAGAAGGGAGAGAGGGCACAGCAGCAACAAGGGGAGGAGGGATGGCTGGATGAATAGAGAGGGAAGGGGGTGGAGAGCTGGCGTGGGAGGAGAAGAGGGGGGGGGCGGGAAAGGATGTTAATGTATTGAGGGTGTTTTTCCTAAAACAGCTGTTGTTGTGGCCTTTACTAAAACCAGTGTTCATTTCACTTCATGCCCAAGGCTGCCAAAATGGTGACTTTGGTAAATGGGAATGGTTATGGTCCCATTAGCCAAAAACAGAGGAAACTGGGGGACCGACTTACAATATAAGGAATAGGAATGGCAATAGGAGCAGATCTGGCCTGTCGAGCCAGCTCTGCTGTTCAATGAGATCAGTGCTGGTCTGGCATGGACTCAGCTCCGCCAACCTGCCTTTTCCCCATAACCCTTAATTCCCCTACTATGCAAGAATCTATTTAATTGTGTCTTATGTACATTTAATGGCCAGCCTCCACTGATTTTGGGGCAGAAAGTTCCACAGATTCACTATTCTGGGAAAAGCAATTTTCCTCTTCTCTCACTAAATCTACTCCCTCGAATCTTAACACTAGTCCCTGTGTTCTAGAGTCACCTAACAATGAGAACAACTTTCTCTTTCATTATTTTGTATGTTTCTATAAAATTTCCTCTCGTCTAAATTTCTGCAAGTATAGTCCCAGGCAACTCAATTGCACCTCATAAGATAATCCCTGGAATCAGCCTAAACCTCCTGTGCTCAACCTCCAAAACCATTATATCCTTTCTCAAGTAAGGAGACCAAAACTGGATGCAGTACTCCAGGTGTCGGCCTCACCAATACCCTTTACAGTTGCAGCATAACCTCCCTACCCTTAAATGGAATCTCTCTCGTGATGAAGGCCAACATTACATTGCCTTTTTGATAACCAGTTGCACTTACAAACCAACCTTTTGTGGTTCACACACATTCCCAAGTCCCTCTGCATATCAATGTGCTGCAATCTTTCACCGTTGAAAAAAATAATTTGATCTTCTGTTTTTAAAAAAAATTTTGAATTTAAATTTTAAATTGAGACAGGCAGCATGGTAACAGGCCATTTTGGCTCACATGTTTGTGCCATCAGCAAACCCACGCAAACACGGAGAGAACGTACAAACTCCTTACTGACAGCGAGGGATTCAAACCCCAGTCCCGATCACTGGTGCTGTCAAGGCTTTGTGCTAACTGCTATGCCATCTGTGCCACCCCACAGTTCCTTCAAAGTGATGATCTTGTGTTCCTCTCCATCTGCCAGACCCTTACCCACTCACCCTGGCTATATATCTGCAGAGTGCAAACTCTTCTTTCTCTGCACAAGTTGCTTTTCCACTTAATTTAGTGCCATCAGCAGACTTAGATACATTGTTAATGTATAGTGTGAACAGTTGCAAGCCCAGCACGGATGATCCCCGTGGCAGTCTGGTCACCACTGTTAACCAGAGAAACACCCATTTATCCCAAATCTCAATCCTCTATCCATGCTTTCTTAGATTTGGTTCAGTGCAATGAGATGGGTAAAACTAACAAGCTTGTAGTTAGGGATCCTCTTGGAAACAATGGTATGATTCAATTTTTCATACAAATGGGGACTGCAATCCAATGTGTTCTGCCTAAACAAAGATGAGGGAAGAGTTATTGAGCATAGACTGGGAACACCACCTATATGGTGGGACAATGAGGAACAGTGGCAGACTTAAAAAGAGATATTTTCAAAGTGTTCAATGAAAGTATAGACCAGTTAAAAGTAAGGGTAGGGAAAGTCAGTGTTGGATAAGTCGGGAAATAAATGAAAGCATCAAACTCAAAGCTCCTGCATATAAATTTGCCAAGGGAAGTGAGAAAGTGAAAGATTGGGAAAACTAAAAAACAACAAAGAACAACTAAGCAAAGCAATAATGAAAGGGAATATAGATTATGAAAATAAACTGGGCCAAAATATAAAAAGACAGATAGTGAAGGATTTTACTATCACATAAAGTGGAAAGGGTCCCTTGGGAGAGGAGAAGGGAGAATTAATATTGGCAATGCTGAAGTCAGTCTTCATGATGGAGGACATGTCTAACATGACAAAGAGAGATGTAATGAATGAAATGGGAGTTGAGGCCTCGCTACAATCACCATCATTAAAGAGGTTCTGCTGAGCAAACAAGTGGCTCTAAAGGCAGGTGAACCTGGTCCTGATGGAATACATTCTGAAGTCCTGAAAGTAATAGTGGAAGTCAGAGCAGATTTTGCCAAAATTCTCTGGACTCTGGGCAGGTCCCAGTGGATTGAAAGGCAGCAAATGAAAGACAGCACTATTTTAACTAGGCTGTAGGCAGAAGGTGAGTCCCTGGATGAATGTCCAAAGTCTCACACATTCCTTCATGAACTAAATTAACAAAAGCTGCTTAGAATTGTGCAATAGAAAAAGTTATCTTTTGCTCTTTGCTCAGTTGGATTTTTAAAAGCTAGTCATTGTAGCACAAATTGCAATATTACATGTCCACAGATCACAAGATATAGGAGCAGAAGTAGTCCATATGTCCCTTTGTGTCTACTCTGCCATTTAATCAGGAGTTGATCCTTATCACTCAGCCCCACTCCACGGCCTTTTCCCTCTAACTCTTGATGCATAATTGATCAAATACCTCTCAATTTCTGTCTTAAATACATCCAATAACCTCACCTTCACGGCCACCTTTGGCAACAAATTCCACAGACTCGTGACCCTCTGGCTAAAGACATTTTTCTGCATTTCCATTTTAAATTGATGACCGTTTATCCTGAAATTGCGGCCTCTTGTCCTAGACACCCCTACCATGAGAAACAACTTTGTAACATCTACTGAGTCCAGGCCTTTCAGCATTCAAAATATCTCTGAGGTCCCCCCTCATCCTCTGTACATTCCTTATATGCAAATCCTGCTATTGTTCTAGTAAATTTTCTCTGAGCCCTCTCCAATGCCAGCACATCCTTTCTCAAATAAGGCACCCAAAATTGTCCACAGTTCTCCAAGTGAGGTCTCATCAGCCCCCTATAGGGTCTCATCATTACATCCCACATTTAGATATGAATGCCAATATTGCATTCGTTTTCTTCACTGCCAACTTAACTTGGAGATTAACCTTTAAGTATCCTGCATGAGGACTCCCAAGTCCCGTTGCACCTCCAGATTTTGAATTTTCTCCCATTTAAATAAGTCTGCCCATCTGTTTCTTCTACTAAAGTATATGACTGTGCACTTCCCTACATTGTGTTTCATCCAGAGCACTTTGGAACAAATTGCCAGGAGTTGCTGATACAGTGACATCAGTGCATGCTTTAATAATCCTTGGTTCAGTGATAGTCTTGAATTCCATTTTCAAAGCTGGTTGAGACTGGGATTTCAGTATTCTGAAAACTGATTGCTGTTTCATTGGACATTCATCTTGGGTAAGGGTGTGTTTTTTTTGGTATCAGTGACATGGTCTAATATTTGGGAAGGGAGTGAACAGAAAGCAATGTTTGGTCCTGGGGCCATTTCTTCGGAATTTTCAACACAGACATACATGAAACATTACAGTGCAGCGCAGGTGGTTCAGCCCACGATGTTGTGCCGAGCTTTGTAAACTACTTCACGTTAATCTAACCCTTCCCAATCTCACACCCATAACCCTTCACTTTCTAACATCCATATGGTTCTGAATGCCCCTATTATACCACCATCTCTGGCAGTGCTTTCCAGGAACCCACCACTCTGTATATTAAAAAAAATACCTCTGACATCTCTCCTAAACTTTCCTCCGGTCACCTTAAATGGATGTTGTCATGGTCCATAGTGGGTTTCTCTGCTGCACTACTCGATGGCAAAACCTCCTCCAACCCAACACCACATTCTAAAAGTAAAGAGACAATACTGGAGAAATTCATCAGGTCAAACCGTGTACATTATAAATCAAAGAATGTTTCATCAAGCTTTGACCTGTCTGGCCCCATAAATCTGGAATTCACTCCCTAAGCCTGTCCACACCCCCTCCCCACCCTCTAGCCCTAAGGTTTCAAGTTTGCCTTTATGGACGGTCTGCTTATCAGCTTGACTGATTTTGAAAATCATGCCACGTTTGGCTTTGTGATGAATGTAATCGATGGCGCGAGGGAATGCTACTGAGACTTTGCCCAAGCCCATGTTTTGTGGGACTGTCCATTTCAAATTTGGTGATATCCAACATGGGAATGAAGGGGAGAACATGGCCCAAGATCACAGTAAGTTTTCCCAGGTGTTGCCAAATTTTGCCTCGGGTGGAGCTATTTGTCCGAGGGATAGAAGAGGATTGTTATCTTCGTTGAGATGGGCTTTTTCAGCTGAGGACAACTAATCTGTAATGGGCCAGTTAAAAAATGAAACCAGGTAAAAGTGTGGTTGATCTGGACCTGACCGAATCACAGCCAATATGAACCCAAACCAAGGCTGAACACTGAAAACTTTTTCCCTACGTGACCCAGAGGCAGGTGCAGAAGATTGGGTGTATCTATCTGCTTTGACCACAACTCTTGGCACCACTGTTCTAAGGGATTCCGCTAAAACAACTTCAAACTAATTTAAAATGTCTACATCAACTTTTATATTTAAAAATTACAGCCAATGGCAAGAGTTGTGGGCAGATGGGCTGCAGTTAGATTTTCTGTTTGTGTTTCCCATGGGTGGGATCTGACATCAAGCTGGTGACTATGCCCCTTTGATAAGAGAAAACTTTGTCTTAAGCTAGCCCAGCCATAATCTGACATTAAATGCAAGGGCGTTAATTGGGTTCTGATCTTGGCCACATGAAATATTCTTGAGAATTGCTGTGCTCTGCCACATCTAGGCTGGCACTGGTTAGTAAAGATAGTGGTGATCCCACCACTAGACACATACAGGTATGGCAGAGCTTTACCTGAACATTGTCCAAGCTAATCTACTTCATTTGCTGCATGTGGCCTCCATTCCATTGGTGAGACCAAATGAAGTTAGGTGACTGCTTTCCCGAACATCTGCACTCGTGACTGTTGGTCAAGGTTTGAAATTCATACAGCCAACCATTTCAATTCCCTTCACTGTACATCTTATCTCAGTCTCATTATAAACATTTTTTTTCTAATTTGGGGTAATACCCACCTCAGTCTGATTTTACTGGTTCTCTCCTTTTATTCTTTTCTGTCAACTGCCTTTCTACTCTTCCCCCACCCCCAGTGGTCTCTCCCTCTTCTTGTCTCTCCCACCTTCCTTCCAATTATCACTTCTTAGTTGCTCTCTGATTTCTTCCCCATTCCCTTTTTCTTCACCTCTTGATGTAGTTGATGCCACCCCTCCCTACTTTATTCTCGATAAAGAATCTGAAATGTTTTTTTAATTTAAAAAAAAATTTTCACACTGTGAGTCATGTCAACCAAAATATGTACAAACGTTTCTCATTAAATTTACACAGTGACCTTTTCTTTTTTTTCCCCTTTCCCTCCCTCCCCTTTACCCCACCCCCCCAAAAAACCCATTGGTATTCAACATATACAATACAATAAAACCGTAAAACAATATCTTCACACTAAGGAAAATAAACAAGAAAAATGCATCGTCTATTTATTACACACTGAAGATCTGAAATGATGACTGACCATTTCTGACCATAGATGCTGCCTGACTCACCCAGCCTCATTGTTTCCCTATTGATAAAGTTTCTTCTGGGCTCCTGCCCCCTTATTCTTGAAACTGCACCCTTCTTTGGTTTCCCCTGTTTCTCCATGTCATTTAAAAAAAAATTCTCATAGTTTAGAAACACAAATTATTCAGCATTGAAACAGGCCCATTATTCCAAATATCAAGGACTATTTTACACCAATTCTTTGTTAAATCCCATTTTATTCTCCTCATTGCTCACACTTCACTGCAGATTCAACCACTCACCTATCCGAGGGCCAGTTACTCAGCGCCTGCATATCTTTCAATGTGAAGGGAAGCCAGAGCACCTGGAGAAACCCTCGTGAATATAGGGAGGACTTACTAACTTTCTACCCAACGATAATTAACCCTCCTCCCCCCAAGTTTACAGATAAAGCCTTACTAATATACTTAATAATATGCTAATAAAGATAAAAACTCTTACTTAAATAGGGATAAGGAGACATTTTAAGAGAGTCACCCCAACATGAGTGGCATCAATCAGCTCTTCATCCCGGGCGGCACCATTTTATTCAAATACAATTTTATTCAAATAGCTACCATGAGCAAAGCACAACCAAGGGACTCCACTGGCTGAATATTTTCTTCCATCTTCACCAAAGGTGTTACCTCAGGAAACTTTTACAATTTGAAACTTTTATTTGAATTTTTATTTATTCTTATTTTTTAATGCTTTTTAAAAATTTTCCTCATCTTTTTTTCCCCAATTGTTTGAGGTTGCCAGTTGCTTGAATTCTGGATAATGGGTTTTACTGTACTTATGTAAATGAGGTACAATGTACCTTTGTACTTGTAACATCTAATTATAAATCATTTTAAATATTTTTTTGCACTGGACTGAAAGTTCTGCCAAATCAGATTTGTAGTTCCTCATTGTTAAGACATTTTCTTTTGATTTGTTTTACAGTTGAAACATGACGGGAAGCCAGTTTAATATCAGACGATGGACCAGCAAACATGTGGCTAAGTGGTTAAAGGAGGAAGGCTTCAGTGATTATGTTGATCTTCTATGTAATAAGCACAGACTGGATGGCATTGCCTTGTTAACTTTGACTGAATATGATTTGCGCTGCCCTCCTTTGGAATTGAAAGTGTTGGGTGATATTAAAAGATTAATGGTGTCTGTTCGGAAACTACAAAAACAGCACAAAGATGTCTTAACTGAGATGGGCTACGCAAGTGATGAGTGCCTTCCTGGTGCTGTTGTATATTCTGCTATTTCTGCACAAAGCAAAGACTGCCAGTGTAATGGTGTGGAACATTTTGGGGACAGTGGTGGTTCTGGTGCAGACTTGAGTAGTGAACCATTTCAGAATGGGAAATACTACAAACATCAAACACGACGACTCGACCCAGAGTTTTGGAAGACTGTTTTGAGTTCTATTTATGTCTTCATAGTCTTTGGGTTTACATCAGTTGTCATGGTGATAGTTCATGAGCGTGTCCCTGACATGCAAACTTATCCGCCCCTACCAGATATATTCCTAGACAGGTAAGTATTAAGTTAAAGTGAATTTAAGTTATGCTTTTGAAGCAAGGTCCCTACCAATGAAGAGAATTCATGATGTGGATCACTGGGAAAGCAAGTAACAGCGTGTGTTGGTTGATGCTTCTGAAGCATTCAGGGAAAATTTGAGTTCGTTTATCGTTGCAGTATCTGATGTCCACTTTCTTTTTACCATTACATCATTTTCGAAATTAATGTTAAATGTATATTTCTTTTGCAGGTTGTCCTATTTCTAAATTGCAGGTAGACAGAAAACATAATTCTAATTTATTTTTAAACCAGTGCAGGTAAGTTCCAATTCCTCCCCAATATGATGGAGAGTGACTGAAGAGATAGCAAGGCAAAATGTATTCCTGTTAGGGAAAAGGGCAGGGCTGACATGTTTAAGAAACCCTGGTTGACAAGGGATATTGAGGTTCTGGTCAGGAAAAGGAGACGTACATCAGATTTTAGGAGTCCAGATCAAACAAACCTCTTAATGAGTACATGATGTGTACGAGTCTGCTTAAAAGGGCAAGGGGAGAGCATGAAATGGAGTTGGCAGGCAGGATAAACATTGTACAAGTATATTGAGAGTAAAAGGATGGCTATGGAATGAATTAGTCGCATTAAAGATCAACATGTCCATCTTTGTGTGGATCTGCAGGACATGGGTGAAATTTTAAATTAATATTTATCATCTATTTTCATTGTGGAGAAGACCATTGAAGCAAATGAGTCGTGATACCTTGCACCATAAAGAGTGCCAGAGGTGGAGTGCATTAAGCTGAACAACTCCCCAGAGCCTGATGAAATGCATCCTTGCACTTTGGGGAAGCTAGGGAAGAAAGTGTAGAAGCCCTTGCAGAGATATTTACATCATCTTTGGCCTCAAGTGAAGTGTCAGAAGACTGGAGGATGCTGTGTCATTGTTTTAAAAAAAGGCGACAAGGACAAGCCAGGGAACTGTTGGTCAGTGAACTTAATGTTAGTAGTTGTAAATTGCTGGAGGGGATTCTGTGGGACAAGATCTACCAGTATTGGATAGATAGGGGATGATTGTCGACAATCGGCAGGGTTTCGTGCATGGGACGTTGTGTCTCATGAACCTGATAACTTTTTGAAGATGTGACCAGGTGGATCGATAATTGTCGGGCACTGGATATTGTATATATGTGTTTCAGCAAGGACTTTGTCAAGGTTCTGCATGTAGGTTATTCTGGAAGGTTAAATCACATGGGATTCAAGGGGAGCAGTATTCAAAATTGGTTTAATGGAAGGAGTCAGAGGGTAGCAATGGAGAGATGATTTTCTAATTGGAGGCCAGTGACCAGTAGTGTGCTTCAGTGGTCAATGCTAGGTCCACTCTTGTTTTGGATGGTAGTGTAGTTAATATGATTAGTACATTTGTGGACAATACAAAAATTAGTGATTGTAGTGGATGATGAAGAAGGATATGTAGGTAGCCATGGGTGCTCACATAGGCCCTAGCTATATCTGTCTTTTTGTTGGCTTCATGGATCAATCCCTGCTACACAAATAAGACTCCTCAACTCTTTTCCGCTACATTGACCACTACATTGGTGCTGCCTCATGCATCCATGATTAGCTCATCAACTTTATCCACTTTACTGCCAACTTCCCTCCCAATCTCAAATTCACTTGGTCCATCTCCAGCCACACTACCCTTTCTTAATCTCTGTGTCTTCATCTCAGGAGATAATCTCTCTACAGACATTTTCTACAAGCCCACCAACCTCCAACGTTACCACATCTACACCTATGCAGTTTTCTGTAAGTTTTCTATTCCTTTTTCACATCTCAGTCTCTGGTGCATATGCTCCCGGGACGAGATCTGCCATGCAATATCATCTTAGATATAGTTGTTCTTCAGAAAAGTTGTTTCCCCTCCACCTTCATCATCTCAGTTCTCACTTGCATATTCTCCATTTGTCACACATCATCATTGGCCCACTTCACCCCCAGTTGCAACAAGGACTGGATATCCCCTTATCCTACTATCCCACTAACCTCCACATGCAATATATCATCTTTTGCCACCTACAAAACGATCCCACTACCAGACATATCTTCCCTTCTTTGCCTTCAGCAGGGAGTGCTCCTTTCATGACTCCCTCGTCTACGCATCCCTTTCTACCAATTGCCCTCTTGGTGCCAACCCTTGTGACTGCTGGAAATGCTATGCTTGTGCCAAACCTCCTCCTTCACCACATTCGGGGCCCCAAAACAGTCCTTCCGAGTGATGCAACTCTTCACTTGTGAATCTGTTACTGTATCCGTTGCTCCTGTGGTCTCTACATCAGAGAGACTGGATGTAGACTGGGATATCGCTTCATTGAGCACCTTTTCTCTGTCCATTGTAATAGCAGGGATCTCCCAGTGGCAACTCATTTCAATTTCCCTCCCCATTCCCATATTGACATGTTTGTCCAAGCTGTCATGCACACCTGCATATTGGAGGAACAACACCTTGTATTTCATCTGGGTGCCCTCCAACTAGATTGCATTAACATCAAACTCTCCTGTTTCTGTTAGGTCCCCCTCCCCTCTCTTTCCCCATCATATGTCTCCTTTCCTCCAGCTCCCCTCCACTTCTCTCTCTCTCTCTCTCTCTCTTATAGGTCTGCATTCACAGAGCACCTCATTCCTCCGATCAATTCTCCAGCATTTTTCTCCTGCCTTCCTATCCTCGCCCACCTATGGCTTTTTGCCTGTTATCCTCCCCCTGCCCCTTCTTCCGTGCTCTCCCTCACCTTTTTATTCAGACACATCCCTGCTTTTTGCAAATACATTGACAAAGGGCTCAGGCTCGAAATATCGGTTATGTACAGTATACATCTTTGTCTCCTCTGTATTCTGCGAGTCCTACTGAATTACTCCCAACACTTTTGTGTATTTACTACAATCACGTAGACTTTCTTGTTTCACATTAAGTTTATGACAGGTTCTCAATCAATTGGGAAGATGGCCAAGGAGTGGCAAATTAAATTTACTTCTGATGAGTGTGGGGTGTTGCACTTTGTTAAGTCAAGCCATGGTAGGACTTGCATGGAGAATGGCAGAGCCCAGGAGAGTTTTGTGGACAGAGGGATTCAGGTGTATACTTACCCACAAGTGATTACTCAAGTGGACAAGGTGGTGAAAAAGGCATTTGGCATGCTTGCCTTCAGTGTGCAGCGTATTGAGTGCAAAGGTTGAGAACTCGTAGCTCAGCTGTACAAGGTATTGGTGAGACCACACTTGGAGTACTGTGTACCCAGATATAGGAAGAACATCAATACGTTGGAAGGAATGAAGAAGAGATTCACAGAATGTTGCCAGGACTGGAGGGAGTGACTTGTAGGAGAGGCTAGATAGACTGGGCCTTTATTTCCTGGAGCATAGGAGTGGAAGGTAAAGGTTTCATTATTGATATGTAATACTACATTTAGAATATAACTGCATGTAATTCTTTAATTTTTGTCTACCGTAAGGCAGACAGAGCGTCGCCACTTTGTTCAATGCCTCTCATAGAAACCTACAGCACCTGATGTTCCCAGGCAGTTTCCCCTCCAAGTACTGACTAGTCCTGTGCCTGCTTAGCTTCCGAGATCAGACTGTCTCAGGCATATTCAGGCTATTAGGCTTCAGGGCTATTAGGGGTGACTGCAGAGAGGTTTATAAAATCTGAAGTGCGTGGGTAAAGTGAATGCTCATGGCCTGTGTCTCAGGGAAGATGATTCCAAAGCTAAAGGGCACAGGTTTAAGAGGAGAGATTTAAAAGGGTCTCTCGGGGCAACCTTTTCTCTCAAGGGGTGGTGTGCATCAGAATGAGCTGCCAGAGGAAACTATAGAAACAGATGAAGTTTTAAAATCTAAGTTTATTTTACATTTGCGTATATGTTCAAAAGACACTTGGAGAGACAAATGAAGGGTTTTGAAGGATAGCGTGGATGAGTTCTTTTGACTCTATGACAAGATAGAACCTGTTTGGGGAGCTCCACACTTGCTACTTAGAGTAATCCACATTGCCCTGATTATTTCTTCATGTGCAGTGACTTGCTCAGCCTTTGCAAGCAGAGCTTTAAAATGACTAAGTTGCACTATTATGACGTAGTCGATCCTTTATCTTGGAAAATTAAAACTCTTGGTTTGAATCCACCTCCGCTGGAACCTTTTAAATATAGGTGTGCTCAGAGATCAGGTAAAAGACAATCTTGAACTCATTGACTTGTCTATATTCAATATTTCTGGTGAGCATATAACTGATGGATTGTGACATTTCCAAGGAATACTGAATTGTGGTTGTAGCCATTGTGGAGACTACTTTAATTTTGTGTAAAATATCCTTGTAAATAGTTGCTTCATTATTTGGATTCTGCTTCTAGGAATTTAATTTTGTTTGTTGTTAGACTGTTACTGATGGTTCTGTATGTTGATCAGGATTCGTGTGGAACTAACAGATCCCTCATTAAGAGAAGTGCTGAGGGGTTCTCGGTCTCGGGTTGGTATGTGTTCCTCAGCCCCACAGTAAAAAAAAATTCATATACTAGAGGACATGTATTTAAGGTGAAAGGTGGAGAGACCGGACTAGATCTAGTTCTGGGGAATGAACCTGGCCAGGTGGTGGACCTTTCTGTGGGGGAGCATTTTGGTGAGAGTGACTACAGCTCCCTTAGCTTCAACATAGCTATGGAAAAGGATAAAAACAGTCAAACTGGGGAAAGCTAATTATGAAGGGATGAGGCAGGAACTAGCGAGAGTAAATTAGAAACATGTTTAAGGGAGAAGGCACAGAAGTAATGTGGAGGAAGTTTAGAGACCACTTGTACAGGGTTCAAGATAGGTTTGTCCCACTGGACAAGGAAAAGTTGGTAGGAAAATGGAAATGTGGCTGACAAAACAGGTCAGGCAACTAGTCAAGAGGAGAGGGAAGCACACGTTAGATATAGGAATCAGGTTGGGCTCATGAGAAATAGATGGTAGTCAGGAAGGAGCTTAAGAAAGGACAGGAGAGCTCAAAGGGGACGTGAGAAGGTCTTGAGGTGTAGAATTAAGGAGAATCCCAAGGCATTCTATGCACACATAAAGAACAGAAGGATGATGAGATTGAAGGTGGGGCTGCTAAAGGATAAAGGAGGCAACATGTGCCTGGAGGTAGGGGAGGTCTTAAGTGAGTAGTTTGAGTCAGTATTCACAAGAGAAAAAATAGAACAGGCCTGAGTGCTGGACAATGTGGAGATTAAGGAAGTGGAAGCGCTGGATCTTCTAAACATCAAGATTGGTAAGTCCCTGGGGCCGGATGTTATATACCCCAGGCTGCTGTGAGAAGTGAGGGAAGAGATAGCTGGGGCAGTAGCTATGATCTTTCAATCTTCTTTGGCCCAGGGGAGGTGCTGGAGGATTGGAGAATGGCAAATGTACTCCCCTTTTTGGAAAAAAAGGTAATAGGGAGAATCCTGGGAATTATAGACCTGTGAGTCTTGCATCAGGGGTGTGCAAACTATTGGAGAGGATTCTTAAGGATAGGATCTTTGAGCATTTGGAGAAGTACAGACCACTCAAGAATAGTCAGCATGGCTTTGTGAAGGGAAGGTCTGTGCCTCATGGGTCAAATTGAATTTTTTGAAGAGGTAACTGAAGAAATTGATGAGGGTATGGTTTTTAGCAAGATTTTGAAAAGGTCCTCCATACGAGTCACAGGATCAGTGAAAAATTAGCTGTGTGGATAAAAAAAATTGGCTTGTAGGAAGAAAGCAGGGAGTTGTAGTGGAAGGGAAGTATTCTACCTGGAAGGATCTGTTCTGGGACCCCTGCTCCTTGTGATTTTATAAATGACCCAGATGAAGAGGTCAGTAAGTTTGCGGATGACACAAAGATTGGAGGAGTTATGGATGGAGGTGAAGGTTGTCAAAGGTTACAAAAGGATATAGGCAGGATGGAGAGCTGGGCAGAAAAATAGCAGATGGATTTCAATCCAGGTAAGTGTGAGGTGATGCATTTTGGTAGGACTAACCAGAAGGCTGAGTACAGGGTTTATGGCCAGTTACTTAATTTTGGATGAACAGGGAGATCTTGGGGTTTAAATCCATACATCCCTCAAGGTTGATAGGATAGTTCAGAAGGCCAATGGATGCTGGGCTTCATTAATGGGGGATTAAGTTCAGGAGCAGAGAGGTCATGTTACAACTCTACAAATCTCTAGTGAGACCACCCTTAGAGTATTGGGTTCAGTTCTGGTTACCTCATTACAGGAAGAATGGTGAAGCTATGGAGAGGGTGCAGAGGAGATTTTCCAGAATGTTGCTTGGATTTGGAAACCAGTCTTATGAGGTAAGGTTGGCAGAGCTGGGACTTTTCTCTTTGGAATGTAGAAGGATGAGAGGAGACTTGACAGAGGTCTACATGAGGCATAGATAGAGTGGACAACTGGCACCTGTTTCTCAGGGCAGGATCAGCAAACACCACAGGATAGATATAGTGATGTTAAGGAGAGACATCAGGGGTATTTATTTTTACACAGAGAGTTGTGGGTGCCTGGAATACATTGCCAGGGATGGTAGTGGAGGCTGGAACATTGGGGGCGTTTAAGAGACTCTGAGATGGGTACATTGATTGTAAGAGCCAAAATGTGTAATTCTTTTACTTGCCTTGTTTAGTCGGTGGCCTGTTGATTCCTGCACGGTTGTTGGAGGCAATGAATAAATGCACAGTGCATTTGGATGTTGTAGGGCCGGCTGGAGCATGTTCTGTGTTCAGAAATTTATATGCAGTATATTATAAACGTAGCCACGTGCTACTTGAGAAACACACACACACACACACACACACACACACACACACACACACACACACACACACACACACACACACACACACACACACACGTAATCAGGTATAGCTCTGGTTTATTGGGGGCTCAGGCCTGACTTTGATACCGTTCGCATTCCCGGCATTTCCTCCTTTTGCTGACATAATGGTCTGCATAAGGTTTCCACGCGCAGGCACATTCCTACATAACAATACCTTCTTCCCCGCGAGCTGTCCCTGTCTCTTGGCTGTGCAGCCAGGCCAGTGCCACTTTGGGGTCGCTGGCCCTTATGCTGCCTTAGCTGTTAGTCCGCCAGTTCACTTGCTGGGTCCTGTTCTGCTGTGCAGTCTGCTGGCTTTTTATTATGCTCGCTGCCTGGAACACTGGCCCGAATGCCATGGCGGCGGGCCGCTACAAACATGATGACAGAGAAGGGTGAGTGAAATGCTGATAACTTTAGTTGACCATTTGCACTCATGTTCCTCTGTATTCACAGACCATCAGGGCAGATGTTATTTATGAAAATTTCAATGTCAACGTTAAAGAAGATTACTTCAAGTTTACATGTTAAATAAGATTAAAATACATCTAGACTTGTATTGAAACTAATTGAAAACATGTCACTAATAAGTGTCTCACTTAATTCAAGCGACAGTTTATTGGACCAAAGTTACTATGTGGTTGAAAGAAAAATGGAGGGTTTTTTAGGAAGGAATATATGGGACAGCACAACATTCAAGGCCAAAGGGCCGGTATATGTTCTATTGCTAGTTAAAGCATGCGAAAAAATTTGTGTTCAGCCAGCCTTTTATGATGAATGGGCTTTTTAGCTTGGAAAATGGATTTTTCTTGGAACAAGTTGTGAAGCTAATAAACTTCAAAATAATGCAAAATTCTTGATCTCCAAATAAATATATTTGTGTTTTTGTATTGTACCATTTCTGTTGACAGTGTTCCACGCATACCATGGGCTTTTGCAATGGCTGAAGTCTGCGGTGTTGTTCTGAGCACTATCTGGCTACTTTTGCTGCTGCTTCATAAGCACAGGTAAGTTTTACAATTACCTGGACTGTTTTCTTAATTATAAGAAAGACTATGAACAACAGAAATGAAAAGATTGTGACCAACCCTGAAAACGTTTTATTCATTGCATTGTAGTCGCAGCAATATTCTTTTGACAAATAAACCTCTCAAATGTTATTCTTGGAAATGAAGTCCTGTATATTTTCCCATAGAAGTTTTGCTCGTGTTGGTCAGCTGATTTCCCTGCAAAATAGAGAATGTAGTAATTTTCTGAATGCATTGCACTGGGATTCATTGTGTCAAACCCAACATGCTCCAGGTTATTGGATGCAACCTGATTTGCCTCCACTCCAAATTTGCTTTTGTCAGCCAGATATTACTGGATATTTACTTCACATTCATGGTGGAGTTGGTCAGGTTAGATTTTTTGTAGGATATTTGATAATGTTGTAAAAATATTTTATTTCTCAAATTTTCTTTCCGCAAAATTAAAGTGGTATCGAGTATAATAGTCTTTTGAAAGATATTATAATGTGTTTCATCACAGGAAAAAGGCTGTTTCTTTTGTGTTATACAGAGACACATACCATGTCCTCCATAATGCTTGGGACAGACACTTTTTTCTTTTATTTGCCCTTGTGCTCCTCAATTTTAAATTTGTAATCAAACAATTCACGTGATTAAAGTGCACATTCCAGATTTTATTGCAAGGTTATTTGTACACAATTTGGTTTGACCATGTAGAACTTTTTATACATGCAGTCCCCGGGTTACGAATGAGATCTGTTGCTAAGTCTAACTTTAAATCGAATTTTTAGGTAAGTCAGAATTTGCTGCATGTGAAACTTTTAAATAATTGAAAAAGATTTGAGCCTTTTCTTGCACTAAAGTACAGGCTAAGAAGCAGATTACATTGATTTTGAGCGTCAACGGCAATGTGATCCGACTTAAAATGGCGAACGGCATTCTCCTTCTTTGAGCCAACGTAGTCTGCTCATCAGAAAAAGTTGTCTGCATGTAGGATGTTCGTAACATGGGGACTGTCTGTACATAGTTCCCCCATTTCAGGGGCACCAAAATGTTTGGGACATTTGGCTTTACAAGTGTTTTTGAGTACTTGGGTTTGCTTAGTTGCTTCATTGGTGCAGGTATAAGAGAGCTTGGCTTGCTTCTAAGCTTTTGATTACCTCTGGAGTTTGCAGTTGCCATTTTTCAACATGAGGACCAGAGTTGTGCCAATGAAAGTCAAATAGGCCATTATGAGGCTGAAAAACAAGAATAAAACAGTAAGAGACATTGCCCAAACCTTAGAATGACCAAAATCAACTGTAGAACTCAGTAATCACAAAGGGACTGGTATTCCAAGGAAGATCTTCACTGCCGATGTCAGAAAAATTCTCATCATAATGAAGAAAAAGCTCCACACTTCTCCGACAGATCAGAATCACTCTTCAGGAGGCAAGTTTCAATAACTACAGTTCGCAGAAGACTTGATGGACAGAAATACAGAGGCTGCACCTCGAGATGCAAACCACTCGTCAGCCACAGAAACAGATGGCCAGATTACAGTTTGTCAAAAAGTATTTAAAAGTGGACAGATGAGACCAAGATTCTGTCCAATATCATTTCTGGGCCTTTCCTTCAACTTTTCCCCCCTTTATGCATGTAATTTTACTTATTTTATCTTAGTATTGATAAATGGTTCAGACCCAAAATGTTGTCTGACCTGCTGAGTTCCTCCACCAATTCTTTATCCGCAAAGGATTCCAACTTCCTGATTTCTCAATACTAATTGTACCTGGAGTACACCAGAATGTGTGCAGGATAGGATCAGGCTTGTTCCCTTTCCACCTCCTTATTATCATCCTGGTAGGGCAGCTTGCTAGCACCAACTGTCTTGTCTGAAAGATGGACTTTTCAAAAACTGTATTAAAATCTAATTCCCAGGACATTGGTGGTTTATGAACCATTTACATGGAACATGATGATTAGAGAGATGCTAAGCCATTTTGTTCAGGTGCCTCATTGGTCCCTGAACCGAGTAGTTTGCTGGGTAATTTCAGTGAGTGATCAAGTCTAAGTCATTTTGTGTGAGGACCACCATATTTAAGGTTGTTGGTTCTTTCTGGGGAAAAAAGCGCTAGGTTTCTGAATGTTTTTATGACAACCTTTTTGTCTCATGGTTATTATTTATTTATATTAACAACTTTAATTCTCCTGCCGCTGTGATGAGGTTTGACTTCATAATCCAGTTCTCTGTAATGGGAACTTGGCTGTCCAGTTTTCTGTGGAAATAAATTTTCTTTCTTGCTATTTACAAAGATACAATTGTAAATCTGAAAGGGAAACACAAGTGGCTGAGGATGTACTATACGAAAAGTGATAGCTTAGTTGATGCACACTCCATATAATTTTGAGTGGCAAAGCCGTTTCCAATAGCAGTGAGAACCCTGACAACCAGTGAGCTTGGAGCAACTCCTCCCCATCTATCAAAACGTCACTGGTGCGGCCAGCTGTTTCCTTCAATGGTCATCGCGGCTGGAGGAGCTGTCACCAACACAATGCAGCCATTTAGCTGGGCTCCCAGCAGCAGACGGCACCCTCAGCCAAATTAAACCCAGCAGCTAGAAAGTTTGAGAGTTGTTATGAATTATTCTCAAAATTCAAATTTATTGTGAGAGTATATACATGACATCACATGCAGACCTGAGATTCTTTTTCCTGCAGGTCAGGCAGAATTTCTACTTATTGGTAAATAAACTGTACTCAAGAAAAAAAGATACCAACACAAAAGTGAGAAATGGCAGCAAAGAAAGAAATGTGAACAAACTGTGCAAATACAGAAATATATTCAGTAATAAATAAGGTGCAATGTCAGAGTCCCTAAATGTTGAGGAATCTGATGATAGTGATGTGGGTCTTGTGGCACCCAGACCTCTTTCGTGATGGCAGCAGCGAGAACAACATGTCCTGGAGAGATTGGATCCTTGTTTGTTGCTGCTCTCTGACAGCAGTATTCCCTGTAGATGTTCTTAATGGTGGGGACCTTTTGCAGGGCTTTCTGTTCAGGGGTATTGGTGTCCCCATACCAGGCAGTGATGCATTTGGTCAGCACATTTTCCACCACTCACCTGAAATTTGCCACGGTTTCCGATACCATACCAAACCTTCGCAAACTCCTGAGGTCGTAGAGGTGCTGATGTGCTTTCTTCTCCATGAGTTAACTTGTTGGGTCCAGGAAAGTTCCTCTGTGACTCCCAGGAATTTAAATTTGCTCACCCTCTCTACCTCTGATTTCCCCCAATGATCACTGGATTGTATACCTCTGGTTTTCCCTTCCTAAAATCTACAATCAGCACCCTGGTTTCAGTGACATTGTACCATTCAGCCACGCGAGAATGGAGAGAGAATGCTGGAGGAATTAGTCATTTCTGCCTAAGTCAGACATAGAGCTTTATAGCATAGACAGAGGCCCTTCAGCTCTCTTGGTGCTTCTGTGACTGAATCAAGACTTCAGGGTGGTGTGTACCAAGGTCAAAGTTGTCTCAGACTGGGTACAGAATATTCATAAAGGGAAGGGTAAGCAGCTAGAGCTCATAGCCCACACAGTACTAATGACACAAGTAAGAAGAGAAATATTATTCTGCAAAGGTAATTTAGAGAGTTGGACTAAATGTTGAAAGTAGGACACCTAAAGGTTTTAATCTCAGGATTGCTGCTTGTGTCAGGTGCGAGCAAGTGTGGAAATAGGAAGATAGGACAGAACTGGTTTAGGAAAATTTATGGCTAATTTTGATCTCTTCTTGGCCAGGCTATTGTGTACAAGGATAGGTTCTACCTGAACTGGAATGGGACCAAATCCAATGCGTATAGTCCCAGGCTTCTCAAATTTTCTTCCTAAGATAACTTCTTTATTGTCGTAATGAATCTGATCTACACGACCTTCAAAGCTGCTATTTCCTTTCTGAAGGAGATCATAAATGCACACAGCACCCTGTAGCCTCACCAGTTCCCTGTACAGTTGCATCAGAGCCACACTGCAATTAAATTCAATCCCTCTAGCAGTGTGGGCCAACATTCCATTTTCCTTCTTGATTAGCTGATACGTTTTGTAATTCATGGACAAAAACTCCCTCGTCTCTCTACACAACACATGCTGCAGTCTGTCACCATTTAAATAATAGTCTGATCTACTATTTTTCTTTTCAGAGTAGATAACCTCACATTTACTGATGTGTACTCCATCTATCAGATCCATGTCCGCTTATTTAACCTATTCATATCACTCTGCAGACTCTTTGTGCCCTCTGCACAATTTTCTTCTTCGCTCACTTGAGTTTCATCAGAAAACTTCGATGTGCTCTACTTGGTCGCCTCCTCCAAATCATTGACGTAAATTCTGAATGGTTGTGGACCAGGCACCGATCCCTGCGGCACTCCACTGACCACGGATTGCCAACCAGAAAAACACTCATTCATCCCAACTCATTGCTGTCTTTTGGTTAACCAATCCTTTATCCATGTCAATACATTGCCCCTAATTTAGTGTATCCTTATCTTTTTCAGGAGTGCTGTTTGGCACCTTTTGAAAATATATCACATCCACTTGCTGCCGCTATATTCTGCTATTGTATATCCTCAAATAATTTCAGCAAGTGAATTAAATATGACCTGCCCTTCCTGAATCTCTGCTGCATCTGCCTGATGGAACAATTTCTATCCAGAAATTCCTTGACACGCTCATAGCTCAATTAAAGTATTGACACTGGTGGATAGGGTAGTGAAAGAGTTATTTGGTATGTTTACCTTCATAGGCTGAGATGTTAAGTATAAGATGGAATGTCGTGTATAGTTATACAAAACATGTTTGACCACATTTGGAGTATTCATGTCATATTCTCTTTTGGTTGCTACATTACAGGAAGGTTGTGGTAGCAATAGAGAAAGTCAGAAGAGATGCCCCGGGATATAGCCTGGAATAAGGGCTACATTAGGAGAGTTTGGTTGGACAATTCAATTATTTGCTCTCCCTCTCTGTGTGAGGAAGTGTGAAGGTAATTTAACACCATTCAGTTGAGTTTGAATCTGCTCAGAGCAGATGAAGAATTCTTTGCTGATTGTGGAGTTGTGCATATTTCCAATTCTGCTTCTGATGACTTCAGTGTGGATCTTAATCACAGCAGTGCTATGACCTGAAGATGGGCTATTGTTCATGAGGAGTTCTTTATGGTTGTGTGAGAATTCTGGAGAGGAGCTTTCCAAAATCTGGCAATGTTGAGATTACTAGTACACTTTTCAAGAAATTTGTAAATGAAAAAATATAATCCTCAATATGTTCAAGATGTTTTCTCTTTGGGGGAAAATAATTACAAGGTGTTGTAAATGCTTTGGGAGAAACCTTGTTTTACCTTCCACCCCCAGAACTGCAGAGGTGGGATTGAGGTGCTTGGCATCCTTATACTGTGAATTTGGATTGAGCTTCACCCAGGCACCAAATGATGAGTCGATCAGAGCATTTTCACCTGACCGACACTTGTCTGATTCTCGTAGAATATCACCTTGGCCGTATGTTGCACTCTGAATTATTCTTGTTTGACTTCTGGTGAATGAACCAGAGTCCACTTCAGGAGAGAGGAAGGTTAAATAGAAATCTATTTGTAATGTTGTTTATTTAACAGAATTAGTAACTATCACATGATCACAATTTTTATAAAAGTAATGTACCAAATAACTCAAACTGTAGTGTGCAAAAGACTTTGCTACTATTTCAGTTTTAGTTTGAGTATACGATAAATCCTATTGGTGACCAATACATTGTGTCGAAAATCCATTTTAATTCGATGCTGTTTCTAAATCTGGGAGTTAAATTTGAGTCTGGAAGAAGAATTGAAAATATAGGATGCTTTAGTGTCAATGATAAAATGAAATTTCATGTCATATTTGGGGAATGTTTATTTATTGTATTGTCTGCTTTTCATTTTGCTCCAGGTCTATCCTCCTCCGTCGTATGTGTAGCCTGATGGGAACAGTATTCCTGTTGCGCTGTGTTACTATGTTTGTCACCTCACTTTCTGTACCTGGCCATCACCTACAATGTTCTGGAAAAGTAAGTTTGTCCAAATGATGCGATCTACTCCTCGAGCTGCTTCATTGGCCAAGTGTTCCTTTAGATTTTTTTTAGCTGTAGCATTTAAAATTGCATAGTTTCTATTAATTAGATCAATGATAAAAGAACATTTTGTAGCAGCCGTGCAGCGGGCTGAGCAGGCGCACAACGCAGTATTGCGAACCGTCGCCGGTGTGGTTCTTCAGTGGGTGTGTGGAACCATAATACGGACAGCTGGGTACTCACCCATTTAATGGATCTCACACGAGCGGTGTTGCATGCGAGGAACAGCACTTTGACCTGAGTCTCCTGCCGGAAGGCGTGGAACATTCGTAGGGCCTAATTTAAACCTGCTGGTGTCGTGGATCGGCAGCAAACTCATAATGATGTCCCACCTTGTCCCGTAGAGCCCGGGACATGCGGTATATAAAGAAGCCTGAAAAGTCTGAGAAAAGCAGTCTTGTGTTGACTAACCTGGTATATATATGTGTGTGTGTGTGCATTGCTTTAGTAGCTCCGCCGAAGTAGCCGCTACAATTTCATGTTTCTACAATATTTGAAAAGCTGAACATGAAGGATAAAGTTAGTGTATTTATGGCGATATAATATATATTATTTATTATATAATATATAATATATATTATATAATATATATTATTTATTATATAATATATAATATATATTATATATTATATATTATATTGAAGAGGTACAAGGACTGCTTAAAGAAATCTCTTGGTGTCTGCCACGTTGTCCACCGCCAGTGGGCTGATATCGCCTCCAACCGTGCATCTTGGCCCCTCACAGTTCGGTGGGCAGCAACCTCCTTTGAAGAAGACTGCAGAGCCCACCTCACTGACAAAAGACAAAGGAGGAAAAACCCAACACCCAACCCCAACCCACCACTTTTCCCTTGCAACCGCTGCAATCGTGCCTGCCTGTCCCGCATCGGACTTGTCAGTCACCAACGAGCCTGCAGCAGACGTGGACATACCCCTCCATAAATCTTCGTCTGCGAAGCCAAGCCAAAGAAGAAGATCTTGAATATTTAAAGATCCATTGCAGAGACCAATCACTACCCAACCCTTCCAGAGTGGTGCTTTCAGCATCTCACTCAACCAGTCTTAAAGAAGCTAGAAATTAAACAGATATGTTTTTTAAAAAATTGGAGCTCCTCAAAGGAGAGGGGTTTCAGAGCATTGTTTTGTTTTTTCCAGCTCTGTTCTCTGACCTCAATATGGAAGTACAAGAGACTGCATTATGACTGTGATTTCTGTTATTAATTGTGGAGGAAAGTCAGAGGGAGAGGCAGTACACAATCTGGAATGGATGTTAACTTCATCTGCTGAGTTTCCTCAGGACCTTGCAAATAAATGGAAGCATTTTTTCAGTGGTCGTTTCCCCAATGTGGTTGTAAATACTTGTCTTGTCTGTTTTAATTTTAATTTGGACATCCAGCTCAGTAACAGGCCATTTCAGCCCACGAGCCCATGCTTTCCAATTACACCCGATTGACCTCCAATCCCAGTACTTTTTGAATGGTGGGAGGAAACTGGAGCACCCAGAACCGGGAGAACGTTCAAACTCAATGCAGACAGTGCCAGATTTGAACCCTGGTCACTGGTGCTGTAACAATGTACCTGTTTCAACTTGGTTTTAAACGTTTCAGGAAAAAAATGTGCTACCTATTGCTGACTGCCTTGAATGAGTGGCACATTCAGCAATTGAAGATGACATTTTCACTGGTGTAACCCTGGAGTCCATCATAGAGCACACTGTATAAGGATGGATGATTTCCTCGAATGAAGAAAGTGCAACGATGTGCTTTTGCAAAAATCTGATGTTTCAGGATCACCATCTTTGATCCTGACTTTTATTCCCGATGATAAATTAACGAAATTTAAATTCCACGGGTGCTGCTGGTTTAACTGTCCAGAACTCTGGATTACTAAGTACAAGGATGTTTGAATCATCCTGCTGTAATGTTGATAAGAAGGTCAGTGATTTTTGTTCCACATTGTGCATTTTATTTTTCAGCTGTATGGAGACATGTGGGCCAAGCTTCAAAGGGCACTTGCAATTTGGAGTGGTTTCGGAATGACACTAACAGGCGTGCATACTTGCGGTGACTACATGTTCAGTGGTCACACAGTTGTCCTGACCATGCTTAACTTCTTTGTCACGGAATGTAAGCATAAAACTTTTTAATTATCATTAGTCATTGCAAGGGGAAAAGATCATTCCTTCAAAAAAGGGAGTAATTACAATCAGCAGGGAGAATTTGGAGATTCAAGCTATTGGACAAAGTTTTAAATTGCTGCCAAACCATGTTAGATCAGAATGTCACCTCGTGGATTTGTTTATGAATGTGAATTAGCTTGGGTTTTATTTTAAAGAGGTCACAGTATAATTATTGAGTTGTGTACATTATTACTTGTGAAAAAGATCTGGCTATAATTCATTACACTACAGATGTGGGTCTCTACCATAGGTTGAGTTGGATAAAAGGTTTTTCATTATGTTCCAATGCATTGTACAAGCTAAAAAAAAAATCATTTCGGGAGTTTCAGTGCAGGTTTGTTGTTTTGTAAAGGAAATAAAGATTTTAACTGCTCTGTATCCTTGCATAAAATAAGATGTGCAGTTATCAAACTATCTTCATTTCTCAAGATTATTCACAATGTAGTCCAGCTGTTAAGTATGTATCAACACTCTTAGAAAAATTTGCTGATCAGGCTAGATGAACTGGAATAGGAAGAGGTTTGTATGAGGACTGAGCACAGTACAAATCAGTTGTTACAAAATTATCTGTCACCAACTTCTTTGTAGTTCTACATAGTTATTGCATAACCAGTCATATAAGCAATTTTATTTTTGTTGTTATAATTTTATTGAACCATTATTGTCTTTAAATTTGAGCATCAATAACTGAGATTGCAGTAAAACTTGAAGTGGTAGATATTCAGGGTATCAAATTTCCTTCAGCCATTGTGCCATAGGAGTAATGCTACTGGAGTAGAAACTTGGGCACCCTTTGTACGAGCAACTACTGCCATAATTTGTTTTCGCACTTCTAACTACATATGCTGCAAATTCATCATGTCCTTTCTCTGGTGAATTCTGCAGGCTTCAGTTAGGAGTTTCAAGCAAAAATTCCAATGCATATTTTATTCTGCAGTTGCTGTTTGATGCCAGGAGCCATACATAGTGTTATAGCTGGCTGTTTAAAATATAACTCTATGTATTCTTTTGCACAGCATTATCCTATTTAGGAGCATGGGCTACATCTTCATCTTTATGTGTAATGTTTAATTAGATCCTGACTTGTTTAATTTAATTTTAATGTAGACATACAGCATGATAACGGGCCCTTCCAACCCACAAGCCGATGCTGCCCAAATACCCCAATTAACCTACAATGCCCATACATTTTGAAGGGTGGAAGGAAACTGGAGCACCCAGAGGAAACCCATGCAAACACAGTGAGA
Source organism: Narcine bancroftii (assembly GCF_036971445.1). Classification (NCBI taxonomy): domain Eukaryota; kingdom Metazoa; phylum Chordata; class Chondrichthyes; order Torpediniformes; family Narcinidae; genus Narcine; species Narcine bancroftii. The sequence continues at coordinate 71,210,501 of NC_091474.1, read as the reverse complement.
ACGTACAAACTCCTTACAGCCAGTGCTGGATTTGAACCTGGGTCGCTAGCGCTGTAATAGCCTCACACTAACAATTACGTGGTGCCCAGTAGCATTTGGAGTGTCCAATTTATGTAAAAGGATCTGAATTTTACAAAGTCAAAGTTTGATAAAAATGGAAATTGTATCTTGTGTGATACAGAACACGAGCCTGGAGTGGGTAGTCTCATGTCTCTTCTCACCGGAGTCAGGCCAGGATTTCATTCCAGACTTGAAAAAAGCAAATCTAGTGAAGGTGTCACCTGTGTTTTTAAAAAAAAAATACTGTAACTTACTTTTAAAAATAGTTTTACTTTGTTTCAGTTACCCAGCAGTAATCCGGGTGTGCATGTATATATGCTATATACTCTCCATGAATTAGATCAGATTGTAAGTTATTGCTGTGTGTACTCTGGTGTTGGGTAAAACCAGAACAACTGGAGTTGAGTAAGAGCAGCATGCTTGTGTGTTCTGTCACTGAATCCTGCAACAGATCTTGTGGCAACATGCGGTTGAGTCTACACATATCTGCATTTCACTTTTGCAACCTTCACTGATAGTTGTGTCAGTATAACACTTCTGAGATGGTGATGACACCTAGTGATCTTTAATTAAAGTAGCAGGGACCCCTCATGAAAATGACCATACTATAAAACCTTTGGTATCCAGCACTGATGGGGATTTGTAGATGCCGACTATGCAAATTTTCCGGTTGCTTGAGACTCACTCTTAAAATGCCAAAATAATACTCTTGCCTTTAGAATAAACAGTTTAAAAAAAACAAAAGACAGTGCAAAATGTAAAGTAATTAAAAAAAAAATCAGTATTGTAGTCCTTAATTATGTAAAGTTCACTTCAATCGGGTAATTCCCATAACTTAAAATTTAAATTTGAACCTTGGTCACTGGCGCTGCAGATGTGTTGTACTAACTGCTATGCTAACTACGCCACCATCATAATTAACCCCCTCCCTCAAGTTTACAGATTAAGCCTTATTAATATACTAATAATAATAAAGACTCTTATCACTAAGCAGGGATAAGGAGACACTTTAAGAGAGTTACCCCAATGGTGAGTGACTTCATCCTAGATGACACCATTGCTATTTCACACAACTTTATTTACACAGCTGCTATGAGCAAAGCCCGACCAAGGCATTCTGCTGGCTGAATATTTGCTCCCATCTTCACCAAAGGTTTATATGTTACATTAGAGAACATTTACTTTTATAAAATTTTTAACTTTAAAAAAAAAAATTTACGGTATTCTTATTTGTGCCATTTATTTATTTCTTCGACTTTGTTATGCTGGTTGCTTGAATTCTGGATAATGGGTTTTACCATGAATGGCATTAGTCTGTGCTACTCCCTTTCGTCATTCTTCCAGCAGCATACCCAACCAATTCTGAAATGTTCATGCCTTCTATTTTTAAGCTCACTCATGAGAAGCAGAAATTGTTGTTTTCCCCTCTTTCAAACCCCCCTCTCAATCTCTATTCTGCTTCATTCAGTCATTTTGCGATGAGAAAGGCATGCTATTCTCCATAAAGCAGGGAAGGTTGGCTGATATTTGATCAGTGCATTAAAAATCATGATGCTTTGATAGATGACAAGTGCTGGATGGATTAATAACCAGAAGAACTATAGAGTTGTACTTTTTTCCTCATCTACATTAATTCCATTTACCTACATTTGGACCATATCCACCTATGTCTTGCCTAATTAAGTATTTGCTTAAATGTCTTGTAAACATTGTAATTGCATTTGAATCATCACCATGGAAAAAAAGATAGGTCTGCCTATTTATGACTTAACATTTTATATATCGTCTAATCATCCCTCAACTTTCTCCATTCCAGGGACAATAAGCTCAGTCTTTCAAATCTCTCCCTGAAATTCAAGTCCTTCAATGTGGACAACATCCTGGTGAATCTCCTCCGCACTCTCTCCAGTGCCACCACATCCTCCCTATTGTGTAGCAATACTCCATGTGTTCCGGTGAAAGTTTAGTAAAGATGTAACATAATGTCTCAACTTCTATATTCTGATCTCAAATCTATTAAGGCAAGCATGCTTTCTTTACCAACTTATCTTTTTGGAGTTGTCTCTTTCAGGGAACTACGGACTTTGACCTTAAGGTCCCTCTGTTCAACAACATTCCTCAGCACCCTACCATTTACTGTGTATGCTATAGAGTCCAACAGCATGGAAAAAGGCTCACAGGGCCATCTTATGCTGAACATGCCCTCTTGCTTTTATCCCACTTTCCTGCATTGGGCTCATACCCGAATTGAAATCCAAAAGTACATTACTTTGCACTTGTCAGGACTAAATTCTATCTGCTAATGTTGCACCTGACCTTTGATCTACTCTACACCCTGCTGTCCCCTTCACTATCCACAACTCCCTTCACTATCCACAACAATACATTTTCATGTAATTTGCAAACTTGCTAATACCTCTGTGGCGGCACACCATTAGGCAGGCGAACCGGCCCCTCATGTCACGCATGCGGCGGGATAGCCGGCCAAAATTGCGCTGTCGGGGGTTTCTCCCTGACCTTGGCACCAGTCTCAGAAGCCCGCGCCCTCTGTGGCCCACATGATGCCCCGGCAACGTCAGGGCCCCCGGCACGGTTCTCAGCCAGGTCTGGGCTGCGAGTATAAGACCAGCCAGGCAGATCTCAATAAACAAGTTTTGCTCACTGAACTCAACCCGGTTGGTTGTGAGATCATTCAGTAACAGAGTAGCCGCCGCTACATTGGTGATCCCGACAGGTTCAAACGCCTTTGAACCCGATATGAACGACTCTTTGATCAATGCTGTAGCCATCAAGCTTCCTGACTTCCAGCTTCAGGAGCCTGAGACCTGGTTCAGCCACACAGAGGCCCAGTTTCACCTCCGCCAGATTTCATCAGATACGACCAAGTTTTATCATATGGTCGCCGTCCTGAACCAGGCCACCGCCAAATGAGTGCTGCACCTCATTCAGCACCCACCCCCGGAAGATAAGTACAGGACCATCAAGCGAGTGCTCACCGGCTCCCTCGGCCTCTCCAGGCACCAGCGTGCCTCTCGGATGCTGCACCTTGACACCTTGGGAGACAGAACTCCAATCGCATTGATGGTTGAGATGCTTCCACTCATGGGCGATCACACCAACTGCCCACTCTTCGAGCGCATCTTCCTCGACCATACGCCGAAAGACATCCGGGCGTTACTGTCCCAGGAGAGCTTCGACGACCCTAGGATGGTCACTCAAAAGGCTCAGGAGCTATGGGTTGAACGTTCCCGGAGGGCTCAGCAGTCCAGCAAGTTGCGAGTTCCAGCCATGACCACACCAAGCCTTCCTCTAGTGCTGCGGAGGAACACTCGGCCCCTTCAGGGGCCTCAAAGAGCTTAGCCAGAAGCAAGCCATCCACTTCAGGCCTCTGCTTCTTCCACCAGCGCTGGGGAGCCAAGGCTCAGAAGTGTCGTCAGCCCTGCTCGTTCCAGGGAAACGAGTAGGCCGGCTGCTGTTAATGGCTGTGGCGGCTGGCCAAGAACATGGCCTTCTCTACCTGTGGGGTGTAATCAGCGGCTGACGCTTCCTTGTCGACACTGGGGCCCAGATCAGCATCATCCCGCCCACAGCCATCGAGTCCCGGAACCGGCCTCGAGGACCTCCACTCCATGCAGCCAATTCGACGGAGATCCGAACGAATGGTAACAAGACCATCCACTTCCAGATTGGCCAGCGGAAGTTCTCACGGAGGTTTACTGTTTCGTCTCTCCCAACCTCCATTCTGGGTGTCAACTTCTTCCTCACCCACGGAATCTGGTTGACCCCTGAGGTAGGCGACTTGTCGATGCCCGTACCTTCCAATCTGTTGCCCTCAACACCTCCCGCACAGAGCAGCTGCAGATGGCCACGGTCAGCGCACCCAAGGACGAGTTTCAACTCATCCTGGACGAGTTCCCGTCCCTCCTCAAGCCGCAGTTCTCCACCACCTCACCACATCATGGGGTGTTTCATTATATCCCCACCCAAGGCCCGCCGGCTCCCGCTGGATAAGCTCCAGATAACGAAAGAGGAGTTCTTGCATCTGCAAGAACTGGGGATCATTTGATGCTCCGACAGTCCTTGGGCCTCGCTGCTCCACCTGGTACTGAAAGATTCCGGTGGCTGGCGCCCCTGCGGAGATTATCGACAGCTTAACGACGCGACAGTACCTGACCGTTACCCCATCTCTCACATTCAGGACTTTACGTATCTGCATGGCGCGAGGGTGTTCTCCAAGGTCGACCTGGTGCGCGGGTATCATCAAATCCCGGTGCACCCCGAGGACATCCCCAAAACGGCCATCATCACCCCCCTTCGGCTTGTTCAAATTTCTATGCCTGCCTTTTGGGCTCAAGAACGCTGCCCAGACCTTCCAGTGCCTCATGGATACGGTGGGCAGGGATTTGAATTTCGTGTTCATTTATCTGGACGGCATTCTTGTCGCCAGCAGAGACTGGGCACAACACAAGTCTCACCTGCGCACCCTCTTCTCCCGACTGGCCAACCGGCCTAATAATCAACCCGGCCAAATGCCAGTTCGGGAAAGAGTCTATGCAGTTCCTGGGCCATACAATCATGGCTGAAGAAGCTACACCAGCTGCTATGAAGGTCTCTGCAATCAGAGAATTTCCACGCCTGGACAACCTCAAGGGGCTACAAGAGTTCGCGGGTATGGTCAACTTCTATAACTGATTTATTCCAGGCACTACGCGCATCATGCAGCCGCTCTTTGCCCTCATCGCGGCCAAGGACAAGACACTTACCTAGATTCCAGAGGCCAACAGGGCATTTGAAGCCATGAAAGTTGTCCTCGCAAAGGCTACCTTGCTCATCCACCTATGCACCGACCTTCATATGGTGCTCTCCATCAATGCCTCTGCCACCGCCGTCGTTGCTGTCCTGGAGCAGCAGGTTAGTGGACAGTGGAAACCACTGGCATTCTTTAGCCGACTTCTTTGTCCGCCAGAGCGCAAGTATAGTGCTTTTGACCGTGAGTTGATGGGCATGTACCTTGCTCTGTGTCATTTTTGCTATTTCTTGGAGGGGAGGCCTTTCACCATTTTTACTGACCACAAATCCCTCACCCAGGCGCTCGCTATGGCTCGAGATCCCTGGTCGGCCTGCCAACAACGTCACCTGTCCTTTGTGTCGGAGTTCACCACTGACATTCGGCACAAGGCGGGGAAAGATAACGTGGTCGCCAATGCGCTCGCCTGACTGGCCATTTGCTCGCTGACACCCGGCCTAGACTACGACCAGCTTGCCCGGGTCCAGAAGTCTGATGAGGAGACACAGGCCTTTAGGACTGCCATCACGGTCCTGCGGTTCCAGGACCTCCCAACTCCTCTTGGTGATGATAATGTCCTGTGCGATGTCTCCATGAGCACCCCGCGACCAATGGTTCCCCAGCAGTGGCGCAGGCAAGTCTTCCACCATATCCACGACCTTTCCCACCCTTCCATCAGGTCCCCAGCGAGCTGTATTCCACAGAGTATGTTTTTATCAGGCGAGGCCCTTCCACAGCACCTCTTCAAAGACCATAAGAAGGGCTGTACAGTGTCATCCAGCGTTCAGGATCTATCTTCATACTGGACATCGGTGGTAAGAGGGAACTGTTTACTGTGGACAAATTAAAGCCAGCACACCTTGACCTTAACGATCCAGTGGTTGCAGCTCAACCCAAGAAGCGAGGCCGCCCGGCAAAAAAGGACATTGGCGCTGGTTCTGGGGGGGGGAGGGGGGTGGGATGTGTGGCGGCATGCCATTAGGCAGGCAAACTGGCCCCACATGTCATGCACGTGGCAGGGCAGCCAGCCAAGATGGCGCCGTCGGGGGTTTTTCCCTGACCTCGGCACCAGGCTCAGAAGCCCGCACTCTGCTGCCCACGTGACGCCTCAGCGACGTCAGGGCCCCCGGCACGGTTCTCAGCCAGGTCCGGGCTGGGAGTATAAGACCAGCCAGGCAGACCTCAATAAACGAGTTTTGCTCACTGAACTCAACCCGGTTGGTCGTGAGATCATTCAGTAACAGAGTAGCTGCCACTACACCTCCTTCATTGATATCCAAGGCATTATGTATATACAAATGACAAGGTTCCCAGCACCAATCCCAATGGTTTGTCACTGACTTCCAATCAGCAGAATATCCTTCAGATTCAGATTTATTGTCAGAGGACATTTATGAAATCACATACAACCTTGAAATCCTTTTGCCTGCGGGCAAAATAGAATGACCATTTATTGGTTGTGCGAAAAAACTGTACATACACATGTAAACAAATAAAGAACTGTAAATAGATAATGAATGTAAACTGTGCAATACAGAGAGAATAAAAAAAAATTAATTAAATGCAAAAGTCAGAGTCCTTAAATGAGTCCCTGATTGATGGTGGAGGGGGACCAAATGTTCCTGAAACTGGTGGTGTAAGTCTTGTGGTATCTAGACCTCTTTCCTGATGGCTGCAGTAAGACCAGAGTGTGTGCTGGGTGGTGTGAACCCTTGATTATTACTGTTACTCTCTGATGGCAGCATTCCCTATAGATGTTCTCAATTGTTGGGAGGGTTTTGTTCGTGATGTTTTGGGCTGTGTCTACCACCTTTTGGAGGGCTTTATGCTCAGGGGTATTGGTGTCCCCACACCGTATCTATCATAAAGTCAAATTTGGATCTAATTCGCCAGCTGACCTTAGATTCCAGTTGTAAATTACAGTACATGGTAAAGCTAAGAAAAGAAACCTTGTTCACAGTAACCTGGAGGAAGGTGCCTAGTAGCAAGTTGGAAACCTATTAGGAAAACTTTAAAGCTCTGGTCAAGCAGAACCAATTGGAAGGCTCTTGTAACTCATTGCCAGGAAAATTACAGTGGACTGAAGGGTTTATCATTTCTAGGTAAGGTTTCATTTGTTTTTAATTATAGGCAGTTATTAATGTAATCTGATCTTGGTAGCTGAGGTGAAACTGAAAATTCAACCTAACTTTGTAACCTTTCCTTTTTATCCTGAATTAGATACCCCAAGAAGCTGGAACTTCTTGCACACTTTGTCTTGGGTAATGAACCTGTTTGGAATCTTCTTCATCCTCGCTGCACATGAACATTACTCAATTGATGTCTTCATTGCATTTTATATCACCACGAGACTCTTTTTGTATTACCACACACTAGCCAATACTCGAGCGTACCAACACAGTAGAAGGGCACGGATTTGGTTTCCAATGTTCTCATTCTTTGAATGCAATGTAAATGGCCCTGTACCAAATGAATATAGTTGGCCACTTTCCAGACCAAGGCTGCTGAAACGGTTAATTGGATAAGTAATAAACCATCCCAGCCAGTTGTTTTGTTGGACAAACAAAAATGTATCGAAGAAACAGCTGGTTCTGTAACACAAGGTTGGTATAATCAGTCCAATCCAGATACAAATATGAAGATGCAATGAGGCACAATTGGAAGTTGTTTGGCTCGCTGTGAGTCCAAGATAAAATTTAGCCTTACTTTCACCACACATATATGTCAGCTCCATTAAAATTGGGTATCTTCACTCCCTTGGGAGGTCTTGTATGGTTTGTTTTGAACAGAGAAGCATGCCACTCAGCCATGTCACCCCCTTCTAATGCGCATCTGGCAATCAGTTTTGATAGTAATGTAAAAGCAGCATCAAACCATTAAGAAGTAATGCTGCTAAATTTAAAATAAGCTTTTCTACACTGAAGAGAATATTTTAATAAACTTGTTCAAAGATTGGCATTCAAGTTCTCGCGCAGTTTTCCAACGGCGGGGGAGGGGGGGGTGGCAGGAGGCTTTTTTGTGGATGCTTGTTTAAAGAATCCTTTTAGCGGTGCTTCTTGTAAGGTTTTATTTCCGAGAAATCTAGTTTTGCACGTTTAAGTAAACACTAAAGATTTGTGGGAAATCTAGAAGTTTTGAAAGAGGATCCTTGTTCAATTATTTAACCATGAATTGCACAAAATGTGTTCCTAAAGCAATAAAAAAGTGTTGTCCAAAACTGGTTCCTTTGGGGGTGTAACTGATTTAAATGGTCTTTAATTTTACCTGGAGCTGGTTATTTGTTCCAGTTTAGCCCATTCCTCTGTCAACCTCAATTTACATGCAGTATTAATTGATTCAATTATTTTTCAGAAATGACTGAATGCACTCATAAAGAAAGCACTTGTAATGTTTACAAGGGTGTGTTATTTATTACAACACACTCTTCACAGTTTAAAATATTTGATTTATCTAAATCATAATTCAGCATTTATTTATAAAATCAGTTAATATTGATGCTATTGGATAGTTTACAGAATCTACTTCTTGAAGGTAGAATCTCTTGTGTAACATAGTTGTGAGTGTACTTAAGTTCTAGTGAGTTGTCTAGGCACTTTCATATTGACTTGCAGATTAGTCTTACCTTGCTAGTGAACCAGTAGACATTAGAAAGATGCCAGACAGCTGTGCTGCTCCAATGTTAAAAATTATGGATGAACAAACTGGTTAACATTTGCAAGAAACTGATGAAGAATCAAACTTTTTTTTCCTTCAGTGAGTTATTTCATAATATACAGGATGATTTAATGATAACAAGGCCATAGCCTGAGAAACAGTCAGGAGTAGGCTCCTTGTACTTGCTTTCTCATTCTATAAGATCAAAGCTGATCAGCATCATTTTCTTGCACTATCCTGAGATCCCTCTCCCTTGGATACACTCAGTGATTTCTGCAGCTCTCTTGGTTAGAGAATTCTAAAATGTTTTCAAATTTTTGTCCCCAATAGCTGAGCCCTTATTTTGAGATGATTCTGCCTGGTACTGGAAACCAAGCTAGGGTATTCCAATATCTAACCTGTCAAGCCCCATCCGAATTTTGATTTGTTTCATTAAAATCATCTCTTATTCTTCTAAAGTCTTTGAGAAGTCAGATCCAGTTTGCTTGTGCTGGCAGTACATACCAGAACCCAATCACTCATGGAAAAAAAGTCTCATCATTTGGTTGTTTTGTTATTCTTCATTCTTTGTGTCCAAATTCCTGAGCAGACTGGTAATAAAATAGTTTCTAGTAATCTTTTCATGATTTAAGATGTCACCTTCAGAACCAATCACAGGTACTTCTTCTGTTCCAAGGAGAATGACTCCATTCTTTCCATGCTCCTCATTCTTCGTTATTTAAAAAAAATTGTGGTGGTACCTGTGTACAGGTTTGAGTATTCCAAACCTTTATTTACAAATGCCAGGGCCTTGTATGATGACTACTCATCTTAGCCCTTCCAATAAATAGTGCAACATACCCCATATCTTTCTGAATTGTGCCCTCTTCATTCTTTTACCAAATATGATGCTTTACACATTCAGCATTGCTGCATGGATTCCTTTCCCCTCTCCCTGTCAGTCTAACTGCATCTTCATTACATTCAGTACAATGTTATTGGAAAACAAATGTCCAGCGAGGACTTTTCATTGTCAGACCTCTTCATCAGCATAATGCTCCCACCTAGATCAAAAATTGAAGTATTGTATTTTCCATGTGTGAATGCCGCATTCAATGTTTGTTTGACCCTGAAACTGTACTGAACACTCAAGGTCTATAAATGTTCACGTGGAACACTTGCCTGGTCCTGTTCAAAGGGTGTTGCCATTTATAGTAAATAATCACAGCCTATTTAAATTTGCCTTTCTGTCCAATGTATATTGAAAATCCTAAGGTAAAGCAAAGAGTCGATTGTAGGAATTGTCAGTGGGATTTCAGTCAGATGAATGAACACTAGGTCAGTACACCCTTTCCTGATAATTGGCATCTTTCTAATGATTCAAAGTTCTGATTCTGTGCAGCTTTCTTTTCATTTCCTGCACTCTATGTATTGCATGTCTTGAGAGAAGAGAGCTTACTTGTGGAATTTGAGCTTTAGAAGAATGAAGTTACAAGTTGTCAATGAGAGAGTATTTTGCATGCACTGAGAACATCATAATGGCACATTTCTGGGTAAATTCATCAGAACTGGTTGAGCTATCATGTGGTTCTCCTCCAATAAGTTTTTTGAATTCATCCATGGGCATTACTAGATCATTTTGATATTGAATGTTATTTCTCTTGGTCTTCCTGTGTCAGTTAACCTAGATTCTTGTTTTAATTCATGGAGATCTCTGCCATCATAAACTTTAAATCTTTTCTGCACCTTTGTTTTCTTCCTTAGCCTTCAGCATGTTGAATAGGATCTCTTGCAGCAACATAGATTGTGATTGCCTCTCAGCAATAGGTTTCAGGCAGTTGTCAGCATTGATTTTCCTTTATATGAAAAAAAAAATTATGTGACTACACTCTCACCTTGTTCTGGTATTTTCCTGTACCTGATTCAAAATTACATTCAAACATTGCCTCATTCTCATTTTCTATCAGCTTTGTGAAATGGAGGTAAATGATGTTAGCTTGTGAAAAAACTAAAGCAGAGGTCCCACATTGGAGTGCAATTAAGGAGTGAAACTGCAAAAGGACCCAGTGCCATTACATCATAAATATTAATGGGTGAAACTTGACTTTTGACACCTTTCATTCTATAAATATTAAAAGTGTAACAAGCTTTTATTTGCCTGAAAAGTTGCTGCTGTGATTGCACGGGACTTGATCTGAAATGTAATACATTTGTCAATAATTCTACAATCCTGCAAAGTGAGATTACAATTATTAATTTCTATTTTTCTAGTTTATAATGGCTGTGAATGGATATTTGTTGTAGAAAGCTCTTTCCTCTACATGACCAACCCAACAAGTTCTCTCACATGATGCAATAAACTTGCAAACTATGGAAATTGTGAATGGTTGATGTCTTCTTAATGTTACCGGAGAAAGTGTTTCACAGATGTTTGCACAAGATAACTACTTCAGCTGTTATGATTCAGAAAAAAAAAATTAATTAGAGGTAATAATATATTCTAATAGTGTCAGCTGGAAATGGAGCATTCTATGCTAAAGGCCACACATCTTGGATCTTGGAGATGTATTTGCTGATCATATTTGCAGGGAACCTGATCATCTTGCTATGGCATGCATTTCTTTTGTTCCTCTTCACTGGCATCATAATCACATTAATCTGATAAACCCCCATTTCCAAAACTTTCTTCAAAGATGATCAGCTGATTTTTAAAAAGGCCAGTGGATGATTCAGCCCCTGAGGATCATTTGAGAGGTGGTGGAGGTTATACCTGTGGCAATACACCTGTTCTTTCCAAAGAGAGGCTGACATATTCAAGGAGCAAACCTACAGCACAACGATAGGGTCATCTCATTTATAAACAACCAGATTGAACTTGCTTCTTTGTGACATACAATGCTTTATGAAATGGATTTACTTTCTGCCAGCTGACACTAGTGTGTTCTTTCATTATTGCTACCTTGATTTCAAATGTTCAAGTTATTTTTGCTCTGTAGTTGAATGTCTGGAAAAGATAACAGTTAAAGAATTAAGAAAAAATGTTAGTGACTACTGAATTGACATGGTCAAGCTCAGAAATGTATTCTTAATTTTAAAATTATCAAATTTTAAGTTTCAAAGTTTCAATGACTGAAAATGCTTGTGTCCCTTGAGCATGCTCTCCTGTGATCAGCTGCCACTTACTTCCTGCACCTGAATAAGCCATCTTCCTGTGATGCTCTCTTGCATTCCAGATTGGGGAAAAACAATTCCTTGATTTCACCTTGTATGAGGTGAAATTAGCCAATGAGGTTGAGCCACAAGAAGTGTAGAAACTATTTACATTTTGTAAAGTTAACCATTTGCTATGTCTGTTCATGGCCAGGTAGTGATGGTGACCATGTCAATGTGGCCACATCTAGGATGAGCTCTTGTCCCACCTGAGTGGAAGTCTGGCCTGATATTGGCAGCATATTATTCAGTGAGAGCTGTGAATTCATCTGGTGTTGAATAAAGTTGTAAACTTAAAGCATTTATTATCAAAAGATCATATTTAGTTCACATTGAATGTTTGTGTATGTGAGACTGAACATTTCAAGAAAGTTTGATGTAAACCAAAAAAAATTTGATAACATTGGAACATGTACTCAGTTAAAAAATTATTCATTTTATAAATTATATGGATATACATAAAATTCCATAACAAATAAAACTTGTTTATTTTGGATTTTAAGTACCCTTCAGTATTATTTAATAAGTTCAAATAAGATGTATTTAATGTTTACATTTTGTTCAATTAAATGTAATGAGGCTGAGTAAAACAGCAGTGTTTTGCAGAGTTCTGTGCATTAGCTGTGTGTAATTCTAACTTTATAATGTCTTTTGTTGGCTGTTCCTGATGTCTAGTAAAAATTCAAGAATTGTTTGTGTACTACTTCTGAATAAATTTGTTCCATACTTCATGGTTATCAATGCCTTTTTATTCCTCTTCCTCACCTCTTCAGCAAAGGTAGGTGATTCAGGCAAAATATTGCAGGTAATTGAGTTATCTTCCATGAAACTAGCATCTGGTTTCAAAGCTTCATTTACATGGTTTAAATAGTAAGTGATTGAGGAGCTCTGAGGTGCGAGGGGTATGGGAATCCCAGTGCATGATTCAAGTATTGCCAGGGAAGTAGAATACAAACGTAGGAGAGACTTTGGCCAAAGTGGAAATACCAGGACACAGCTTTAATTTGAGGAGGGGTGGGGGAGTGTGTGGAAGGGATGGAGTATAAAGAAGGTGGCAAGACATATTTTATTGGGGAAGTGGTAGCAGCAGATATGATGGCAATGTTTAAAAGTTGCATGGACATATGAACAGGCAGAGAATAGAGGGATTATTGACCATGTGCAGTCATGGGATGAGAGAGAGTGGAATCATAGTTCAAGGTTTATCTCTGAAAACTGAAAGGATTCTTAGTTCATGTCAGAAGTCAATCTGGTGTAATAATTGTTATTTTGATGCAGGATTTGGCTTTTATTGTTGTCCCATTGATGTTCCCTGTTGTAACTGGGCAAAACCAACACATTTAAACATGGAAACCCAAAGGTTGCATCCTTCTCCCATCAAACTGGATCCTGGACTCGCCTCGGTTTACAGTACACTAGTCCATTGGCGTGAAGTAACAGCTGTACGAAGAGATGAGAAACGTCAATACAGATGAAAAAAGATTAGAGTAAGTTTTAATTTTTTTGAATATTTTATTTAAATTTTCAGACTTACAAAATCCAAAAAACAAAGCTATTTATGTACGTATGCATACCCAAAGTCCGTATTTGTCCCAACCCCCCACCCGCCACAGCGAATACATTCCAAAAACTTATCTCGATCCCACTCAACGTGGGGCACACAACTCCTATCCAGGCCCATAATGATAAAAAAAAATCAATGACAACGCCATTCAAAGAAAACACGAAAAAGAAAAGAAAGAAACTCAAAAGAAAAAGAAAACTAGGACCTGAAAAGAAAAGGACAGGTGCATTGTCCACACTAAATCCTATTTCCGTCAGAACTATTGGAGGATGGGGATAGAAAAGAAGTATAGAAACTTGGTGAATAAGAGCTCGATTTCAGAAATGTGTTTTAGATGTGGCGTGGAGGTGGGAACTTTCATCCACTCTACCTGGTGGTGCTCAAAGGTGAGACCTCTTTGGGAGGACCAAGGAGATATTCTAAAAAAAATTACAAGAGTGGATTCTTGGGGGATAATGGAGAAGTGCAGTTTAGACTGACTGAATTCCAAATTCTGTTTGTGAGGCTGCCTTGGCAGTAGCCAGGAAGTGTATAGCAGCTTCGTGGAAGTCCAACTCCCAGCTAAGTACCACACTATGGAATATGGAAATACAGAGTTGCATTCCCCTGGAGAAAATCACATATAACCTTCAGAGGCAAGTTTTAATTTCTATTATACCTTAAGTTCAAATAATTTTACCGTCTCAAAGTAGATTTTCAATGTATATTGGTCCACATGACAATATTATCTGAATATAGAACATTATACACACAGTCATGCTAACCAATGTAAACATTCTCTCTACCTTGTACCTATTACCCTCTATTTTTATTATGTCTTGAATGTCCCTCTTGTACCAAACTCCACCACTACCTTTGACAATGTATTCCAGGCACTCACCGGTCTGAGTAAAGCACTTACACCTGACATTTCCCCTAAACAGTTCTCAAACCACTTTGAACAGATGCCTTATTTGCTATTTGCAATTGTTGGTGAAGGAAAATGGTGCAGCCTAAATATATTACACACACACACACACACACACACACACACACACCCTCCCCTTCATTTAGTCACCTCTCATCCTTTGTAATAGCAGACAGAAAAGCAATAGCTCTGCCTTCCTCTGACATGTTCTCCAATTCAGACAACATCCTCGTAAATCTCTGTGCCCTTTCCAAAGCATCTAAGACCAAAAGACCCTAATTAGAACAGAAATAGGTTACTCAGCTCATTGAGACTGCCCCACCATTCAATCTTGAGCTGATATATTTCTCCACTCAGCCCCACTGTCCAGCTTTCTCCCCATAAGTTTTGATGCCATGGCTAATCAAGAACCTATCAATCTCAACCCTGGCCTCCACAACAGCCTGTGGCAACAAATTCCATAGATTTACCATCCTCTGGCTGTAGATATGCTTCCGCATCTCTGTTCTAAATGGACGCGCTTTAATCCTGAAGTTGAGCCCTCTTATTCTAGACTTTCTCACCATGGGAAACAACCTTTCTACATTTACTCTGTCCATGCCTTTCACCATTGGAAATGTTTCAATGAGATTCCCCACTCTCCACACTCCCCCCCCCCCCATTCTCTGAAATTCCAGTGAGTACAAACCAAGAGCAGTCAAATGCTTTCATTCCCAGAATTATCCTCTGAACCCTCTCCGATGCCAGCACATCCTTTCTTAAATGATGAGCCCAAAACTGCCAACATCCTCCTGATAAGGAGGAGATGACAACTGAAACACAATACTCCAAGTGATAATGTGACTTAAAAAAAACTTTTGTGTTCTCCCTTAATCTGATGCGCCAGAATCTTATAGAGTAAGTGTGGTGTGTGTAGCTATAGGGCTGTGTCTCTGAGCCAACCTTGGGTTTGCAGGAGTGGGCTGAACGGCCTCGTTGCTTTGACATGTTTGATCACAGGAGGCGCTGTGGTGAGAAGCGTTTGGATATTGGATGGGTGACCCGAACATTGCCTGCGCCGAAGTAGGAAACTCGAGTCTTCATGGAACGGTTTCGCCTGTCGATTAATAAAATCGAATTTAAAGCGAAAGGGATGGTGAATGTGTGAGATTTATTGTTATTTGTGGGGACTTTGTGTCAGGCGCACACTGCGGTCATGGGCGAGTGTCTTGCCGGGCCTGACACTGCGCGTGCGCCGCACTACCCTTCACTTCACCCTTAAACCAGCGGCGAGGAGCGCGTGCTTTGCCTCAGGTACCGGCGCAGGGCGGGAGGCTGAGGGAGCGGGGAGGCCCAGCTGGAGCTCCGGCTCGCACCGGGATCCCGCCTCCAGCCGCCCCTACCCCAGCCCCAGCCCCAGCTCCACACGCGGCGCCCGCAAAATGGCGGCGGGCAGGGGGCCCGGAGCCGGGGCGGATGGCGGGTCCCGGGCAAGAAAAGGGGGAGATCCCGGCGGGTCCCGGGGAAGGAGTGGGGGGGGGAATCCCGGCGGGTCCCGGGCAAGGAGTGGGGGGGAATCCCGGCGGGTCCCGGGCAAGGAGTGGGGGGGAATCCCGGCGGGTTCCGGGCAAGGAGTGGGGGACGGGGGGAGATCCCGGCGGGTCCCGGGGAAGGAGTGGGGGGGGGAATCCCGGCGGGTCCCGGGGAAGGAGTGGGGGGGGGAATCCCGGCGGGTCCCGGGCAAGGAGTGGGGGGGAATCCCGGCGGGTCCCGGGCAAGGAGTGGGGGGGAATCCCGGCGGGTTCCGGGCAAGGAGTGGGGGACGGGGGGAGATCCCGGCGGGTTCCGGGGAAGGAGTGGGGGGGAATCCCGGCGGGTCCCGGGCAAGGAGTGGGGGGGAATCCCGGCGGGTCCCGGGCAAGGGGGGGGGGAGAGATCCCGGGGGGTCCCGGGCAAGGGGGGGGGGGAGAGATCCCGGGGGGTCCCGGGCAAGGAGGGGGGAGAGATCCCGGGGGGTCCCGGGCAAGGGGGGGGGGGAGAGATCCCGGGGGGTCCCGGGCAAGGGGGGGGGAGAGATCCCGGGGGGTTCCGGGCAAGGAGTGGGGGACGTGGGGAGATCCCGGCGGGTTCCGGGGAGAGATCCCGGCGGGTCCCGGTCAAGGGGCGGGGGGAGATCCCGGGGGGTCCCGGGCAAGGAGGGGGGGGAGAGATCCCGGGGGGTCCCGGGCAAGGGGGGGGGAGAGATCCCGGGGGGTCCCGGGCAAGGGGGGGGGAGAGATCCCGGGGGGTCCCGGGCAAGGAGGGGGGATCCAGGCGGGTCCCGGGCAAGGAGGGGGGTGGGGATCCCGGCGTGTCCCGGGCAAGGAGGGGGGTGGGGATCCCGGCGTGTCCCGGGCAAGGACGGGGGGAGGGGGGGGTCCCGGTTGCCGTCCATCGTCGTGAACGGCGGCTGCTCCAAGGTTATTCAGTCCGGACGTGGGTGGGAGGCTGTATGTTCGGCTGCGGCCTCTGTCCACGGCGACCCTCTGCCCTTGGCCTTTGTCGACCTCGTTTTTTGTGGGCTTGATTCTCCAGGTAGAGTGGTGGCCCGGTACCGCAGCAGCACTGGAGTCAGTGACCTCGGTCTGCCCGGGGAGGCAGCAGAATCAGGGGTTCTTAGCGCTTTAGGACTTTCAAAAAGACAATGGATGAGTGATTTCATAGAAGTATTGAATTTTGAACAGGTTATTTTATAAATGTAGTATTGTCTGAACTGTTTGGTCTTTTAAGATATTGTTTGATTCTCAAGAGTTTTTTTGTATGGGCTGCATGGGTGTTTAGTTGCAATCTGCAATGGGAGGCTTAGGATCTGAACATTCAGATCCATATTTTTGATCATTTATATATCAGTTGTGTTACTCGTGAACTGATTAATTTAGCAAAATGAGCCCTCTTTTTAAAATATCTCTATTATATGGGTTCTCTGGCTGCTTTCAGAAAGATTATAAATGTTTTATTTCCACCATTTCAAAGTGCCAACAAATGGAGGAGTTACAGATTATTCAAAGTGTAATTTTAAATGGGACACAAATTCTTGTGTTGGGTTGAAATCGGAAAGTGGTATTTTATTCTCCAGATGGAAAAAATATTACTATTTTATGTCATCCTGAATTTTTTTGTTCCTTTAAACTGTAGTTGCTTTGCTGGGAAATGGCCAAATTGGAACAATTGTGCACTAGCAGACTAATATTTTTAAATGTGACTTTCAAGCCAGATAGATTACAAACATTCTTTGAAGCTACTCTTCTTAGTGAGCCAGTTTTTGCAGCGATCTGCACTTTCTTCCATTTCAACTTGTTCCACTGGAACTCCTAGAGTCGAACAGCATGGAAATCATGCGCAAGGACTCCCAAGAACCTCTGCTCTTCCAAATTGAGAATGTTAGAACAATACAGTATAGGCCCTTCAGCCCTCAATTTTGTGGCAACCAACTTCCTAAAAATGTACTAAACCCTCTCTACCCCATAAACCTCTAATTTTTTTTCATCTATGTGTCTAAGAGTCTCTTAAATGTCCCCAATGTTTCAGCTTCCACCACTACCACCCCCTGGAAAGCATTCCAGGCACCCACAACTCTCTGCTGATCCTACCCTAGGAAACAGGTATTGGCTGTTCACCCTATCTGTGCCTCTCATAATCGTAAACTTTTATCAAGTCTCCTCTTCCTTCTATACTCCAAAGTGAAAAGTCCCAGCTCTGCTAACCTTGCTTCCTAAAAAATGTTTCCCAACCGAGGTAACATCTTGTGTGGTGACCGTGAGGGATGTATGGATTTGTGCACCACAAAGTCCCTGTTCATCCACGCTCTTGTGAAACTGACCAACCTTGTACTCATCCTTCTGGTTTGTCCTTGCAAACATCACTTCACACTTATCCAGATTGAAATGCATCTGCCACTTTTCTGCCCAACTCTGCATCCTGTCTATATCAATGTAACCTTTGACAATCTTCAGCTCCATCCACAATTACTCCAACCTTCGTGTCATCCGCAAACTTACTGACCCATCCTTCTGCCTCTTCATCCAAGTCATTTATAAAAATCACAAAGAGCAGGGGTCCCAAACAGATCCTTGTGGCACTCCACTAGTCACTGACATCCATGTAAAATACTTTCCTTTCACTACAACTCCCTGCTTTCTTCCTACAAGCCAATTTTTTATCTATACAGCTAATTTTACACTGATCCATGACTCATAACTTTCTGGATGACTCTCTTGAAGGGGACATTGACAAAATCCTTGCTAAAATCCATGTAGACCACATCAACCGCCCTACCCTTATCAACTTATTTTGTCACCTCCTCATAGATCCTATCCTTCAGAATCCTTTCCATCAATTTGCACACCACTGATGTAAGACTCACCATTCTATAATTCCCGGGATTCTCCCTATGGCCAAAAAGGATTTAAAGATCATGGCTACTGCCCCAGCCATATCTTCTCACACTTCCCACAGCAGTTTTGGGGTATATCGCATCCGGCCCCCAGGAACATCAATCTTGATGTTTTTAAGAAGATCCAAAACTTCTACTTCCGTAATCTCCACATGGTCCAGCACACAGGCCTGATCAATTTCGACCTTGCCATGATCAAGGTCCTTTTCTTGTGAATACTGATGCAAAGGATTCTTTTAGACCTCCCCAATATCCTCTGTCTCCAGGCACATGTTGCCTCCCTTATCCTTTAGTGGCCCCATCTTCATTCTCATCATTCTTCTGTTCCTTCTTTTAGAAAATAGTCTATGCTTCCACCAAAGAGCCTTAGCATTCACTTCTCTCCACTCTCCACTCTACTCCATCTGCTATTTTCCTGCCAATCTCCTAACCTGTCTTACTCCTCAATTATTGGAACGTAATACTACATTTAGAATGACATTTCATGGTCGTGAAATTCTTTAACTTTTGTGTATAATAAGGGAGACAGAGGGTTACCATTTTGTCCAGCACCACTCTCAGAAACCTACAGCACCTGGTGTTCCTAGGTGGTCTCCCCTCCAAGTGCTTACCAGTCTTGTGCCTCCTTAGCTTCTGAGATCAGACAATCTCGGGCATATTCAGGTTATTAGGTGCTTGACGTATAATGTGAAAAGAAGCGGGCCCTGCACTGAGCCCTGTGGGACACCACAGCCAGTCATGAAAGGCCTGTTTGATCCCCACCTTCTGGCCCCTGCCAGTTAGCCAATCTTCTATCCATGCTGATATCTTTCCTGTCATAACACAGGCACTTGCTTCACAGCCTCCCGTGCAGGACTTTGTCAAAGGCCTCTGAAAATCCAAGTTAACATCTCCTTTGTCCTCAAAGAATTCCAGCAGGTTCTTGGGAGGAGGGAGGGGGGAGGGAGAAAAAGTCACTGTAAATGTGTGGAAAAGAAAAAGTGTATATCATGGCTATTGTGATTTATGGTGTGAAAAATAAAAAATTTAAAAAAAAAAAAAAAAAAAAAGAATTCCAGCAGGTTTACCAGGGAAGATTTCCTCTTTAGATAACCATGTTGACTTTGGTCTTATTTTAACCTCATTCATAATAATGGATTAAAACATCTTAACCACCAAGGCCAGACTAACTGGCCTATAATTTCCTGTTGTTTGCTTCTCGTCCTTAAAATTGGAGTGACATTTGCAGAATGTAGTGATTCTTAAAAGATTTACTAATCCCTGAACAATCTCTTCAGCTGCCTCTTTACAAACTCTTGAGTGTGGTCCATCTGGTCCAAGTGATTATCTACGGAGATTTCAGAATTGTGTGCACTTCTTGTCATACCACAAGAAGGATGATGGAAGCTGGAAAGGGTGCAGAAGAGATGGGATAGAAGGAAAAACAATACAGTATAGGCCCTTCAGCCCAACAGATTGAGTTTTAAGGAAAGACTTGATGGGCTGCAGCTGTTTTCTCTGAAGTATTGGAGGTTTAGGGAAGACCTGAGAGGTATATAAAATCATAAGTGGTGTAGATAAATTGAATTGTAGGTCTTTATCCTAGGGTAGGAGAATCTAAAACTAGAGGGCTTGGAACATTATAGAACAGTACAGGCTCTTTGGCCCACAATGTTGTACTAACCGATTATAAACCTACTCAAAAAAAACGAAACCTTCCTTATCTCGTAACCCTCTTTTTCTATCATCCATGAGCCTCTCTAAGTATCTTTTAAATGTCCCTATTGTATCAGCCTCCACTACCACCCCTAGCAATTCATTCCAGGCACCCACTCAATGTTTAAACAAAAGACTGACCTTCGACACCTCCCCCTTTTAAAATATTTTTATTGAGTTTAGCATATAAACTTACAAACAAAATTTTAAGGAAAGCACATAACAAGTTATCTCACACATAACAAGTCATACATAGAAGTACAAAAAAAAATTGATGGAACTACATTAGACAGTTCCTTAATCCACATGAGAAACAAATGACTGAATTAATCTATGTTGAAACCCAAGTTTGCCAAATTAATTCAAATAAAAATTGATAAAAAGAAAACAAACAAAAAAATCCGAAAAATGAAATCTAATCTACCTCCTCCCTCTGATCAAGGTAATCATTGCAAAAGAAAAGGGAAATTGTGGATCAGATTGTGACCTCCAGACAGAGGATCTCCGGAACATTCAAAATTCTTAATTCTATGAATGGGCCCCACGTCTTTACAAATTGAAACTTTCTATCTTTAATGTTATATCTAATTTTCTCCAAGCTTAAATAGGATCTTACATCTGGCAATCAACATGAAAAAGGCTAAAATTTTCTCCTGAGTTGCAGACATATTTATATCTGGCTCACGTGAAAAACCAAACAAAGCATTTAACAGACATGGTTTGATTTTGATCTTAAAAATCATTGATAAAGTTTGGAAAATGTGTTTCTAAAATTTCTCTTAATTTGGGCATTCCCAAAACATACGGATCAGTGAAGCTTCAAAAATTTTACATTTCTCACATAATGGATTAATATCTGCTTAAAAACTAGATAAACTTTCCTCCCCTATCTTTGCCTCTCATAATTTTCTAGACCTTTATTAGGCCACCTTTAATCCTTATTTACTCCAAAGAGAAAAGCTCTAGCACTTCTAATCTTCCCTCTTAAGACATATTATCATTCCAGGCAACATCCTTGTAAATCTCTATATCTTCACCATAGCTTCTACATCCTTTCTGTAATGAATGGGACCAGAGCTGAACACAATATTCCAAGTATGGTTTAACTAGAGCAGTGGTTCTCAGTCTCTTTTTTAAAGTAATGCTTCAAGTATTCCCTAAGCCATCGGTGCTCTGTGATTAGTAAGGGATTGCTTAAGGTGGTAGGTGAGTGGGAAGGGAAGGTTAAGAATCACTGCTCAAGACACAATTGTTACTGAAATATTTTACCTGAGAAAAATTGTCATTGGTTTAATTCCTGTGGAGTTATGAAACCGTGCACATAACAAATCAATTAGGTATGATTATAACAGTGGTTTTGAACCTTTTTCTTTTTGCCCACATATCACCTTAAGCAATCCCTTACTAATCACAGAGCATCTATGGCATAGGGAATACTTAAAGTGGTATGTGAGTGGAAAGAAAAAGGTTGAGAACCACTGAACTAGAGTTCCATAGAGCTGCAACACGACTTCTTGACTCTTGAACTCATTCCCCCAACAAATGAAGCCCAGTATTCCATAAGCCTCCTTGACTACCCTTCACGGTAACCTTGAGAAAACTATGGATTTGAACCCCAAACTGTTCTTCCAAACTGCTAAGACTCCTGCCATTAACCATATACTCCACCTTCAAGTTTGACCATCCAACATGCATCACTTAACATTTATTGACATTGAATTCCATATGCCACCTCTCTGCCTTAATCTGCGTCCTGGCTATATCCTGTTATAACCAATGACAACCCTAACCCTAAACACCTCCCTCCTTGACCAATACCCAGCCCAGTCAGCCCTCACCCCAAATACTAACCCACTGAATGGCACAAGGACAAATTGAAGTGATCTCCGGGGATAAGAGGCGATGGAGTGACCTTTGTTTGTACAAGGGTCAATAGACTCCAACAA
Organism: Narcine bancroftii; assembly: GCF_036971445.1. Lineage (NCBI taxonomy): Eukaryota > Metazoa > Chordata > Chondrichthyes > Torpediniformes > Narcinidae > Narcine > Narcine bancroftii. The sequence goes on along the minus strand of NC_091474.1, from coordinate 71,188,289 downwards.
CCGATTCCCTCACCAGGGGTGAACAAGGAGATGACATTATCTGAGATATTGGGGGGCCCAAACCTACAGCCTTACCCAGACTTCACCTATCTTAAACCCCCAACAACCCAAAATTAATCTCACAAGGGCCTCAAGGGGTGGCAGTAAACTCCACCAGGTACTGCTTAAGGCAGGCTCCCTACGCCAGGACACAACTAGAGCATAATAGCACCCTGACCCAGACTTAACCTTAACCTAAAAAAAACCCCAAATAACTAGAAATTAATCTAACAGAGACACTAAGGCCTTGCAGCAAGCTACAACGGACACTGCTTAAAGCAGACTCCCCAGTCCAGGTCACAGATCACAGGGGCATTTTCACCCAGATTTAACTCAATGATAACCACCCAAATAACCAAAAATTAATCACACATGGGCCTGAAGTCCATTCAGCTAACTCTGCCAGGCACTGCTTAGGGCAGGGTCCTTGGGCAAGAACACAACCAGAGAGGATAAAGGCACCCTTACCCAGACTTAAACCTAACCCTAACCCCCCCAAACAACCCAATATTAATCCCACATGGGCCTTGTCCATCTGGCTAACTTCGCCAGGCAAGGATCAAGACAGACCCACCCCCCCCATGAAAGGACACAATCAGTAATCACAGAGGCAGCCTTATCCAGACTTCACCTATCTTAAACCCCCAACAACCCAAAATTAATCTCACAAGGGCCTCAAGGGGTGGCAGTAAACTCCACCAGGTACTGCTTAAGGCAGGCTCCCTACGCCAGGACACAACTAGAGCATAATGGCACCCTGACCCAGACTTAACCTTAACCTAAAAAAAAAACCCAAAATAACAAAAAATTAATCTAACAGGGACACCAAGGCCTTACAGCAAGCTACACCAGACACTGCTTAAGGCAGACTCCCCAGTCCAGGACACAATCATAGATCACAGGGGTAATTTTACCCAGATTTAACCCAATGATAACCTCCCAAATAAACAAACATTGATCCCACAGGGGCCTTAAGTCCATTCAGCTAACTTTGCCAGGCACTGCTTAGGGCAAGGTCCCTAGGCTGGGACACAACCAGAGCGCATAAATGCACCTTTACCCAGACTTAACCCTAACTCTAATCCCCCCCCCAAACAACCCAAAATTAACCCCACATGGGCCCTAAGTCCATTCAGCCAACTCTGCCAGGCACTATTTAGGACAGACCCCTCATGCCAGGACACAATAAGGAATCACAGAGGCAACCTTACCCAGACTTCACCTTATCTTAAACACCCAACAAACCAAAATCAATCCCACAAGGGCCTACTAGACCTGACAGCAAACTCCAACAGGCACTGCCCTGATGTAGACTCTCAAAGCCAGGACACAACCAGAGAGAATAAAGACACCCTTACCCAGACTCAACCCCATTCAAAGACAACACAAATAGAGTGCCACAACAACACCAATTCCCACAATAGACTCCCTGGGCCAGCACACTTATGACAAATTACAGGAACACTCTAACATAGACCCAAGCTTACAACCTAACTCTAACCCTAACCCCAACCTTAACCCTGACCCTAACCCTAATGTGGCAGTGCAGAGTGACACAGAACCCCAGAGAGGGGAAACAAGTGAACACAAGGGGGATGATGATCCCGCTGTCCACATATTAACACCCTAACCCTTACCCAGATTCAACCCTTTTCAAATACAACCCAAATAGAAGCCCCACAACAACAGCAATCCCCACAACAGACTCCATGGGCCAGCACACTTATGACAAATTACAGGGACACCCTAACACAGACCCGAGCTTACCAAGAAACACCACCAATAACCCCAACACTAACTCAAACCCTAACACCATACAAATTGTAAAAACTGTTGAATAAATGATACATAAACCTACCGCGGAAGATACGAGGCCAACAGAGGCTAGAAACAGACACAGTATAATGAAAACATGGGCCAGCACAAAGTGGCAGTTCAGAGTGACACAGACCCCAGAGAGGGGAAACAAGTGAATACAAGGGGGATGATTATCCCGCTGCCCGCATATTGACAACCTAACCCCACACAAACTGTAAAACCCTTTAATGAATGATACAGAAACCCACCGGAGAAGATACGAGGCCAGCAGAGGCTAGAAAGAGACACAGTGTAATGAAAACATGGGCCAGCACAAAGTGGCAGTTCAGAGTGACACAGAACCCCAGAGAGAGAATGGGCTACCATGGAAGGGTTAAACGAGTTCATTAAAACCAGACAGTATCTCCCAACAGTCCCGGACAACATCCACTGGACGGAGCAAAAGACCCAGGTGATGCTCATGGGGTGGATGAAGTCTTTAAACTAAATGATACCACAAGCCCAGAGCGGCACACACCTAAACTAGGAAGAACCATTGTAAACCTTTCACAGACATTCTTCCCCAGTGAAACCCAGGAGAGGGTATTGAACAAGGGACTCACCTTCGTCCCCACAGCCAAAATTCAAAAACAGCAGATCCAAGCAGACATGAGGCAATTCTACAGGAAAATCAAATTAATACACCACTTCAGTGACTCAGAGTCTACCAGGACACCCTTCTGCTCACCCTCGAGGTGGGAACCCAAACCAGAAGAAATCCCGGGAGCCATCCTGGAGTTCATATTAGAAACAGAGGAGGCCATACGGCAGATAGACATGGAGAAGGAGGGATCTAACCTGACTAGGAAAGAGAGACAGGCTCTGACAGAGTTGAGGAATAACAAGGAAATAGTCATAAAACCAGCAGACAAGGGCAGTAGCATTGTCATCATGGACAGACAGCAATACTTGCTAGAAGCACACAGACAACAACAACACAGAACACTCCACCAAACTGACAGAGCCCATCTTCAAACAGACACAAGAGGAGATTGGGGAAATCCTACAAGGCCTACACAAGGCCAGACACATCACCAAAAAACAACTAGATTACCTAAAGGGAACACAACCACGAGAAAGAAAATTCTTACCAAGAAACACCCCCAATAACTCTAACCCTAACACCACACAAACTGTAAAACCCTTTAATGAATGATACAGAAACCCACCGGAGAAGATACGAGGCCAGCAGAGGCTAGAAACAGACATAGTGTAATGAAAACATGGGCCAGCACAAAGTGGCAGTTCAGAGTGACACAGAACCCCAGAGAGGGGAAATAAGTGAACACAAGGGGGATGATTATCCCACTGCCCACATATTGACACCCTAACCCTGACCCTTATCCAGACTCAACCCTTTTAAAAATTTTTCACACTATGAATGATACTGACCAAAATACACAAACATTTCCCTCTTGAATATACACAGTGTCATTTTCTCCCCTTTCCCCCCCTCCCCACCCACTCAACGTTCAACATATATGATACATTAAACCCATTAAACAATGCCATCACACAATGAAAATAAACAAGAAAATTGTGTCATCTACTTTTACATACTAGGTCAGTTCATTTCGTCTTTTGTTCATTCTGTCATTTTAGGTGGTAGAGGTCCGTGGTAGGACTTCTCTGTTGTGTTCCATGTACGGTTCCCAAATTTGTTCGAATACTGTAATGTTATTTCTTAAATTATTTTTTCCATTCATTTATTCATTTCTATGTACCATTGCTGTATTCTCAGGCTATCTTCTGATTTCTAGGTTGACATAATACATTTTTTTGCTACAGCTAAGGCTATTCATAATAAATCTTTTTGGTGCTCCATCCAAACCGAGTCCAAGTTCTTTACTTCTTGTATTACTTAGAAGAAAAATCTCTGGATTTTTTGATATGTTGATTTATTTAATACCTGATTTAGATCTTCCCAAAACTTTTCCACTTTCTCACATGTCCAAATTGCATGTACTGTTGTTCCCGTTTCCTTCTTACAGTGAAAACATCTATCAGATACTGGTGGGTCCCATTTATTTAACTTTTGGGGCGTGGTGTATAGCCTGTGTAACCAATTATATTGTATCATGCGTAACCTCGTGTTTATTGTATTTCTCATAGTTCCGGAGCATAGCTTTTTCATGTTTCATTCTTTAGACTCAACCCTTTTCAAAGACAACCCAAATAGAAGCCCCTCAACAATGCCAATCCCCACAACAGACTCCCTGGGCCAGCACACTCATGACAAATTACAGGGACACCCTAACACAGATCCAAGCTTACCAAGAAACACCCCCAATAACCCTAACCCTAACACCACACAATGAATGATACAGAAACCCACCGGACAAGATACGAGGCCAGCAGAGGCTAGAAACAGACACAGTGTAATGAAAACATGGGCTAGCATAAAGTGGCAGTTCAGAGTGACACAGAACCCCAGAGAGGGGAAACAAATGAACACAAGGGGGATGATTATCCCGCTGCCCGCATATTGACAATCTAACTCCTAACCCTAACCCAAAACACCTCTCTCCTTGACCAATACCCAGCCCAATCTGCCCTCACCCCAAATACTAACCCACTGAATGATACAAGGACAAATTGAAGTGAGCTCCGGGGTAAGAGGCGATGGAGTGACCTTTGTTTGTACAAGGGTCAATAGACTCCAACAACCGATCCCCTCACCAGGGGTGAACAAGGAGACGACATCTGAGATATTGGGGGGCCCAAACCTAACCCGAAGCCCCCAACTAACCCTCCCTGAATTCACTAACTAACCCCAACCTCACTCCAAACCCCTACCCCAATGCCACCAGTCCCCACTCTGATCACATCGCCCTGCTCCCCACTGCCCTGAAAGTCTGCCACCAGCCCCCAACGATAGATGGTGGTGATGCTAGTGAGCCACTCAGCAACAATGATTACTGTTGGTGTTACCATTATCACCCTAATTTCTTTTTCAATATTTTTAATGGTTTTATCAAATAAATGTTCCATTGGTACATAACAATAAAGTATTAACAAATGTCGTATTGCAAAGTACGGAGACCTATGTTACATGAAAAAGAAAGATAACAAGAAAAGCACTATACTAAATATCTAATTCAATCCCCTCCCTTCAGAGGCTACTGACTAACACAATCCACTACTTTTTTTAAAAAAGGAAGGGTTCAAAAACCAAAAACTAGTTAAATCTTACAAATTTTTGGAAGTAATTAAGAAAAGAACTCCATAAAGAAACAAAGTTAAGGTTAATTTCAGTCGTGGGTCACTAATTTTTCCAAAGTCAGACACGCCATCAAGTCGGACATCCAATGAATGTGAGTGGGAGGGACAACATCTTTCCATCTCATTAATATAGCCCTTCTTGCAAGGGCAAAGACATGCAATTGTAAAACAGTCAGAATTGAACCAGATGGCCCAATAAAGGATTTGGAGTCAAAGTAATATGAAGAACTAAAGACAAGGTACAAAATACCCCTTCCCAAAAATTGGAAAGAGAAGAAGTTAACCAAAACATCTGGTGTAGTGAAACTTCGTAAGTTTTACATTTAGCACATTTAGAAGAAAGATTAAAATAGAATTTAGCCAATTGGACTTTGGAATAGTGGGCCCCAGTGTGTAACCCTAAATTGTAATAATGAATGTCTAGCACAAAGAGAGGATGAATGCACTTGTTTCAGAATAGAGTTCCATATAGTTTTAGAAAATGGCTGTTAAAAATCATGACCCATAGTTTTTTAATTCTGTCCAGGAAACTATCCCTAGAATTTAAAAATAATTCATAAAGGCCAGATTCTACTCTTTATAATTAGGTTGAAAATGATAAATCATCCCTATCGTATTTGGTTCTAGGTCTTGGGCAGCTTCAAAATAAAAGGATTTAAAAAACTTCTAACCTGTAAATAGAATAAGAAAATGTCTAGCTGTTTTAAATTTGGTGGATAATTGTTCAAAAGAAGCAAGATTTTGGTCAGTAAAAATATCTAAAAAAAGATTGTAACTGCCACCAATTAATAAAAATCTATGGTATCCAAAATGTTTCCTAAATTGTCTTTCTAACAACAAAATTATCAGTTAATTTGGATACCATGAAAGGTAAGGGTGCTCAAAGTATCAAAAGAAGAGAATATTTTTTGGTAGATTTAATTTCTAATTAATCTAACTTTTTAAAAATTATTTGAATTAAAAAGAAATTTCACACTATGAACCATATTAACCAAATTACACACAAACATTTCCCTCTTGAATATACACAGTGTCATTTTCTCCCCTTTTTTTCCCTCCCTCCTTCCCACCCCCCTCCCCACCCACTGAACGTTCAACATACACAATAAAATAAACCCATTAAACAATGTCATTACACAATGAAAATAAACAAGAAAATTGTGTCATCTACTTTTACACATTGGGTCAGTTCATTTCGTCTTCTCATTCTATCATTTTAGGGGGTGGAGGTTCCATGTACGGTTCCCAAATTTGTTCGAATACTGTGATGTTATTTCTTAAATTATGTTATTTTTTCCAATGGAGTACATTTATTCATTTCTATGTACCATTGCTGTACTCTCAGGCTCTCTTCTGATTTCCAGGTTGACATTATACATTTTTTTTGCTATAGCTAAGGCTATCAAAATAAATCTTTTTTGTGCTTCATCCAATTTGAGGCCTAATTCTCTGGGTTTTTTGGTATGTTGCTTTTTGTGATTTTATTTAATACCTGATTTAGATCTTCCCAAAACTTTTCCACTTTCTCACATGCCAAATTGCATGTACTGTTGTTCCCATTTCCTTCTTACAGCGAAAACATCTATCTGATACTGTTGGTTCCCATTTATTTAACTTTTGGGACGTGATATATAGCCTGTGTAACCAATTATATTGTATCATGCGTAACCTCGTATTTATTGCGTTTCTCATAGTTCCGGAGCATAGCTTTTCCCATTTTTCATTTTTTATCTTTATGTTTAGATCTTGTTCCCACTTTTGTTTGGGTTTACAGCTTATTTCATCATTTTCTTTCTTTTGCAGCTTGATGTACATGTTTGTTATAAATCTTTTAATTATCATTGTGTCTGTAATCACATATTCAAAGCTGCTTCCTTCTGGTAACCTCAGTCTGCTTCCCAATTTGTCCTTTAAGTAGGTTTTCAGTTGGTGGTATGCAAACATTGTACTGTGAGTGATACCATATTTGTACTTCATTGGTTCAAAAGATAATAAATTATTTCCCAAAAAACAATTTTATATTCTTTTGATCCCTTTTCTCTCCCATTCTCTAAAGGAAAGGTTATCAGTTGTGAAAGGGATTAGTTGATTTTGCATCAATAGTAATTTTGGTAGTTGGTAATTTGTTTTTTTCCTTTCTACATGAATCTTCTTCCAAATGTTGAGCAGATGGTGCAGTACTGGTGAACTTCTATGTTGCACTAGTTTTTCATCCCACTTATAAAGTATATGTTCTGATACCTTTTCCCCTATTTTATCTAGCTCTAACCTGGTCCAATCTGGTTTTTCCCTTGTTTGATAAAAACTGATAGATATCTTAATTGTGCTGCTCTATAATAATTCTTAAAGTTTGGTAGCTGTAAGGCCCCTTGTTTGTACCATTCTGTTAATTTATCTAGCGCTATCCTCGATTTCTCTCCTTTCCAAAAGAATTTCCTTATTATTTTCATTAGCTCATTGAAGAATTTCTCTGTTAAGGGAATTGGTAACGATTGAGATAGGTATTGTATCCTTGGGAAGATATTCATTTTAATGCAATTTACCCTTCCTATCAATGTTAGTGGTAAATCTTTCCAATGTTCTAAGTCATCTTGTAATTTCTTCATTAATGGCTGATAATTTAATTTGTATTGGTGGCCTAGATTATTTTCTTGTCTAATACCTAGGTATCGGATTGCTTGTGTTTGCCATTTAAATGGTGATTCTTTCTTAAACTTTGTGAAATCCACATTATTCATTGGCATCGCTTCACTTTTATTTGTGTTGATCTTGTACCCTGATATTTCTAAATTAATTCAACTTGATTCACCTAAATTTTCCTTGTGCTGAATTCAAAAGGTAATGGATCTAATGTTAGCTGAAAATAATAAAAATTAAAGCCCCTTTTCTTTTTAATATTTTGAAGAAAGGCTTTCCTAAGACAAGGGCATTTATTTTTCCATATAAAATAAGGTATGACAGAATCCAAAGAATCAAAAAAGGATTTGGGAACAAAAATGGGTACAGCTTGAAAAAGATATAGAAATTTAGGAAGGATATTCATCTTAATAATATGACAAGTCCAATTAATGTCATCAAAAGAGGGAACTACTGTGTCGAGGACTTCTTAACATGACTCATTAAGGTAAGAAAATGTTCTTTAAACAAATTATTGAATTTCTTAGTAATGCTTAGATAGTTGAACTGATTTTTAGCTATCTTAAAAGAAATAGAGGAATCTAGAAAGCAAGAAGAACCCAAAATGAACAGCTCACTCTTCTGGAAATTTAATTTGTATCCTGAAAAAATTGCCCAAATATGATAAAGAAGAGCTAAAATGGATGGGATTGACTGATCAGGATTTGATATATTCAGCAAGAAGTCATCTGCATAAAGCGACGCCTTATGAACATTTCCCGCTCTTGTGACTCCTGAGATATCAGGTGATTGTTGAAAAGCCAAATTAAATAATAATGGGCTTAGAGGACAGGACATTCCTGCCTAGTACCATGATGCAACTTATAAGGTCTAGATTTAATTGAATTAGTAAAAATTGAAGGTGTAGGAGATAAATATATTTAATCCAATTTATAAACTGGGGACCAAAATTAAATTTCTTTAATACATTGAATAAATATTTCCAATCTACTCTATCAAAAGCATTTTTGACATCTAAAGAAATAATACATTGAGAGGACGAAACTGTTGGAGAATAAAGAATATCTGACAACCTATGGATATTAAATTGCCTTAATAAACCCAGTTTGATCTTGAGAAATAACTAAAGGCATAATATTCTCTAATCTAGAAGCTAAAATCTTAGAGGGTACTTCATTGTCAATATTTAAGAGAGAAATTGGTCAATAGGCAGAACAGTCCAAAGGATCCTTAGTAATAAAAGAGATGGAAGCTTCATAAAAGGTTTCTGGCAATTTCCCACTAAGGATTGAATTCAAATGGGGTATCAGTAACTGGAAAAATGATTTATAAAACTCTAAGGGGAAGCCATCGGGACCAGGAACCTTGCTAGTCTACAGAAAAGTAATAACTACTTCAATTTCCTACTCAGAGATAGGCTGTTTTCCAACTTTCATTTATTCTCTGAAGAAACAGTAGTAATTGTCAAACCAACCAGGAATTGTTGTAGAGAATTTCAATTTTTGATCAAATCAGACCTGTACAACTTAGAATAGAACTGAGAGAAAATGACCTTTATTTCAACATGATCATTGGTTATCTTACCATTGTCTCTACAAATCTCAGTAATAAGCTGTTTTGCTGTATTATTTTTAATTTGGCCAGCTAAAAGTTTTCTGCCTTTCCACCATGCACATAGATTTATTCTTTAAAAGTCGTGTTTGTATAGGATAAGTAAGAAGCAAATCACGTTTAGTTTTTAGTTCAATCCTTTTTTAAAAAAAGCTTGAGTTTCGAACAAGGCATTTTTGGGAAGAATAACCAAAATAGGACATTTGCAGTGAAGGGGAGGGCATTGAGGGGTGCAGAGGAACAGAGAGATCTTGGAAAAATGGGTCAGTGTTCTTTGAAGGTGGAGTCTCGTTTATAGGGTGGTGAAGAAGGCCTTTATAAATCATAGCATAGAATATTAGAAGCTGGGAGGTTTTTGTTGAGACTTGGTGAGGCCAAATTTGGAATATTGTGTGCAGTTCTGGTCTCCAAATTATAGGAAGGATAGCAATAAGGTAGAGAGGGCGCAGAGAAGATTTACTAAAATGTTGCGTGGATTGCAGTATCTAGAATACGGAGAAAGATTGAGTAGACTGGGTCTTTATTCATTGGAGCGTAGAAGGTTGAGAGAGGATTTGATAGAGGTATAAAAAATTATGAGGGGAGTAGATGTGAATAAGCTCTTCCCCTTGAGGGTAGGGGACATTGGAATGAGGGGTCATAAGTTAAGGGTTAGGGTTAGGATCATAAATGTTAACAAAAAAGAAAAATTATTAAATATTTTACCAGACAATATAAGAAAATGATCATTAGTGTTGGCAATAATCTCATGTTTAATAAATGGCACTGATTGATCTATAAAGATTGATAAGCCCCTAGATTTAGCCAAAAATGTTGAGTAGAATTGCTGTCCCTTCCAAAAATTCAAAAATTGTGAGGTATTAGGATAGATGAAGATATGTTTCTTGTAAAAGAATAATCTCAGGTTTAAACTTCCTAAGGTGAGAAAAAATCTTTTGGTGCCTAACTGGGTTGTTTAACTCCGCAACGTTCCACAAAAAGATCTTTGGCACCTGAAACATTAGAAATCAATAATACTAACATTAAAAGTGATGGCATGCTCAATGAAAAAATAGCCAATATAGCCTCTCAGAAAAAAACTTTACTAAACTAACAAACCACACCACCCTCCACCCCCTGAAAATCCCAACTGTCCTGAGCAGCAACATACAGTCAAAACTATGCCCCCAAAACTCAGAAATATACAAAGAAGAAGCTGCAAAATTGTAATGTCTAGTTAAAATACTAAAAATCCCATGGATTCAGTAATTGATTATTAACTGAAAACATTAATTTTCATTTAAGAGAAAAGAAATGAGGTGAACCTCTCTTTCTTTAATATATTACCCCTAGAAAAAAATAAGGAAAAATATACACATTTTATTAAATTCAAACTGAACAAAAATCTTTCAAAGAGTCAGCTGCAGTCTTAGGAGAAAAGAGCCACTTCTAAGTATCTTCCGGTAAGGTGATTTTCAATCGAGCTGGAAAGCGCAATAATGGTTTTAAGTTGGCATTATAAAGCTGAGACATGACTTCTCTGTATGTAGAACAAATCATGTCCAAAAACCTCAGAGAAACCCAGCAAAGAATTTGGAAAGGCAGCCTGATTTAGTTCCCTCTTCCAAATGAATGTTTCTTCTGTTTCTCGCATCCAGGTCTGCGACCTTCTTCAATAATAAGTCATGATATTTTTATAATTCCAGATTATCGGTTTGTACATCATCTAACGGGGTATCGTGAGTTTCAGCAGTTCTTACCAGTTTCTTAATTTTGGAGTCATGTTCTTTGATGAAGTCACGTCATTCAGCCATGTTTTCAGCAACTTGAGAAATAAAGGTGTGGCCACTGGAATCACAGTGGACATGATGAAATAACCACTCAGGGCGTTTCTGGAGTGAATCAAAAGGATTTACTCTTTACCCGTGCAAGAATCAAGCGCTCGACACGTGCTGACATCATCACGCATTGACATCACATTGCCGGTTTGATACCTTCTGGGAGTTGTAATGCCACCATAGCGCTGCTACATGACCGTCCCCCAACCCCCCCACCCTGAACCAGCAGAAAGGTTTGTCTGTCTTTTAGGTTGTTGACCTCTGCTACGGACTGCTGTCTGCTGCAGGGGAAGGCTTGTCCATGTCCATGTGAGCTGGTTTAAGCCTGTCAATAGTGAAAGACTGGCTTCCCTCCACTGTCCAAAATACAGATCGACATAGTTGTAGGACGTCTGTAAAGGATGACCAAATATTCCCTTTGGACAAAGACATATTTGCAGTTTTTGAGGTCTTCAGGCACAAAAGAAGTGTTCTCTATGTGACGATGGTGGTATAGGGTTCAATTTTCCTATGATCTCCCTTAACCTGCTCAACAGTTCCTTAGGATAATCGCTGGAGTTGGAATGGTTGGGGACGAACTCCCCTGGAACCACCAACTGTGTGTGCACCGTACAAGAACTCCACAGATGAAGCTTGGAGGTCCTCTTTTGGAGTTATTCTAATACCCAGAGCAGCTCATCAATCCAATTTGGGCCCTCTAATGGAGCCACCAAGGTTGACTTGAAAGGTCGATGAAATCTTTCCACCACTCCATTGGCCTGGGGATGATAGGCAATCGTATAATTAATTGTTGTACTGAGCAAGCGAGACAAGGCCGTCCACAGTGAGGAAGTAAATTGTGGTCCTCTCTCTGAAGTAACGTGCTGGTAAACAAAAACAAGACACACAGGAACTGAGGAATGCCCAAGCACAAGTGTTTGTAATAGCATCTACCAAAGGCACGGCCTCGTGCCATTGTATAAACCTGTCTATTATTCTAAAAATATAATGGTATCCTATTGAAACAGGAAGCGGACCATTGATGTCCATGTGGACATGAGCAAAGCGTTGAGTAATTGCCGGGAAGGACTGCAGTATGCTGCTAAACTTTTGCTTTTTGGCAGGCAATACAGGACCTGCCCAGGGACTGTCGGACCTATGAATTATGTCTAGTTCCTCCATCTTGGCCAACTCTTCCTTAGCTAAGCACAGCTTCTCTGGAGGTAATTGGCACACTTTAACATGGATAGGAGGGCCCTTAGTACAAATACGATGAGTAACATCGTGTTTTGAAGTGGAGGCAGGAAATTGTAGAGTAGTAATCTCAGGGAAATCTTCCAACAGCTTGGAGAATTCATCTACTAGTTTACTTAATGTTTGAAGGCGCAGAGCAGGGGTATAGGCATCTGCCAGAGGAATAGTCTGAAAAGTAGTTTCATCTATTAGCTGACACCCTTTTAAGTCGACGAGGAATGAATGAGCCCAAGGAAAATCTGCACCAAGTAAAGGTCGGGATACTGCTGCTATAATAAATAGCCATGTGGAGATGATTCTCGAGCTTGACGTTCATTTTATTGATGCCAAAGGTTGGAATGTTGGAACCGTTAACTGCTCGAAGTTGCTGGCCCGGGACAGGATGGCGTGTCAAAACCAGTGGGCGGAAATACTCTAACTTCTAAACCCATGTCCACCAGAAATTTTCACTGGGACAACTGGTCCCTTGTATTCAGTAGGCTTGCAGGTTTCTCACCAACTGCTGCAGCCCTTGCTGGTGGTTGGACTGGGCTTTTCCCGTAAATGGGCAGGTTGGAAGACACTTGCGGCCATTTATTCCCCAACGCCTATGATAATAACACCAAGACGAGATGTCCACAGGCTGCTTGCTGTCTTGGGGTGCTGCCTGTTTGTAGGGAGTGATGTGCTAAGAGCACTACAGTGTGACACGGGGTCAATTTCAGAGGGGCTGGTTGTGCAGACTTGTCTTTCCTTGCTGTGCTTTTTTAGCCAGCCATAGAATGTCTGCCTCTGCCACTACAGCCCTTGGGTCTTCAAATGAACATTTGGATAACAAGAGCCTTATTTCATCTGGCATTCACTCTAAAAAGAGCTGCTCGCATAACCTATTGGGACTTTTGCCAGTTGCCAGGAACAGCATTTCATCCATTAGTTCTGAAGGGGCAAAGAGATGTCGTAGTTTGGCTGCCCTTTCCCTGCAGGACATACCATATACACGTAAAAAAAGTGCTTTTAAAGCTTCATACTTCCTGGTACGTGGTGGATCCCATAGGAAGTCGCTCACCTGCTTAGCGATGCCCTGGTCCAGGACGCTAACGAGATGGTAATAACGAGTGGTGTCCAATTTGACTTTGCGAAGGTGAAATTGTGGTTCAGCCTGTTGGAACCACATTTTTGAGCAACAAAGGGATTTAGGAGTTTTTTTTTTGATCTTCTTCGTTAGGTGACTATACATTGAGTAAATTCCAAAACTCCGAATATATCTGGCATTTTATCATTACATATCTCCCTGCTGGATCTATTATTTCCTCTTCTATTTTAATTGGTACATTTTCACTGATTAATATAGCTACTCCTCTAGCTTTTGAATTATATGACGCTGCTGTTACATGTCCTACCCAATCTCTCTTTAATTTCTTGTGCTCCATTTCAGTTAAATGTGTTTCTTGCACGAATGCTATATCAATTTTTTCTTTTATCATTAAATTTAGCAGTTTCTTCCTTTTGATTTGGTTATGTATTCCGTTAGTATTTAAAGTCATATAGTTCAACGTAGCCATTTCATACTTTGTTTATCTTTCTTTTCCGTTTCCTCATCATCACCTTTTCTTTTATCCATTTCTGCTTTCTTGTTTTGAACACTTTATAAGACAACATTTCTAAAACATCAAACATTTCCCTTATTCTCCTATCTAAAATTTCTTTAACCTCACTATCCACTCCCCTTCCTGAGTTGCCCTTTATCCCTTGTCGGGCAACCACATCTCCCCTCTCCATTTGGATTTGCGAATTCACTCGCAAGCGTCAACTGATTTCGCAGTGACCGTAACTCCTCCCCACCCAGCCCCTCCCAGAAAAGATTTCAATTTTCTTTCATAAAAGATTTCAATTTTCATATATATATTTTCATATATATAATTCCCTCCTTACTTCCTCTCTTCCCTTTCTTTCCCTTATTAATTCTTATCTATACTCTATATATTTTCCTTTAAATACGGATACACTCATGTACACACATATATACATACACACACATATATATATATATATATATATATATACACATACCCATATATATAGTTCGGTGTCATTTTTACTCTCGTTACATGTCTTCATCTCTCTGCCTGTTCTGCAAATTTTTGTGCTTCCTCCGGATCCGAGAATAGTCTGTTTTGCTGCCCTGGAATAACTATTTTAAGTACCGCTGGGTACTTTAGCATAAATTTATATCCTTTTTTCCATAGGATCGTTTTTGCTGTATTAAACTCCTTTCTTTTCTTCAGGAGTTCAAAACTTATGTCTGGATAGAAAAAATTTTTTGACCTTTGTATTCCAGTGGCTTTTTGTCTTCTCTTATTTTCTTCATTGCTTTCTCCAATATATTTTCTCTTGTTATATATCTTAAGAATTTTACTAAAGTGGATCTTTGTTTTTGTTGTGGCTGTGGTTTCGGGGCTAATGTTCTATGTGCCCTTTCTATTTCCATCTCTTCCTGTAATTCTGGTCTTCCTAGGACCCTAGGGATCCAATCTTTTATAAATTCTCTCATATTCTCATCTTCCTTAAGGCCCACTATCTTTATATTATTTCTTCTATTATAGTTTTCCATTATATCTATCTTCTGAGCTAACAGCTCATGTGCCTCTTTAACTTTTTATTAGATTCTTCTAATTTCTTTTTTAAGTCCTCTACTTCCATTTCTACGGCTGTTTCTCGTTCTTCCACCTTGTCCACTCTTTTTCCTATATCTGACATGACCATCTCTATTCTATTCATTTTTTCTTCTGCACTTTTAATTCTTCTTTTTATTTCACTAAATTCTTGTAATTGCCATTCTTTTACTGATTCCATATATTCTTTAAAAAAAATATCCATTGTCTTGCCTTTCCCTTCTTCTTCCATTTCTCTATGTTCTTCTTCTTCCTCTGGGTTGGTCATCTGTTGTTTCCTTGTTTTCTTTTTACTCTCTTCTTTCTTGTTCTCGTTGTTTTATATGTTCTCTTCCTGTTGTTGTGTTGCAGCTGTCATCCTCAGCTGTGGAGATCGACTCCTCAGCTGGTCCCCCCTCCCATCAGTGTTTTTTTTCATGCGCGGTTGCACACTTTAACTTGGCTCCGCGAGCCATTTTTGTAGTCCCGAGCTCGGGACTTCCACTGACCTTAGGGAGCGGGCTTCTCTCTCCGTGGCGGGCCTCCTCGGACAGGTAAGGCTTTCACCTTCTTCTTCTGACGTTCTTTCTTCTTCTCCCTGTTGCTTTCGACTTTTCTTTCTTCGCTGCCATTTTCTTCCCACCTTTACTTTCACTTTGTTTTAATTTTTATTCTTGTGCTTTTGTGTTTAGTGTATTTTTTAAAAACTTTTCCGGAGAGGGCTGGTGTTCCCTGACCGGCCACTACTCCATCATGTGACTCCTCCAAAGGGATTTAGGAGTTGTGGTAAATAGTACCCTGCTTCCTTCTGGTATCCTCAATCTGCTTCCCAATTTGTCCTTTAAGTAGATGAAGAAGGCATTTGGAATGTTGGCCTTCATAAATCAGAGTATTGAATTCAAGAGTAGGGAGGTTATGATGAAATTGTACAAGGCATTGGTGAGCCCAAATTTGGAGTACTGTGTACAGTTTTGGTCACCAAATTATAGGAAAGATATAAACAAAATAGAGAGAGTGTGGAGAAGGCTCACGAGAATATTGACAGGATTCCAAGGTTTGAGTTACAGGGAAAGGTTGTGCAGATTGGGGCTTTTTTCTCTGGAGCGTAGAAGATTGAGAGGAGACTTGATAGAGGTGTTTAAGATTTTAAAAGGGACAGACAAAGTAAACACGGATAGGCTTTTTCAATTAAGAGTGGGTGAGATTCAAACTAGAGGGCATGGTTTAAGATTGAAGGGGGAAAATTATAAGGGGAACATGAGGGGAAATTTCTTTATGCAAAGGGTGGTAGGGATGTGGAATGAGCTTCTGACAGACGTGGTCGAGGCAGGATCATTGGTTACATTTAAAGAAAGACTGGATAATTACATGGATAGGGGAGGACTGGAGGGGTATGGACCGGGTGCTGGTCAGTGGGACTAGGAGGGTGGGGATTTGTTACGGCATGGACTAGTAGCGCTGAACTGGCCTGTTCTGTGCTGTAAGTGGTTATATGGTTATATTTCAGGCTCATCCGTCCAGAAAGATGGCAGCTTCACAGTCACGGCTACAGAGTCCATGTTTGTTCAAAAATATGTTTTTTGTGGACTCGTGGTCACCAATTGTGGCCACTGGAATCGCAGTGGACGTGATGAAATAGCCACACAAGGTGTTTCTCGAGTGAATCAAATGGATTAACTCTTCCTCACTCACACAACCTTTAAAAAGCAAGAATCATGCGCTTGACCCATGCTGACATCATCACGCACTGATGTCACATGGCTGGTTCAAAGCCTTCAGGGAGTTGTAGTGCCACCATTGCGCCACTACAGAAGCACGCATTTCTTTAGCCCTTTAAACTCTCTAACATCCTTAGTCAAGTCCTTGATGTATTTCATCAGAAGTAAAATCTTCTTCTTCCTTTCTCCCAGCTTTTGCTCCACGAGTAGAGGTCATATTGAATAAATGTAAAATAAACTGGGAAAGGAGAAGAGCTAAAACTAGAACTCCTTATTAAGGAAAAATTAGTTTAAAAAAAAATAAGGCATGGGAGCTGAAAATGTTAGGAGAAGCTACAAAAACATATCCACCACCAGCAGGGAACTCCTATCACCCTAATTTCAACTTTGCATACAAGACCCGCAGGATAGTTTTGAGCCATTTTGGGGGGGGGGGGGGGTGTTTTATATGCCATCAAATATGGTAATTTGTGCAATCAAATTCTTAATCAGATGCATATCAGTTAGATTATCCTGCCTCTGTTGTAGTTGAGGCTGTGAAGGCTGGGACTGTGCAACTAATTCTAAAGCATAACCTTTTTACTGCTAAAATGGGTCACAAATAAAATTGCTATTGCCATTGTTAACTAATGTAGGACTAATTTCAAGAATTGCAGATGTCTCAAATGTAGTTGTCATAAGGAACTGAACAGAGATTTGTTGGGAATTTCCAAGGAAAATTCTGGATGACCTTCCTTGGTTCAACATGGATTTGGAATAGTTGGCTCTGAAGTCTGAACTTATAAAATAGGGTAGGAGGAAATTCTCTGGAAATCCATCCCATTAATACACAAACGTGCTGAAGAAACTCAGCAGGTCAAGTAGCATCCAAGGGAAACCCAACGGCCAAGGTATAAGCAAAAATACAGGCAGATGCCTGAATGTAAGAGAGGAGGGAGGAAGGGGGAAGAGGAGCACAGGCTAACAGGTGAGAGGTTATGGGTGGATACAAGATAAATGATACAGAAGAGAAAAAGTGATGGGAGCTCTGATAGGAGAGGGGTTTAATGGAGATTGGAGATTGATGTTAATGCTTTCTGGTTAGAATGTGCTCAGACAGAATATGAGATATTCCTCCAATTTGCAGGTAACATTGGATTGATTAGATAAGCCTGAGGGCATGGATAAATGTGGGGAGTAGGAATGGTGTGCGCAATGAACGTGGTTGGCCACTGAGAGATCCTTGAAATTGCAGTAGCCACAGCAAATGTGCTCAATGAAACGGTCTCCCAGACTGCATCCAGTTTCACCGATGTGGAGGAGGCTGATATTTTTATTTAAGCACCCGCTGTCTTGTACCTCGCTGAAGGGCTCAGGTCCAAGTTACCCTTAACTTCCTATGGATGTTGCGTGGCCTGCTGAGTTTCTCCAGCATGTTTGTGTCGTGTACCGAAACCTGCATCTACTGACTTTCTTGTTTTTGGTGAGTGTGATTGTTTTACCGAGATGGGAATGAAAGTGCACATTGTATTTGTGAGACTAAAGAAGTCAATAACCTGTATTGGATGATTAGTATCCTCTGACCTTTCTAATTGACTTTTTTTCAAGAATATCGTAACTCAAGTCCAGTAACTCAAATAATTGAGTGTATTCCTGAAGATACAATTTAACTTTCAGTGAACACAGTTACTTGTCCACCAGAAGTTTGCTTTTAATGGTCTTGTAAATGAAAATGCTTTGGATTTAGACCTGACCATTCAAATTTTTTTTCCTTAATGCAAAGAACAATCAGTTATTTTGGTATCACACACATGTGTATGCTTGCGCACGCACGCACGCACGCACACACACACACACACACGATTGATATGATCTGGTAAAGTTCTTTTGTTTCTCATTACACTTTGTTTTCTACAGATATAATGGCTGTACCTCCATCATATGCAGATCTTGGCAAATCAGCCAGAGATATTTTCAACAAAGGCTACGGTAAATATTTCTGTACTTGTCCTGATGATAGATTTGTTTGTTTGTTCTTTCATCCTTCACCCCCTTTAGTTACAGCCTAGAGGAAAGCTAATCAGGTAATACGTTTCTATCTGCATAGCTACTTTGTTGTCTTTCTTTACCAAAACTCACTTTCTTGTAAATTTAGAACTTAGAGTCACACAGCATGGAAATGGACCCCTTCAGCCCAACTTGCCCAAGTTGACCAAAATGATAGACTGGTTATGGCCAGAATTAACATGTACCTTTGCAAAGATTTGGACCCAGTGCAATTTACCTATTGTCATAATCGCTCAGCCTTCAATACTATTATTCCCTCAGTGCTGGTCAAGAAGCTACAAATTCTGGGCCTCTCTGTATCCCCCCTCTGCAAGTGGATCCTTGACTTTGTTATCGGAAGATCACAGTCAGAACGAATTGGAAACAATGTCTCCTCCTCACTGATCATCAACACAGGCTCATCCCAAGGATGCGTGCTTAGTCCACTGCTCTACTCATTATGCACCCATGACTGTGTGGCCAGGCACAATTCCAATGATATCTACACATTTGCCAATGACACCATGGTTGTCAGTGGAATCACAAACGGCAATGAGAAGGCCTACAGGAGGGAGATAGATCAGCTTGTTGAATGGTGTAACGACAACAGCCTTGCGGTTAACATTAGCAAGACCAAGGAGATGATTGTGAACTTCAGGAGGAAGTCAGGGGAACACAACCCAGTCCTCATTGAGGGCTCAGTAGTGGAGAGGGTCAAGAACTTCAAATTCCTGGGTGTCAGCATCTCTGAGGATCTGTCCTGGAGCCTCAACGTCAATGCAATCACAAAGAGGCCCTGCCAGCGGCTATACTTTGTGAGGTGTTTGAGGCGATCCGCTATATCACCAAAGACTCTTGAAAACTTCTAAAGGTGGACTGTGGAGAGCTTTCTGGCTGGTTGCATTTTCTATACACAAAAGCCATGCTATTACCTGTTCATTTTTTTTTAAAGCCGAATTTACCTTTTATGCAGAGGACAGAAAAGGTGGATAGTATAGTCCTTTTATGTAGCCCAGTGCAGCGTACCAGCTTCTCAGGGCAAAAGGGGGTGGGATGTGAAGCACAGCAGCAGCTGTCCTGCGACAGCCCCTCTGCCCATTTGCTTCACAGCACCGCCAGGAGCGGGCGGCATGGATAGCTCCACCGACTGCTCTGTGGTAGCGCAGCAGAGCAACGGGGCTGTCAATGAGACCTCAATCATCTTTGTCTTTGGAGCCACTTTCAGTGGCAATCCACCTATAAGTATCCTCTCCCTCTCCCCCTCCCCCAGCAGATAGCTGGAGCGAGTTCGAGCAGTTAATCCTCCTTTGGACCTTTTATGGAGGAAATGCAGCAAATGTAAAGTCGGAGAATAGTTTATTTTTCTCTTTAAAAGGGCTGACTGTCTGGTATGGAGATGCTAAATCTCAGGACAGGAAAATACTCCAGATGGTTGTTAATTTGGTCTGCGACGTCACAGCCTCTATCCTCAAAGACCCCCACCTCCCAGGCCATGCCCTCTTCATTCTGCTACCATTGGGGAAAAGGTACAAGAGCTTCAAGACGAGCACTCAGCAGTACAGGGACAGCTTCTTCCCCTCTGCCATCAGATTTCTGAATGATCACTGAACCAAAGGCACTGCCTCACGTTTTGTGCAAAAACTATTTTTATTTATTTTTAAAAACGTATTATTGTTGTAAAATGGTTCATAATATGAATGTTCGCACTATGACGCTGCCGCAAAACACTGAATTTTGTGACTTGTTCTTGATAATAAATTCTGATTCTGATGTTCCACCCACACTAGTCCCGCTTGTCTATGTTTGGCCCACATGCATCTAAAACTATCCTGTACGTTTACCAGACATTTTTAAAAAAATGTTGCAAATATTAGCTACCTCAGCTACTTCCAGCATTCTGTGTTATATACTCACCACCCTCTGTGGTTTAAAAAAGAGTTAACCACTCAGGTTCCTAGTAAATCTCTAACCCCTTCATCTTAACCCATATCCTCTAGTTATTGATTCCCCTACTCTTCGTAAAAGATCCTCTGTGTTCACCCTATCTATTTCCTCTCATGATTTTGTATACCTCTATTCGATCACCCCTCGTCCTACGCGCCACTGGAATAATTCCCTAGCGAGCTGAACCTCTCCCCACATCTCAGGCCCCTGAGTCTTGGCAACATTTCATAAATTTCTGTACTCTCTCCAGCTCGACAGCATCTTTTTTACAGCATCATGACCAAAACTGCACAGTAAGTGCAAATGGGTCATCACCAGCCTCTTGTACAACTGCAACTTGACCTTCTTTTCGACCTGTGACCTGCTTTCAAGGTACTATGTATCTGTACTCCTGGATCCCTTTGCTCCACAACACTCCCCAGATTCTTAACATTCACTATTTAGGTCTTACCAATGTCTGACCTCCCAAAATGCAACACCTCACATTGCTCTGTATTAAATTCCATTAACCATTCCTCTACCCACCTGCCCAATTCATCTAGATCCTGCTGCAATCTTTGGCAGTCACTACAATATCTGCAGTACCAGACACTTTAGTGTAATATATAACCATATAACTATTTACGGAGTGGAAACAGGCCATGTTGGCCTTTCGAGTCCGCACCGGTTCACTGATTTTGTGCACCCTCTTCAGGCATTGGTCCCGGTAGATCTTCATTCAATAACGATGGGCGAATTCAATGCAGGTGGAATCTTATTGAAATTGAAGGCAAGATTGTTGTCCTGGCACCACACAACCAGATTCTTGATCTCCATCCTGCTTTCTGACTCTTTACAGCTGTTTTCACGAATTGCCATTTTTAATATATTTTTGAAGAAAAAAAAAATGAAGTGCAATGATAATGCTTGAGTGTTATATACCAAACCCTGTAGCACACCACTATTACAAGGCCTCCAATCCAAAAAAAACTTTCCACTGTCACCCTTTGTTATTTGTCATGAAGCGAAGTTTCTATCCATTCTGCTCTCATTGGAGATCCTGTGCAATCTAACCTTTCCAGAGCAGCCTACCCTGGGGAACCTTATCAAATGCCTTGTTGAAATCCATGTATACAACATCTAAAGCTCTGACTTTGTCATTCTTCTTGATTACATCTTCCAGAAACTTATCAGATTTGTGAGACATGACCGTCCCATTTTAAAACTGTGCTGCCTTAGTCATCCAAGTGCATGTACAACTTCTTCCTCCGAACACTGTCTAGTGCAAACACAAATGTGTGGCTCACTGGCTTGTAGTTCCCAGGCTTTTCCTTGCAGTACTGTTTGAATAGAGACACATTTTCCACCCTCCAGACTTCTAGCACCTCACCTGTACTTAATGATGATCAAAAAGTCTCATCCAGGGCACCTGCAATTTCCTCTCTAGCTTCCCACAGTGTCCTTGGATAAGAATTGGTTCATTTGTGC
The DNA here is from genome assembly GCF_036971445.1 of Narcine bancroftii. Classification (NCBI taxonomy): domain Eukaryota; kingdom Metazoa; phylum Chordata; class Chondrichthyes; order Torpediniformes; family Narcinidae; genus Narcine; species Narcine bancroftii. The sequence continues at coordinate 71,166,089 of NC_091474.1, read as the reverse complement.
ATTAATTGCAGCGGATTCAAAGCGATCATATGTCCCTGAGAGTAGTCACATCAGTACAAAGTATTAGTCAAACCCTGCCTGAAACAAGGCCCCTAACCCTAGCGAGGACATAATACATCAGGAGTTTTTGCAGTAGAGAAATGGCGAAACAGGTCCAGTAGATTCTTCTCCATTTCAATGGTCCAACATGAGCTATTCACCTCCACAACTCCTTGTCAGTTTCAAATCCTAGCTGGTCTCGAGGTAAAGAGAATCCTCAATTGGATTAATTAATGACCCTTTATTTTGTAAATGGATTCATCTGAGGCTACCATTATCGTATCTTGTTTCGGAAAGCCCTCGACATATTTCCTTTTCTTTTTAGTCTTGATGGGTATAGATTTTGTTTTTTTCTGATATTTAGCAGCATAGTGATTAGCGCAACGCCTTTACAGCGCCAGCGATTAAGTCTGCAGTTCGAATCCCATGCTATCTGTAAGGAGTTTGTATGTTCTCTGTGTCTGCATGAGTCTTCCGCAGGAACTCGTTTCCTTCCACCCTTCAAAACATACCGGGGCTGTAGGTTAATTGGGCAGCACCGGCTCATAGGCTGAAATGGCATGTTACTGTGCCGTAGGACTAAATTTAAATGTTATAAAAATTAAAATTTAAATGTTTGCTGGTTTTGTGGCAGTACATGCTGTTTCCATAATTTAGTCATGGAAGAAACAGTTTATTTCCTTGTTTAGATATTTTATGTTAACTGTTTTGTTTTAATTGCCAATTTGTATTCAATCTGTAGTGTTCATTAAAATGCAATGGCCTTTTCTGATTGTGTGTTTCCCATACACTAGGTTTTGGTTTGGTAAAACTTGAAGTAAAAACCAAGTCACAGACAGGAGTGGTAAGATCAATTTACTGTGCTAATGAACTTGGTTAACTCTTGTGTACAGTGACATTTGTGTACTGTATGTTTTATATGGGCAAAATGTGCATTTTATTTTTGTATAACATTTCCTTGGAACCAGTTTCAGAGTAGGTACGCAGCAGCATTTGGTAGTTTCATCCCTGTTTATAGCACTAGTAGAATATTAAAATAAGGCATTTTGGAAGCATTGTATATTTGCAGAATCTGTTGATGTTCTCAGAATCTCGGGTCTATGGGGAGAGCTTTAGATGTTGTATACATGGATTTCATTGCCACAGAGGGCAGTAGAGTCATTAAATATATTTAAGAGGGAATTAGATATATTTCTTCAGTATAAGGGTATTAAAGGTTACGGAGAGAAGGCGGGGACGGGGTACTGAACTTTAAGATCAGCCATGATCTCGTTGAATGGCGGAGCAGGCTCGAAGGGTCGAATGACCTACTCCTGCTCCTATCTTCTATGTTTCTAAGTTTATAAAATTCTACAAACCATTGATCAAGTAAATAGTTTGAATAATTTTCCAAGGTTATAAATGCCACATGGTAGAGGATCTGTGTTTATGATGGGGTGGGGAGTTTAACAGAGATATGTGGGTGTTTTTTTTTAAGTGAGTAGTAGTTGCCTGGAATGGGCTGCCAGGAATAGTGGTTGAAGTAGATTTAATAGCATTTCAAAAGCTTCTGGATAGACCCTTGAATATGCATGGAAGAGAGATATATGTATCATGTGCAAGGAACAAAGATTTAGTTTAACTTGGGCATCATGTTTGGTGCAGACACGTGGGCTGAAGGGCCTGATCGTGTGCTGTTCTCTGTTGGGCAGTGGGTGTCTTGAGACATTAAACATTTTTTTTCTTCAGGAAAGTATGGTTATCCATAAAGGATTGATTAGGGGTTTAATCTTCAAGGCACATGTTCATCACCCATCAATGGTAGTCATTTTGATGGGTAGTGATAACTATTTATTTGATGATGGTGAGCATAAGTTCTTTCCTTCAGTTTCTTCAAGCATGCACAGAGCAACTGGACATTTCAAGATCAAAAGGGGCATGGGTTTTCCTTCACCCCCTGATTTTGTGAGTTTCATGCTATCGTTGGCAGCTTGTTCCAGATGAAGAATATATCGCTACCAAATCCATTAGACGCTCTCTAAAGTTGTATAATACAGGTACACAATCCTTTATACGGATATCTAAAATCCAGAAAGCTCCAAAAACCGGCACTTTTTTCCTGGTGCTGGTACAGCGGAGGGAGAGAGAGAGAGACAGCAGTGTGACTAGGTTGGGTTGGGGGGGGGGGTGGGGAGAAGTGGGAGAGAGATGGCAGCACGACTCAGGTTGGCGAGGGGGGATGAGAGATGGCAGTGCGACTCGGGCGGGCGAGGGGGAGAGAGACGGAACCGCGACTCAGGCAGGGGAGAGAGACAGCAGCGCAATTCGGGCGGCAGGGGGGGAGAGAGACGCCAGCGCGACGAGTGGGGGGGTTGTGGAGAGATGGCAGTGCGACTCGGGTGGAGGGGAGAGGCAGCAGTGCGACTCGGGTGGGCAAGGGGGAGAGAGACGCCAGCGCGATTGTAAGGGGGTGGATAAGGCAGCACAATTTGGAATCCGGAAAAATCTGAAATTCGGAACACACTGTCCCCCAAGGGTTCCGGATAAAGGATTGTGTACCTTTATCTCTGAAATCACAGTGCGTTAAAAAGTGAAGCTTGCTCTTAACATGTACATTTTGCATAAAGTACGGTACTATTCATCTTTTCTTGTCCCCAACTTAAGTATTAGTAAATAAGACTTTACAGCACAGACTGCATCATCTGTAAATGTTCATAGCCAACTTCTGTCTTCTTTCATCTTGTGAATCTAAAAAAAAATACAGGTTGACATTTTTAAAGAGCAAGCCTCTTTTTTCCACATCCAGCACTTAATTATTATTTTTTTGTCTGAGGCTTATACTCTTCATTCATGAGGATACCTTGGTATCTGATATAATACACTATGGTGATCTACATACCTGTATGATTTTTAGACAAGGTTTTATAAGATTGTCTCTTGACTGTGTGAACTTTACAATATAAAAATGAGCCAGACCCTCTGGCCAGTCCAACTTGGTCTGCCATTCAATAAGTTTTCCCATCATTCCTCAGCTATGCAAAATTCCATCTAATTGTTTCTTAAATATATTTAATGAGGCACTCTCAACTGCTTTGTAGGGCAGAGAACCACAAATTCACTACTGTCTGGGAAAAGCAGTTCCTCCTCATCTTGATCCGAAATATGATCCCCTTAATCTTGACACTATGTCCCTAATTACTAGTGAGAACCAGTGAGAACAATTTTCCTGCTTCCCTTATCTTCCCCTTATATTATTTTGCTTCTGTGAATCCTTTCTCATTATATTAAATTCAGCAGGTATAATGATCTTCGCATCCTCCTTGGCCATAGGATACGTGCCAGAGGATAGGAGAATGGCATAAGTGTTCCCCTTGTTTAAAAAAAGAATCTTGGGAATTATAGACCAGTGAGTCTTACATCTTGGAGAGGATTCTTAAGGACATTTGGAGAAGTACAATTGTCTCAGGGATAGTCAGCATGGCTTTGTGAGGGGGAGGTTGTGGTTCAGGAGTCTAATTTAGTTTTTTTGTAGAGATTTAAAAAAAAAACACAAATTGAAGGTAGGGCAGTAGCTGTGGTGTATATGGATTTTAGTATGGTATTTGATAAGGTCCTCCACAAGAGACTAGTTCAGAAAGTCATGAGGCAGGGGATCTATGGAACCTTGGCTGCGTGGATTCAGAATTGGCTGCTTGTAAAAAGCAGAGTGCAGTAAATCGATAATATTCTGCCTGGATTCTGCTCATGACATCCCGGTAGAATCACAGGCGGCAGTGAACAATACTTCATGAGGAGTTTGAGGAGATTTGGTATGTCACCAGACTCAAAAATATCTATAGGTGTGCTGTGGAGATCATTCAAGCTAATTGTATCATAGTCTGATATAAAGGTGCCAACGCTAAGGACAAGAAAGAAACTCCAGAGAGTTGTTAACTCAGTTTGCGATATCACAGGCACCAATCTTCACTCCATCGAGAACATCAACAAGAGTCAATGATTTAAGAAAGCATCCTCTATCCTCAAGGACTCTACCACCCACGCCATGCCCTCTTCTCACTGCTGCTGTCAGGAAAGAGATATAGGAGCCTGAAGACAAGCACTCAGTGGCACAAGGACACTTCTTCCCCTCTGCCTTCAGATTCCTGAATGGACAATGAAACACAGACCTCACTTGCCCTACTAAAGATGTCAAGCTAACTAGCTTTTGGTCGCCTGCCTCTTACCGCCATTATTGTTTAAATAGTGACAAGATATTTGCTGGCTTCCAATCTGCTGGGACCTATCCAGAGAATTTTGGTAATTTTCACGAACACTACAGCACAGAGACAGGCCCCTTTGACCCTTCTAGTCTTGTGGAAGCTTGTCAGTTAAATTGCCTTTCCAGGTTGGCTGATCAGCCCTTTTATTTTAATCAGGTTCAGAGCAGTGATTAGTTATTCCCAGGCAATTCAGAGTAGATGAGCTGCATACTTCCTGATGTTGAAAGGTTTTCAGATTTTTTTATTAGAATGTGACAAATGTGTAAGATGAAATTTTGCAGTTTGACTATACTTCTGTACATCATTTGTTGCACCCAAGGTCTGGAATACTGAACGACTAGTGCATGAATAAATCTGCAACCAGAGTTTTATGTTGCAGTTTTGAATCAAGTTTTGTGATTTTATTATTGAGAATTTTGCACTAAGCATATCGTTTCCTGAGTCAGTTGCTTTGAAAGTGAATGTGCTCCGTAGTCCTTGAATGAAAAAATAATGATCTCAAATTAGAATATGCATCTGAGATATAATCCATGGGATTTTGTTCATCTTTCATCCTCCTTTTCTTTTAACAAACCCTATGAAGCAGATTTGCATGACACATGTTTAAATCTGTGGTAATAAGCCCCACTGTACCATTACCACTCATTCACCCTTGGGAATCAACCTTGGTGAAGTGAAGAATGTAAACAGGAGTGCTACACAAACACCAGGCACACCAAAAATATACCTGGTAAAATTACACAACGGGACAGCACTCGTGCTCAAAATGGAACAGCACAGTCAGGTGCTTCAAAGATGGGAACATGTCAATCAGTGGCTGCAAAATGAAACATCTACAAAATGCGAGCATCATGGTATCTGACCATCTAGAAGCAGAAAGGCAGCAATGGTATAGCTGTTTACAAGTTCCCCCCAAGATTTGAACTAGTATGATTTGGAAATACCTTTTAATGCCTCATTCATTATTGCAGAGTAAAAATCCTGAAACTGTGCTGTCAGCTCTTGAATTGGAATTTGGACAGACAGCTCATGTGATTAGGGACTGGCAGATAAAGGTGGATGAGAGGAAAGTTTTGACTCCTTTTGTCTGCATTCCCATTGTATCACAAGCAGGTGAGGAAGATTTGCTTCCATTCTGGTTCCTAGGAAGCAGGTAAACTTACCAGGCATGCGGCAGTTGGGGGCCTTTCCCACTGCACCTGGTAATTGGCAACCCAGCATTTTAAGGGGGGGTCCCATTTCCAGCAGTGACAATGGAGAGCAGGTTGTGCTTTCACACTACCAGAGGTGATTAATGAGTTAACTTGGCTGGGGTCTGACTCTTGCCCCACCAAGTGTCAGAGTCCCGTTGAATTTACCAAGTTGGGACATTTCACACAGCACAATTACTGGGTATGGACCTAGTAAATTACCTGGTTCAACCCACAAGTAATTGGCAGTGTGAAAACAGAACCACAGAACATTACAGCCCAGAAATATGCCCTTCGACCCATCTGCTCTGTCTGGACCTATTGACCTATACCTGGACGATAGCCCTCCATACCCCTCCCATCCATGCACCTGTCCAATTTTCCTTAATTGGTACAATAGTTGATAACTTCAAATTTTAAAGAGGCCATGCAGATGATTCTGTGAAGTGCATGAATTAAGTTGATCTGTATTTACAAGCAACATTGAGTGCAAAGATTTATTATTTCTCCTCTTAACAATATTTTACAGGAATTCACAACTTCTGGATCATCAAACACTGAAAGTGGCAAAGTCTCCGGGAGCTTGGAAACAAAATACAAGTGGTCTGAATATGGCCTCACATTTACAGAAAAATGGAACACTGATAACACTTTGGGCACGGAAATTGCAATTGAAGATCAGGTAATGATTTGAGTTCTTGCCAAATTGTGCTGAAGATCGATTGGGTTGGGGTGCAAGCAAAGAATTTTTGTCTGTGACTTGCTGTCTGGAAAACTGGTTATACCATGTGAAACCTGTGTGAAAATTTGCATGACACAATTCTCCAGGAAGTGTTAATTACTTTTAGGAGAAAATTGGTTAGTATTTTTCCCCTGTGCTCTAAAGGGCACATGATCTTCACATCTTTCATCTTGTTTTTTAAAAATTTCCTTAATTATGTGTGTCATTGGGCAAGTTCAGAAATGTATAATGGTCTCGTGGGTTACGGTCCAGAATAGTGATTTTGATGTTCGTTTGTGCACTGAATCTTTTTTTTTCGCCCCAGCTTACCAAAGGTCTGAAGCTGACATTTGACACTACCTTCTCGCCTAACACAGGGTAATTCCATCTCTGAAAGATATTGCAGCATCTTTATTTTTTTTTGTTAAGGGTGGGGCACTAAACTTTCCCTCTTTGCCTCTTTAGCAAGAAGAGTGGCAGAGTGAAGACAGCCTATAAGCGTGAATACCTCAACCTGGGATGTGATGTAGATTTTGACTTTGCAGGACCTGCCATCCATGCTTCAGCAGTAGCTGGTTATGAGGGATGGCTTGCTGGTTACCAAATGTCTTTTGACACTGCCAAGTCAAAGCTGACACAAAACAACTTTGCAGTGGGCTACAAAACTGGGGATTTCCAGTTACACACCAATGTGTAAGTTTCTGTTAATAGTACAATGCTTGCTTTAGATAAAACATGGATTTGTGCTTGTGACGGTAGATAATTATGTTTAAAGTAAATCATGAAAGTCGGCAGATGCTGTTGTTGAAGTAAAAACACGATGCTGGAGAAACTCCGCAGGTCAAACAGTGTCCTTTATATAGTATAGCAAAGATACATAACCAACGTTTCGGGCTCGAGCCCTTTGCCAAGGTATAAGCAAAATGGAGGCAGGTGCCCAAACAAAATGTTGGAGTGGGGGGTTAGAAGAAGGGGAGGAACACAATCCCAAAGGTAGGAGGTAATAAAGTGGATAAGGGAGGGTGGGCACACCAGAAAGCAGGGAGTTGGGGGAGGGGGGGGTGATGGCTCTGTGAATGGAGAGGGAAGAGGGTGGAGGAAATAATTTACGGGTGGTACCTGTGGCAACACCCAATTTCCCGTCTCAGCACTCTCCAGCCAGGTGGCTTTCATGATGGCCTCTCTGGTTTCTGCTAACCTACTTCCTGTTTTTCTTCTCTCCTCTTCCTGTCTTCTATCCTCCAGCTCTCCACCCCTTCTCTATTCACTAGCCGTTTTCCCAGCCCATGTTTGTGGGTGTGCTTTAACTCCTGCCTGTAGGACTGTGCTCTATCCCTGCCCCTCCCCCAACCATTTTGTTCAGCATCTGCCTACATTTCGCTCATACCTTGATGAAGGGCTCAAGCCTGAAACATTGGTGATGTATCTATCTTTGCTATATAAAGAATACTGTTTGTCCTGCGGAATTTATATTTAAAATATTTGTTTATACTGAAACAAAAGTACTGAGCTTGATGTGCAATGTAGCAATTTCTTCTTTTGAATTATGCATGAAATGGCTAAAGCAAACGGTTATATTAACCTGCAGGAATGATGGCGCTGAATTTGGAGGTTCAATTTACCAGAAGGTGAGTGATAATCTGGAGACAGCGGTAAATCTTGCCTGGACCGCGGGTAACAATAGCACCCGATTTGGCATTGCTGCTAAATACCAACTTGACTCCTCTGCTTCCATTTCTGTGAGTAAACTTTTCTATTCTCTGCTATTTAAATATAATTAAATACATTTCCCTTGCTAATATCCACTGATTTTTTTTAGGCAAAGGTCAACAACTCTAGCCTAATTGGAATAGGTTACAGCCAAACTCTTAGGCCAGGTAAGTTTCCATCTGCCTTGATTTGTTCGAAGACTGATAATGGCTAGTTAAGTAACCACTAGGCTGACTATCTCCAAAGTGTTGAAGTCCTTTGGGATTTAATGAAACCCCCTTTTTCAGTTAGATTCAGACTTTATCTTAAAATTGGAACATTGTTCAGAGAATTCACTCTCTCTCAGAGAGTCGATAAAAGCCAAACCAAGACGCGATTGCTTACCAGACCCATGAGGGTGATTGGAGGCACATAGGAGACTGCAGGTACTTGAATCTTGAGCAACAATCTGCTACAGGAACCCGGCTCTTTGACCCGTTGAGTTCCTCTAGCAGATTGTTTGTTGCTTCATGATTGTCTGGAGTTCCTGGAACAGATCATGTCATACAGCTTGAATGTTGCTGCTTTGTCATGTTTCTAAGCCTCGTGTGATGAGATGAGGAGAGAATGAAAGTCTGTAGGATTGTAGTTTTGGTGATGTGTGTGAGTATTCATTGTTAATGAATGTGGCTGCTGTCTATACAGTTTTCCCATTGAGTTCCAGTGACATTGAATGAGATTAAAGTGGCTATTGCCTTATGCTATCAGGCTGACTTTTGCATTGCCAGCTGCTATCACCCTCTTATCTGTGACTTAAACATCCTAGTCACTGCAAACTTTTTTTTTCCTGGGCTACTCATTTTAAAACTATTCCTGCAAAGGTCCACACTTTCTCAACGCTATCTTGTTCTACCAGGAATTTTGTCAACAGGGACTTGAGTACAGTGATATTGACATGGCACTAATATATATTAATCACTGGCTTGTTGATTTCAGGGATAAAACTCACCCTGTGCTGCCTGATTGATGGTAAGGGTTTCAATTCTGGTGGTCACAAACTTGGCCTGGGTCTGGAATTGGAAGCTTGAGCTGAGAGCGTCCGATGCAAAGGGATATCAGAAGAAAGCAACATTTGGCCATGACATGTCATTGCAACTTGAGCAACAGGCTATTCTGGAAAGAGTTTCAAATCATACTTATCTTTTTAGTACTTCAAACCTGTCATTTATTCTTTGGTGTGAAATTGGTTCCATAGAAGGTGATACAAAAGTCATAAATCACTTTTAATTTAAAGTGTATTTAACTGTCAATAAACCGAAGTGAATAATGAAAAGAGCCTACACAAAGCAAGTCGTGATTGCATGTTTCCTGATTTAATGTCCATCTTGAAACATTATGTTATGTCTGTTCAGATGCAATTGGATAAACTCAAATAATCCAAATTGCACTTGATAAGTTTTATGGATTCCATGCATAGCAAAAATTCAAACTATTTTTGGTGTCCCAAATCCATGCAGTTGATGCTGAATGATAATAAAAACAAATACAGTGAGTTTGCTTATCCCTCTTGCTCTTTTATGCAATATTTGAAACTGCTACTCTACCCCAGGATCGTGCAGTGGATTACTTGTACACATCATGATGTTGTGAAAAACATTTTGTAACTAAGTTCATATTTATTCATCTTTTTCTCAATTATATGCTTGAAGGACTTGTATGCAGCATTTCCTGCAATTCAAACATCCCAAGGAAAATGGTTGCAAAATTAAACCATTGTGGAACATATTTACAAACCTGTAAATTGATTTTGGCTGCAGTTATGTCATGTAGCTGAGTGAGTCTGTTGGAAAATGCATTGGAGATACGATGAGCCCAGTTTTTTTTTGTAGTTCAGGGTGGTAGAACAGGATACCTGCTCTCAATAAGAAGTCTTGTATCTTCCTTTTAAATATAGTTTAAATCCAAATTTCCACCATTTCTGGTTAAATTGTATTATAGGTAGAAGGAGGTTAATTGGTAAAGTACAAAAAGTTGGTATTTAAAGTAAGGTCATCTGTAGCCTGGATGCTTGTAGCTACCAACATTACTGAAGGTGCCAACTAGTTTGGCTAAATTCAAGAATTTAGTTTTTAACATAAATGAGGCTGGGCACACCTGCAGGACTAATAAACAGCCCATTTACAAAGGAAGGATGCTTGGTGGTGGATGAGTTCTTAAAAAGTTCACAAACTCATTGATTTTTGTTTCTCTTTTTGCATTTGGTCTTTCCCTGGAAGTTCAGAAAGATGTTGAAACAGTTCATGTCAGCCATTTAATATTTGAATGGCAAATGAAACAAAAGTGTAACACAATAGAAAATGGCCTGGTGTCCTTGCTGTTGCCTGGTGTGAGGTTGTTTTAATATTAAATGAACATTTGGAAGATAGTTTACACGGATCCAAATGATGCAATGATTTTACAGTGATCCAGCTGCTTTGGAGTGGTGCTGATATACTTCAGGAAAATCAGAAAATTGCAGGTGAAGAAAATTTAAAATAAAAGCAAAATGTTTGAAATGCTGAACAAGTCTGCCTGACCTGAGAATTTCCTGCATTTTCTGTTTTCATTAGTAAAGGTTCAGCATCATGTCGAATTGCCCTCTTCACTGCTTTTCCATGATCTACCTTTTTATACTTCAGTTCATTTTTAATCCTGATTTCTGAATAATTTGGAAAGAGTGGTGTACAGTTGATGCCTCACTGAATTATGGAATGCATTATGGAATAAATTGTCAGGAATTGTACCTGTGACAGCTCCTTTAAAATGCAACAGGTTTCCTACTGGTGGGATTAGAGGGTCTAGTATTCTTGGAGTGTTCCTCCAGTTTAGTTATCTGATCCTTAATCCTAACTAAAATTTAAATCTGGTCATGTGTAAAATCAGATTCAAATTAAATGTAGCAAATACCAATAATGAGTCATGTTTAGAAGCTATCAGTAAATGGAAATGAGAAATCACTGGGCTTAGAACTTTGAACAAAAAGGAAACTTAGACCATTCTTTTCATTAGGGTGGAATGTCCTTGATTTAATTGGATGTGTATTGTGCTGTGGTGTTTATTGAACATTTTGATGACAGGAGCGGGTTGTGTGCAAGGTGTGGGAGCAGCTGCTGGAGCTTCTGTAATCAGATGCAGTGAGCTACAGTGTGATAGAGCAAACGTGAATTAGGAAATGTGTGTTCCACTCATTCTCCCATTAATAATTTCAGTGTGGGTTATTGACATTAATCAGTGGGCATATTGTGACTCCAGAACGTGAGTGTGTATATATAATCTGCAATGTTAGTCGTCTGCTTTTCCTCATAGGGCCGGAAGTGAAGTCAGAATCAAAATTTATCGACAGGAGTACATGTGATGAAACGTGTTGTTTTGCAGCAGCAATATTGTGCTTACGGGTGCAAAAATTGCTCTAAATTACAATTCCGTAAATACACAATTTAAAAATAAATTGTACAAAAGAAAAGAAAAAAGTGAGGTAGCGTCTGGTTCATTGTCCATTCAGAAATCTGAGGGCAAAGGGGAAGAAGCGGTTTTTGTACTGTACTGCTGGGTGCTCGTCTTCAGGCTCCAGGACATCCTTCCTGTTGGTAGCAGGGGGAAGAGGGCATGGCCTGGGTAATGGGGGTCCTTGATAATAGAGGCTACTCTCTTGATGCACCCACTGTTGAGGATGTTGTTAATGGAGTGAAGACTAATGCCCACAATGGTGCTCGTTGATTTCAGAATTCTGCAGCCTTTTCCTGTCCAGACAGTGATGCAAACAGAATGCTCTCCACGGAATATATATGTAGAAATTTGGTGACGCACCAAATCTCTTCAAATTCCTCATAAGGTATAGCCACTGGCGAGCCTTCTTCATGATTGCATCGACGAGAAGACCCCAGGATAGATCTTCCAATGTTGATATCCAAGAATTTGAAGTTCTTTATCCTTTCCACTGCTTACCCCTTGATGCGGACTATTATGTCTTCTCCTTTCCCCCTCCTGAAGTCCACATTCAGTTCTTTTAGTTTTGCTAATGTTGAGTGCAAAGTTGTTGTGACACCACTGAACAAGCTGATCTATCTCCCTCCTGTATGCTTCCTCATTGCCGTCTGATCCAACTGAAAACAGTGGTATAATTGGCAAATTTTTCTGATGGTGTTTGAATTGAGCCTGGTCACAGGATTCCAATTTAAATACGAAGATATGAGACAACAGATGCTGGAATCTGGAGGAATAAGCGAGCTGCTGTAGGAGTTCAGTGGGTAAGATAGCAGCATTTTCACTGCTTGGATTCATTTACCATGGCGTGTCTTTGATTGGGACGCAGCCTTCTAATGTGAAATTCTCCATTTAAGAAGCTGAACCCACACGGAATCCTTGGCTAATGTCTCCTGAAAAGGGTATGTTGAAATCCAGATTTGCCTGACTGCTTTTATTAAAGGGATGGTATACAGTGTATTAACAAAGATTACATGCTTAGGACATCCCCCAATACTATGGTATGGGATTTCTCAAGAACAATGACGACGCAAATGAAAATCTGCATCTCATGATCAAATGGTCGTGTACTTTATTCTAGTGTTATTGGAATTAAAATGAGATGAATGATCAGAAAATTGTTAATCGTGTATTCTTACCTTTGGCCATGTCATGTGCATTTCTCTAACTTAATGGAAGACCAATAAAGAAACTGCACAGAGCAGAGTTGAGATATTTTTATAGCTTACTGGATCTAGGTGCATTTACTTTTAATAAGCCCATTTTTATCCCGGTCAAATACTGGAGGAATGACTGATGCAGCCTCTGTGAGTGAAGGGCCTTTCCATGTTAGTTGTCCACATCCATCTTTGCAGCATTTCTTCAGACTCAAACCTGAAAATATTCTTTGAATACCTACAGATTCAAATGGCTGCCGCAATTAAAACTTTCAACTTGTATGAGGGTGTGTGTGTGTGCGTGCAACAGCAGGGATCTCCCAGTGGCCATCCATTTCAATTCACCTCATTCCCTTGCTGGCATCTCTGTCTCTGGCCTCATGTACAGCCAGAGTTGAGACCACCCGTAAATTGGAGGAACAACACTACATCTTCTGACTGGGCTCCTTGAACTGGATCTGGATGGCATTATAGACTACTTGGCTTTCATTAAACCCCCTCCCCCTCCCCCACTTATTTCCCTGTTGCCTGTTTCTCTCTTTTGTCTCCTTTTGCATAATCATCATAAATTCCTACCTCGTCTTATATCCAGTTAACACCTTTTGTTGGTCTGGATGCCTCCCCCCGCTAGCATTGTCTGAATCTGAGACTTGCTGATATTTCATGCTTCTGGCTTATTCCTTGAAGGTTTCAGGCCCAAAACATTGGCAATATAGTTTTATCTCCTAGGATGTTGAAAGGAGCAGCTGAGTTTCTTCAGCATTTCAGTGTTTGCATGAGGGTTAGGTGTGCAATAGATGAGTGGTCTGTTATGTGGGGAAGGGTGTTGAGGCTGCAGGGATTTATAGAGATGGGGAGGGGTGTAGAGACTGGAGTATGTCACAGAGATCAAGTTCAAATTTATTATCCAATTGTACAAGAACAACGGGATGAAACAATATTCTCTGGTCCTCAGTGCAAAAACACACACAAATACACACTTTCCAAGTTCTAATATCTTCCAATTTCAAAACATCATCTTCACAGAGATATGAGTGACAATATTCTGAGTTACTATTTATTAATCCAATGAACCAAACTTTGTAGTTGCCGCTCTAATTCATTGATAAATTGGATAAACATTTTGCATAACTTTGCATTGAGGTTTTCATAATGATATTGAACTTTAAACAGATATAAGGAGAAATAGGCAAAATAAGATGAATTAAGACAAATTCAAAAAGTATCTTGAGCTTACATCCTGTTTATAATTCCTCAAATAATGAGATGCAAGCTCTTGGTCCACTCGGACATTACGATAGTGTAGTAACTATGGTAACACTACAAACAATTTATCTTAAAGAGGCACAAAATTAACTACGAATCAAAAACACAAGGTTTTATCCTTTACAAGGAGAGGTGTAAGGGCTGGAGAGAGTTCCAAAGATTGGGAAAGGTTTAGACAGAGTAAGGTGCTACAGGGATTGGGAGAAGTATTGAAGTTGGGGAGTGTTACAGAGATTGGGAGGGGTATCAGGGCCAGAGAGTGAGACTGAAATTGCTGCTGATTCCAGTCTGTTCAGGAATTTTGATGTTGACCCGGATGTCATACCCTCCAAAATCCCCTATCTTGGCTTGTTCAGGGCCCTGGATGAAAACAAGTGAACTCCCATCTATCCCCATCTCCAGTTTTGTGCCATTTTCTGTGCACTTCAGATTTATTAAACAGAAGTAATTGACACTGGTACCTGGATAGTTAGATCTAAATTGATACAGGCTAAATGCAAGCAAATGGATGAGTTCAGGTTGGCACTTTGGTTAACATGGAGGAATTGAACCACTTGAACTGTTTTTCATGCTGTTAACTCCATGACATTTAGTCTCCTGGCAGATCAGGTCATCGTGGTCAGATTGTCATGCAATCTGATTGGAAATGCAAAGGTGTTTTCCCCAGAGGGTCAGGTTGGGAATGGGGAATGTTAAAGCAAGGGAGGAACTGAAGTGAACAGTAGATGCAATGGGAATTTGGGTAGAAGGAAAGAGTAATTGATTGAAAGCACAGAAATGCTGGAGGAACTTAGCAGGCCTCACAGCATCCAGAGGAGGCTAAGATGTATTGCCAATGTTTTGGGCTTGAGCCCTTCCTCAAGAAATGAGAAGATGCAGATAGTGCCTTAAATAAGTGAAATGACAGTGGAAGGAGGACAGACCAACAGACAAAAGGTGATAATTGGATATGGAGAAGAGGCCAGGAGAGAGGAAAGGTGAGGATTGATGGGGTGGGGGGAGGGAGAGGGGTGGTTGGCTCTGTAACTGAGGGAGAGGGACAGATGACCACTGTCTTATAGGGGTTGGAAGAGGGAAATGTTGCATTCCTCGAAAGGTCTGAATCATGATTTGATGTGATACCATGATGTATCATCTGCATTCACAGTAAAGTGCATTTAAAAATATATATATTTACTTGTTTTTAAGCCTAAAGTCTGAGAGTGAATCTTACTCCATATCTCATAATTCTCGCTGGCATATTGTGAGTGAATTGTCTGGGGATGAATTTACAAACCCAAGTGACTTGTCCTTATGCTGGGTGAAGACTTGTGAGCCATTTGACCAGAGAATTTTTGGAGGGTCTGTCTTACCACCAGCCGCACAACAGTGAACAGTGATCTGGGTAAGGGAGCAACTCTGAACTGAAGCCACAAACAGCCAAAAGGCCAAGCTCTCTGTTGCGCAGAATAGCTCTCACCTGCCTGTCTATTACAGAACAAGGCAGACAATAAAGGGTCTGAATTCACCAATGTGGGACCAGAGCAGAGTGGAGAGGAGACAGGGTTCATCTCCAGGTTTGTAATCAGTGAGTATGTGTGTGAAGCATCTACAGTGGATAACTACAGGTCACTTGTCCTAACACATTCCACAGATTCAGGAAGTCAGTGGGCAGGGAATGAAAGAGTTCATCTAATTTCCCTGAAGAGGCAACAGAGTGAAGGACAGGATACATTGGGGAAGAGATGGTCACATTGAGAATTGGGGATCTGAGGGTCTTTTCAAACAGAACAGTTTGTTGGAGGAACTGAATGAATCGTGCAGCATCTGTGGGAGAAAAATAGTCAATGTTTCAGGCAGGAATCATTTATCAAGATTGTTGCTGCTCGATCCGAAGTTCCTCCAGCAGAGGATGTTCTGTTCCAGATTTTGCTTCCCGTGCCACCTGCTGGTGAGGTTAAAAATAGAAAATGCAGCTTTACACATATCTCAGGACATGGTGCAGGAGGGAGGGCTTCAGGTTTCCAGATCATTGGGCTCTCTTCCAGGGAGGTTGGGACCTGCTCCGACAGGACAGTTTACATCGAACTGGAAGGGGAAGTGATATCCATGTGGGAAGGTTTGCTGGTTGAGTTCCTGGGAATCAGAGCCAGAACAGACTGGGGAGTAGAGAAGAGAAAAAAATCCACAGGGAGAGGAGTGGAAAGGTTATTTATCTGAATGTCCATTGCATTGAAACGAAGGCCCAAATCAGTGTACAGAGATATGATTTACTGACCATTAAAGAATCATGGCTCCAGGGTGGAAATAATGGAGAAATGTTGAACGTGGTTATTCATTTGCTGATAGCAGAACTGCAGATGTTTGAATCTGGAGCAAATTATCAGAGGCTGAAGGAAGTCTGTTCAAAGTAAAAGCAACATCCATATAGAGAAACCTTGGGCTTTTCTCTGGAGTGATCGAGGAAGAGAGGATACTCCAGTACAAGGCAAGAGTGTCCAAGGGGACAGGCAGCTCCCAGGTCATCAATTCTCAGTATTAGAGGACATACTGTATGTTTATGTTTAGTGCAGGAATGTTTTACAAAGATATCACAGTTGGGCAGCATGGTTGGAGTAGCGGTTAGCGCAATGCCTTTACAGCGGCAGCGATAGGTACTAGGGTTCAAATCCCACTCTGTAAAGAGTTTGTACATTCTCCCCGTGTCTGCATGGGGTTTCCCCAGAGGCCCTGGTTTCCTCCCAACCAAACGTTCTGGAGGTATAGGTTAATTGGGTGTAAATTAGTCGGCACAGGCTCGTGGGCCGGAAAGGCCTGTTAGATTTCTGATTTATTGTCAGAGTGCGTACATGACATTACAAGCAACCCTGAGATTCCTTTTACCTGCGAGTGTGGCAGAATTGCTACTAATTGGTAGTGCAAAAAAACTGTACACAGTGTAAACATATAAACAAATAACTGTGAACAGGTAATGAATGTAAAAAAAAACTGCAATACAAGAGAACAAAAAGAAAACCAATCGAGTGCACAAGTAAGAGTCCTTAAATGAGTCCCTGATTGAGTTTATTGTTGATGGTGGAGGGGTAGCAGCTGTTCCTGAACCTGGTGGTGCAAGTCTTGTGGCCCCTTGACCTCTTTCCTGATGGCAGCAGTGAGAATAGAGCGTGTACTGGGTGGTGTGGATCCTTGAAGGTTGCTGCTGCTCTCCAACAGCAGCGTTCCCTGCAGATGACATCGATATTGGGGAGGGCTTTGCCTATGATGTCATGGGCTGTGTCCACTACCTTTTGCAGGGCTCTTCGCTCAGAGGTATTGGTGTCCCCATAATGCTGTGCAAATGAACCGAAACCTTCTCCACAAACTGATGCTTTCACAACCATGACTCTAGTTTTATTGCATCTGTACCTGTTTAAGAGCCTTTTAAATGTCCCTGTTGCAGCTTCCACTACCACCCCTGGCAATGTACTTCAGGCACCCACCACTACAGATTGTATTTTATTTGTCACTTCTCTGCCCATTCTCTTAATCCAAGTACTTCTGCAGCCTTATGCATTTCCTCAACACTACCTGCTCCTCAACAAATCCATTCATTTCATTGTGTTTCTCGGTCACTCCAGCGAAAAGACCAAAGTTTCTCCCTATGGATGTTATGTTTACTTCATTCTGACCTGCTGAGTTCCTGCAGCTTCTTATTTGCTTCAAACATCTGCAGTTCTGCTTTTGATTTAATAATTTTAATTGAATTTCCCCTCGCTCCCTCTCTCTCACTCACACGCACTCACCCCCAATTAATTACAATGTATTCTATGAACATCCCAACTCATGCCAAACAGAGTTCTATGTTGTATCTCGTTCCTGCAGGAAAAGACCAAATGAAAAAAGACAATGAACTTATCCTAATTCTGTTACCCCTAAATCTAAAAGGAAAAGTTGCTGGGCCACCTTAAACCACCAAGAAGATAACAGTAATGGTACATTTGGTCAATTGCCTTGTATGTCAATAAGTAAGTTCAGGAAAAGATTATAAACATTTCATATGTTGTATACAAAAAAGTAAACCACTATTATTCAATAAACATTAAAAATATTCCATAAAAGCATGTAATATTTTATCAAACTTCAGTTTTCAAAGCATTATCATGCCTGAACCTCAAAAGATTATATGTAAGGTTTGGGCCGACCATTGTGTGAAACTGGGAGAGATCGAGTCCTTCCATCTTATCAAAATGGATCTTTCAGCCATTAAAGTGGCAAAAGTGATCACATGGTAATCCGACCCCGATAATCGACTGCTCTTTCATCACATCAAATAAAACTACTGGGATGGGGTTAAATTGTTAGTAAGAAAGTAAGGGAACATGCATTAAAAATTTCCTTCCAATAGTGATCTAATGCTGAACAGGACCAAAGCATGAAGTAAGGAAGCAACCCCATGACGACATCCGTCACATACAGGGTTGATAGTAGGAAATATCTTAAGCTAATTTATCTTTGGATAAATGTCCTCTATGTACTATCTTGAATTGAGTAAGTGAATGACGTGCACAAATGGAAGAAGAAATGACTAATTTTAAACACTTGGTCCAGATATCCTTGTAAAGAGCAGTTTTAGTCACTCTCCCAAGAACTTAATTTTATTCATAGAAATGCAACGTATGTTAGAATTAATCCATAAATGAAACATATTAAACCCTTTTGACAAGGATTTAACTGAAAAGTCAAGACAATTACTATCATGGGAGAATATAAAAGTGGTTACTTGGTTTCTTAGAAAATATCAAACTTGTAAATATCTAGAAAAAATGGAAATTAAGGAGATTAAGTTTATGTGACAAATACTGAAAAGTCATAAAGCAGCTGTCAACAAAAAAGACATAAAATGAAGTGATGCCCTATTCTCTCCATTTATGAAAAGCACAATCAAGGCAAGATGGAGGGAAAAAGAAATTAGTAATAATTGGAGCAGATAAAGTTTTCAGTTCAAAACAGCGCCTGAATTGAAACCAAATCCCGAACACACTTTGTTCATGCATCATTCAATCTTGCAGCGCTCCAAAATTACATGTTCTTGCTTTTAGTTTTAAGTTTGGTTATCAAAGCTCTTTCCCTGCAGCTGCTCGCGTGAGCAAAACACGTACCTCTCACAGGTTTCATTTTAGTTTGGTGAACAATGTTCAAACACCTCTATAACCTTGTCAAATTTGCTCTGGTCTTCTGCCTTGGGAAAAAACAAATGTGTTGCTTCCCCCGAGTAAGCTTTCTCCCCTAACAGTACTCAAACAGGAGTACTCTCGAGTACCTGACTCTTCCACTTTCCTCTCCTGACTGTGACCCACTTGTCTGTCTCCCATGGCCCTGGTGTGACCACCTGCCCAAAGCTACTTTCTATTGACACTGAGTAATGAGGAAGGAAATTGCTGAAGGATTGAATGGATATTTTGTGTCATTCTTCACTGTGGAAGACATGTCCATCATGTCAAAGAGAGGTGATATGGAGAGAGTCATGAATCTGGAATTCTCTGCCCAGGGAAGCAGTTGAGGTGACTTCATTAAATATATTTAAAGTTCAGTTAGATAGATTTTTACATTAAAAAAAAGGAATTAAGGAATGTGGGGAAAAGGCAAGTAGTGGAGTTGAGTCAATGAACAGATCAGCCATGGTCTTATTGAATGGTGACGCAGGCTCGATGGGCCGAATGCCCAACTCCTGCTCCTGTTTCTTCTGTTCTGGATGGATCCTTACTAATAAGGCCCTCCACAGTCATGTCTTGCAAGCTTGTAGATCTGTCAACTCTTACTCTCATCCTTCACTCCAAAGAAAAGCTCTACTCACCTTGCTGCATTGGACACACTCTTCAATCCATGATGTCCGTTATGTACTGCTGTCCTTGACACCATTCCACTCCTGCACCACTCCCAACTCTTCCACTACTGCATCACTCTCACTACTGCATCATTCTCACTCCTGCCTCTTGTACCCATGTGAAATTAAACAAGTTGATCAACTTCACAGCCAATGTAACCTGCCCTGAAATTTGGACTATTTTCAACTCCCTCAGGGTCTCCATCTTTACCTCTGAAGACCATTATTCATGGACACGACCTGAATCATCTCTTTGTGCCTTGCCTCTGGCAAGGACGTGCTCTGACTGGGCAACCACTTTGCTGAGCACCTGTGCTTCATCTGCAGATCCCAGCTTCCACTCTGGATTGTCAGTCTATAGTTTCCTCCTCCTATTCCCTGCAGACTTCAAGCAGTGGGAGAGAATAAATGGGTGGAGTTTTCAGCAGGAATTCTCTGCCAATCCTGGAGGAGTGTTTCACCTCAAAACAGCCATTGTTTTCTCACAGTGATGCAGCTCGAAACACTTTACATTCCAACATCTGCAGTCTCCTTCACACTTGTCTGTCCTCAGCCTCATCTATGACCAGAATGGGGCTAAATGCAAACTTTAGGCACAACTCCTTCCTCCAGGACAGCCTTCAGCCCAACAGTGAACATTAGATTTCCCTGTTCTGTTTCTTTCTACCCCTCCTCCCCAATGATCTCGCCAGCTGCCTCTCCATCCACCCTCCTGTCAAGTTTCTGCCTCTTGGGCCCTCCCATTTTGGTGCCTTCTCCCTTTCCCACTTCAGGCTGCATCTAACTTACAATTTCCCTTCACATTTCTGCCTTCCCTGCTGAGTTCTCCCAGAATCATTCTTTGTTTCTCATTCTGGTGGTCAGACACCTTATGTTTAAAGGGAAGAGGGGCTCAAAGCGTGGAACAGCTTCCTGTAACCAATTTGTTTCTGCATTGGGTAAATCTGTTCAGAATCACCATTGACCCCCAAAAGTCAATGTTCCATTCCAGTAAAGCCCCTTAAACAATTAAAGATAAATCCCATGTCACAGGCAAAATGCAACCTCGGAGCCATGGACAATAACTGACTGATGTCTGCCAAAGATTGCAGCAGTGTCAAGGACTTCAACGATACTTGTAGCTGCACATCAGTGAACAGATCAATACAAACCATGAAGAGCATTAACCACCGGGCTTCAAGTTAACTGATCCAAACGCATTAACCAGACGTAGCTGGAATATTTGACAGAATGATCACAAATCCAGGGAGTTTTCCACATCTGGCCAATCTCACTGTTACGACAGATACTCACGTAAGTGGACTCCATATAGACCTGAAGGAATTAGACTGAATTCACCATCCCTTGAACCAAACTTCCATGCACAAAGA
The DNA here is from genome assembly GCF_036971445.1 of Narcine bancroftii. NCBI lineage: Eukaryota > Metazoa > Chordata > Chondrichthyes > Torpediniformes > Narcinidae > Narcine > Narcine bancroftii. The sequence goes on along the minus strand of NC_091474.1, from coordinate 71,145,055 downwards.
GAACAACTTTCTGGAAATGAATGTTCCCCTCCAAACGTGAGCACTACTTGTGCATCAGTACAAATTTGCAATATTTTAATCAAGCCTCAACCTCTCAATGATGAAAATGGTGGTGCTGCTACAGGTACAGATCCCACTAATTTTGTTACACAATCTGTTAATCTATTTGCTCGTAATTTTGCAATTAGTTTATAATCTGTATTTAGTAAAGATATTGGTCTACATGATGCCGGTGACAGCAGATTTTTCCTGATTTTGGAATGACTAATTATTGCCATTTTACACGAGTCAGGCAAATTCTGGGTCTCTTCCACCTGTTTCATTACCTCTAAGAGGGGCGGAATTAATAGATAATTAAATACCTTATAAAACTCTGTAGGGAATCCATCTTATTTCTGCAATTGTCAGGGGTTTTAGTAATTTATTTTGATCTTCCAATTGTAATTGGGGTAATTCATTGTTTAATAAAAATTCATCTATTTTGTCAATCTTTCCTGGATTTTCAGTTTGATACAATTGCTTATAGAATTAAAAAAAAATTCCATTAATCTCTAATGGATAATTTGAAATCTGTTTATCCTCCTTCCTTGTTGCTAAGATAGTTCTTGTTCCTTTTAGTTGCCAAGCCAATATTTTGTGTTTCTCTCCTAATTCATAATATATTTGCTTTGTTTTCATAATGTTTTTCTCCATTTTGTATGTTTGCAATGTTTCATATTTTAATTTTTTTCTCTGCCATTTCTCTCTCTATCTTCCCTTCTCATTAAATCTTTTTCTATAGTAACGATCTCTTTTTCCATCTGTTCTATTTCCCGATTATATTTTTAAATTTTACTCGTATAACTATTATTTTTCCCCTAATAAAGGCCTTCATTGCATCCCATAATATAAATTTGTCTGTCACCGAATTTATATTGGTCCCGAAGTATATTTTGATTTGTTGTTCTATGTATTCCTGAAAGTCTTGCCTTTTTAACAATACAGGGTTTAGCCTCCATCTATATGTTTTCGGTGGAATATCCACTAAATCAATTGTCAATAACAAGGGTGAGTGGTCAGACGAAAGACTTTCCTTATATTCAGTCTTTCAAATTCTCCCCTGTATCTGAGCCAAGAACAAGAAAAATCCTTGAAAAGGTTTTAGGTCTATTTGAATAATATGAATAATCTCTTTCTTTTGGGTGTTGCTTTCTCCATATGTCAATTATCTTCAAATCATGCATTGAGTTTAATGTAAAATTGGCTGCTTTATTATTTATAGTTGTCTTCCCTGTTTTATCTATTGATGGGTTAATGTTAAAATTAAAGTCCACCCCTAGTAAAATGTGTCCCTGTGTGTCTGCTATCTTTAAAAAAAATGTCCTGCATAAATTCCTGGTCATCTTCATGAGGTGCATAAATGTTCAGCAAGTTCCAAAATTCTGAATAAATCTGTTCATCATCATTATGTATATACCCATTGGGTCTGTTATTACTTTCTTTACCTTAATTGGAAGATTCTTAGTAACTAATATAGCAACTCCCCTGGCTTTTGAATTGTACGATGATGACCTACCCAGTCTATCTTCAGTTTGTGATGTTCTAACTCAGTTTAGTGTGTTCCTCGTATAAATGCTATGTTTATTTTCTCCTTTTTTAGTGTCAGTAACCTTTCTCTTAATTTTATTGTGGATTCCATTAATATTGATAGTCATATAGTTCAATGTACTCATCTTACCTCTCTGTTTACAATTCTCTCCCACCTTTCAACCCCTCCATCTCTCTTCTTCCAAAATAACTCTTTAAATTGTTCTTACTCTTTATTATACGTGATGACACAACTAATAAGAAAATAATAAAAACCATTAAAAAACAAAAAAACTATGACAAAAACAACATTAATTCCCCCTTGACTGAGTTGCCCTTGCCACCTCGCAAGACAACCTCAACTCTACGTGAGTCATCAACACATTTTGCAGTGGGCAGATCTTCCCCCTTTCCCAGCTTTCCCCCAGAGAAATCGCTATATATTGTTCTTAAAAATATACAAAGCCTTTTATTTTAAACCTTAAACGTCTGTAGTTAAATGATTAACATTCCAACTTATTTATATATATTATCTTAAAAGTCCTTTTAATATTTCCTTTACTCTTCTTGTGGCTTATTTGGTCTGAAAAGTGATGAGCTTCTTCTGGGTTTGAAAACAGTCTATTTTGCCCACCAAGGATGAATATCTTCAACACTGCTGGATGCTGGAACACAAAGTTATAACCTTTTTTCCATAATACAGTTTTTGCTAAATTAAACTTCTTTCGCTTCTTTAAAACTTCAAAGCTAATATCTGGATTTAAAAAATATTTTTTCCTATTATACTCCAATGGTTCCTTATTTCCTTTCACTTTTTTATTGCCAATTCCAATATTTTCTCTCTTGTATATTATAGAGCTTTATTAGTATGGATCACTGTTTCTTTTGTGGCTGCGGCTTTGGCGCCAATGCTCTGTGGGCTCTTTCAATTTCTATTTCTTCTTGGAGTTCTTCTACTCCCAAGATCTGTAGGATTATCTTTTTATAAATCCTTTTATATCTGCCCCTTCTTAACCTTCTTTCACGCCAACTATTTTTATATTATTACATCTGCTGAAAATCTCTAAAATGTAGATTTTTTGGGCCAATAAATCTTGTGTCTTCTTAATCTCCTTATCTCTATCTTCCAATTTTTCTCCTAACTCATTCACCTCCATTTCCATGAGTATCATTCTGTCTTCCACTTCATCAGTTCATTTTCTCATGTCTGCCATAGCCTTCTCCATTCTTTGGATTTTTACATGTCTCTTGCATGGTTTTTTTGATATTACTGAGCCCAGTCATTATTGTTCCCATTGGTATCTTTATTTGACTGTAAAAATATTCTTTATCATTCATCTGCTTCTATTTTTTACCATGTATTTTTCTTGTAAGTCTTTATCTTCCCCTTGATCTTCTTTTTCTTAAGTCCATTTCTTGGCTCCGTATTGTTTCTTCTTCTATTGATGTCTCCTCTGCAGCCTCTCCCATTGCCGATTTAGCATCCTGCTGTCGGTGTCTGCTCCCACAGGATGCGCTACTCCTTGCGAATGTGCATTGGCATTTACTTAACAGGCAACATTCAGGATTACCCTGGGGAACGTCGCTGCCCAGCTGCCCTCTCACCGGCTTCACTGATCGAGCCATCCTCTTGGGGAGAGCTCCCTGCTCCCAGACATGGCCTTCCTCTTTTTTTCTCTGGTGATTTCTTTATCTCTTCACTTGACATTGTAGACACTCTGAATACTCCCACCTGTTTTGGCCCATCTGAATGAAACTCACAATAGTGCAGTTTGTTCACTCTGGCACCAGATGGTGGTATGGCACCAAACATGTGGGCTCTTGCAGTTTGCTCCCTCTGACACCAGATGGGGGTATGGCCCCAATTTCTTGCACCACATCTCCACCTGCCCTCACTGATTCACCAAAATTAAGTCAATAATTTTTAGGTTTTTAAAAAAAATCTTTAAAATTTGTAAAACATACTTTATTCCAATGTTTAATTTTAGCAGTGTTTTGGGTCATTTAGAAGTTTGGTGGTGTCTTTGTGCCCAGAAATAAGCACCAGGTACTTGTTTTTCTGGTTGAGGCTCTGGTTAAATGTCGTTTGACATCATGAAGCGCTATCCAAGAACGTCTCCCCTCCATGGAATGAGATCCTGTCCAAGAACATCTCCCCTCTAAGGAAAGAGATCCTGTACAAGAACGTCTTCCCTCCATGGAATGAGATCCTGTCCAAGGACGTCTCCCCTCCATGGAATGATATCCTGTCCAAGGACGCCTCCCCTCCATGGAATAAGACCCTGTCCAACACGTCTCCCCTCCATGGAATGAGATCCTGTCCCAGAACATCTCCCCTCCATGGAATGAGATCTTGCTGTATAAAGGTTGCAGAGCACATATTGGGGAAAATGAAAAGGAGCCTTGGTGAGTGGGAGTAGGGAGAGTCCCAATGCATTTTATACCCTCATGGAAAACTAGAGAGATAAAGAGACCACTCAAGGTCAGTTTGGAATTTAAAAATTACATGTACAGCACAGTAACAGGCCAAGCTGTCCAAATCCCCCATTTAACCAGGAAACCCCATATGTTTTGAAGCATGTGAGGCAACCAGAGGAAACCCACAGACACAGGGGGGAAAAAATGGTCCATGGAGATCCAATACAGACACCTTGGGGAACATAAGCCCACACTTCCAGTCAGGATGGAAATGGTGGGTGATGACATAAGCAAATATTAGAGATTTTCTCTCTCACACACACACACATACACACACACACATAGGAATAGAGAGAGAGACAGAGACAGACAGACAGACAGACACACACACACACATAGAGACCCGATTGGTTAATGAGTTGCATGGGGTGCTGATTTATGATATGCCCCATCTGATTGATTCGTGAGTTGCATGTGATGCTGGTTAATGGTATGCCCCACTTGATTGGTTCATGAGTTCCCTGGGTTGCTGGTTAATGATATACCCCATCACTTGGACAGAGGGTTAGGGTTTCCTCCTTTTGTTTCCATGCCTCTTTTTACACCCCACTGTCATCCCTCCCTCCTGTTTGAACCCATCTGTTTGCACCCGTCTGGTTGCATTTCTGTTTCAACTCCTCTGTTTTTACCCCTCTTTTTCCACACCTCTGATTCCATGCTGTGAATACTCCTCTCTCTTTTGACCCCTCTGTTTTGAACCCTCCATTTCCTCCTGTCTGTTTCTACTCCTCTGATTCGGCCCCTCTAAATGAAACGCTCAACAGTGCATTTTGACCACCAGATGGCAGTATTGCACCTAACATGTGGGCTCTTGCAGTTTGCTCTGTCTGACACCAGATGGCGGTATAGTTCCAATTTCTCACCACCACATTTCCTTCTGCCCTCACTGATTCACCAAAATTAAGTCAATAATTAAATATTTGTGAAACACATTTATTCCAATGTTTAATTTTAGCAATGTTTTGGGTCATTTAGAAGTTTGGTGGTGTGTTTGTGCCCAGAAATAAGCAGCAGGAACTAGTTTTGCTGGTTGAGGCTCTGGTTAAATGTTGTTTGACGTCACGAAACACTGTCCAAAAATGCCTCCCCTCCATGGAATGAGATCCTGTCCAAGGATGTCTACCCTCCATGGAATGAGATCCTGTCCAAGAACATCTCCCCTCAATGGAATGAGATCCTGTCCGAGAACGTCTCCCCTCCATGGAATGAGATCCTGTCCAAGAACGTCTCCCCTTCATAGAATGAGATCCTATCCGAGAACATCTCCCTCCATGGAATGAGATCCTGTCCAAGAACGTCTCCCCTTCATAGAATGAGATCCTATCCGAGAACATCTCCCTCCATGGAATGAGATCCTGTCCAAGAACATCTCCCCTCATAGAATGAGCTCCTATCCGAGAACATCTCCCTCCATGGAATGAGCTCATGTCCAAGAACGTCTCCCCTCCATGGAATGAGATCATTTCCAAGAACGTCTCCCCTCCATGGAATGAGATCCTGCTGTATAAAGGTTGCAGGAAAGATCTCAAGCAGAGCACATATTGGGAAGGTGAAAGGGAGCCTTGGCAAGTGGGAGTAGGGAGAGTCCCAATGCATTTTATTCCCTCTTGGAGAACATGGGACCACTCAAAGTCAGATTGGAATTAAAAAAATTACATACAGCATGGTAATAGGCCATGCTGCCCAAATCCTCCATTTAACCGGCAAACCCCATATGTTTTGAAGTGTGTGAGGCAACCAGAGGAAACCCAGAGACACGGAGAAGGTACCAACTCCTTATGGACAGCGCCAGATTCAAACCCCGGTGACTGGGGCTGTGACAGTGTTACTTGGAGTCTGAGGACAAGGTTGTGTTTTTGACTGCATCGGTATTGACGAAGAAGGACATGGTGGATAGTTGGGCATGTTCATGGGTCCAGGTGTTTTGAGATGAGGTGTTGTGAATTTTTGGGACCTTCATCAGGAGTGCAGAATAACAAGCAAACACCCAAATAAAAGGATAGGGGAGAGGAAGAGACAAAAGGTCACAGTTAAGGGGTAAAAGGTAGACACAGGTGGGAGAGTGGAAGAGAAAATCTGAGCATCAATGGGGGAAAAGAGGACAGAGAAGCATAGCTCTGATAGAATGAAGGGAAAGGGAAGCGAGAGGAAATGAGACAGGTGGGGAAACAGAGACCAGAAGAGGGGCTTTACAAGAAATTTGGAGGTCAATGTGGATGCTATCTGGTTGGGATGGAATTTGTGCTTGGCCTCAATTTGGCAATGCATGAGGCCATGAACAAACGTGTTGTGTGGGAATGGGATGTGAAATTAAAATTGTTGGCCCCTGGGAGATCTTGCAGTTGCAGCCGTAAAATTGAAGGTGCCCAACAAAATGATCTTCCAGTCTGCGTCCAATCTCCCCAGCGTAGAGGAGGCCGCATCAGGAGCATCAGATCCAGTGGAGACCCATGCAGGTTCATCAGTGAATTGTTGCTTCACAGGGTCAGGTTTCAAGGCAACGGTTGATGGGAAGGGATGAGCAAGTCACAGATGGAGCAATCACAAGAGAAAGAGAGAGGAAAGTGGAGGATGTGCCTGGTGGTTGGATCCCATTTAAGGTGGCAGGAGTTGCGGAAAATATGTGTTGTGGGAGGTAAGGACAAGGGTAATCCTGTCCTTGTTATATTGATGGGGGTGGGGGAAGGGGCAGTGTCAGGGGCTGGGAATACAGATATGGGTGAGGGCATTAGGCCATAAATCCTGGACCAGATAGGCCTCAACCTCAGGAAATGAATCAGAAAGTGGTGGAAAGAGAGAGACTGAGAGATTCAGCAGCAGTTGGTGTTGAAGACTGGAAGTTTGCAGACCTGCTGCAAGACCCCATTTTCAAGATTGGTTTTGAGTTCAGCCTGTTCAAAATCTCTGTCGTCAATTGCTGGTTATTGGGTTTCCCCTGGAATAGGAGAAAAAGAACTCAGTGTGGTAACCCAGAAGAAGAGGCTATCTTTTGAAAAAAAAACCCAAGAGGAGGAAAGTTTCTTTGAGAAAATCGTTCAGTGGCTGACATCGTGGTTTGTCGAATGTCAACAATGATCAGGAAACACAGAAGATTCTTCAAGAGGTTTGAAACTTTTATTTGCAACCAAAAGCTGTGGCAGCCAGGGAGCTAGTCACTGACTGCCCACCCAATACAGTACCCGGCCTCTTTTGAGATTGTACTCCTGACTTTATTACATTTCTGCAATTAATCATTCATGACCACATAGCTCAGCAGCACAGCATCCCTGGTGTCATCACAATTATTTTCCACCCATTAATCTAATCTTGTTCTGAACCATGGGTTTCATCACATCCTGCCACCTGTAACTGTATCTTTACTCATTCACTGGGGCACAGAGTGTAGTAAATGCATACTGAATTCTTACTGTTGTAACATAGTGTGAGTAAATGGTTACATAGTGTTTATAGGGGAGTAAATATGATGATGAAGTACATAGTAAACTGTTAGATAGTAATGGAATAATGCATACATGATGAACAGTACATTGTTCATGCGGTTTATTCTCTGGAGAGGTAAGTTATTGGAGGGTGTTTGGAGAGGATTTGGACAGCCAAGGGCTGATTAAGGATAGTCTGCATGGCTTTGTGCATGGTAGGTCATATTTAATTAATGCTATTGAGTTTTTCAAGGCGGTTACCAAGAACATAGAAGGAGGAAAGGCCTTACTAAAGGCCTTTGACGTGGTCTCACACGGGAGGCTAGTTCAAAAGATTCAGACACGAGGATTCCAAGGAGAGATTTGAAATTGGCTGAATGGTAGAAGCCAGAGATGGAAGTGCATGATTGGTTCTCAGACTGGAGGCCTGTGACTCGCGGTGTGCCTCAGGGATCGGTGCTGGGACCAGCGTTGTTTGTTAAATTTGGTAAATTGATTGAGCAAGTTTTCAGATGACGCTAAGATCGGAGAAGTTGTGGACAGCGAGGAAGGTTTGCAGAAGGATCTTGAAAAATTGACTGAAAAATGACAGTTGGAATTTAATGCAGACAAGTGCGAGGTGTCGCATTTTGGAAGGAAAAACCCAGGTAGGATGTGCATGGCAAATAGTCAGGCACGGAGGAACAAATGATCTGTGAATTCAGACCCATTATCCAGGTACAAATTTCTTTATCCAACACCTTTGGGACCAGATACTGATAAGAATTTTTTTGGATGATGGAATACAAGCGCGGTTCGTTAAGTCATTGCGCTGATTTCAGATTCTCACAAAACAATGGCACACTCCAACTAGAAGGTTCAATGGACCAGGGGTGGGGGTGGAGGAAGGGTGGCGGCAGTACTGGATGTGGGGAGGATGTGGCGACAGTGCTGGCTGGGGGCACTAGATATGGGGTGCAGCCTCGGGTCATCTACGACAAATCAGGTGTCCGTATATTGCGAATTGGCGGCGCTGGTCTCTGTTTTATCCACTGGCACCTATAAAGTAAGGAGTCCCTAGGATTCCACTAATTACCAACGTGGGGAATTCATGGATGAGTTGAGCGTGGGTTGTGTCTGGTCATGTTTGGCACCAAACCTGAAAATGTTTGGTTTACGGAATTTTTGGTGAAAGAATTTGTATCTGTCCCTTGAAAGTGGTGTCACAGGGTTGTAAAGAAAGGACTTGACATCTTGGCCATCATAAATCAAAGAAATGAGTGCAGGAGGTGAGATATCATGGTGAGGTTGTGTAAGACATTGGTGAGGCCAAATTTGGGGTAGAGTGTGCAGTTCTGGTCACCAAACTACAGGAAGGATATCAGTAAGATTGAAAGAGTGCAGAGAAGATTTACTAGGATTTTGCTGGGTCTTCAGGAGTTGAGTTATAGGGAAAGATTAAACAGGTTAGGACTTGATTCCTTGGAGCGAAGAAGAATGAGGAGAAATTTGATCAAGATTTGCAAAATTATGAGAGGTGTAGACACAGAAAATGTGAGCAGGCTCTTTCCACTTTGATGAGGAGAGATAAATACAAAAGGACATGACTTCAGGGTGAAAGGGGAAAAGTTTAGGGGGAACTTCTTCACTGAATGAGTGGTGGGAGTGTGGAACAAGCTGCCATCTGTTGTGGTGGGTGCAGGCTCAGTCTTCAGTTTTAATAATAAATTGGATAGATACATGGATGGAGAGGTCTGGAGGGTTTTGGACTGGGTGCAGGTCAGTGGGACTAATGGTATGATGTCTTCAACGCAAGCTAGAAGGGCTGAATGGGGTGTTGTCGGTATTGATTTTTTCTGGTTCTAATTAATGCCAAGACATTTTGCCCACTAACTATACATTCACACAGACAGACCCCAGACTGAATCTTTACATTTTAGCAAACAGCAGAGTAATTGGTACAAAAGAGCTCACACCATACAAAAACTCCCATTAACCACCCCCCCCACCCTCCCCCCCCCACCACACACACTCAGAGTTTGAAGGGTGGTGTCTTGGGTAAACTTGTACCTCTCACTTTGTTCGTTTTAGATTGGTCACAGTGTTCGAGCTACCAAAAGAAAATAGACACACACCGAGAGCAGTTCAGTTTATACAAGTCTTTATTACTAAATCTAAAGCTGAATTCACACTACAACTTGCAAGCCCTTCCCAATTATACTTATCAACGCCTGGACTGGTCCCAACTGCCAAAGCGAGGCGACGACTGCACACTTGTAGAAGGTTGTCTGGGTGCCGGTAGCAGCTTCTCCACCTCCCCGGACCGGACGTTGGTTGGAATCTTGAAGTTCTTCTTCTTGCTGAGAGATGTTGCCACCTCTTGGAGAGTCTCAAACTTCAGCAGCAAGACCATGGCATTACCCAAAAGTTATTTACTTCAGATCTTATCTCTTTGAACAAATGTTTTAATTATCTTCAAGGACTCCTGACAGTCTGCGACCAACAAAAGACAACTGCATCCTGGGCCCCAAGGTGGAATTGAGATTATGTCTTCTGATGCAATTGCCTCCCTTCTTGCATCAGCTGGTCTAAATCCTCCATTATAGGTGGGTGAAATCCAATGTTGGCATGGGGAGAACATACAAGCCCCTTGCAGATGGGGCCAGATTTTAACTAGGGTCACTAATGGGACAGGTCCATTGTACTACCTGTGGCATAAATATTCCCAAGCCATCACCCCAAACCAATGCTCCAAGGACTGGGAGAGCAAACAGCTCAAATGAAACCCAATTCTGCATTTGAGAAGTTTGGACTGCAGTATAACCATCAGGAACAAAGAAAACCCTAATTGTTCTTGTTGAAGTATTCAGCTATCATAGAGCACAAAAGGCTTTCAAACCAACACTCAAAGGATAAGCCTCCAAAATAAACAGATCTCTGTTGTGAGCCAAAGTTCTTCCGACACTCACCGAGCTGGAACCATCAGCTCCTGTTTTGACCCCATGAACTCCTGCCACCTGATAAACAACATCGACGCAGCCTTGACCACAAGGACGAAGGTCAGAGCCGGCCATTGTTTCAATGTCCAGCAACAATCAGCTGTGATACCTTACACCTGAAGGATCAGCCAATTAACTGTTGGCCAGATTTCAGCTCAGGCCTGGCTCCTGTCTCCACCACCATGGCCAATAGCGAGAGAGCATCAATTCAGGGGCTGTTAATCAGGTGACAGAAAGTCATGGGTTTAAAGCAGGTGAGTTTCTCCACCCTCCCCCCCCCCCCCCCTCCCCTCCCTCACTTTCTCCCTCCTGTGGCCTTAGAGGAATGTAGGAAGCCTGATTTTACTGTGGCTGGTTTTTCTGGGGTTGTTCTTTGAGTTGTTGGGCTGAAAGGAATCTGGTGTTTGTGGAAGCCACTGTTTGTGGGTAGTTTGCCAACTGTTTTGGAATATTTGTTCTTGATTGTGTCTGAGGTTTGGTTCTGAAGTGTGGGCTGCCGATGGTTTGGACCAGATGTGGGTGGGAAGCTGGCTGTTTGTGGGCAAGGGCTGGGTTTGGGGTGTGTGTGGGAATTGAGGAATTCTCCTTTGTACTTGACTACAAGAAGCACTTTATTTAACTTTCTGCTCATGTGACTCTGTCTGCCTTATGCCTGAATGAAATGAATTTTGTTTAGCAGAATGTTCTTAAAGTGACAGTGAACCAGGATCAAATCTATCACAGAATCAATAACTACATTCAACATTTCTCCATTATCTCCTCCCTGGAGCCACAGTTCTCTAATGGCCACCAATTTGTGCCTTGGTTTCAATACTCTGGACACTCGTACAAATGCCTTTCCACCCCTCTCCCTGTGTAATTTTTTCTCTCCTCCAGTCCACAATCCATTCTGGCTCTATGATTTCCTTCCCCTGCAGCTATAGTTTATGCACCCAGGAGCACTGCCAGCAAACCTTCCCTCACAGATATTACTTCCCCATCCAGTTCAGATGTGAACTGTTCTATCAGAACAGGTCCCAACTTCCCTGGAAGAGTGCCCAGTGATCCAGAAACCAGAAGCCCTCCCTCCTGCATAATGTCTTCAGCCACATCTTAATTATCTTCCTGTTTTTATCCTCACAGAACGTGGTGCAGGTAACGAGCCAGAGATCACAGCCCTCGCTTCAGTTTTTCAACTTTGCACTTAATTCCCTGAACTCCCTGCAGGACCTCGTCACCTTTCCTACCCATGGCATTTGCCCTGACATGGACCACGACATCTGGCTGCTCACCCTCCTTCATGAGAATGGTGTGAACTCTACCATAGAAACATAGCGGTAGAGAAAACAGACCATTTGGCCCTTCTAGTCCATGGTGAAATATCAATCCGCTAGTTCCATTGACCTGCATCCAGTCCAAAACCCTCTTGACCTCCCCCATCCATGTATATGTGCAATTTATTCTTAAAACATAAGGGTGTTAACGTTAAATGACAAACAAATGTGGTCATCAGCTAAACGAGGGGTCTCCAAAGGGCTGGATCTCAACCTCTGGTGCCTGATGGGACCATCTATGGGGTTTGGGGGGGGGTGGGTGGTAACAGAGCCCATGGAGGGTTGGCCCAACCTCTCATGAGAGCGACCCCTGGGGGCCGCCATGTTGTATTTAATTCCCGCCTTTGGATGAGTTAGTCGTGAGTGGGAGGGCAGAGAGAGGTTTGTGTCTGTGCTTCATGGTCAGGAATCAGCGCATTTTTGGAGTGAAACCAGGCAGGACGGAATTTCCATGGGTCGCCCTTTGGGTCTGGGGTGGCCAGAGCTCGGAAGGGAATGGGCGGGAAGTTCATGGTCGGGGTATCGGCTTGAAGTGGGACGGGGACCTGTCAGGGTGAGGGGGAGGTGATTGGAGCCAACAATAGGAAGGCACCACTTTTCCACAGGACTGGCTGATCCTTGAGTAGATGCGGCAGCAATTTCCCCCCCACCCCGTCCAACGCCGGGATTCCAGGCCTGGAGGTCGATGAGGGATCAGGAATGCCATGAAGGGGCTTGATGGTCTGACAAGTTTGGGGACCCCTGACCTAACCCATCAAGTGGTACGAGAAGGAATGGATGAAGGTCGGGCAGAGGATAAGGTTAATCTGGGTTTTAGTGAGGCATTTGACAGGGTCCCACGGGTCCCCAGACTCAGTCACAAGGCTTGGGATTCATGGATGTGTGGATTCAGAAATGGTTTAACTGCAGAAAACATTTGGATGTGGGCATGGATGGGAGGGATCTGTATTGGGTGCAAATCAGTGGGATGAGGTACAATTACAGTTCACCACAGAGTGAAAGCTTTCTGTGCTGGAATGAGACATCATGAACAATGACACCAACAGCCCAAGCCTCTCTCTGCCAGTTCCACTGCAGACATTGGGAGACGGTCCTGTTTAAAATAATCCTAATACCCCTGGCCGCAGACCAGCCGAAGCCACAGTTCAGTTCCTGCACCTCAGATGGTGAAGTCTACTGATTTTTCTTTAAAATATTGTTTACATTCTGTAACATATTGTAATGTTCAATTCAAAAGGAAAAAATAAAGTAAACAATTTAATTCAAACCCCTACCACTAAACAAGGTTAAAAGTGAACACACAGGAAAAAAGTGACAGCATCCTAGAGATGGATTTCACAATGGCTAAGGACAAGATTTGTTCTCGTCTATAGCCGTGCATGCATGACGAGGAGAGCAGTGTTTGAGATGCTCCAGACTCTGTGTTACAATGTGTACCCACATGAAGTTATTACACATTCACGGGCATAAAGAATTCAGATCCATATGTTCACGTTTGTTTCCTGGGGCTGACGGCAAGGTTCAAACTAAAATAGCAGAGGATGGGAATCCAGGCAAAAGGACAGAAACCCAGACCAAAGCAACAATTGGGACACAAGGATTTAGTTCCAGGTGTAGAGAGAGTTGAAGGGCACCGTTAGAATGCCCATAGTATTCAACATGTTTAAAATCAGGTGGCACAAATCCATGCAGAGGGGCACAATTTAATGGCCATTCCAGAAACATGGTTCCTGGCTGGAGAGGATAGAGAAAGATGGAATGTGGTTCTTGATTTGGGTGAAAGCAGAAAGAGAGATGTTTGAAAAAGTGCAGGAACTCAGCCCATCAGAATGAAGTAAATGCAACATCTCAAGAGAGAAACTTTGGGCTTTTCTCTGGAGTGATGAAGGAAGCTCATGAAGTGAATGGATTTGTGCTAGAACTTGGCTGAAGAAACACAAGGCTGCTGAAGGATTTGTATAAAGAGAACGTGCAGAGAGCTGGCAAATGAAATGTTATCAGGAGCACATTGCCAGACGTGGCAGGTGCCTGGAGCACATTGCCACGCAGGGTGGTGGAGTCTGGAACAATAGGGACATTTAACACTTAGACAGGCACATCAATGCAAGAAGAATAGAGGGTTATAGGTGTGAGGTGGGGAAGGTTCAGTTTGTGGAGCAGCTTGTAGTAGGTTTGAGAAGTTGTCTTATGACACTAATACTCCTGAGCGAAAAGCTGCGCAAAAAGTTTGGGTGCCACCCAGGACGTCTCAGGTAAACACTCTCCACCATAGACAACATTTACAGGGAACACTGCTGTCAGAGAGCAGCAGCAGTCAAGGATCCACATCACCAGCTCTGTTCTCACTGCTCCCATCAGGAAAGAGGTATAGGCAGGTTCAGGAACAGCTGCAACCCCTCCACCACGAGACTCAACAAACTCAATCAGAGACTCATTTAAAGACTCTTCCTTTTGCACTTTGAATTTTTTCTCTCTCTATTGCAGTTTGTTTACATGTCCACATTTTCATAGCTTACATACATTTTAAGTAGATCGAGTACATTTGGGAAAACTTCATTTTGGTATATATAATAGTTACTTTTATACCCTTTTATTGTTCCTTTTTATTACTGTGTCTGGGCCCCTTTGTTTTCCAGGTATGGCTAACAGACCTTTGCCAAAGGGTCATGTTTATGTGATTTTTTTTCCCATAGGTAACAGCTGTTCATTTCCATAGCTCAGTGTGCTATAAGTAGAGGGGAGTCGGATATACTTTTTTAAAATTTATTTTTTTATTTTTTACACAATAAACCATATTGACCAAAATACATAGACATTTTTCTCTTGAATATATAGTGTCATTTTCTCCCCTTTTTCCCCCTCCCTTCCCTCCCTCCCTCTCCCCCCTTCCCATTTATTCAAAGTTCAATCTATAAGATACATTAAATCCGTTAAACAATGTTGTCACTTAATAAAAAAAACAAGAAATTTTTATCTTTTACTTTTATATACTGAGTCAGTTCATTTTGTTGTCTTCTCCTTCTGTCATTTTAGGTGGTAGATGTCCACGGTAGGATTTCTCTATTGTATTTCATGTATGGCTCCCATATTTGTTCGAATATTGTAATGTTATTTCTTAAATTATGTTATTTTTTCTAATGGAATACATTTATTCATTTCTATATACCATTGTTGTATTCTCAAGTTATCTTCTAATTTCCAGGTAGACATAATACATTTTTTTGCTACAGCTAGGGCTATAATAATAAATCTTTTCTGTGCTCCATCCAAATCGAGTCCAAATTCTTTATTTCTTGTATTACTTAGAAGGAAGATCTCTGGGTTTTTTGGTATATTACTTTTTGTGATTTTATTTAATATCTGGTTTAGATCTTCCCAACATTTTTTTCACTTTCTCACATGTCCAAATTGCATGTATTGTTGTTCCCATTTCCTTTTTACAGCGAAAACATCTGTCTAATACTGTTGGGTCCCATTTATTTAACTTTTGAGGTGTGATGTATAGCCTGTGTATCCAATTATATTGTATCATGCGTAACCTCATGTTTATTGTATTTCTCATAGTTCCGGAGCATAGCTTTTCCCATGTTTCATTTTTTATCTTTAGATCTTGTTCCCATTTTTGTTTAGGTTTACAGTTTGTTTCCTCGTTCTCCTTTTCTTGCAGTTTGATGTACATGTTTGTTATAATTTTTTAAATTATCATTGTGTCTATAATCACATATTCAAAATTGCTTCCCAATTTGTCCTTCAAGTAGGTTTTCAGTTGGTGGTATGCAAACCTTGTATCGTGAGTTACATTATATTTGTCCTTCAATTTTTCAAAAGATAATAATTTATTTCCCGAAAAACAATTTTCTATTCTTTTGATCCCTTTTCTCTCCCATTCTCTGAAGGAAAGGTTATTTATTGTGAAAGGGATTAGTTGATTTTGTGTCAATATTAATTTTGGTAGTTGATAATTTATTTTATTCCTTTCTACGTGAATCTTCTTCCAAATGTTGAGCAGATGGTGTAATACTGGTGAATTCCTACATTGCATCAATTTTTCATCCCACTTATAGAGTATATGCTCAGGTATCTTCTCCCCTATTTTATCTAGCTCTAATCTGGTCCAATCTGGTTTTTCCCTTGTTTGATAAAAATCTGATAGGTTTCTTAATTGTGCTGCTCTATAATAATTCTTAAAGTTTGGTAGTTGTAAGCCTCCTTGTTTATACCATTCTGTTAATTTATCTAGTGCTATCCTTGGTTTCCCCCCTTTCCATAAGAATTTCCTTATTATTTTCTTTAGCTCCTTGAAGAATTTCTCTGTTAGGTGAATTGGTAATGATTGAAATAGGTATTGTATCCTTGGGAAGATGTTCATTTTAATACAGTTTATCCTTCCTATCAGTGTTAGTGGTGTGTCTTTCCAGTGCTCTAAGTCGTCTTTTAATTTTTTCATTAATGGCTGATAATTTAGTTTATATAGATGGCTGAGATTATTATTTAGTTGTATACCTAGGTATCGAATTGCTTGTGTTTGGCATCTAAATGGTGATTCTTCTTTAAACTTTGCGAAATCTGCACTATTCATTGGCATTGCCTCACTTTTATTTAAGTTGATCTTGTACCCCGATACTTCTCCATATTCCTTCAATTTCTTATGTAATTCTTTTATTGATATTTCTGCTTCTGTTAAGTATATTATAACGTCATCTGCAAATAGACTGATTTTATATTCCTTCTCTTTTATTTTTATCCCTCGTATTTTATTTTCTGTTCTTATCAGTTCTGCTAGTGGTTCTATAGCTAACAAGAACAGTAAGGGAGATAGTGGACATCCCTGCCTTGTTGATCTGCTTAATTTAAATTGGTTTGATATATATCCATTTACTGTCACTTTCGCCAATGGTCCCTTATAATATAATGCTTTAATCCAATTAATATATTTCTCTGGTAGGTTGAATTTTTGTAGTACTTTGAATAAATAATTCCATTCTACTCTGTCAAAGGCTTTCTCTGCGTCTAAAGCAACCGCTACTGTTGGAGTTTTGTTGGCCTTGTACTGCATGGATTAAGTTAATGAATTTACAGATATTGTCCGTTGTTCGTTCTTTTTTAATAAATCCAGTTTGGTCTAGTTTTACTATTTTTGGTACACAGTCATCCAATCTGTTTGCTAATAGTTTAGCTATTATCTTATAATCTGTGTTAAGTAGAGATATTGGTCTATACGATGCTGGTGTTAGTGGATCTTTCCCCGTCTTTGGTATTACTGTAATTATTGTGTTTTGCATGAATCTGGTATGTTTTGTGTTTTTTCAATCTGGTTCATTACTTCCAGGAGAGGAGGAATTAATAAGTCTTTGAATGTTTTATAGAATTCTATTGGGAGTCCATCCTCTCCCGGTGTTTTATTGTTCGGTAGTTTTTTTTAATATCTCCTGTATTTCTTCTATTTCAAATGGTTTTATGAATTTATTTTGCTCCTCTGTTTGTAATTTTGGTAGTTCAATTTTAGTTAGAAATTCATCTATTTTGTCTTCTATCCCTTCGTTTTCAGTTTGATATAATTGTTTGTAGAATTCCCTGAAGTTTTCGTTGATCTACGTTGGGTTATATGTAATTTGTTTGTACTTTTTCCTTGATGCCAATACCGTTCTTTTAGTTTGTTCTGTCTTAAGCTGCCACGCTAGTATTTTGTGCGTTTTTTCTCCTAGCTCATAATATTTCTGTTTTGTCTTCATTATGTTCTTCTCCACCTTATATGTTTGTAGTGTTTCATATTTTTTTTTGTCTGCCAATTCTCTTCTTTTAGTTGTATCTTCCTTTATTGCTAATTCTTTTTCTGTATTTGTTATTTCCCTTTCCAACTGTTCTATTTCTCGATTGTAGTCCTTCTTCATCTTAGTTACATAACTTATTATCTGTCCTCTGATGAATGCTTTCATTGCGTTCCATAGTATAAATTTATCCTTCACCGATTCAGTATTTATTTCAAAGTACATTTTAATTTGTCGCTCAATTAATTCTCTAAAATCCTGTCTTTTAAGTAGCATGGAGTTTAATCTCCATCTATACATTTTTGGTGGGATGTCCTCTAGCTCTATTGCCAATAATAGGGGTGAGTGATCTGATAACAATCTAGCTTTATATTCCGTTTTCTTAACTCTTCCTTGAATGTGGGCTGATAACAGGAATAGGTCTATCCTTGAGTATGTTTTATGTCTACTCGAATAATATGAATATTCCTTTTCCTTTGGGTGTTGTTTCCTGCATCAATTTAATTATAAATTTGATTACTTTGTTCTTTCTGTTAGTCTTTTTTCCAATTTTATCCATGCTTGAGTCCAAATTAAGGTTAAAATCCCCTCCTATTAGTATATTCCCTTGCGTATCTGTGATCTTCAAAAAGATATCTTGCATAAATATTTGATCTTCTTCATTAGGTGCGTATACATTCCAAAAGTAAATTCCAAAATTCTGAATGTATCTGACATTTTATCATTACATACCTCCCTGCTGGATCTGTTGTTTCCTCTTCTATTTTGATTGGTACATTTTTATTGATTAATATAGCTACTCCTCTGGATTTTGAATTATATGATGCTGTTGTTACATGTCCTATCCAACCTTTCTTTAATTTCTTGTGTTCCACTTCAGTTAAATGTGTTTCTTGCACGAACGCTATATCAATTTTTTCTTTCTTCAGTAAATTTAACAGCTTCTTCCTTTTGATTTGGTTATGTATTCTGTTAATATTTAAAGTCATATAGTTCAACATTGCCATTTCATACTTTGTTTATCTTTCCTTTCTGTTTCCTCATCACCACCTTCCCTTCTTATTCATTTCTGCTTTCTTTTTTGAACACATTGTAAGACAACATTTCTAAAACATAAAATATTTCCACTATTCTCATATCTAAAATTCCTTTAACCCCAATAGTCCCTCCCCTCTGAGTTGCCCTTTGTCCTTTGTCGGGCAACTACATCTCCCCTCTTCATGTGGATTTGCGAACCCGCTCGCAAGCGTCAACTGATTTCGCACTGACTGTTATTCTTCCTCACCCAGCCCCCCAGAAAAGATTGTAATCTTCATATATAACAAAGCTCATTCTCTTAATTCCCTCCTTACTTCCTTTCTTCCCTTTCTTTCTCATCTTAGTTCTTACTTATACTTTATTTTTCTTCTTCATATATAGTTTGTTGTCATTTTTGTTCTTGTTATCTCTTTATCTCTGTCTGTTTTGTAGGTGTTCTGCAAATTTTCGTGCTTTTTCCGGATCCGAGAACAGTTTGTTTTGCTGCCCTGGGATAACTATTTTAAGCACTACTGGATATTTTAACATAAATTTATAACCTTTTTTCCATAGGGTCGTTTTTGCTGCATTAAACTCCTTCCTTTTCTTAAGGAGTTCAAAACTTATATCTGGATAGAAAAATTTTTTTTGACCTTTGTATTCCAGTGGCTTTTTGTCTTCTCTTATTTTTCTCATTGCTTTCTCCAATATATTTTCTCTTGTCATATAACTTAGGAATTTTACTAGAATGGATCTTGGTTTTTGTTATGGTTGTGGTTTAGGGGCTAATGTTCTGTGTGCCCTTTCTATTTCCATTTCTTCCTGTAATTCTGGTCTTCCTAGGACCCTGGGGATCCATTCTTTTATAAATTCTTTCATATTTTTGCCTTCTTCATCTTCCTTAAGGCCCACTATCTTTATATTGTTTCTTCTATTATAATTTTTCCATTATATCCATCTTCTGAGCTAACAGCTCCTGTGTTTCTTTAACTTTTTTATCAGATTCTTCCAATTTCTTTTTTAAGTCATCTGCTTCCATTTCTATGGCAATTTCTCGTTCTTCCACCTTGTCCACTCTTTTTCCTATATCTGTTATGATCATCTCTAATCTATTCACTTTTTCTTCTGTACCTTTTATTCTTTGTTTTATTTCACTGAATTCTTGTCAGCCATTCTTTTACTGATTCCATATATTCTTTAAAATTTTTTTATCCATGTACTGTCCCTTCCCTTCATCTTCCATTTCTCTGTGTAGAGTTTGATGTTCTCCCTCCTCTTCTTCTGAGTCCACTCCAGGATCAGTGTCCTTTACCTCTGTCTCTTCTGGTTTTCTTGTTGGGTTGTTTATTTTATTTTGTTGGGTATTTTTGTTCTTCTTATTTTTATTAAAAGTGTCTTGGTGTTGGTTTTCTTCCTCTGAGTTGGTCATCTGTTGTTTTTTTGATTTCCTATTTTTATTCTCTTCCTTCTTGTTCCTGTTATTTTCTATGTATTCCTGTTGGGAGTCTTGTTGTTGGGTTATTCTTGTCTGTTTCAGCTGTGGAGATTTACTCCTCAGCTGGTCCCCCCTCCCGTCGGTGTTGTTTTTGTCTTGTGCATCGCGCACTTTTGTTTGGCTCCGTGAGCCATATTTGTAGTCCTAAGTTCAGGGTTTCCACTGACCTCAGGGAGCAGGCTTCTCTCTCCACGGCAGGCCTCCTCGTACAGGTAAGGCCTTCACCTTTCTCTTCCGACATCTTTCCTTCTTCTTTTCTTCCCATTGTTTTTGATTTTTCTTTCTTTGCTGCCATTTTCTCCTCACTTTTATTTTTACTCTGTTATGGTTTCTGTGTTTGTGGCTTTGTTTTTTCTTTACTTTTTTAAAACTTTTCTGGAGAGGGCTGATATTTTCTTACCGGTCTCTACTTCATCACATTGACTTACCTCCTGGATATACTTCTTGATACATTTTTTCACTAAGGCCAGTGCTATTTTTATAAATGAGGTCAGGTATTTGTTCAAGTTGTCACTTGTTTCCTTGAAATTATCTCGTAGATATTACTCCGGGTTACATGTGGAGGACACTCCTGTGATCGTGGTTAATTTTTCTGTGCTTTCTTGCCAAAATGACCTCACTTCCACGCACAAACACGTAGCATGTAAAAAAAGTTAACGAAGCCCAGCATCCCATTGGCCTTCTTAACTGTGCTATCAACTTGTGCGGCAACCTTGAGGGATGCTTGGATATCAACCCCAAGGTTCCTCTGTTCATCCACACTCTTAAGTAACTGACTATTAACCCTGTACCCAGTCTTCTGGTTTGTCCTTCCAAACTGTATCACCTCGCCTCACAGATTAAAGTCCATCTGCTACTTTTCTGTCCAACTCTGCATCCTGTCTATATCCTCTTGTAACCTTTGACAACCTTCAGCTCCATCCACAGCTCCATCCACAACTCCTCCAACCTTTGCATCATCTGCAGACTTAATGACCCATCCTTCTGCCTCTTCATCCAGATCATTTCTAAAACTCAACAATAGCAGGGGTCGCAGAACAGATCCCTGTGGCTCTCCACTCCTCTTTGCTTTCTTCCTACAGGACAATTTTTTATCCCACAGCCAAAGTGACCCTGAATCCTTGCCAAATGGTTTTCTGGAGAAGTCTCGTCAGATTCTTGCTAAAATCCATGAAGACCACCTCTACCACCTGACCCTCATTCATTTCCTTTGTTAGCCCCCTCAAACAAAAAAAAACTCAATTAGACTCATGAGGCATGACTGTCCTTGAGTAGTCTGTACTTCTCCAAATGCTCATGGATCCTACATCGGTCTATAATTCCCAGGATTCTCCCCATTACCTTTTTTAAACAAGGCGACTGCATTTGATGGTTTGCGCTGGATTTTTTTGGGGGGGGGGGTGGCTGGCTGCTTGTGAGCAAGGGTTGGGTTTGTGGGCTATGGGGTCTCGGGGAATTCTCTTTTGCTCTTGACTGCAAGAGGCGTCCTGCTAATGTGACTGTCTGCCTTATGCCTGAATGAAGTGAATTTTGTGCAATTTTGCACTTGATAACATGAGAATCAATTGAATTTTGATCTTGGCATGTTTGGAAGAATGTTCTTGGTGACAGTGACCCAGGTTCAAATCTGTCACCGTGTAAGGAGTTTGAGTGTTTTTTTTCTCACCCTTGTTAAAGTCGAGCTCCTGTCAAGGTACAAGAAGGTTCAGTAACAAGCCACAAACTTCAAAACACAGTCTTTATTGAGTCATGCCAGTGGGAATGAGGGGTACCAGTGGTGGGTAGACAGACTCACCTCACTAGTACTGTTTGAACCGCAGTTAAAGAACACAGTCACAGGGTACAGCATTCAAGGCATTTTCCTGCAAACAAATTGGATAACATTTCTTGGAAGGTATTGCTACAGCTTATGTTTTACATTTTGCATATCCTCTTCCTAAAGACATGGAAAGGATTTATGTTGGCAATTTAATCTTGTGTACCAGTTATAATTAAGAACATCCTCCTGGTAAACAAAAATTCAACAGAAGTCTGGAAGGGTTGCTCACAGTAGACATTGGTAATCATTCTCTGCCTTCCTGATCTCTGGTTTCCAATTTACACATGTAAATGTCTAGTTTCACAATAATCTTAAATTCTTGAGGTTGACAATGGCGCCCAACTCTTGAAAGCAGAAACTGCCATTCAGGGATTGAGTGGTGCTGAAGGCTTATTGCAGCCTTTGGATCAGATCTCACGAGCCTCTTTCAAGTGGCCAGAATACCCCAATATAAAGCCGCATATTCTATCCAATGCGGCTGTATGGAGGCCATGTGATAGCTCTTGATGCAGCTCAGAGGAGTACTCACCAATCTTCCTCCGGGAGGTATAATCTCCGCATCTGAGCATCCCTCGAGGCACCTGAATGCAGCTGCCTGATGACAATCAGCCAGGGACCCAAATCCCTGCGCCCGACAAACCCCCCTCACTGCGCCCGACGACTCCCCTTTCCACGTCTGACAGCCCCACTCACCACGCCTGACAGCTCCCCTCCTTGCTGCCTGACAGCTTCCCCTGCCCCAACGTCCTGAGCCAGCCGCACCTGCCCTGACGTCCTGTGCTGACAGGAACTGGAGTGCACTCTGAGGCGCCTCTCCTGCAGCTGTCCCTTTCAGGCTGCCACCTGAAAGAATATTCCACAGGGCTGTTTCTGCTTCTCCAGGCGCATTCTTGGCAGAGAATGCACCTGAAAGCGGTTAAAGGTAGTAGTCAATTCGCATTATTGTTTTGGAGATGAGGCAGGCATTAGGATATGGCTCAGTCGAGGAGTTGAGAATTGATTCCTGTCTGAAATGTCCTTGGTCACTCTCTCTCCTAGCTTACTGATAAAGTCTGTGTGATGGTTTCTTCATTATAACAAGATTCAGATAATATTCTTCACCCTTCATGGCATTGAAAGGTGAATGGGGGTATTTGTGTGGTCAGGGCTTATTATGACACAAGATGTTGCCAGGTCTGTGGGGATTCAGTTGAAATGAGAGGGTAGATAACCTTTACCTTAACCCTGATCCCCCAACAGACCCTATGATTTACCCCCAACCTTCAACACCTGACACTCCCCCAATACTAACCCCCTGAATAGCATAAGGATGAACTGAGTCCCTCTGGGGTGAGAGGCAGAAGAGTGGCCTTTGTTCTGTACAAGGGCCAACAGATGTCAAGGACCAATCAGCTCACCAGGAGTGAACAAGGAGACAACATTGTCTGAGACATTCAGTGGTCCAACCAAACCCCCTCCTGCACTCCCCAATGAACCCTCCCCTCTTCTCCTCAGCAAACCCTAAGCTCTCCTCCACTGAACCCCTCCCCTCCGCCAACCCCCCACCAAACCCCCTCCCCTCCGCCCCCCCACTGGATGGGCATCGATTTGTATTGTTGCTGCCCTTGGCATGGATGTCGTCTTTATCGAATAGGGTTTGCGATTGCCAATGTGTCTTCCTCCTGTTAAGTTTCCATTTGATTTATAATGTGGGGTTAATTTTTGTCATTGTTCCTGAAAGTTGAAGGGGGCCTTCCTGGAATCAAGCATTGACTGTGGGAGTGGATGGTGATTTAGAACAGGTTTTCCCCAATGTAGAACAAAGGCAGGAGGCTGTTTCGCCCTGTGAGCTTATTCTGCCTTTATATGACGGACCACCAGAATGAGGAATAAAGAATGAAGCTTGAGGAACTCGGCAGGTAAGGCAGTGTCCATGGAGAGAGATGGTCAGTTAACAATTCAGGTCTGTACACAGACTGAAGTGAGGAGGGGAGATGGCACAAAATTGGAAGGTCCCATAAGACTGGACAGAAAGGAGGGTGGAGGAGCAGCTGGGGGAGATCATTGGGGAGGAGGGGGAGAGAAAACAGGAGCAGGACAGTGGGGTTTATGTGAAACTCTGAAAACCAGTGTTCATGATGTTGGGTTGGGTTGAAGGCTGTCCAGGGAGAAAAGGGAATGGTTTCTAGAGTTTGCTTTTGGTCTCACCCTGCTGGCAATGGATGAGGCTGAGGACAGATGTCTAAAGGGGAGATTGAGATGTCGGACCGTGAAGCCAAACACAATGCACTGAAGGACTCAATGGATTGAACAGCATCACTAGGAGAAAAAGACTGGCTCTTTTGTGTCGGCTCTCTCCATCGAGACTGGCGGGGAATTCCTGCTGGAAATCTACTCATTCTTTCTTTCCTACTGAAGCTGCTCGAAGAGTGCAGGGAATATGGTGGTGTATGAATGTGGCTGGTAGCCAGGGGCTGAAGCCTTGATCTGGAGGTTAAGCACAGGTGCTCAGAGAAGTAGTTGTTCAGTCACAGTCCTTTGTAGAGCTGAAGGGTGAAGAGTTCAAGGCAGGTGCAAGGATGATGGCTTTATCAGAGGAAGTTGGAGATCTGGAAGGTTTTGCAAATAGTTCACACCTCAGGACAGCATCATGTTGGCACTGAAGATGATGAGCTTGTTGATTTCTACATGTGTTCAGACAGAATGGATGCATCAGAGGAAGAGTTTAGGAGTGGCACAGGAGTCAATTTGGATCAATCACTGCCCCACATCATGGGCAAAAGTCAGGCAAAGCTGAGGAAAAGGCCCACTCTGTATTTGATCTCGTCCTTGGAGGCCAAAATGAGGCTTTCTGACACCTCGTTTCTTGCTCCCACCCACCCCCAGAGATGGGGATCCCACAAGGGTATCTCCCATTCAGTCATAGATCTCATCACTTCACGTGATCTCCCAAACTCCAACCTGATAGTTGAGGTGTCTGAGAGCTGTGTTCTGACCTCCAAGGCAGAGATGTCCAATCCAGGGTGCATGTGAGCTCCAGATTTGCCTGTCTTATTCAGTTGTGTGGGACAGTCCTTGTTCCTTTCCTGCGCCTGTACCACTCCCATTTCTCCTGCTGCATCAACCACCGTCTGTGGTGTCTGTGTAGAAATGAACAATTGGATTAGATGTTGGGGTTAAGGTGAACAGTGAGTGAGAAAGGTTTGCCTTTCTGAATGGTAGGCCCCTAGGATCAGTTTTAAGTCCTTTTCACCAAGATCGTTGATGACAATGTGGTGAACTGGATCAGCAAAGTTACAGATGATACAAAGATTCAGAATGCAGAGTAGACAAGAGCGTCAAAGATTGTAATGGGATTGAGTACCCAGAAATTGGGCTGCCAAATAGCAAATAAAATTTAATGAGGACAAGGGTGAGGTCCTGAAAATTGGGTCACAGAGCTGGGCCATAATGGCAATGAGGCATATTGGCCTAGACAATTGAATGTTCTGAGCGTGGCAGTTGAAGTCAGAGTGAAGTTGACACTGAGGCCAGATGGGTTGGATTTTGTGCTAGTCAAGAACTGACAGCAAAGATCTGGGGAAGATGGGTGTGGATGTTGACTGAATGGATATAAGTAAGGCAATGACAAGGTGCTCCATGTGAGGTTATTTTCAGAAGGTTGAAGCATAAGGTATCAATGGAGAGGTTGTAAACTGGATTCAAAATTGGCTGTGTGGGAGAAGGCAGTGATAGTGGATGGTAGCTTCTCAGACTGGAGACCTGTGATTTATGGTGTGCCTTGGGTATCTGTGTTGGGACAGTGGTTGTCTATTGCCAATATCATTGATCTGGATGATAATGTGGTGAATTGGAACAAAATGTTTGCTGAGGCCAGACAAGGAAAAGCTTCCAGAGGGATCTGGACCAACTGGGAGATTGCGCCAAAAATGGCAGATGAAATTTGATGCAGAGGTCAAGTGTGAGGTGTTGCATTTTGGAATGGACAACTAAGGTAGGACATGCACATTCGTGAGTGTGGAGGAGCAAAGATCTGGGAATAGAGATGCTTGATCCCTCTACAGTGGTGGAAAGCAAACTTCTGGCATCTTAGCCTTCACAATTTATGTTGAAGTTGTTTCAGACATTGGTGAGGCCAAATTAGGAACATTGTCTGCAGTTCTGGTTTCTTCACTCCTGGAAGCATATCAATAGATAGGGTTGAACATTATACTGAGGAAGAGGGCTCTTTTGTGGTCTACTGGACCTTCCACAATATTGAGGCCTCTGTAGTAGTAGTTAAACCATTCTTCATAGTTATCCCAACTTTCTTCTACTTTGAATTCCCTGAATGTACTCTCCACCATCTTGGCATGTTTTTGCCTTGATCTTTTGTTGGGAATTTGTTGGGGTTGTAAGGTGGTTGTTTTCTACCTTTCTTCAGTTGTTTTCCCTCTCAAGGCAGGCAAGGCAGGCAAGGCAGGCAGGCAAGGCAGGCAGGCAAGGCAGGCAAGGCAGGCAAGGCAGGCAGGCAAGGCAGGCAAGGCAGGCAGGCAAGGCAGGCAGGCAGGCAAGGCAGGCAGGCAGGCAAGGCAGGCAGGTAGGCAAGGCAGGCAAGGCAGGCAGGCAAGGCAGGCAAGGCAGGCAAGGCAGGCAGGCAAGGCAGGCAAGGCAGGCAGGCAAGGCAGGCAGGCAAGGCAGGCAGGCAGGCAAGGCAGGCAGGCAAGGCAGGCAGGCAGGCAAGGCAGGCAGGCAGGCAAGGCAGGCAGGCAGGCAAGGCAGGCAAGCAAGGTAGGCAAGGCAGGCAGGCAAGGCAGGCAAGGCAGGCAGACAGGCAAGGCAGGCAGGCAAGGCAGGCAGGCAAGGCAGACAGGCAAGGCAGGCAGGCAGGCAAGGAAGGCAGGCAGGCAAGGCAGGCAGGCAAGGCAGGCAGGCAAGGCAGGCAGGCAAGGCAGGCAGGCAGGCAAGGCAGGCAAGGCAGGCAAGCAAGGTAGGCAAGGCAGGCAGACAGGCAAGGCAGGCAGGCAAGGCAGGCAGGCAAGGCAGGCAAGGCAGGCAGGCAAGGCAGGCAAGGCAGGCAGGCAAGGCAGGCAAGGCAAGGCAGGCAGGCAGGCAAGGCAGGCAGGTAAGGCAGGCAAGGCAGGCAGGCAAGGCAGGCAGGCAAGGCAGGCAGGCAAGGCAGGCAGGCAGGCAAGGCAAGGTAGGCAGGCAAGGCAGGCAGGCAGGCAAGGCAGGCAGGCAAGGCAGGCAGGCAAGGCAGGCAGGCAGGCAAGGTAGGCAAGGCAGGCAGGCAGGCAGGCAAGGCAGGCAAAGCAGGCAGGCAAGGCAGGCAGGCAAGGTAGGCAGGCAGGCAGGTCAGGCAGGCAGGTCAGGCAGGCAAGGCAGGCAGGCAAGGCAGGCAAGGCAGGCAGGCAGGCAAGGCAGGCAGGCAAGGCAGGCAGGCAAGGCAGGCAGGCAAGGCAGGCAGGCAAGGCAGGCAGGCAAGGCAGGCAGGCAGGCAAGGCGGTCAGGCAAGGCAGGCAGGCAGGCAAGGCAGACTGGCAAGGCAGGCAGGCAGGCAAGGCGGTCAGGCAAGGCGGTCAGGCAGGCAGGCAAGGCAAGGTAGGCAGGCAAGGCAGGCAGGCAAGGCAGGCAGGCAAGGCAGGCAAGGCAGGCAAGGCAGGCAAGGCAGGCAAGGCAGGCAGGCAAGGCAGGCAGGCAGGCAGGCAAGGCAGACAAGGCAGGCAAGGCAGGCAGGCAAGGCAGGCAAGGAAGGCAGGCAAGGCAGGCAGGCAAGGCAGGCAGGCAAGGCAGGCAAGGCAGGCAGGCAAGGCAGGCAAGGCAGGCAGGTAAGGCAGGCAGGTAAGGCAGGCAGGCAGGCAAGGCAGGCAAGGCAGGCAGGCAAGGCGGTCAGGCAAGGCAGGCAAGGCGGTCAGGCAAGGCAGGCAGGCAAGGCAGGCAGGCAAGGCAGGCCGGCAGGCAAGGCAGGCAGGCAAGGTAGGCAAGGCAGGCAGGCAAGGCAGGCAGGCAGGCAAGGCAGGCAGGCAAGGCAGGCAAGGCAGGCAGGCAGGCAAGGCGGTCAGGCAAGGCAGGCAGGCAAGCAAGGCAGACTGGCAAGGCAGGCAGGCAAGGCAGGCAGGCAAGGCGGTCAGGCAAGGCAGGCAAGGCGGTCAGGCAAGCAAGGCAAGGTAGGCAGGCAAGGCAGGCAGGCAAGGCAGGCAGGCAGGCAAGGCGGTCAGGCAAGGCTGGCAGGCAAGGCAGGCAAGGCAGGCAGGCAAGGCAGGCAAGCAAGGCAGGCAGGCAAGGCAGGCAAGGCAGGCAGGCAGGCAGGCAGGCAAGGCAGGCAGGCAGGCAAGCAAGGCAGGCAGGCAAGCAAGGCAGGCAGGCAAGCAAGGCAGGCAGGCAAGGCAGGCAAGGCAGGCAGGCAGGCCAGGCAGGCAGGCAAGGCAGGCAGGCAAAGCAGGCAGGCAAGGAAGGCAGGCAGGCCAGGCAGGCAAGGCAAGGCCAGGCAGGCAGGCCAGGCAGGCAAGGCAGGCAAGGCAAGGCAAGGCAGGCAGGCAGGCAGGCAAGGAAGGCAGGCAAGGCAGGCAAGGCAGGCAAGGCAAGGCAAGGCAGGCAGGCAGGCAGGCAAGGCAGGCAAGGCAAGGCAGGCAGGCAAGGCAGGCAGGCAAGGCAGGCAAGGCAGGCAAGGCAGGCAGGCAAGGCAGGCAGGCAGGCAAGGCAGGCAGGCAGGCAAGGCAGGCAAGGCAGGCAAGGCAGGCAAGGCAGGCAGGCAAGGCAGGCAGGCAGGCAAGGTAGGCAGGCAAGGTAGGCAGGCAAGGCAGGCAGGCAGGCAGGCAAGGCAGGCAGGCAGGCAAGGTAGGCAGGCAAGGCAGGCAAGGCAAGGCAGGCAAGGCAAGGCAGGCAGGCAGGCAAGGCAGGCAGGCAAGGCAGGCAGGCAAGGCAAGGCAGGCAGGCAGGCAAGGCAGGCAGGCAGGCAAGGCAGGCAAGGCAGGCAGGCAGGCAAGGTAGGCAAGGCAAGGCAGGCAGGCAGGGAAGGCAGGCAGGCAAGGCAGGCAGGCAAGCCAGGCAAGGCAAGGCAAGGCAGGCAGGCAAGGCAAGGCAAGGCAGGCAGGCAAGGCAGGCAAGGCAGGCAGGCAGGCAAGGCAGGCAGGCAAGGGCAGGCAGGCCAGGCAGGCAAGGCAAGGCAGGCAGGCAAGGAAGGCAGGCCAGGCAGGCAGGCCAGGCAGGCAGGCCAGGCAGGCAGGCCAGGCAGGCAGGCAAGGCAGGCAGGCAGGCAAGGCAGGCAGGCAGGCAAGGCAGGCAGGCAAGGCAGGCAGGCAGGGCAGGCAGGCAAGGCAGGCAGGGCACGGCAGGCAGGCAGGCAGGCAAGGCAGGCAGGCAGGCAAGGCAGGCAGGCAGGCAAGGCAGGCAGGCAAGACAGGCAAGGCAGGCAGGCAAGGCAGGCAGGCAAGGCAGGCAGGCAGGCAAGGCAGGCAGGCAAGGCAGGCAGGCAAGGCAGGCAAGGCAGGCAAGGCATGCAGGCAAGGCAGGCAGGCAAGGCAGGCAAGGCAAGGCAGGCAGGCAAGGCAGGCAGGCAAGGCAGGCAGGCAAGGCAGGCAGGCAAAGCAGGCAGGCAAGGCAGGCAAGGCAGGCAAGGCAGGCAGGCAAGGCAGGCAAGGCAGGCAGGCAAGGCACGCAAGGCAGGCAAGGCAGGCAGGCAAGGCAGGCAGGCAAGGCAGGCAGGCAGGGCAGGCAGGCAAGTCAGGCAGGCAAGGAAGGCAGGCAGGCAAGGCAGGCAAGGCAGGCAAGGCACGGCAGGCAGGCAGGCAAGGCAGGCAGGCAAGGCAGGCAGGCAGGCAAGGCAAGGCAGGCAGGCAGGCAAGACAGGCAAGGCAGGCAGGCAAGGCAGGCAGGCAAGGCAGGCAGGCAAGGCAGGCAGGCAGGCAAGGCAGGCAGGCAAGGCAGGCAAGGCATGCAGGCAAGGCATGCAGGCAAGGGAGGCAAGGCAAGGCAGGCAGGCAAGGCAGGCAGGCAAGGCAGGCAGGCAAAGCAGGCAGGCAAGGCAGGCAAGGCAGGCAAGGCAGGCAAGGCAGGCAGGCAAGGCACGCAAGGCAGGCAAGGCAGGCAGGCAGGAAAGGCAGGCAAGGCAGGCAAGGCAGGCAAGGCAGGCAAGGCAGGCAGGCAAAGCAGGCAGGCAAGGAAGGCAGGCAAGGCAGGCAAGGCAGGCAAGGCAGGCAAGGCAGGCAAGGCAGGCAGGCAAGGCAGGCAGGCAAAGCAGGCAGGCAAGGAAGGCAGGCAAGGCAGGCAAGGCAGGCAAGGCAAGGCAGGCAGGCAAGGCAGGCAAGGCAGGCAAGGCAGGCCAGGCAGGCAGGCCAGGCAGGCAAGGAAGGCAGGCAAGGCAGGCAAGGCTAGGCAGGGAAGGCAGGCAAGGAAGGCAGGCAAGGCAGGCAGGCAAGGCAGGCAGGCAAGGCAAGGCAGGCAGGCAAGGAAGGCAGGCAAAGCAGGCAGGCAAGGAAGGCAAGGAAGGCAAGGCAGGCAGGCAAGGCAGGCAAGGCAGGCAGGCAAGGCAGGCAGGCAAGGCAGGCAGGCAAGGCAGGCAGGCAAGGCAGGCAAGGTAGGCAGGCAAGGCAGGCAGGCAAGGAAGGCAGGCAGGCAAGGCAGGCAGGCAAGGCAGGCAGGCAGGAACGGCAGGCAGGCAAGGCAGGCAAGGCAGGCAGGCAAGGCAAGGCAGGCAGGCAAGGCAAGGCAGGCAAGGCAGGCAAGGCAGGCAGGCAAGGCAGGCAGGCAGGCAGACAGGCAAGGCAGGCAGGCAGGCAAGGAAGGCAGGCAGGCAAGGCAGGCAGGCATGGCAGGCAGGCAAGGCAGGCAAGGCAGGCAGGCAAGGCAGGCAGGCAAGGCAGGCAGGCAAGGCAGGCAGGCAAGGCAGGCAGGCAAGGCAGGCAGGCAAGGCAGGCAGGCAAGGCAGGCAGGCAAAGCAGGCAGGCAAGGAAGGCAGGCAAGGAAGGCAGGCAAGGCAAGGCAGGCAGGCAAGGCAGGCAGGCAAGGCAGGCAGGCAAGACAGGCAAGGCAGGCAGGCAAGGCAGGCAGGCAAGGCAGGCAGGCAAGGCAGGCAGGCAAAGCAGGCAGGCAAGGCAGGCAAGGCAGGCAGGCAAGGCAGGCAAGGCAGGCAAGGCAGGCAAGGCAGGCAGGCAAGGCAAGGCAGGCAGGCAGGCAAGGCAGGCAGGCAGGCAAGGCAGGCAAGCAAGGTAGGCAAGGCAGGCAAGGCAGGCAGACAGGCAAGGCAGGCAGGCAAGGCAGGCAAGGCAGGCAAGGAAGGCAGGCAAGGCAGGCAGGCAGGCAAGGCAGGCAGGCAAGGAAGGCAGGCAGGCAAGGCAGGCAGGCAAGGCAGGCAGGCAAGGCAGGCAGGCAAGGCAGGCAGGCAAGGCAGGCAGGCAAGGCAGGCAGGCAAGGCAGGCAGGCAAGGCAGGCAGGCAAGGCAGGCAGGCAAGGCAGGCAAGGCAGGCAGGCAAGGCAGGCAGGCAAGGCAGGCAGGCAAGGCAGGCAGGCAAGGCAGGCAGGCAGGCAAGGCAGGCAGGCAGGCAAGGCAAGGTAGGCAGGCAAGGCAGGCAGGCAGGCAAGGCAGGCAGGCAAGGCAGGCAAGGTAGGCAAGGCAGGCAAGGCAGGCAGGCAAGGCAGGCAAGGTAGGCAAGGCAGGCAGGCAAGGCAGGCAGGCAGGCAAGGCAGGCAGGCAGGCAGGTAAGGCAGGCAGGCAAGGCAGGCAGGTAAGGCAGGCAGGCAAGCAGGCAGGCAAGGCGGTCAGGCAAGGCAGGCAGGCAGGCAAGGCAGACTGGCAAGGCAGGCAGGCAAGGCGGTCAGGCAAGGCAGGCAAGGCGGTCAGGCAAGGCAAGGCAGGCAAGGCAGGCAGGCAGGCAAGGCAGGCAGGCAAGGCAGGCAGGCAAGGCAGGCAGGCAAGGCAGGCAGGCAAGGCAGGCAGGCAAGGCAGGCAGGCAAGGCAGGCAAGGCAGGCAGGCAAGGCAGGCAGGCAAGGCAGGCAGGCAAGGAAGGCAGGCAAGGAAGGCAGGCAAGGCAGGCAGGCAAGGCAGGCAAGGCAGGCAGGCAAGGCAGGCCAGGCAGGCAAGGCAGGCCAGGCAGGCAAGGCAGGCAGGCAGGCAAGGCAGGCAAGGCAGGCAGGCAAGGCGGTCAGGCAAGGCGGTCAGGCAAGGCAGGCAGGCAAGGCTGGCAGGCAAGGCAGGCAAGGCAAGGCCGGCAGGCAAGGCCGGCAGGCAAGGCCGGCAGGCAAGGCCGGCAGGCAAGGCCGGCAGGCAAGGTCGGCAAGGCAAGGTCGGCAAGGCAGGCAGGCAGGCAAGGCAGGCAGGCAAGGCAGGCAGGCAGGCAAGCAAGGCAGACTGGCAAGGCAGGCAGGCAAGGCAGGCAGGCAAGGCGGTCAGGCAAGGCGGTCAGGCAAGGCAGGCAGGCAGGCAAGGCAGGCAAGCAAGGCAGGCAGGCAGGCAAGGCGGTCAGGCAAGGCAGGCAAGGCAGGCAGGCAAGGCAGGCAGGCAAGGCAGGCAGGCAAGGCAGGCAGGCAGGCAGGCAAGGCAGGCAGGCAAGGCAAGGCAGGCAGGCAAGGCAGGCAGGCAAGCAAGGCAGGCAGGCAAGGCAGGCAGGCAAGGCAGGCAGGCAAAGCAGGCAGGGAAGGCAGGCAAGGCAGGCAAGGCAGGCAGGCAGGCAAGGCAGGCAGGCAAGGCCAGGCAGGCAGGCAAGGCAGGCAAGGCAGGCAGGCAAGGCAGGCAGGCAAGGCAGGCAGGCAAGGCAGGCAGGCAAGGCAGGCAGGCAAGGCAGGCAGGCAAGGCAGGCAGGCAAGGCAGGCAGGCAAGGCAGGCAGGCAAGGCAGGCAAGGCAGGCAGGCAAGGCAGGCAAGGCAGGCAGGCAAGGCAGGCAGGCAAGGCTGGCAGGCAGGCAAGGCAGGCAGGCAGGCAGGCAAGGCAGGCAGGCAAGGCAGGCAGGCAAGGCAGGCAGGCAAGGTAGGCAGGCAAGGCAAGGCAGGCAAGGCAAGGCAGGCAGGCAAGCAGGCAAGGCAGGCAGGCAAGGCAGGCAGGCAAGGCAAGGCAGGCAGGCAAGGCAAGGCAGGCAGGCAAGGCAGGCAAGGCAGGCAAGGCAGGCAAGGCAGGCAAGGCAGGCAAGGCAGGCAAGGCAGGGAAGGCAGGCAGGCAAGGCAGGCAGGCAAGCCAGGCAAGGCAAGGCAGGCAGGCCAGGCAGGCCAGGCAGGCAGGCAAGGCAGGCAGGCAAGGCCAGGCAGGCAGGCCAGGCAGGCCAGGCAGGCAAGGCCAGGCAGGCAGGCAAGGAAGGCAGGCAAGGCAGGCAAGGCAGGCAGGCAAGGCAGGCAGGCAAGGCAGGCAGGCAGGCAGGCAAGGCGGGCAGGCAGGCAAGGCGGGCAGGCAGGCAAGGCAGGCAGGCAGGCAGGCAGGCAAGGCGGGCAGGCAGGCAAGGCAGGCAAGGAAGGCAGGCAGGCAAGGCGGGCAGGCAAGGCGGGCAGGCAAGGCGGGCAGGCAAGGCAGGCAGGCAAGGCGGGCAGGCAGGCAAGGCAAGGCAGGCAAGACAGGCAGGCAAGGCAGGCAGGCAAGGCAGGCAAGGCAAGGCAGGCAGGCAAGGCAGGCAGGCAGGCAAGGCAGGCAGGCAAGGCAGGCAGGCAAGGCAGGCAGGCAAGGCAGGCAGGCAGGCAAGGCAGGCAGGCAAGGCAGGCAGGCAAGGCAGGCAGGCAAGGCAGGCAGGCAAAGCAGGCAGGCAAGGCAGGCAGGCAGGAACGGCAGGCAAGGCAGGCAGGCAAGGCAGGCAAGGCAAGGCAGGCAAGGCAAGTCAGGCAGGCAAGGCAGGCAGGCAGGCAAGGCAGGCAGGCAGGCAAGGCAGGCAGGCAAGGCAGGCAGGCAAGGCAGGCAGTCAAGGCAGGCAGGCAAGGCAGGCAGGCAAGGCAGGCAGGCAGGCAAGGCAGGCAGGCAGGCAAGGCAGGCAGGCAAGGCAGGCAGGCAAGGTAGGCAAAGCAGGCAGGCAGGCAAGGCAGGCAGGCAAGGCAGGCAGGCAAGGAAGGCAGGCAGCAAGGCAGGCAAGGCAGGCAGTCCAGGCC
Organism: Narcine bancroftii; assembly: GCF_036971445.1. NCBI lineage: Eukaryota > Metazoa > Chordata > Chondrichthyes > Torpediniformes > Narcinidae > Narcine > Narcine bancroftii. The sequence goes on along the minus strand of NC_091474.1, from coordinate 71,111,186 downwards.
AGGCAGGCAGGCAAGGCAGGTAGGCAAGGCAGGCAAGGCAGGCAGTCCAGGCCAGGCAGGCAGGCAAGGCAGGCAGGCAAGGCAGGCAGGCAGGCAGGCAAGGCAGGCAAGCAAGGCAGGCAGGCAGGCAAGGCAGGCAGGCAGGCAAGGCAGGCAGGCAAGGCAGGCAGGCAAGGCAGGCAGGCAAGGCAGGCAGGCAGGCAGGCAGGCAAGGCAGGCAGGCAAGGCAGGCAGGCAAGGCAGGCAGGCAAGGCAGGCAGGCAAGGCAGGCAGGCAAGGCAGGCAAGGCAGGCAAGGCAAGGCAGACAGGCAAGGCAGGCAGGCAAGGCAGGCAAGGCAGGCAGGCAAGGCAGGCAGGCAAGGCAGGCAGGCAAGGCAGGCAGGCAAGGCAGGCAGGCAAGGCAGGCAGGCAAGGCAGGCAGGCAAGGCAGGCAGGCAAGGCAGGCAAGGCAGGCAGGCAAGGCAGGCAAGGCAGGCAGGCAAGGCAGGCAGGCAAGGCAGGCAGGCAAGGCAGGCAGGCAGGCAAGGCAGGCAGGCAAGGCAGGCAGCAGGCAAGGTAGGCAGGCAAGGCAGGCAAGGCAAGGCAGGCAGGCAGGCAAGGCAGTCAGGCAAGGCAGGCAGGCAAGGCAGACAGGCAAGGCAGGCAAGGCAGACAGGCAAGGCAGGCAGGCAAGGCAGGCAAGGCAGGCAAGGCAGGTAGGCAAGGCAGGCAGGCAAGGCAGGCAGGCAAGGCAGGCAGGCAAGGCAGGCAAGGTAGGCAGGCAAGGCAGGCAGGCAAGGAAGGCAGGCAGGCAAGGCAGGCAGGCAAGGCAGGCAGGCAGGAACGGCAGGCAGGCAAGGCAAGGCAGGCAGGCAAGGCAAGGCAGGCAGGCAAGGCAAGGCAGGCAGGCAGGCAAGGCAGGCAGGCAAGGCAGGCAGGCAAGGCAGGCAAGGCAGGCAAGGCAAGGCAGGCAGGCAGGGAAGGCAGGCAGGCAAGGCAGGCAGGCAAGCCAGGCAAGGCAAGGCAAGGCAGGCAGGCAAGGCAGGCAAGGCAGGCAGGCAAGGCAGGCAGGCAAGGCAGGCAGGCAGGCCAGGCAGGCAGGCAAGGGCAGGCAGGCAAGGCCAGGCAGGCAGGCCAGGCAGGCAGGCCAGGCAGGCAGGCCAGGCAGGCAGGCCAGGCAGGCAGGCAGGCAAGGCAGGCAGGCCAGGCAGGCAGGCAAGGCAGGCAGGCAAGGCAGGCAGGCAGGGCAGGCAGGCAAGTCAGGCAGGCAAGGAAGGCAGGCAAGGCAGGCAAGGCAGGCAAGGCACGGCAGGCAGGCAGGCAAGGCAGGCAGGCAAGGCAGGCAGGCAGGCAAGGCAGGCAGGCAGGCAAGGCAGGCAGGCAGGCAAGGCAGGCAGGCAAGGCAGGCAAGGCAGGCAGGCAAGGCAGGCAGGCAGGCAAGGCAGGCAGGCAAGGCAGGCAGGCAAGGCAGGCAAGGCAGGCAGGCAAGGCAGGCAAGGCATGCAGGCAAGGCATGCAGGCAAGGCAGGCAAGGCAAGGCAGGCAGGCAAGGCAGGCAGGCAAGGCAGGCAGGCAAGGCAGGCAGGCAAAGCAGGCAGGCAAGGCAGGCAAGGCAGGCAAGGCAGGCAGGCAAGGCAGGCAAGGCAGGCAGGCAAGGCACGCAAGGCAGGCAAGGCAGGCAGGCAGGAAAGGCAGGCAAGGCAGGCAAGGCAGGCAAGGCAGGCAAGGCAGGCAAGGCAGGCAAGGCAGGCAAGGCAGGCAAGGCAGGCAAGGCAGGCAGGCAAAGCAGGCAGGCAAGGAAGGCAGGCAAGGCAGGCAAGGCAGGCAAGGCAGGCAGGCAAGGCAGGCAGGCAAAGCAGGCAGGCAAGGAAGGCAGGCAAGGCCGGCAAGGCAGGCAAGGCAAGGCAGGCAGGCAAGGCAGGCAAGGCAGGCAGGCAAGGAAGGCAGGCAAGGCAAGGAAGGCAAGGCAGGCAGGCAAGGCAGGCAAGGCAGGCAAGGCAGGCAGGCAAGGCAGGCAGGCAAGGCAGGCAGGCAAGGCAGGCAGGCAAGGAAGGCAGGCAGGCAAGGCAGGCAGGCAGGAACGGCAGGCAGGCAAGGCAGGCAGGCAAGGCAAGGCAGGCAGGCAAGGCAGGCAAGGCAGGCAAGGCAGGCAGGCAAGGCAGGCAGGCCAGGCAGGCAAGGCAGGCAGGCAAGGCAGGCAGGCAAGGCAGGCAGGCAAGGCAGGCAGGCAAGGCAGGCAGGCAAGGCAGGCAGGCAAGGCAGGCAAGGCAGGCAGGCAAGGCAGGCAAGGCTGGCAGGCAAGGCAGGCAGGCAAGGCAGGCAAGCAAGGCAGGCAGGCGGGCAAGGCAGGCAGGCAAGGCAGGCAGGCGGGCAGGCAAGGCAGGCAGGCAAGGCAGGCAGGCAAGGCAGGCAGGCAAGGCAGGCAGGCAAGGCAGGCAGGCAAGGCAGGCAGGCAAGGCAGGCAGGCAAGGCAGGCAAGGCAAGGCAGGCAAGGCAGGCAGGCAAGGCAAGGCAGGCAAAGCAGGCAGGCAAAGCAGGCAGGCAAGGCAGGCAGGCAAGGCAGGCAGGCAGGCAAGGCAGGCAGGCAGGCAGGCAAGGCATGCAGGATAGTCAGGCAGGCAAGGCAGGCAGGCAAGGCAGCCAGGCAAGGCAGGCAAGGCAGGCAAGGCAGGCAGGCAAGGCAGGCAGGCAGGCAAGGCAGGCAAGCAAGGCAGGCAGTCAAGGCAGGCAGGCAAGGCAGGCAGGCAAGGCAGGCGGGCAAGGCAGGCAAGGCAGGCAGGCAGGCAAGGCAGGCGGGCAAGGCAGGCGGGCAAGGCAGGCGGGCAAGGCAGGCAGGCAGGCAAGGCAGGCGGGCAAGGCAGGCAGGCAGGCAAGGCAGGTAGGCAAGGCAGGCAGGCAAGGCAGGCAAGGAAGGCAGGCAGGCAGGCAAGGCAGGCAAGGCAGGCAGGCAAGGCAGGCAGGCAAGGCAGGTAGGCAAGGCAGGCAGGCAAGGCAGGCAGGCAAGGCAGGCAGGCAAGGCAGGCAGGCAAGGCAGGCAAGGCAAGGCAGGCAGGCAGGCAAGGCAGTCAGGCCAGGCAGGCAAGGCAAGCAAGGCAGGCAAGGCAGGCAGGTAAGGCAGGCGGGTAAGGCAGGCGGGCAAGGCAGGCGGGCAAGGCAGGCAGGCAAGGCAGGCAGGCAAGGCAGGCAGGCAGTCAAGGCAGGCAGGCAAGGCAGGCAGGCAGGCAAGGCAGGCAGGCAAGGCAGGCAGGCAGGCAAGGCAGGCAGGCAAGGCAGGCAAGGCAGGCAAGGCAGGCAGGCAAGTCAGGCAAGGCAGGCAGGCAGGCAAGGCAGGCAGGCAAGGCAGGCAGGCAAGGCAAGGCAGGCAAGGCAGGCAGGCAGGCAGGCAAGGCAGGCAGGCAAGGCAGGCAGGCAAGGCAGGCAGGCAAGGCAGGCAGGCAGGCAAGGCAGGCAGGCAAACAGGCAGGCAAAGCAGGCAGGCAAGGCAGGCAGGCAAGGCAGGCAAGGCAGGCAAACAGGAAGGCAGGCAGGCAAGGCAGGCAGGCAAGGCAGGCAAGTCAGGCAGGCAAGGCAGGCAAGGCAAGGCAGGCAAACAGGAAGGCAGGCAGGCAAGGCAGGCAGGCAAGGCAGGCAGGCAAGGCAGGCAAGGCAGGAAGGCAGGCAGGCAAGGCAGGCAGGCAAGGTAGGCAGGCAAGGCAGGCAGGCAAGGCAGGCAGGCAGGCAAGGCAGGCAGGCTGGAACGGCAGGCAGGCAAGGCAGGCAAGGCAAGGCAGGCAGGCAAGACAGGCAGGCAAGGCAGGCAGGCAAGGCAGGCAGGCAAGGCAGGCAAGGCAAGGCAGTCAAGGCAGGCAAGGCAGGCAAGGCAAGGCAGGCAAGGCAAGGCAGGCAAGGCAGGCAAGGCAGGCAGGCAAGGCAGGCAGGCAGGCAAGGTAGGCAGGCAAGGCAAGGCAGGCAGGTAAGGCAGGCAAGGCAAGCCAGGCAGGCAAGGCAGGCAGGCAAGGCAGGCAGGCAAGGCAAGGCAGGCAGGCAAGGCAGGCAGGCAAGGCAGGCAGGCAAGGCAGGCAGGCAAGGCAGGCAGGCAGGAACGGCAGGCAAGGCAAGTCAGGCAGGCAAGGCAGGCAAAGCAAGTCAGGCAGGCAAGGCAGGCAAGGCAAGTCAGGCAGGCAAGGCAGGCAAGGCAGGCAGGCAGGCAAGGCAGGCAAGGCAGGCAAGGCAGGCAGTCAAGGCAGGCAGGCAGGCAGGCAAGGCAGGCAGGCAGGCAAGGCAGGCAGGCAAGGTAGGCAAGGAAGGCAGGCAGGCAAGGCAGGCAGTCCAGGCCAGGCAGGCAGGCAAGGCAGGTAGGCAAGGCAGGCAGTCCAGGCCAGGCAGGCAGGCAAGGCAGGCAGGCAAGGCAGGCAGGCAGGCAGGCAAGGCAGGCAAGCAAGGCAGGCAGGCAGGCAGGCAAGGCAGGCAGGCAGGCAAGACAGGCAGGCAAGGCAGGCAGGCAGGCAAGGCAGGCAGGCAAGGCAGGCAAGGCAGGCAGGCAGGCAAGGCAGGCAGGCAAGGCAGGCAGGCAAGGCAGGCAGGCAAGGCAGGCAAGGCAGGCAAGGCAAGGCAGGCAGGCAAGGCAGGCAGGCAGGCAAGGCAGGCAGGCAAGGCAGGCAGGCAAGGCAGGCAGGCAAGGCAGGCAGGCAAGGCAGGAAAGACAGGCAGGCAAGGCAGGCAAGGCAGGCAGGCAGGCAGGCAAGGCAGGCAAGGCAGGCAAGGCAGGCAGGCAAGGCAGGCAAGGAAGGCAGGCAGGCAGGCAAGGCAGGCAGGCAAGGCAGGCAGCAGGCAAGGTAGGCAGGCAAGGCAGGCAAGGCAAGGCAGGCAGGCAGGCAGGCAAGGCAGTCAGGAAAGGCAGGCAGGCAAGGCAGGCAGGCAAGGCAGACAGGCAAGGCAGGCAAGGCAGGCAGGCAAGGCAGGCAAGGCAGGCAGGCAGGCAAGGCAGGCAGGCAGGCAAGGCAAGGCAGGCAAGGCAGCATGCAGGCAAGGTAGGCAGGCAAGGCAGGAAGGCAGGCAGGCAGGCAGGCAAGGCAGGCAAGGAGGCCGGCAAGGCAGGCAGGCAGGCAAGGCAGGCGGGCAGGCAAGGCAGGCGGGCAAGGCAGGCGGGCAGGCAAGGCAGGCGGGCAAGGCAGGCGGGCAGGCAAGGGAGGCGGGCAAGGCAGGCGGGCAGGCAAGCCAGGCGGGCAAGGCAGGCAGGCAGGCAAGGCAGGCAGGCAAGGCAGGCAGGCAAGGCAGGCAAGGCAGGCAAGGGAGGCAGGCAAGGCAGGCAAGGCAGGCAAGGAAGGCAGGTAGGCAAGGCAGGCAGGCAAGGCAGGCAGGCAAGGCAGGCAGGCAAGGCAGGCAGGCAAGGCAGGCAGGCAAGGCAGGCAAGGCAAGGCAGGCAGGCAGGCAAGGCAAGCAAGGCAGGCAAGGCAGGCAGGCAAGGCAGGCGGGCAAGGCAGGTGGGCAAGGCAGGCGGGCAAGGCAGGCGGGCAAGGCAGGCAGGCAAGGCAGGCAAGGCAGGCAGGCAAGGCAGGCAGGCAGGCAAGGCAGGCAAGGCAGGCAAGGCAGGCAGGCAAGGCAGGCAAGGCAGGCAAGGCAGGCAGGCAAGACAGGCAAGGCAGGCAGGCAGGCAAGGCAGGCAGGCAGGCAGGCAAGGCAGGCAGGCAAGGCAGGCAGGCAAGGCAGGCAGGCAAGGCAGGCAGGCAAGGCAGGCAGGCAAGGCAGGCAGGCAAGGCAGGCAGGCAGGCAAGGCAGGCAGGCAGGCAAGGCAGGCAGGCAAGGCAGGCAGGCAAGGCAGGCAGACAGGCAAGGCAGGCAAGGCAGGCAGGCAAGGCAGGCAGGCAAGGCAGGCAGGCAGGCAAGGCAGGCAAGGCAGGCAGGCAGGCAAGGCAGGCAAGGCAGGCAGGCAGGCAAGGCAGGCAGGCAGCAAGGCAGGTAGGGAAGGCAGGCAGGCAGGCAAGGCAGGCAGGCAGGCAAGGCAGGTAGGGAAGGCAGGCAGGCAAGGCAGGCAGGCAGGCAAGGCAGGCAGGCAAGGCAGGCAGGCAGGCAAGGCAGGCAGGCAGGCAAGGCAGGCAGGCAAGGCAGGCAGGCAAGGCAGGCAGGCAAGGCAGGCAGGCAAGGCAGGCAGGCAAGGCAGGCAGGCAAGGAAGGCAGGCAGGCAAGGCATGCAGGCAGGCAAGGTAGGCAGGCAAGGCAGGCATGCAAGGCTGGCAGGCAAGGCAGGCAGGCAAGGCAGGCAGGCAAGGCAGGCAGGTAAGGCAGGAAAGGCAGGCAAGGCAGGCAAGGCAGGCAGGCAAAGCAGGCAGGCAAGGCAGGCAAGGCAGGCAGGCAAGGCAGGCAGGCAAGGCAGGCAGGCAAGGCAGGCAAGGCAGGCAAGGCAGGCAAGGCAGGCAGGCAAGGAAGGCAGGCAGGCAAGGCAGGCAGGCAAGGCAGGCAGGCAAGGCAGGCAGGCAAGGCAGGCAAGGCAGGCAAGGCAGGCAGGCAAGGCAGGCAGGCAAGGCAAGCAAGGCTGGCAGGCAAGGCAGGCAGGCAAGGCAGGCAAGGCAGGCAGGCAGGCAAGGCAGGCAGGCAAGGCAGGCAGGCAAGGTAGGCAGGCAAGGCAGGCAGACAAGGCAGGCAAGGCAGGCAGGCAAAGCAGGCAGGCAAGGCAGGCAGGCAGGCAAGGCAGGCAGGCAAGGCAGGCAAGACAGGCAGGCAAGGCAGGCAGGCAAGGCAGGCAGGCAAGGCAGGCAGGCAGGCAAGGCAGGCAGGCAAGGCAGGCAGGCAAGGCAGGCAGGCAAGGCAGTCAGGTAAGGCAGGCAAGGCAGGCAGGCAAGGCAGGCAAGGCAGGCAGGCAAGGCAGGCAAGGCAGGCAGGCAAGGCAGGCAGGCAAGGCAGGCAGGCAAGGCAGGGAGGCAAGGCAGGCAGGCAAGGCAGGCAGGCAAGGCAGGCAGGCAGGCAAGGCAGGCAGGCAGGCAAGGCAGGCAAGGCAGGCAAGCAAGGCAGGCAAGGCAGGCAAGGTAAGGCAGACAGGCAAGGCAGGCAAGGCAGGCAGGCAAGGCAGGTAGGGAAGGCAGGCAGGCAGGCAAGGCAGGCAGGCAGGCAGGCAGGCAAGGCAGGCAGGCGAGACAGGCAGGCAGGCAAGGCAGGCAAGGCAGGCAGGCAGGCAGGCAGGCAAGGCAAGGCAGGCAGGCAAGGCAGGCAGGCAAGGCAGGCAAGGCAAGGCAGGCACGCAAGGCAGGCAGGCAAGGCAGGCAGTCAAGGCAGGCAGGCAAGGCAGGCAGGCAGGCAAGGCAGGCAGGCAAGGCAGGCAGGCAAGGCAGGCAAGGCAGGCAGGCAAGGCAGGCAGGCAAGGCAGGCAGGCAAGGCAGGCAGGCAAGGCAGGCAGGCAAGGCAGGCAGGCAAGGCAGGCAGGCAAGGCAGGCAGGCAAGGCAGGCAAGGCAGGCCAGGCAGGCAAGGCAGACAAGGCAGGCAGGCAAAGCAGGCAGGCAGGCAAGGTAGGCAGGCAAGGCAAGGCAGGCAAGGCAGGCAGGCAGGCAAGGCAGGCAGGCAGGCAAGGCAGGCAAGGCAGGCAGGCAAGGCAGGCAGGCAAGGCAGGCAAGGCAGGCAGGCAAGGCAGGCAGGCAGGCAGGCAAGGCAGGCAAGGCAGGCAGGCAGGTAAGGCAGGCAGGCAGGCAAGGCAGGCAAGGCAGGCAGGCAAGGCAGGCAGGCAGGTAAGGCAGGCAGGCAAGGCAGGCAAGGCAGGCAGGCAAGGCAGGCAGGCAGGCAAGGCAGGCAGGCAAGGCAGGCAGGCAAGGCAGGCAGGCAAGGCAGGCAGGCAAGGCAGGCAGGCAAGGCAGGCAAGGCAGGCAAGGCAGGCAGGGAAGGCAGGCAGGCAAGGCAGGCAAGGCAGGAAGGCAGGCAGGTAGGCAAGGCAGGCAAGGCAGGCAGGCAAGGCAGGCAAGGCAGGCAGGCAAGGCAGGCAAGGCAGGCAGGCAAGGCAGGCAGGCAAGGCAAGGCAGGCAGGCAGGCAAGGCAGTCAGGCCAGGCAGGCAAGGCAGGCAAGGCAGGCAGGTAAGGCAGGCGGGCAAGGCAGGCGGGCAAGGCAGGCGGGCAAGGCAGGCAGGCAAGGCAGGCAGGCAGTCAAGGCAGGCAGGCAAGGCAGGCAGGCAGGCAAGGCAGGCAGGCAAGGCAGGCAAGGCAGGCAAGGCAGGCAGGCAAGACAGGCAAGGCAGGCAGGCAGGCAAGGCAGGCAGGCAAGGCAGGCAGGCAAGGCAAGGCAGGCAAGGCAGGCAGGCAAGGCAGACAGGCAGGCAAAGCAGGCAGGCAAGGCAGGCAGGCAGGCAAGGCAGGCAGGCAAGGCAGGCAAACAGGAAGGCAGGCAGGCAAGGCAGGCAGGCAAGGCAGGCAGGCAAGGCAGGCAGGCAAGGCAGGCAGGCAAGGCAGGCAGGCAAGGCAGGCAGGCAGCAAGGCAGGCAAGGCAGGCAGTCCAGGCCAGGCAGGCAGGCAAGGCAGGTAGGCAAGGCAGGCAAGGCAGGCAGTCCAGGCCAGGCAGGCAGGCAAGGCAGGCAGGCAAGGCAGGCAGGCAGGCAGGCAAGGCAGGCAAGCAAGGCAGGCAGCCAGGCAGGCAAGGCAGGCAGGCAGGCAAGGCAGGCAGGCAAGGCAGGCAGGCAGGCAAGGCAGGCAGGCAGGCAAGGCAGGCAGGCAAGGCAGGCAGGCAAGGCAGGCAGGCAAGGCAGGCAGGCAAGGCAGGCAAGGCAGGCAAGGCAAGGCAGACAGGCAAGGCAGGCAGGCAAGGCAGGCAGGCAGGCAGGCAAGGCAGGCAGGCAAGGCAGGCAGGCAAGGCAGGCAGGCAAGGCAGGCAAGACAGGCAGGCAAGGCAGGCAAGGCAGGCAGGCAAGGCAGGCAAGGCAGGCAGGCAAGGCAGGCAGGCAAGGCAGGCAGGCAAGGCAGGCAGGCAAGGCAGGCAGGCAGGCAAGGCAGGCAGGCAAGGCAGGCAGCAGGCAAGGTAGGCAGGCAAGGCAGGCAAGGCAAGGCAGGCAGGCAGGCAGGCAAGGCAGTCAGGCAAGGCAGGCAGGCAAGGCAGACAGGCAAGGCAGACAGGCAAGGCAGGCAGGCAAGGCAGGCAAGGCAGGCAAGGCAGGCAGGCAAGGCAGGCAGGCCAGGCAGGCAGGCAAGGCAGGCAGGCAAGGCAGGCAGGCAGGCAGGCAAGGCAGGGAAGCAAGGCAGGCAGGCAGGCAGGCAAGGCAGGCAGGCAGGCAAGGCAGGCAGGCAAGGCAGGCAGGCAAGGCAGGCAGGCAAGGCAGGCAGGCAAGGCAGGCAGGCAAGGCAGGCAGGCAAGGCAGGCAGGCAAGGCAGGCAGGCAAGGCAGGCAAGGCAGGCAAGGCAAGGCAGACAGGCAAGGCAGGCAGGCAAGGCAGGCAGGCAGGCAAGGCAGGCAGGCAAGGCAGGCAGGCAAGGCAGGCAGGCAAGGCAGGCAGGCAAGGCAGGCAAGACAGGCAGGCAAGGCAGGCAAGGCAGGCAGGCAAGGCAGGCAGGCAAGGCAGGCAGGCAAGGCAGGCAGGCAGGCAAGGCAGGCAGGCAAGGCAGGCAGCAGGCAAGGTAGGCAGGCAAGGCAGGCAAGGCAAGGCAGGCAGGCAGGCAGGCAAGGCAGTCAGGCAAGGCAGGCAGGCAAGGCAGACAGGCAAGGCAGGCAAGGCAGACAGGCAAGGCAGGCAGGCAAGGCAGGCAAGGCAGGCAGGCAAGGCAGGCAGGCAAGGTAGGCAGGCAAGGCAGGCAGGCAAGGAAGGCAGGCAGGCAAGGCAGGCAGGCAAGGCAGGCAGGCAGGAACGGCAGGCAGGCAAGGCAGGCAGGCAAGGCAAGGCAGGCAGGCAAGGCAAGGCAGGCAGGCAAGGCAGGCAGGCAAGGCAAGGCAGGCAGGCAAGGCAGGCAGGCAGGCAAGGCAGGCAAGGCAGGCAGGCAGGCAAGGTAGGCAAGGCAAGGCAGGCAGGCAGGGAAGGCAGGCAGGCAAGGCAGGCAGGCAAGGCAAGGCAAGGCAAGGCAAGGCAGGCAGGCAAGGCAGGCAAGGCAGGCAGGCAAGGCAGGCAGGCAAGGCAGGCAGGCAGGCCAGGCAGGCAGGCAAGGGCAGGCAGGCCAGGCAGGCAAGGCAAGGCAGGCAGGCAAGGAAGGCAGGCAAGGCAGGCAGGCCAGGCAGGCAGGCAAGGCAGGCAGGCAAGGCAGGCAGGCAGGCAAGGCAGGCAGGCAAGGCAGGCAGGCAAGGCAGGCAGGCAAGGCAGGCAGGCAGGGCAGGCAGGCAAGTCAGGCAGGCAAGGAAGGCAGGCAAGGCAGGCAAGGCAGGCAAGGCACGGCAGGCAGGCAGGCAAGGCAGGCAGGCAAGGCAGGCAGGCAGGCAAGGCAGGCAGGCAGGCAAGGCAGGCAGGCAGGCAAGGCAGGCAGGCAAGACAGGCAAGGCAGGCAGGCAAGGCAGGCAGGCAAGGCAGGCAGGCAGGCAAGGCAGGCAGGCAAGGCAGGCAGGCAAGGCAGGCAAGGCAGGCAGGCAAGGCAGGCAAGGCATGCAGGCAAGGCATGCAGGCAAGGCAGGCAAGGCAAGGCAGGCAGGCAAGGCAGGCAGGCAAAGCAGGCAGGCAAGGCAGGCAAGGCAGGCAAGGCAGGCAGGCAAGGCAGGCAAGGCAGGCAGGCAAGGCAGGCAAGGCAGGCAGGCAAGGCACGCAAGGCAGGCAAGGCAGGCAAGGCACGCAAGGCAGGCAAGGCAGGCAAGGCAGGCAAGGCAGGCAGGCAAGGCAGGCAGGCAAGGCAGGCAAGGCAGGCAAGGCAGGCAAGGCAGGCAAGGCAGGCAAGGCAGGCAAGGCAGGCAGGCAAGGCAGGCAGGCAAAGCAGGCAGGCAAGGAAGGCAGGCAAGGCAGGCAAGGCAGGCAAGGCAAGGCAGGCAGGCAAGGCAGGCAAGGCAGGCAAGGCAGGCAGGCAAGGAAGGCAGGCAAGGCAAGGAAGGCAAGGCAGGCAGGCAAGGCAGGCAGGCAAGGCAGGCAGGCAAGGCAGGCAAGGTAGGCAGGCAAGGCAGGCAGGCAAGGAAGGCAGGCAGGCAAGGCAGGCAGGCAAGGCAGGCAGGCAGGAACGGCAGGCAGGCAAGGCAGGCAAGGCAGGCAGGCAAGGCAAGGCAGGCAGGCAAGGCAAGGCAGGCAAGGCAGGCAAGGCAGGCAGGCAAGGCAGGCAGGCAGGCAGACAGGCAAGGCAGGCAGGCAGGCAAGGAAGGCAGGCAAGGCAGGCAGGCATGGCAGGCAGGCAAGGCAGGCAGGCAGGCAAGGCAGGCAAGGCAGGCAAGGCAGGCAGGCAAGGCAGGCAAGGCAGGCAGGCAAGGCAGGCAGGCAAGGCAGGCAGGCAAGGCAGGCAGGCAAGGCAGGCAGGCAAGGCAGGCAGGCAAAGCAGGCAGGCAAGGAAGGCAGGCAAGGAAGGCAGGCAAGGCAAGGCAGGCAGGCAAGGCAGGCAGGCAAGGCAGGCAGGCAAGGCAGGCAGGCAAGGCAGGCAGGCAAAGCAGGCAGGCAAGGCAGGCAAGGCAGGCAGGCAAGGCAGGCAGGCAAGGCAGGCAAGGCAGGCAAGGCAGGCAGGCAAGGCAGGCAGGCAAGGCAGGCAGGCAGGCAAGGCAGGCAAGGCAGGCAAGGCAGGCAGACAGGCAAGGCAGGCAGGCAAGGCAGGCAAGGCAGGCAGGCAAGGCAGGCAAGGCAGGCAAGGCAGGCAAGGCAGGCAAGGCAGGCAAGGCAGGCAAGGCAGGCAGGCAAGGAAGGCAGGCAGGCAAGGCAGGCAGGCAAGGAAGGCAGGCAAGGCAGGCAGGCAAGGCAGGCAGGCAAGGCAGGCAGGCAAGGCAGGCAGGCAAGGCAGGCAGGCAAGGCAGGCAGGCAAGGCAGGCAGGCAAGGCAGGCAGGCAAGGCAGGCAGGCAAGGCAGGCAAGGCAGGCAGGCAAGGCAGGCAGGCAAGGCAGGCAGGCAAGGCAGGCAGGCAGGCAAGGCAAGGTAGGCAGGCAAGGCAGGCAGGCAGGCAAGGCAGGCAGGCAAGGCAGGCAGGCAAGGCAGGCAGGCAAGGCAGGCAAGGTAGGCAAGGCAGGCAGGCAAGGCAGGCAAGGTAGGCAAGGCAGGCAGGCAAGGCAGGCAGGCAGGCAAGGCAGGCAAGGCAGGCAGGCAAGGCAGGCAGGCAGGCAGGTAAGGCAGGCAGGCAGGCAAGGCAGGCAGGCAAGGCAGGCAAGGCAGGCAGGTAAGGCAGGCAGGCAGGCAGGCAGGCAAGGCTGTCAGGCAAGGCAGGCAGGCAGGCAAGGCAGACTGGCAAGGCAGGCAGGCAAGGCGGTCAGGCAAGGCAGGCAAGGCGGTCAGGCAAGGCAGGCAGGCAAGGCAGGCAGGCAGGCAAGGCAGGCAGGCAAGGCAGGCAGGCAAGGCAGGCAGGCAAGGCAGGCAGGCAAGGCAGGCAAGGCAGGCAGGCAAGGCAGGCAAGGAAGGCAGGCAAGGCAGGCAAGGAAGGCAGGCAAGGCAGGCAAGGCAGGCAGGCAAGGCAGGCAGGCCAGGCAGGCAGGCCAGGCAGGCAAGGCAGGCAGGCAAGGCAGGCAGGCAAGGCAGGCAGGCAAGGCAGGCAGGCAAGGCAAGGCAGGCAAGGCAGGCAAGGCAGGCAGGCAAGGCAGGCAAGGCTGGCAGGCAAGGCAGGCAGGCAAGCAAGGCAGGCAGGCGGGCAAGGCAGGCAGGCAAGGCAGGCAGGCGGGCAAGACAGGCAGGCAAGGCAGGCAGGCAGGCAAGGCAGGCAGGCAAGGCAGGCAGGCAAGGCAGGCAGGCAAGGCAGGCAGGCAAGGCAGGCAAGGCAAGGCAGGCAAGGCAAGGCAGGCAAGGCAGGCAGGCAAAGCAGGCAGGCAAGGCAGGCAGGCAGGCAAGGCAGGCAGGCAGGCAGGCAAGGCATGCAGGATAGTCAGGCAGGCAAGGCAGGCAGGCAAGGCAGCCAGGCAAGGCAGGCAAGGCAGGCAAGGCAGGCAAGGCAGGCAGGCAAGGCAGGCAAGGCAGGCAGGCAGGCAAGGCAGGCGGGCAAGGCAGGCGGGCAAGGCAGGCGGGCAAGGCAGGCAGGCAGGCAAGGCAGGCGGGCAAGGCAGGCAGGCAGGCAAGGCAGGTAGGCAAGGCAGGCAGGCAAGGCAGGCAAGGAAGGCAGGCAAGGCAGGCAAGGCAGGCAGGCAAGGCAGGCAGGCAAGGCAGGTAGGCAAGGCAGGCAGGCAAGGCAGGCAGGCAAGGCAGGCAGGCAAGGCAGGCAAGGCAAGGCAGGCAGGCAAGGCAGTCAGGCCAGGCAGGCAAGGCAAGCAAGGCAGGCAAGGCAGGCAGGTAAGGCAGGCGGGCAAGGCAGGCGGGCAAGGCAGGCGGGCAAGGCAGGCGGGCAAGGCAGGCAGGCAAGGCAGGCAGGCAAGGCAGGCAGGCAGTCAAGGCAGGCAGGCAAGGCAGGCAGGCAGGCAAGGCAGGCAGGCAAGGCAGGCAAGGCAGGCAGGCAAGGCAGGCAGGCAAGGCAGGCAAGGCAGGCAGGCAAGGCAGGCAAGGCAGGCAAGGCAGGCAGGCAAGGCAGGCAGGCAGGCAAGGCAGGCAGGCAAGGCAGGCAGGCAAGGCAAGGCAGGCAAGGCAGGCAGGCAGGCAGGCAAGGCAGGCAGGCAAGGCAGGCAGGCAAGGCAGGCAGGCAAGGCAGGCAGGCAGGCAAGGCAGGCAGGCAAACAGGCAGGCAAGGCAGGCAGGCAAGGCAGGCAGGCAAGGCAGGCAGGCAAGGCAGGCAGGCAAGGCAGGCAGGCAAGGCAGGCAGGCAAGGCAGGCAAGGCAGGCAAGGCAGGCAAGGCAGGCAAGGCAGGCAAGGCAGGCAGGCAAGGCAGGCAGGCAAGGCAAGCAAGGCTGGCAGGCAAGGCAGGCAGGCAAGGCAGGCAAGGCAGGCAGGCAGGCAAGGCAGGCAGGCAAGGCAGGCAAGGCAGGCAGGCAAGGTAGGCAGGCAAGGCAGGCAGACAAGGCAGGCAAGGCAGGCAGGCAAAGCAGGCAGGCAAGGCAGGCAGGCAGGCAAGGCAGGCAAGACAGGCAGGCAAGGCAGGCAGGCAAGGCAGGCAGGCAAGGCAGGCAGGCAGGCAAGGCAGGCAGGCAAGGCAGGCAGGCAAGGCAGGCAGGCAAGGCAGTCAGGTAAGGCAGGCAAGGCAGGCAGGCAAGGCAGGCAAGGCAGGCAGGCAAGGCAGGCAGGCAAGGCAGGCAGGCAAGGCAGGCAGGCAAGGCAGGCAGGCAAGGCAGGCAGGCAAGGCAGGCAGGCAAGGCAGGCAGGCAAGGCAGGCAGGCAAGGCAGGCAGGCAAGGCAGGCAGGCAAGGCAGGCAGGCAAGGCAGGCAGGCAGGCAAGGCAGGCAAGGCAGGCAGGCAAGGCAGGCAAGGTAAAGCAGACAGGCAAGGCAGGCAAGGCAGGCAGGCAAGGCAGGTAGGGAAGGCAGGCAGGCAGGCAAGGCAGGCAGGCAGGCAGGCAGGCAAGGCAGGCAGGCAGGCAGGCAGGCAAGGCAGGCAGGCAGGCAAGGTAGGCAAGGCAAGGCAGGCAGGCAGGGAAGGCAGGCAGGCAAGGCAGGCAGGCAAGCCAGGCAAGGCAAGGCAAGGCAAGGCAGGCAGGCAAGGCAGGCAAGGCAGGCAGGCAAGGCAGGCAGGCAAGGCAGGCAGGCAGGCAAGGCAGGCAGGCAAGGGCAGGCAGGCCAGGCAGGCAAGGCAAGGCAGGCAGGCAAGGAAGGCAGGCAAGGCAGGCAGGCCAGGCAGGCAGGCCAGGCAGGCAGGCAAGGCAGGCAGGCAGGCAAGGCAGGCAGGCAAGGCAGGCAGGCAAGGCAGGCAGGCAAGGCAGGCAGGCAGGGCAGGCAGGCAAGTCAGGCAGGCAAGGAAGGCAGGCAAGGCAGGCAAGGCAGGCAAGGCACGGCAGGCAGGCAGGCAAGGCAGGCAGGCAAGGCAGGCAGGCAGGCAAGGCAGGCAGGCAGGCAAGGCAGGCAGGCAGGCAAGGCAGGCAGGCAAGGCAGGCAGGCAGGCAAGGCAGGCAGGCAAGACAGGCAAGGCAGGCAGGCAAGGCAGGCAGGCAAGGCAGGCAGGCAGGCAAGGCAGGCAGGCAAGGCATGCAGGCAAGGCAGGCAAGGCAAGGCAGGCAGGCAAGGCAGGCAGGCAAGGCAGGCAGGCAAGGCAGGCAGGCAAAGCAGGCAGGCAAGGCAGGCAAGGCAGGCAAGGCAGGCAGGCAAGGCAGGCAAGGCAGGCAGGCAAGGCACGCAAGGCAGGCAAGGCAGGCAGGCAGGCAAGGCAGGCAAGGCAGGCAAGGCAGGCAAGGCAGGCAGGCAAAGCAGGCAGGCAAGGAAGGCAGGCAAGGCAGGCAAGGCAGGCAAGGCAGGCAAGGCAGGCAGGCAAGGCAGGCAGGCAAAGCAGGCAGGCAAGGAAGGCAGGCAAGGCAGGCAAGGCAGGCAAGGCAAGGCAGGCAGGCAAGGCAGGCAAGGCAGGCAAGGCAGGCAGGCAAGGAAGGCAGGCAAGGCAAGGAAGGCAAGGCAGGCAGGCAAGGCAGGCAAGGCAGGCAAGGCAGGCAGGCAAGGCAGGCAGGCAAGGCAGGCAGGCAAGGCAGGCAGGCAAGGCAGGCAGGCAAGGCAGGCAGGCAGGCAGGCAGGCAAGGCAAGGCAGGCAGGCAAGGCAAGGCAGGCAAGGCAGGCAAGGCAGGCAGGCAAGGCAGGCAGGCAGGCAGACAGGCAAGGCAGGCAGGCAGGCAAGGAAGGCAGGCAGGCAAGGCAGGCAGGCATGGCAGGCAGGCAAGGCAGGCAGGCAGGCAAGGCAGGCAAGGCAGGCAAGGCAGGCAGGCAAGGCAGGCAAGGCAGGCAGGCAAGGCAGGCAGGCAAGGCAGGCAGGCAAGGCAGGCAGGCAAGGCAGGCAGGCAAGGCAGGCAGGCAAGGCAGGCAGGCAAAGCAGGCAGGCAAGGAAGGCAGGCAAGGCAAGGCAGGCAGGCAAGGCAGGCAGGCAAGGCAGGCAGGCAAGGCAGGCAGGCAAGGCAGGCAGGCAAGGCAGGCAGGCAAAGCAGGCAGGCAAGGCAGGCAAGGCAGGCAGGCAAGGCAGGCAGGCAAGGCAGGCAAGGCAGGCAAGGCAGGCAAGGCAGGCAGGCAAGGCAGGCAGGCAAGGCAGGCAGGCAGGCAAGGCAGGCAAGGCAGGCAAGGCAGGCAAGGCAGGCAGACAGGCAAGGCAGGCAGGCAAGGCAGGCAAGGCAGGCAGGCAAGGCAGGCAAGGCAGGCAAGGCAGGCAAGGCAGGCAAGGCAGGCAAGGCAGGCAAGGCAGGCAAGGCAGGCAAGGCAGGCAGGCAAGGAAGGCAGGCAGGCAAGGCAGGCAGGCAAGGAAGGCAGGCAAGGCAGGCAGGCAAGGCAGGCAGGCAAGGCAGGCAGGCAAGGCAGGCAGGCAAGGCAGGCAGGCAAGGCAGGCAGGCAAGGCAGGCAGGCAAGGCAGGCAGGCAAGGCAGGCAAGGCAGGCAGGCAAGGCAGGCAGGCAAGGCAGGCAGGCAGGCAAGGCAGGCAGGCAGGCAAGGCAAGGTAGGCAGGCAAGGCAGGCAGGCAGGCAAGGCAGGCAGGCAAGGCAGGCAGGCAAGGCAGGCAAGGTAGGCAAGGCAGGCAGGCAAGGCAGGCAAGGTAGGCAAGGCAGGCAGGCAAGGCAGGCAGGCAGGCAAGGCAGGCAAGGCAGGCAGGCAAGGCAGGCAGGCAGGCAGGTAAGGCAGGCAGGCAGGCAAGGCAGGCAGGCAAGGCAGGCAAGGCAGGCAGGTAAGGCAGGCAGGCAGGCAGGCAGGCAAGGCGGTCAGGCAAGGCAGGCAGGCAGGCAAGGCAGACTGGCAAGGCAGGCAGGCAAGGCGGTCAGGCAAGGCAGGCAAGGCGGTCAGGCAAGGCAGGCAGGCAAGGCAGGCAGGCAGGCAAGGCAGGCAGGCAAGGCAGGCAGGCAAGGCAGGCAGGCAAGGCAGGCAGGCAAGGCAGGCAGGCAAGGCAGGCAGGCAAGGCAGGCAAGGCAGGCAGGCAAGGCAGGCAGGCAAGGCAGGCAAGGAAGGCAGGCAAGGCAGGCAAGGAAGGCAGGCAAGGCAGGCAAGGCAGGCAGGCAAGGCAGGCAAGGCAGGCAGGCAGGCAAGGCAGGCAGGTAAGGCAGGCAGGCAGGCAAGGCAGGCAAGGCAGACAGGCAAGGCGGTCAGGCAAGGCGGTCAGGCAAGGCAGGCAGGCAAGGCTGGCAGGCAAGGCAGGCAGGCAAGGCTGGCAGGCAAGGCAGGCAGGCAGGCAGGCAGGCAGGCAAGGCAGGCAGGCAAGGCAGGCAGGCCAGGCAGGCAGGCCAGGCAGGCAAGGCAGGCAGGCAAGGCAGGCAGGCAAGGCAGGCAGGCAAGGCAAGGCAGGCAAGGCAGGCAAGGCAGGCAGGCAAGGCAGGCAAGGCTGGCAGGCAAGGCAGGCAGGCAAGGCAGGCAAGCAAGGCAGGCAGGCGGGCAAGGCAGGCAGGCAAGGCAGGCAGGCGGGCAAGACAGGCAGGCAAGGCAGGCAGGCAGGCAAGGCAGGCAGGCAAGGCAGGCAGGCAAGGCAGGCAGGCAAGGCAGGCAGGCAAGGCAGGCAGGCAAGGCAGGCAAGGCAAGGCAGGCAAGGCAGGCAGGCAAAGCAGGCAGGCAAGGCAGGCAGGCAAGGCAGGCAGGCAGGCAAGGCAGGCAGGCAGGCAGGCAAGGCATGCAGGATAGTCAGGCAGGCAAGGCAGGCAGGCAAGGCAGCCAGGCAAGGCAGGCAAGGCAGGCAAGGCAGGCAGGCAGGCAAGGCAGGCGGGCAAGGCAGGCGGGCAAGGCAGGCGGGCAAGGCAGGCAGGCAGGCAAGGCAGGCGGGCAAGGCAGGCAGGCAGGCAAGGCAGGTAGGCAAGGCAGGCAGGTAAGGCAGGCAAGGAAGGCAGGCAAGGCAGGCAAGGCAGGCAGGCAAGGCAGGCAGGCAAGGCAGGTAGGCAAGGCAGGCAGGCAAGGCAGGCAGGCAAGGCAGGCAGGCAAGGCAGGCAGGCAAGGCAGGCAAGGCAAGGCAGGCAGGCAGGCAAGGCAGTCAGGCCAGGCAGGCAAGGCAAGCAAGGCAGGCAAGGCAGGCAGGTAAGGCAGGCGGGCAAGGCAGGCGGGCAAGGCAGGCGGGCAAGGCAGGCAGGCAAGGCAGGCAGGCAAGGCAGGCAGGCAGTCAAGGCAGGCAGGCAAGGCAGGCAGGCAGGCAAGGCAGGCAGGCAAGGCAGGCAGGCAAGGCAGGCAAGGCAGGCAGGCAAGGCAGGCAAGGCAGGCAGGCAGGCAAGGCAGGCAGGCAAGGCAGGCAGGCAAGGCAAGGCAGGCAAGGCAGGCAGGCAGGCAGGCAAGGCAGGCAGGCAAGGCAGGCAGGCAAGGCAGGCAGGCAAGGCAGGCAGGCAGGCAAGGCAGGCAGGCAAACAGGCAGGCAAGGCAGGCAGGCAAGGCAGGCAGGCAAGGCAGGCAGGCAAGGCAGGCAGGCAAGGCAGGCAGGCAAGGCAGGCAGCTAGGCAGGCAAGGCAGGCAGGCAAGGCAGGCAGGCAAGGCAAGCAAGGCTGGCAGGCAAGGCAGGCAGGCAAGGCAGGCAAGGCAGGCAGGCAGGCAAGGCAGGCAGGCAAGGTAGGCAGGCAAGGCAGGCAGACAAGGCAGGCAAGGCAGGCAGGCAAAGCAGGCAGGCAAGGCAGGCAGGCAGGCAAGGCAGGCAGGCAAGGCAGGCAAGGCAGGCAAGACAGGCAGGCAAGGCAGGCAGGCAAGGCAGGCAGGCAAGGCAGGCAGGCAGGCAAGGCAGGCAGGCAAGGCAGGCAGGCAAGGCAGGCAGGCAAGGCAGTCAGGTAAGGCAGGCAAGGCAGGCAGGCAAGGCAGGCAAGGCAGGCAGGCAAGGCAGGCAAGGCAGGCAGGCAAGGCAGGCAGGCAAGGCAGGCAGGCAAGGCAGGCAGGCAAGGCAGGCAGGCAAGGCAGGCAGGCAAGGCAGGCAGGCAAGGCAGGCAGGCAAGGCAGGCAGGCAAGGCAGGCAGGCAAGGCAGGCAGGCAGGCAAGGCAGGCAAGGCAGGCAGGCAAGGCAGGCAAGGTAAGGCAGACAGGCAAGGCAGGCAAGGCAGGCAGGCAAGGCAGGTAGGGAAGGCAGGCAGGCAGGCAAGGCAGGCAGGCAGGCAGGCAGGCAAGGCAGGCAGGCGAGACAGGCAGGCAAGGCAGGCAGGCAAGGCAGGCAAGGCAGGCAGGCAGGCAGGCAGGCAAGGCAAGGCAGGCAGGCAAGGCAGGCAGGCAAGGCAGGCAAGGCAAGGCAGGCACGCAAGGCAGGCAGGCAAGGCAGGCAGTCAAGGCAGGCAGGCAAGGCAGGCAGGCAGGCAAGGCAAGCAGGCAAGGCAGGCAGGCAAGGCAGGCAGGCAAGGCAGGCAGGCAAGGCAGGCAAGGCAGGCAGGCAAGGCAGGCAGGCAAGGCAGGCAGGCAAGGCAGGCAGGCAAGGCAGGCAGGCAAGGCAGGCAGGCAAGGCAGGCAGGCAAGGCAGGCAGGCAAGGCAGGCAAGGCAGGCAAGGCAGGCAGGCAAGGCAGGCAAGGCAGGCAGGCAAGGCAGACAAGGCAGGCAGGCAAAGCAGGCAGGCAGGCAAGGTAGGCAGGCAAGGCAAGGCAGGCAAGGCAGGCAGGCAGGCAAGGCAGGCAGGCAGGCAAGGCAGGCAAGGCAGGCAAGGCAGGCAGGCAAGGCAGGCAGGCAGGCAAGGCAGGCAAGGCAGGCAGGCAAGGCAGGCAGGCAGGCAGGCAAGGCAGGCAAGGCAGGCAGGCAGGTAAGGCAGGCAGGCAGGCAAGGCAGGCAAGGCAGGCAGGCAAGGCAGGCAGGCAAGGCAGGCAGGCAAGGCAGGCAGGCAGGTAAGGCAGGCAGGCAAGGCAGGCAAGGCAGGCAGGCAGGCAAGGCAGGCAGGCAGGCAAGGCAGGCAGGCAAGGCAGGCAGGCAAGGCAGGCAGGCAAGGCAGGCAGGCAAGGCAGGCAGGCAAGGCAGGCAAGGCAGGCAAGGCAGGCAGGCAAGGCAGGCAGGCAAGGCAGGCAAGGCAGGAAGGCAGGCAGGTAGGCAAGGCAGGCAGGCAAGGCAGGCAAGGCAGGCAGGCAAGGCAGGCAAGGCAGGCAGGCAAGGCAGGCAGGCAAGGCAGGCAAGGCAAGGCAGGCAGGCAGGCAAGGCAGTCAGGCCAGGCAGGCAAGGCAAGCAAGGCAGGCAAGGCAGGCAGGTAAGGCAGGCGGGCAAGGCAGGCGGGCAAGGCAGGCGGGCAAGGCAGGCAGGCAAGGCAGGCAGGCAGTCAAGGCAGGCAGGCAAGGCAGGCAGGCAGGCAAGGCAGGCAGGCAAGGCAGGCAAGGCAGGCAAGGCAGGCAGGCAAGACAGGCAAGGCAGGCAGGCAGGCAAGGCAGGCAGGCAAGGCAGGCAGGCAAGGCAAGGCAGGCAAGGCAGGCAGGCAAGGCAGGCAGGCAAGGCAGGCAGGCAGGCAAACAGGCAGGCAAAGCAGGCAGGCAAGGCAGGCAGGCAGGCAAGGCAGGCAGGCAAGGCAGGCAGGCAAGGCAGGCAAGGCAGGCAAACAGGAAGGCAGGCAGGCAAGGCAGGCAGGCAAGGCAGGCAGGCAAGGCAGGCAGGCAAGGTAGGCAGGCAAGGCAGGCAAGGCAGGCAGGCAGGCAGGCAAGGCAGGCAGGCAGGCAAGGCAGGCAGGGAGGCAAGGCAGGCAAGGCAGGCAGGCAGGCAAGGCAGGCAGGCAGGCAAGGCAGGCAGGCAAGGCAGGCAGGCAAGGCAGGCAGGCAAGGCAGGTAGGCAAGGCTGGCAGGCAGGCAGGCAGGCAAGGCAGGCAGGCAAGTCAGGCAGGCAGGCAAGGCAGGCAGGCAGGCAAGGCAGGCAGGCAAGGCAGGCAGGCAGGCAAGGTAGGCAGGCAGGCAAGGCAGACAGGCAAGGAAGGCAAGGCAGACAAGGCAGGCAGGCAGGCAAGGCAGGCAGGCAAGGCAGGCAGGCAGGCAAGGCAGGCAGGCAGGCAGGCAAGGCAGGCAGGCAGGCAGGCAAGGCAGGCAGGCAGGCAAGGCAGGCAGGCAGGCAAGGCAGGCAGGCAGGCATGGCGGGCAGGCAGGCAAGGCAGGCAGGCAAGGCAGGCAGGCAGAGCATTGGAAAGATCTACCACTAACACTGATAGGAAGGATAAACTGAATTAAAATGAACATTTTTCCAAGGATATTATACTTATTTCACGCATTGCCAATACAAGTGACAGAAAAATTCTTCAAAGAGTTAAAGAAAATAATAAGGAGATTTTTATGGAGAGGGGGGAAACCGAGGATAGCATAGATAAATTGACAGAATGGTATAAACAAGGAGGCTTACAATTGCCAAACTTCAAAAATTATTATAGAGCCGCACAATTAAGATACCTATCAGATTTTTATCAAACAAGGGAAAAACCAGACTGGACGAGATTAGAATTAGATAAAATAGGGGAAAAGATACCTGAACACATATTATATAAATGGGACGAAAAATTGGTACAACATAGAACTTCTCCAGTATTACATCATCTCCTCAATTTTTGGAAGAAGATTCATGTAGAAAGAAATAAAACAAATTATCAATTACCAAAACTAATATTGACGCAAAATAAGCTACTCCCTTTTACAATAGAGAACCTTTCCTTTAGAAAATGGGAAAAAAAAGGGATTAAAAGAATAGAAAATTATTTTTCAGGAAGTAGATTCTTATCCTTTGAACAAATGAGAGATAAGTACAATATAACTGGAGATACAGCGCTGGCATATTACCAACTGAGATCCTACTTGAAAGATAAATTAGGAAGCAATTTGAGTTTGCCAGAGGGAAATAACCTTGAATATGTGATTACAGATACAATGTTAATCAAAAGATTTATAACATATATGTATATTAAACTGCAAGAAAAGGAGAATGAGGAAACAAATGGTAAAACTAAAAAAAAATGGGAACAAGATTTAAATATAAAGATAAAAAAGGAAACATGGGAGAAATTATGTTCTGGAACGATGAGAAATACAATAAATACGAGGCTACATATGATACAATATAATTGGTTACACAGACTATACATTACACCGCAAAAGTTAAATAAATGGGACCCAACAGTATCTGATAGATGTTTTCGATGTAAAAAAGAAATGGGAACAACAATTCATGCAATCTGGACATGTGAGAGAGTAGAAAAATTTTGGGATGATCTCAATCAGATATTAAATAAAATAACAGAAAACAATATACCAAAGAATCCAGAGATCTTTCTCCTAAGCAACATAAAAAACAAAGAATTTGGAATTGATTTGGAGGATGCACAAAAAAGATTTGTTAAGATAGCCCTAGCCGTAGCAAAAAAATGTATTATGTCAACCAGGAAATTGGAAGATAATTTGAAAATACAACAATGGTATATAGAAATGAATAAATGTATTCCATTAGAAAAAATAACATATAGTTTAAGAAATAATATTGAAATATTCGAACAAGTATGGGAGCCTTACATTAAATACAATAGCGAAAACCTACCGGGGACAAACATTACCTAAGTTGATGGAAGGAGAAGGAAAGAAAAGAATGGACTCAGTAGAATTTCTGGTGTATTTTTGTTGAATGACAACATTGTCTGACTGGCTTAATGCAACCTAGATTGTATACCTAAAATGGATGAGAGGGGGGGGGGGGAGAAAAAGTCACTGTATATGTGTGAAAAAGAAAAAGTGTATATCATGGCTAATGTGATTTATGGTGTGAAAAATAAAAAATTAAAAAAAAAAGAATTGATTATTTTTTAATTTCAACACATTTGCAGGATAAGGTTATATCTGTGGATTATAAGGCAAGGTTAGTCTCAGATCATTCATTATTATTATTAGAATATCAGAGTTCACAAGATGTTCAGAGAACTCCAAGATGGAGATTTAACACTATGTTATTACAAAAACCAGAATTTATTAGTTATTTAAAAAAACAAATTGAGGATTTTATTAGTAATAATGTAAACTCTGTTTCTAGTCATTTTGTTTTATGGGACGCAATGAAAGCTTTTTTACAAGGTCAAATTATTAGTTATGCATCTAAAGTAAAGAAAGAGAGAATTAGAGAGATTGAAGATTTAGAGAAAAAGATAACTGTTAGTGAAAAAGAATTAAAAAAAAAAATGCTACTGAAATGCAAAAGAACCAGTTAACTAATTTAAAATTAAAGTATAATGAATTACAAACATATCGATTTCAATGTTTAATGCATCGAACTAAACATAAGTTTTATGAATGGGGCGAGAAAGCTCATAAAGTTTTATCATAGCAGTTAAAAAAAGAACAATTATCCAGCATTATACCAGTAATCAGAAAAAAATCGGGTATGACTTTTAGACAAAAAGAAATTAATGAGGAATTTTGCAATTTTTATAAAAAAATTATATACGTCTGAGTGTAAAGATGTAAGTGAAGATTCAATAGATTCTTTTTTGAAAAATATTAATTTGCCACAGCTGAATCAAGAAGATAGACAAGAGTTGGATAAATCTTTTATAGAAAATGAAATTGAAATGGCCATAAGAGATATGCCAAATGGAAAGGAACCCGATGAAGATGGGTTCTCTATAGAATTTTATAAAACTTTTTATGTTGATATATCTTCTATTTATAAGAATGTAATACAGCAAATTTATAAAACTTTTCAATTACCTGAATCTTGTTCTAATGCAATAATTATGGTTATACCAAAAAAAATAAAGATCCTTTACAGGTTTCTTCTTATCGACCAATATCGTTGTTCAACGTACATTATAAAATTATAGCTAAAGTTATGGCTAATAGATTGGCTCAATATTTACCTAAAATAATACATAAAGATCAAACAGGATTTATAAAAAACAGATATGCGTCTGATAATATTTTGCGACTAATTACTTTGATAAATAAATTTAAATTTCAAATGAATTATCCAATAGTGGTTTCATTAGATGCAGAAAAGGCTTTTGATAGAGTGGAATGGAAGTTTTTATTTAAAGTACTTGAGAAATTTTGTTTTGGTTCTTCGTTTATTGGATTGATAAAGGCTTTATATAATAGTCCGAAGGCTAGAGTTGCTACTAATGGACAGATCTCAGAATCTTTTGATTTAACAAGGTCTACTAGACAAGGATGTACCTTGTCACCTGCTTTATTTGCTATAGTTATTAAACCTTTGGCACAGTTAATACGTCAAAATGAAAATTTTAAGGGTATGAGAGTTTTGAATGAGGAATATAAGATTAATTTATTTGCAGATGATATTTTATTATACCTGGTGGACCCTAATATTTCTTTACCAGCAATTCAAGAATCTTTAGAAAATTATAGTCAATTATCTGGCTATAAAGTAAATTGGGCTAAAAGTGAAATTTTGTCAATTTATAAAGATGATTATTCGATATATAAAAATATTACGAAATTGAAATGGACAAAACAAATTAAATATTTGGGAATTAATGTCAATACAGAATATCAAGATTTATATTCAATTAATTACCTTCCCTTAATAAAAAAGATTAAACTAGACTTGATTAGGTGGAAGGACTTACCTTTACGTTTATTGGGGAGGATTAATACTATAAAAATGAATATTTTTCCTCGGATGCAATATTTATTTCAATCATTTCCTTATTTTTTTTTTTAAAGTTTTTTTTAAGGATTTATACAAAGCAGTTAGAGAATTTTTATGGAAGGGAAAATTTCCGAGGGTAGCAATGAAAAAATTGATGTGGGACTTTCAATTTGGAGGTTTGAGATTACCTAATTTTCAATATTATTATGAGGCAGCTCAATTTAAATTTCTTAGTGCACTAATGAATATGGAGGATCCACCCAGTTGGGCAAAGATAGAACTGGCAATTATTTTAGAAAAATCTCCACATGAATTTTTCTTTCGATGGAATAAAAATTTGTTACGAACTTATGATGTACCGATATTGAAATATTTATTGAATCTTTGGATGAATAAACTTGATAAAATGGGGGTTAAAAATAAATGATCTGGGCGATTGCCATTATATAATAATCAACTTGTTCCTTTTACAGTCTCCAATATCACTTTGAAACAATGGGAAAGGAAAGGAATAAAAAACTTGTCTGATTGTTTATTTGAAGGACATTTTTGTTCTTTTGAGGAATTACAAAGGAAATTTGGTATTAGTGGAAATTCTGTATTTGTGTACTATCAGTTAAGATCATTTGTAAAACAGATATGTGGTCGGCAAATGACTTTATTGCCCGAAACTAGCTTTGAGAAATATGTACTTTCAATACCAGAAAAGGGGTATATATCTGATTTGTACTGTATTTTACAAGAAAATGAAAGTAAGAAAGATTGGGATAAAGATAAGTTGAAATGGGAAAAAGATTTAGGTTCTACAATAGCTGAAGAAGATTGGATGGAAATTTGTCAAAACAGTATTCGGAAATTGATTAATGCTAGATTGGCGATGATTAATTATAATTTTATGCATCAATTATACTTAACACCAGAAAAATTAAAAAAAATTGGTCTTAGTAAGTCAGATTGTTGTTTTCATTGTGACCAGACAGCCAGTACTTTTTTACATACTGTCTGGTCCTGTGACTGATTGCAACAGTTTTGGAAAGGTATTCAATCTATATTTAATAGATTATATAATATTTGTATTGTATTAGATCCTGATATATTTTTATTAGGAAATATGCAATCATTAATTGATTTAGGATTAAATAATTATCAGATTTCTTTTATCTATTTAGCTTTAGCAGTGACCAAGAAATGTATAGCGTCTACGTGGAAAGATAGAAATATACTAACTTTGGACAGGTGGTATTTAGAGATGAAGTCTTGTTTAATTATGGAAAGGATATCTTTTTCAATCCAAGATAAGATGTCTTTTTATAAGTTGAAGTGGACTCCATTTGTTAAGTATATGCAATTAAGTTTGATTTAAGTATGCTCTTAGATGTGATATTTTAGATCTGATAAATCTTTTTTAATTATTTTTATTTGTCATATTTTTCTTTTTTTGTGTTTTTTTTAATACATAATATTATTAATTTTACTAATTCTTCACTCTTTATTTTGGGGGGAGGGGAAGGGTGTTTTTTTAATATATATATATATTTTTAGTTCTTGTATATGTAGGGGGGGTTAGATTGAATTAAGTTAGGTTATTAATGTTGTATTGTAATTATATTATTTTATTTTATATCTTTTCTTTAAATGTAATCTTTCTTTTTATTCCTGTGATAAAACCTCTAAATAAAATTTAAAAAAAAAAGAAGATTCGAATCAATCTCTTGGACTGGAGTCCCAGGGCTGAATATATTAAAGATATTGAATTTCATTATATATATTGTATCTGGCTGGGGGGAGGTGGATGGCACTGACATCATTGATATTCATCTGCCACTGGTGGGGTGTTCAACACCCAGTATTTTTTTTAGGGGATTACTACCTTTGGGTGGTTTTTTCTTTTTTTTGGGGGGGGGTGATAAATTGTATTCCTTTTCATATTAACTTTTTTATAACATTAGGGGAGGGAGAGTAGATTTTGTTTATTAACAGGAGAGCAATTTTTATACTACGTATTTATATTCTTTTCTTTCTTTGGCTTGGCTTCGCGGACGAAGATTTATGGAGGGGTAAAGTCCACATCAGCTGCAGGCTCGTTTGTGGCTGACAAGTCTGATGCGGGACAGGCAGACAGGGTTTCAGCGGTTGCAAGGGAAAATTGGTTGGTTGGGGTTGGGTGTTGGGTTTTTCCTCCTTTGTCTTTTGACAGTGAGGTGGGCTCTGCGGTCTTCTTCAAAGGAGGTTGCTGCCCGCCGAACTGTGAGGTGCCAAGATGCACGGTTTGAGGCGATATCAGCCCACTGGCGGTGGTCAATGTGGCAGGCACCAAGAGCTTTCTTTAGGCAGTCCTTGTACCTCTTCTTTGGTGCACCTCTGTCTTGGTGGCCAGTGGAGAGCTCGCCATAAAACACGATCTTGGGAAGGCGATGGTCCTCCATTCTGGAGACGTGACCTACCCAGCACAGTTGGATCTTCAGCAGCGTGGATTCGATGCTGTCGGCCTCTGCCATCTCGAGTACTTCGATGTTGGAGATGAAGTCGCTCCAATGAATGTTGAGGATGGAGCGGAGACAATGCTGGTGGAAGCGTTCAAGGAGCCGTAGGTGATGCCGATAGAGGACCCATGATTCGGAGCCGAACAGGAGTGTGGGTATGACAACGGCTCTGTATAGGCTAATCTTTGTGAGGTTTTTCAGTTGGTTGTTTTTCCAGACTCTTTTGTGTAGTCTTCCAAAGGCGCTATTTGCCTTGGCGAGTCTGTTGTCTATCTCGTTGTCAATCCTTGCATCCGATGAGATGGTGCAGCTGAGATAGGTAAACTGGTTGACCGTTTTGAGTTTTGTGTGCCCGATGGAGATGTGGGGGGGCTGGTAGTCATGGTGGGGAGCTGGCTGATGGAGGACCTCAGTTTTCTTCAGGCTGACTTCCAAGCCAAACATTTTGGCTCTCTGAACGCTTCTCCATTAACAATGGCGTGAAGCAAAGCTGCGTTCTTGCACCAACCCTCTTCAATCTTCTTCAGCATGATGCTGAAACAAGCCATGAAAGACCTAAACAATGAAGACGCTGTTTACATCTGGTACCACACGGATGGCAGTCTCTTCAATCTGAGGCGCCTGCAAGCTCACAAGAGCAACTTATCAGTGAACTACTCTTTGTAGACGATGCCGCTTTAGTTGCCCATTCAGAGCCAGCTCTTCAGCACTTGACGTCCTGTTTTGCGGAAACTGCCAAAATGTTTGGCCTGGAAAAAAAAATGTGTTTATATTAATAGTTTACTAAAATGTCTAGTTTGAAATTTGCAATTTTTAATGTTCAGGGATTAAATAATCCAATTAAGTGAAAGCGAGTTTTATCTTGTATTAAGAAAATGAAAATTGATATTGCTTTTTTACAAGAAACACATTTGACTGAAAAAACATTTGAAATTGAAAAGAGATTGGGTTGGTCATGTTTTTTTTCTTCATTTAACTCTAAGGCAAAAGGAGCAGCGATTTTAGTTCTTAAGAATTTATCTTTTGAGCTACAGACTGTATAGGGGAATCCTGGCAGGGTTTTAAAAGTGGATTGTAAAATTTTTAATGAACTTTGGACTTTACTTGATATCTATGCACCTAATATGGATGATGAATGTTTTATTTGACACTTTTTTGTTATTAAGTCAAGCTAATGAAAATATTCCAGATGGGGGAGATTTTAATTGCATTTTGGATCCATTAATGGATAAATCCACAAAATATATTAGAAAATTAAAGATGGTGATACAAATAGGGGTTTTAATGAAAGACTTTAATTTGGTAGATATTTGGAGAAGGATTAATCCTATAGAGAAAGATTTTTCTTTTTATTCTTCTAGGCATGATTCCTTTCCTAGAATAGATTTTTAAAAAATATCGGCTCATTTACAGGGAAAGATATTGCAGGCAGATTATAAAAGTAGAGTAATATCTGATCATTCTTTATTATTTTTTTCTTATGAAAGTTCAGAGGTGTTACCTCCATCTTATAGATAGAGGTTTAATACAATGTTGTTGAAAAAACATGAGTTTGTTGTTTTTGATAAGAAATAGATTGATTTTTTTTCTTAACGGAAAATGTTAACTGTTCAAAGTAGGTTTGTAGTATGGGATGCGTTAAAGGCTTATTTAAGAGGACAAATAATCAGTTATGCTACTAAAGTTAAGAAAGGGTATGTGGCTGAAAGTATTAAATTAGAAAAGCAGATTGATGAATGGGAGAAGGAATTTCAGAAGGGAGTAACAAGATCAGAAGATAGTTTTGACTAGACTGAAATTGTGGTATAATACGTTACAGACTTGTCAGTTTGAATGTTAACTTAATCGAACCAAACAATGATATTATGAGTGGGGTGAGATGGCATGGCAGTTAAAGGAGCAAACCTCAAGGGTTATTAATGCTGTTGAAAAGGATTCAATAGTTACCTATAAACCTCAGGAAATCAATGAACAGTTCATTTTATAAAAAATTATATACTTCTGAGGGGAAACAGGATAATGGATCTATTGATTCTTTTTTTTATCTACATTAAAGTTACCAGCATTAGATAAAGAGGGTATTATAGATTTTGGAAGCTCCATTCACAGATTTAGAAATTAAGACCGCTATGATGGAAATGCCTAATGGTAAGTCACCAGGAGATGACGGGTTTTCGGTGGAATTTTATAAAGTTTTTTTATGAAGATTTATCTTCGGTGTTTGGGGAGGCATTACAACAAGTGACTGAACATTGAGTTACCAGAATCTTGTTCTACTGCTTTAATTACTGTAATTCCAAAGAAAGATAGAGATGCATTAAAGGTGTCTTCATATAGACCTATTTCTTTATTGAATGTGGACTATAAAATAATAGCTAAATTGTTAGCAAATTGGCTTGCTAAATATTTACCTAAATTGATACATGTAGATCAAACAGGTTTTATTAAAAATAGTTATGCTTCGGATAATATTCTTCAATTAATTAGTTTGACCAATGCAAACCGACGGCAGCCCAACCAACTTGATGCAGAAAAAGCTTTTGATAGGGTCGAATGAAATTTTTTATTTAAGGTTTTGGAAAAGTTTAAATTTGGCCCTTTTTTAAAAATTGGCTGGGTTAAAGCTTTATTTACAAACCTGACTGCTAGGGTGATGACAAATGGACAGAATTTTTCATTATTTAACATGTTCTACTCAACAGGGTTGTCCATTGTCACCAGCCCTATTTGCATTGGTTAATGAACCGTTAGCTCAATTAGTACAGCAAAATGAGCAGATACAAAGAATGAGAGTTTTAGATGAGGAGTACAAGATTAATTTATTTGCAGATGATGTTTTGATATATTTAACAAATCTGGAACAATTTTTGCTGCATTTACGGGAATGTTTGTTATAGTATGGATCACTATCTGAGTATAAAGTTAATTGGGATAAAAGTGAAATTTTACTGGTAGGTGAAGGAGATTATTCAGTTATAAAAATGTTATTAATTTGAAATGGACAGATAAAATTAGATATTTAGGAATAATTGTGAATACGGAGTATCAATCTTTATATAGATTGAATTATGTTCCATTGTTGAAAAAGATAAAAGCAGACTTAATTAAGTGGAAAGACCTTCCGTTAACTTTAATTGGCTGGGTTAATTGTATTCAAATGAATATTTTTCCATGTATTAAATATTTGTTTCAATCAATACCATGTTTTCTTACAAGGAACTTTTTTCAGGATTTAAATAAAGCTACCAGAGTATATTTATGGAAAGGTAAATTACCAAGGATAGCATTAAATAAGCTTACTTGGAAATACGCATTGGGTGGATTGCAATTACCTCATTTTCAGAATTATAATGAGGCAGCCCAACTTAAATTTATTAGTGGTTTGATGGATTTGGATCAATCTCCAAGTTGGGCTAAAGTTGAGATGGCATGTATTTGTGAAAGTGCAGTACATCAGTTTATATTTCGGTGGAGTATAGATCTATTACGGGGGTATAATGTGCCAATATTAAAACATCTGTTGATGTTATGGACAAAAAAGAATAAGATTATAGGATCAAAAGGTAAATTATCTATTTTAACGCTGTTATATAAGCAGCTTATTCCTTTTTCATTGTTTAACAGTCATTTAAAGAATTGGGATTTTAAGGGTATAAAAGTATTGCAGGATTGTTTTGTAGAAGGTCAATTTCTTTCTTTCACTCAATTGAAAGAACGTTTTGATATTGCCAAAAATTCTTTATTTGTTTATCAACTTCGACTGTTGGTTAAAAAAAATGTATGGTAGAGAGATGATTTTATCTGTATTGTCAGAGTTTGAGTCTTTGATTTCTTCTATACCTAAAAAGGATTATTTCTGTTATGTATCAAGTATTACAAGATAATATGGACAAGTTGGAATGGAAAAAAATCTAAGTTTAAATGGGAAAATGATTTAACTTTTGTTTTTCCTGAAGATTAATGAATGGATACATGTCATGATAGTCTTACTAAATTGACAAATGCATGATACAGAATGGTTAATTCTAATTTTTTTGCATCAGTTATATTTAACTCCTGAGAAATTGAAAAAATATGGCTTTAGTAATTCAGTTTCCTGTTTTAGATGTGGTACATGTGTTGGAACTTTTTTTTACATGCTGTTTAGTCTTGTACGTTTGTATAACCATTTTGGGAAGAAATTAAGTCAATTTTGGAAAAATTGTATAAAATTAAGTTACCATTAGATCCATTTTTTTTTACTGGGATGTGTAATTCCTTTAAGGGGATTGGGGTTGGATAAATTCCAAATTGCATTTGTATATTTAGCGTTGTCTGTAGCTCGAATGTATAGCAAGTACATGGAAGGATAATATAGTGATTAGTGTAATGAGATGGGATAATGAAATGAAAGCTTGTATTGTTATGGATAAAATTACCTTTGTTCTGCATGATAATTTTTTTTGTTAATGTGGCTATTATATTTGGAATATATGCATTTAGAGGTACTTTGATTAATTTTATTTTTTTTCCGGCTCTCCTTAAGTGAGCTGGCTGAAGGGGTGGGGCTTTTCTTTTAATATATATTATATAGATATATAGATGTATATAAATTTTGTTGTGAAGTGTATGTTTACCAATAATTTTTAATAAATAAAGTTTAAAAAATTGTTGCAGACATTGTTGAGGCCAAATTAGGGATATTATGTGCAGTTCTGGTTGCCTCACTCCTGGAAGGATATCAATAAAATTGAGCAGAGTGCGGAGAAGATTTACCGGGATGTTTCTAGGTCTTCAGGAGTTGTTACAGGGAAAGATGAAACAAGTTAGAACTTTATATGATTTGATAGAGGTCAACAAGATTTGGAGAGAAGAAAGAGGATGCTAATAGGTTTTTTTCCAACTGAGAATGTAGATATAAATGACGGGTATGATGCTGAAAGGGGAACATGAGGGGAAAGTTATTCACTTATTGGTGGGAGTGTGGGACAAGTTGTCTTCTGACATACTAAATGAGGCTCATTTGTAAGTTTTAAGAATAAATTGGATAGATCCATGGATGGGAGAGGTCTGGAGGGTTAGATACAGGGTGCTTAGTCAGTGTTGTGTTTTCAGCACAGACTAGAGTCACCGAAAGGCTTGTGTTCTGGCTGTCAAGTTCTAAATCAATGTATTGGAGCACAGGAGTTAAGCTGAGGGTGAAGGTGAACAAGACTTTGAGGTCAGATGGGGAACAGTTTGTGCAGTTTTGGTCAAGAACTGATAGGAAAGATCTCACGAAGATTGATGGAGTGCAGATAAACTTTACACGGACGTTGCTTGGGATTGAAGAAGTTGTGGGGAAAGTTTAAACAGATGGTAATTTATTTTCTGAAGTGTCGGGGAAATTTGATGGAGGTACAGAAAATGATGAGGGATAGAGATGTGGTAAATAAAAACCAGGTTTGTCTACTGGAGTGATGTGGGACAAGAACCAGAGAAAATGAGGGCAAAGATGAAGTGTTTGAGGTGAAACTTTGGGGGGATCTTCACTCATGAGGTTGTGAATGCAGGATGATGGGGTCTGACATTGAAGAGACCTCCAGGGATGGGAGGTCCTGGAGGAGGATGATCTGGGTGCTGGTCAAGGGACAAGGCAGAATAAATAGATCAGCCCTGAGTTGTCGGGGAAATGGAGAGATGGTGTTGACAAACTACCCCTCATGGGGCAGGGGAGAGAGAACAAAGTGTGAATCCATGATTGGGATGCACAAGATGTATGGTCTGAGACATTCAGTGGTGAAGCCCTTACCCCCCCCCCCCCCCCACTAACACCCAAGTATGTGTAACCCTTCTTTCCTTCACAACCTCCATTCTTGTGTTTTCTCTGTGCTGAAACAAGATCTTTGAACTCAAGGCTCTTATTTCAAAATATTCAATGCAACTTTAATCAGTAAAATAAATACAATCTTAAAAGAGTGTCAGAGTATGTTGAATGAAAGTTAAACACATCTCAAACAAGGCTGTTTCTGGAAAGATGTGTATGTAGTGTTTAGAAAACCTGCTGATGGTAAATGGATGTCTTAAAAAGTAGTTAATAAAAATGCTCGTTATCAAGGTGGTAATTGGTCGGGACCCAGTGAATTTTTAGTATTTTAAAAACTATTTATTTCCCTAGTTGTGTGATTTTTGGTTAGAGAGAACACATGAAGGGGAGTGCATTTCTTGGTATCTCTCTGTTCCAGAGACAAGTAGGTGATTTGGAGTGAGGGGACAGAATTTGAGTAGGCGAGTACTGAACTGGTCAGTTTATGTTCCAGGCTCAAGGTTTGGAGCATGTGGTTTTAGTGAACGGTGAAGAAGCCTCGATGAGCCGAGTGGGCTCCTTCAAAGTCTGCTGGTCTTTGTTGGGCAGTGTTATAAAAGTTTTTTTTTTAAAAAAGTGCACGACCAAGTCAAACAGCTAACAAACTCCACCTGCAAGGTGTTTCGAAAGAAGTGCACGACAAAGTCGAACAAACCGGTAACAAACTGTGCCTGCCTACAAGGTTGTTCAAAAACACGTGCACGACCAAGTCGAACAAACCGGTAACAAACTGTGCCTGCCTGCAAGGTGGTTTAAAAACACGTGCACGACCAAGTTGAACAAACTGCTCACAAACTGTCTTAAATGGGCAAAAAACCCTGTTTGTAAAGTAGGAAAGAAACAAAACCAAAGGTTGTGCTGAGTTAAATGTGCAAACAATCTTGGAAAACAGCACAATTTTTGGAAAAATGTACATGACACTTATGCACGTGTTCTAATGGTTTGCAAACTTTGTAAACTAACTCAGGAGGGGGATTCAATTTTTAGAAAACAGGTTATGTGCATAATGTGAAAAAAGAACTAATTTTGTTTTTAAAGAACATTTCTGAATTTGTGGGATTTGGAGGGAGAGGAGATTGGAGGGAAAGGTGAGTGAAATGAACAAGGTGACTGTTTGCACTCAAACTAAGGAAGTCAGTGATGGTGAGAGTGGCCCAGCGTGGGTGTGCGGCTTGGAGGCTTCCGATCGAGAGATGTCGGCAAACAAACACTTCACAGGAAACTAGGTAGGGACCCTTCAACTTTTTTTCTTTAAAGTATCCAAACACATTAATTTGTGCAGTGGATGGAACTTGAGAACAAGCCAACACACTAGAACTAATTAGAAATGGTGGGGATGGAGGGTCTGATGCATTGGAGCTTGGTAAGTGGGAGGAAAAAAGTGGCTGGTAAGAACAGCATTCCCACGAAATGTCTCTGGAGGAAGGAATTTGGAAAGTGTGAATGGAAAGAGATTTGCGGGCACGTTTCTCTTCATGTTGGGCAAATTGATGGGAAGCTGCTTGAAGCAGTTTGCATCCAGCCAGTTTGAAGTATATGGACAAACATTTCCTTGTGGGTCTGTCCAGTTTGGCATGACTGCTTATTTCTGCATCAGGATCCAATTATTGTTGTTCCCCTGTATAATATTCCTGCTTTTATCGAACATTGTTCTGTTAGTCTTCAAGGCAACCTTTCCTGGTGACGTTCCAATTGAACTGAAAGTGATGTGTGGGGTGAATGGAGCTAGATTTTTGGCTGAATGCTGAAACCATCCAGGAGCAAGAGAAGGTTGTTTTCTACCATCCTGACTCTGATCTTCCCTTCAAAATGGCCTGACCAGTAAAGGTTTGAGCAAACAAGGAAGCTGGAGCAACTCAGCAGGTCAGTCAGCATCCATGGATAGAAATGGTCAGTCAACGTTCTGTGTCGTGATTCCTCATTGAGACTGAAGTGGGAAGAGGACCTTGGCAGGCACAAAAGGGGGCGTGTCGAGGGATGGGATGGTGCTGGACAGATGGGAATTGTGGGGTTGGTGATTAGAGGCTATTTGGCAGGTTAGAGGGGTATGAGAGGTGCGAGTACCTGAGCCGATGAGGCAAGGGTGAAGCTGTGAGCTGGATTGAGCAGGTGCTACCTGGAATGGGAAAATCCATTCATGCTGTCGAGTTGAAGGCAATCGTGAAGGAATAAGTTCCTCAGTCAGGATTCACATCAGCCTGGGTCTGACAAAGAGTCAGAAGCAGTCCAAGTCAATGTGATGTGGTCCTGCATGTGTGCAAGATGCATGTGCTGTCAGGTTGGAGGCAGCATTGGAAAGATCACCCGAAGCGATGAGATCTGATGTCCATGATATCCCAGTAGAGAGGATGGGAGGAGTCTGAGCACTGATGTCAGCCTCCAGAGACCATCATGTGTCTCTGCCATGCCCACCTCTTTAGCCACAATCTGGCCTCACTCCCCAATTCTTTCCCTGCTGCATTGATGACAGGATTAGTGCTGCCTCTTGTACCCGTGCAGAAATGGATAATGTTAACCTTGCAGTAGAATTTCACTGCATCCTCAGTTTTACTAGGACTGCTTCAAGCTAGTTTCATCTGTCTGGACTTGTCTCCTTCACCTGTTCTGGTCTACATGGTCTCAAACCTTGTCTGCCCACTGTGCCGGGTTTTTCCTGGTCCCGCCTCTCTTGACCAGTATCTGCATACCTTCGGTACCTCCTCCTCCCCTACCTTTCCAATAGAGCATAGCCCTGAGATGGACCCCTTCCCACGTCAGCCTCAATGAAGGGTCCTGATCTGAAACTTGGATTGCATTTCTCTCTCTGGATGCTGCCTGACATGTTGTCCTCTTGCAGCTGGTGATTGGTTGGTTGATATTGAGGCAGTCAAGCAAGGAGTGTATTTGACGGTAGAGCAGACTCTGCGTATCAGAACAGAATAGAATTGTAAAGGTTTTTCTTTTTCTCCTGGATTTCAGCATTTAGCAAACGTATAAAGTTTAGAGAACCATTCACCCCAAATATCACTGTTTCCCAGATCTGTGGGAACCCACTGAAATTTTATTGATTCTTTCATGTGTTGAGTTGAGCCCTCCCAGGAAAGAGCTACGGAGAATGACCAAATAAACAAGGTGTCAACATCACCACCTTAATCCTCATTTAAAACATACTCAGTCTTTATTGTTTTGATTTTTAGACAAGAAAATGCCCAAGTCCATCTAGAACATCTCCAACAATTTGGTTTTGTTGCTTGTTGTGGAAGGGAACGACACCCTGCCCCACCCAGGCAAACCCCAGGTCCTGGACTCATGGTCAATCAGGGTACACACCCTTGTCCACATGTTGCAACTTTGATTTTGACGATTGGCTGGAAGACACGAACAGGCTTGTCCCCACTCCATAAACAAGTTCATAATATACATTTTTACCCCAGGGAAAACATCTCCTTGTCCACCCTGACAATGCCTTGGTGTTGAAAATGCCATCAAGTCTTTAATTGGCCTCCAACGCTTCAGGGAAATGACCCAAGTTGGTAATAATTCCCCCTGTAGCTCATACTCTCACAATACAAACCACCTTGTAAACTTCTGTTACTCTATGACCATCTGCACTGTCCATAATTCCACCAATTTGGATGTCCTCCTCAAACGTGTCCCATCAGCAATCTTCCGTTGGTGCCTATGGTCACATGGCGTGAGTTTGGGCGCATGTGGAACATCACCGTGACTCTGGCTGTTCCCCTCAAGTGATCCTGTTCGTAAATGGACATCAAACTGGACTTGTGCAAACTCTCCTCGTGGGTCTGTGTGGTTTTGCATGGATGCTGAGGTAATGAGTCACAGATCATTAAGTATGATTGCTGTCAGAGGTGACTCTCCTGCCTTTGTTTAAGTTGGCTTGTTCTGTTTCTGCCATTGATGTCATTTCCATCATGGAATCTTTAAAATTCAGTGTCACTAAAGGACCAGAACCATGACAGCACAGTGCAGACCCTTCAATCCACTCCTTAGTAAACATCATAACAATCTCATCGTCTTCTGCCTTGCACCCTTTCTCCCCACTGTTAAAAATTCTGTTATTAAATATGAAATCCACCTTCCAAAGTGACTTTCCAAAATGCATCCCCTTCACACATTGAGCTCCATCTGCCACTCGTCCACCCAAATTTGCATCCTCTCAATGACCATGTTGTTACCTGGGACTAAACTGTCCAATGTGTTCATCAAATCATACACACACCTCCTGCCCAACCTTCATTACTTACCTAAATAACACAATTAATGTCATCAGACACTATTGATGACTCAAAGCCATCCTGACGATCTCAGAAGAGACGATGCCTCACAGAATGCTCATAAATTGTCTAAGAATCCTCTCCAATAGTTGGCCAAACACTGGCACAAGACTTGTTGGAAGAAAAGTCTAATTTTCCCTACTACCTTTTTAAACAAGGGAACCTAATCACCTTGGGTGCATGCCATAACATCCAATCCTGGACAAAAGAATCCTAATGGCTCATCAAATTGCTCAAAGAAGGTATTTTGTGGGCATGAAACATTTTTGTCTCTTGAAGCAATGTCCAAACTTGGTTTCTCTCTCTCTCTCTCTCTCTCTCTCTCTCTCTCTCTCTCTCTCTACTTCCATGTTAACATCCCCCATGACTGCCAAAACATTGCCCTCCTTCTCGCATGCTTTTTCACTTGTAATTTGTTGTCCATGGTTTGGAGGCCTGTATCTAACTCCCAACAGTTTGTCTTGATATACTTGACATTTCCTGTCTCAACCCACAATGATTGCATATCGTCTGATCCCAAGTCCTTTCGTTTTCATGATTTCAGTGTTATTCTTGCCAACAGGAAGCCATACCAGCCTATCCTTTTGATCATGTGGATCCTTGGACATTCAGCTCCCAATGATGTCCATCATTTAGCCATGACTCTGGCCACAGTATAATTCCATCTCCTTCCATGTTTTCAGGGGTAAAAGGACCTGTTCCTGTGCTGGATCTCAATAATAAGTCTTGCTCCATGAGAAAGTTTGAGGCTTTGTGGTAAAAATGTCATTGGTGCTGATGCACAAGTCATGTGTAGAATTCAACAGAGGAGGTGTGTGGTTTTGAAGGCAATGTTCAGTCCCAGGTGATGTTGAAAATGTCCAGGAAGCTGTTCCCTCCATGTGTGGAACTATTGTTTGAGAAATGGTGATTCCTCAGTCTATCAAATTAAACATAGAAACATAGAAAATAGGTGTAGGAGTAGGCCATTTGGCTCTTCAAGCCTACACTGCCATTCATTTTGATCATGGCTGATCATCCACTCAGTACCCTGTTCCACCACTCTCTCCTTACCCCCTGAACCCCTAGTCACAAGTACTAAATCTAACTCTCTCTTAAATATAGCTATGGAACCGACCTCAATCGCTTCCTGTGGCAGAGAATTCCATAAATTCACCACCCTCTGAGTAAAAAAATTCTTCCTCATCTCAGTCCTAAAGGACTTCCCCTTTATCCTTAAACTGTGACCCCTGGTTCTAGACTTGCTCAACATTGGGAACAATCTTCCTGCATCTAGCCTGTCAAATCCCTTAAGAATTTTGAACGTTTCTATTAAATCTCCTCTTAATCGTCTAAACTCCAGTGAGTACAAGCCCAGTAGTTCTAGCCTTTCTTCATATGCAAGTCCCACCATCCCTGGTATCAATCTGGTAAACCTTTTCTGCACTCTCTCCATGGCAATGATGTCCTTCCTCCAATAAGGAGACCAAACTGAACACAATACACCAGGTGTGGTCTCACCAAGGCCCTATACAACTGCATCAGTACCCCTTTGCTCCTGTACTCTAATCCTCTTAATATGAATGCCAACATACCATTCGCCTCTTTTGCTGTTTGCTGTACCTGCCTGCCCACTTTTAATGACTGATGCATAGCGACACCCAGGTCTCTTTGCATCTCCCCTTTTCCTAATTGGATACCATTAAGATGGTACTCAGCCCTCCCATTCTTTCCTTCAAAGTGGATAACCACACACTTATCCACATTATATTGCATCTGCCATGCATTTGCCCACTCACCCAACCTGTCCAAGTCACCCTGCACACTCTTAACAGCCTCTACACAGCTTACAATCCCACCCAGCTTCGTCTCATCTGCAAACTTGGACATGCTGATTTCTATTTCCTCATCTAAATCATTAATATATATCGTAAATAACTGGGGTCCTAGCACTGAGCCTTGTGGTACCCCAAAGTAACTGACTGCCATTCCGAAAAGTACCTGTTTATTCCTACTCTTTGCTTCCTATCTGTCAACCAATTCTCTATCCACCTCAATACCATATCCCCTATACCGTGTGCCTTAAATTTGTATAGTAATCTGCTGTGTGGGACCTTATTCAAGCCACATATTCATTCTATCTATCCTGCAATTCCTACTCTGACTAGCTCGAGGCACTGGTAATAATCCAGAGATTATTACTCTAGAGGTCCTACTCCTTAACTTCCTTCCAAGCTCCCTGAATTCTGCTTGTAGGACCCCATCCCACTTTTTTCCTATGTCGTTGGTACCAACATGGACCACGACTGTTAGCTGTTCACCTTCCCCATCCAGAATGCCCTGCAGCCGCTCCATGATATCCCTGACCCTTGCACCCGGGAGGCAACACACCAACCGTGAGTCCCGTTTACGGCCACAGAAGCTCCTGTCTATTCCCCTTACAATTGAATCCCCTATGACTATTGTCCTACCACTCTTTTTCCGGCCCTCTTGCACAGCAGAGCCACTCACAATGCACTGACCCTGGCTACTGCTGCCTTCTCCTGATGGACCATCTCCCCCAACAACATCCAAAGCGAAATATCTGTTTTTCAGGGAGATGACCACAGGAGACTCCTGCACTACCTTCCTGTTCTTACTCTTACCCTTGGTCACCCAGTCTCTATCTCCCTCAACTGTATGAAGCTGTGGTGTGTCCAACTCACTAAAGGTGCTATCCACCAAATCCTCAGCATCCCGGATGCTCCAGAGCGAGTCCATGCGCAGCTCCAATGCCATCATGCGGTCAATCAGGAACTGCAGCTGAACACACTTCCTGCACATGTAGTTCCCAGGGACACTATCAGTCACCCTGAGTTCCCACATAGCACAAGAGGAGCATGGCACGGGACTGAGCTCACCTGCCATGTCTAAAATGACCGCCGACGATTGAGTTAAATTAAAAAAGAAAAGAGACTCCCCCCTTTACCTGTGCCTCAGCCTCTCTGTGCCTGTCTCTCGAGCCAGTCTCCACTCCTTCACTGCCCCACTCACTCACTGAGCCGCTCCTCACTGGCCGCTCCTTCACCTTTCACTCCTTCTATTTTATTGGCCCTCAGGCAATTTACTTACTGCTCTAGCAGTCTCTCCTCACCCCTCCTCCAACAGTCGCCCTGGGAAACGCTGACTCTGTTGCCCTCCGAGCAGCAGCAGCCCGATCCAAAGTCCATCAATTGTGTGACTGATCATCCTTAATCAGATGGAGAATCATAATTCTGAGGCTTTAATCACCTTAAAGTGTTAGCACAGCTTGCATGTTGCCAACCCAGTTCCAAGGCATGGATTGAGGGAGGGGTTTGGGTGTAACAGACTTGATGGTGATATCTGAGAGAGAGGAGTCACAGGTTCAGGGGGTGGGCCAGCCCATACACCATCTTCATACATTGACACATAGAATGGGAGCAGCACAGAAATTCCTTCAGGTTTGTCACAGACTCCAATATCTACGAGAATCTATAGTGACAGGAAGGGAGGCCACTTGGATTTGGGGTTGTTGCCCAATGTTCCAGCTGCTTACAGTTAATGTGTTTGGATTAATTCACTGGAAATACAGTAGCAACTGTTCTTCATGGCTCTGCATGGGTTGTTTTCACCTGTTCACTGGATGAGGATCGACATGTATTGCTGCCCTTGGCCCGGCTGTCGTCTTTATTGAATAGTGCTGGTGATTGACAGAGGCTGTTCCTTCTGGTCAATTTCTATTTGATTTGTAATGTGGGGTTAATTTTTGTCATTGGTCCTGAAAGTTGGACAAAGCCTTCCTGGAATCAAGTGTTGACTTGTGTGGGTGGGTGGTGATTCACAACAGGTTTTCCCCAATGCAGAAACAAATTGAGAGCAGGAGGCTGTTTTGCCCTGTGAGCTCATTCTGCCTTCAGATGACGGACCACCGGAACGAGGAATGAAGTTGGAGGAACCTGGCAGGTAAGGCATCGACCTAGAAGAGAGAGAGAGATAGTCAGTTAACGATTCGGGTCTGTACACCGACTGAAGCGAGAAGGGGTGATTGCACAAAACTGGTAGGGCCCATGAGACTGGACAGAAGGGAGGGTGGAGGGGCAGCTGGGGAAGATCATTGGGGAGGAGGGGAGAGAAAACAGGAGCAGGACACAGGGTTGATGTGAAACTCTGAAATCCAGTCTTCATGTTGGCCTTTATAAATCATAGCACAGAAGATGGGAGCTGGGAGGTGATGTTAAGTCAGTTCAAGGTGTTGGTGAGGCCAAGTTTGGAAGACTGCAGTTCTGTTCCCAAATTCTAGGAAGGATATCAATAAGGTAGAGAGGGTGCAGAGAAGATTTACAAAGATGTTGCCTGGATTGCAATATCTGGAATACAGAGAAAGATTGAGTAGAATGCCTCTTTTATTCATTGGAGAGTAGAAGGTTGAGATGGGATTTGATAAAGGTGGTTAAAATTGAGAGGGATAGACAGAGTAGATGTGAATGGGCTCTTCCCCTTGAGGGTAGGTGAGATTGGAAGGAGGGGTCATAAGTTGAGGGTTAGGGGGAGAAACCTTAAAGGTTACATAAGAGAATGCTTCTTCACTCAGTTGGTGGCTGAGTGGAATAAACTTCAAGAAGAGGAGGTTGCAGCAGGGTCACTTTTATAATTTAAGAGAAGATTGAATGAGTGTATGGATGTGAGGGGACTGGTGGGTTATGGAGAGGGAGCAGGTAAGTGGTACGAGTGGAGTTGTGGTGTTGCCTAGAGGGGCTGAGATGGCCTGTTTCTGTACTGTAATTATTATATGGTGTAGGGTTGTCCAGGAGGAAAGAGTTGTTCCTCGAGTTAGCTTTTGGTCTAGAGGCTGAGGACAGAGACGTCTGAAGGGGGAGTCTTCAGATGTTGGAAGGTGAACCCAAACACAAGGTGCTGGAGGTCTCGGTGGATTGAACAGCATCACTGGGAGAAAAAGACAGGCTCTTTCATGTTAGCCCTCTCCATCAAGACTGGTTGGGAATTCCTGCTGGAAATCCACTCATTCTTTCTTTCCCACTGAAGCTGCTTGAAGTCTGCAGGGAATATGGTGGGATATGGCTGGTAGCCAGGGGCTGAAGCCTTGATCTGCAGGTTAAGCATAAGTGTTCAGAGGTGTTTGTCCAGTCAGATGGTCCTTGCCAGGGGTGAAGAGTTCAGGGCATGTCCAAGGATGATGACTTTCTCAGAGGAAGTTGGAGATCTGGAAGGTGTTGCAAATAGTCCACACCTCAGGACAGCATCATGTTGGCACTGAAGATGATGATCTTGTTGATTTCTACATGGGTTCAGATACAATGGATGCATCAGAGGAGATCAGGAGTACCATAGGAGTCAAATTGGATCAGTGACTGTCCCATGTCATTGACCAGCAAGCATTGGGCAAAGCTGGTTTGGAGCCAATGACCACTCTGTATTTGATATCATCCTTGGAGGCCAAAACTAAGCTCTCTGACACCTCATTACTTTCCCCCACCCACCCCCACAGATGGGGATCCCATGAGGGTATCTCCCATTCAATCGTAGATCTCATCACTTCAGGTGATCTCCTAAAATCCAACCTGATAGTTGAGGAGTCTGAGAGCTCCCTTCTGACCTCCAAGGTAGAGATGTCCATCCATGGTGCACGCGGGCCTCAGATTTGCCTGTCCTTGTCAGTTGTGTGGGTC
The DNA here is from genome assembly GCF_036971445.1 of Narcine bancroftii. Classification (NCBI taxonomy): domain Eukaryota; kingdom Metazoa; phylum Chordata; class Chondrichthyes; order Torpediniformes; family Narcinidae; genus Narcine; species Narcine bancroftii. The sequence continues at coordinate 71,068,410 of NC_091474.1, read as the reverse complement.
AGTCCTTGTTCCTTTCCTGCTCCTGTACCACTCCCATTTTCTCCTGCTGCATCAACCACTGTTTCTCTGTAGAAATGAACAATTGAATTAGATGTTGGCTTTCATGGTTTAGTGTGAGAGAGAGGTTTACCTTTCTGACTGGTGTACCTCCAGGATCAGTGAGTCATTTGTGACCCAGATTCTTGCTGATCCATTTCAACACATTGTCATTTAGTTTGCAGATGTTTCAGAATGTACTGAAGACAAAGCTTGTAATGGGATGTGTAGGCACCCAGAAAATGGGATATCAAATGGCAGATGGAATGTAACAAGGGCAAGTGTGAGGTGCTGGACTTTGGAATGGTGCTGAAAGAGGGTTGGGAATAAGGATGGAAATTGTTGAACCATGTCACAGGGAGTTGGGTCATGAAGACCATCAGGGACATTAACCAAGGCAAATGAGTGCACTGAGTGGGAGTGGGGGGGTGGTGGGGAAACAGAGTTGTCGGGCTGGTGGGGGGGGAGCGTCTGTGTCGGGCTGGTGGGGGTAGCGTCTGTGTCAGGCTGATGGGGGGGCATCTGTGTCGGGCTGGTGGGGGGGCATCTGTGTCGGGGTGGCTAGGGGGTCGTCTGTGTTGGGGTGGCTGGGGGGGCGTCTGTGTCGGGGTGGCTGGCGGGGGCATCTGTGTCGGGGTGGCTGGGGAAGCGTCTGTGTCGGGGTGGCTGGGGGTGGATCTGTGTCGGAGTAGTTTGGCGTGTGTGTCGGGCTGGTGGGGGGGCTCTGTGTCGGGGAGGTGGGGGGGGCTCTGTGTCGGGAAGGTGGGGGGGGCTCTGTGTCGGGGAGGTGGGGGAGGCTCTGTCGGGGAGGTGGGGGGGTGCTCTGTGTCGGGGAGGTGGGGGGGCTCTGTGTCGGGGAGGTGGTGGGGGGTCTGTGTCGGGGAGGTGGGGGGGGCTCTGTGTCGGGGAGGTGGGGGGGCTCTGTGTCGGGGAGGTGGGGGGGGCTCTGTGTCGGGGAGGTGGGGGGGGCTCTGTGTCGGGGAGGTGGGGGGGGCTCTGTCAGGAAGGTGGGGGGGGGGCTCTGTGTCGGGCTGGTGGGGGGGGGCTCTGTGTCACGGTGTTGTGGCTCTGTGTTGGTGGGGGAGGGAGAGAGAGAGACCTACCTTGACCAGAACCTGCTGTCGATCTTGGGGCAGGGAGTGAGAAGGTGCCAGGATTCAGCCAGCAGACAGATGGTCTCGCTGAGATGTGATGGGTTGGGGTGTGTCCTGAGGCAGATCAGTGATGGCCCACGTCTCTCTTTATCTAGCCCTGTGTTTGCCAGGGTTCTCGCATCTCTTGTCCTTGTGCTTCCGCATTGTGTTGTGCAGGAACAGGCTCCTGCCGGGAGAGTACATTTTCCACTGCTTCTGCTGTTGGTGTTTGAGATCAGTCATTTAATATTGAAAGCAGAATACGATCTTTGTGGTTGTCCGATTAATCAGAAAGTAACCAAAGAGCAGAATACACTTCATAAGGTACTTGCTTAGATGTGACTAAATTTTACAAGATTGAAATTCCTGAGGGGAAAAAAAAGTTGGGAAATGATTGCCAGGAGAATAAAATAATGCTGAAGGATGATATTAGCTTTGTCACATGCTGATTAGCGCTTCAAACTGCTAGTGTGGCCGTAACTCCAGTCCTGCTGCCATTACATTTCTGATCATGAAGCAAGTTTAGATGAACTCCAACTTTGCCTCAGCCCAGGGAGAAAGTGTATTATTTTGATTGAGCTATTGTGCAGAATATTTGCTTCTCCAGGTTCATGAAATATCACAATGAAGATTTTTACAGGCTCCCCTTGCCTGTTGTTTTGACGGCCCTGGGTCCTCTGTCAGAGTCGGACATCGAAAGATTCAACTATTGGCTTTCATCCAGCGCATCATTTAGGGTTGACGTTCTTTGGTTTTATTAACTTGGTGTCACGGACTTAAAATGGGATTGGTGACCTTCCTGCCTGTAATTGGCTTTGCCTTCTGAAGGTCCCCATAAACCAGGCAGCAGGTGGGAGAAATGGACACCGGTGAGTCTCTGGGTCAGGCCATTTGCATTCTGATAGCTGTTGAAAAGCCTGGAGGGAGATGATCAGGTTCAGGCTGATCAAGTTTGCAAGATCAAGGGACCATCTCCTGACACCGAGATAAGTTTGAACTGGGCCATTCATCGCTGGAAATCGAGGCTCCGAGGGCTGGAACTTTCCTTCTAGATCCTTCCTGCTCTTCTCTCAGCAAGAAAAGCCTTTGACTTTGCATGGATGATCTCCCTTCTTCTTCATGGACAGCATGCCAGAATTTAAATCACTGAAAAACATAATTCACATCATTTCAGTCCAGTGATGTTGCTAATAATGCTCACAGTGCCCCAGGTCCATTCCTGACCTTTGGTGCTATCTGTGTGGGGTTTACATATTTTCCCTCTGAATGGGTCAGCTTCCTAGGGTGGTTAGTTTCCTTCCACATCCCAAAGATGCATGGATTTGTCGGGTGATTGTGAGTGGTGGAAACTGTGATGTAGGACTAGTTGATGGGAATGTGATGAGAATGGGACACTGGATTGGTGTAAGTAAGTGCATGATGCAGTGGATCAATGAGGGGCTTGATAGTTGAAGGACTCGCACCAGGCCGCAGACTGCTGGAGATTGAATGACTCTCAACTGGCCGTGAGGACTGGAGATTAAGGGACTCCTCAGAGCCTGGATAGTGGAGACTGAGGAACTCAGTCGAGCCAGAGGGCTCGAGACTGAGGAATTCCCACCAGGCCATGGATACTGGAGAATGAGAGACGTGGTTGGTGATGTGATCTCGGAAGTGGGACCTTGCTCCACAATGGTGCTGATGGTGAGCAAGGCTCATGAAAAGCCTTTGGTATTACCAGATTCCTGCTGGTATCAGGGGTTGGGAATGGTGAGCTTGGGTTCATCACTGGAACAGACAAGAACCCGTGCTTCTCTTTCTTAGGCTAGTGACACTTTGTATGCCTTTATGGAAAAGAACAGCTGACGTCAATTTATGTACATGGCAATAAATGAGTCCTGAGACCTTGATGGTTAGTTCGACTTGTGGGACTGAAGGGTATGAATCCATGTACATCTCTGTTAGAACATCCTGATGCACTGCACAATCAGTCCTTCACCTTTACAGTTGATAACAGATAGTGGTCCATTTCATATGAAGCGATTAAAAAATGGACAGGCCGGTGTGTTATAACCGCTCTGAAATGATGATACACAAAGAATCCATCCCTAATCTTCCATGTCCAACAAGTCACATAGGAGATCTATGATTTTAAAGGAACAGGGTGCAGGGAATGTAGAAAGCTGCCATGTATTTTCTGTTCACAAAAATAAGACACCCCAATATGGCCAGTTACTGCCCACAGTCTCCTTTCAGAACTCGATGTACTGATGCAAGGTGTCACCAAAGTGCTATTGAATTGCCAACAAACTGCCCAGTTTGGGTATGCTCCTTCACCAGATGAAGTTCGATCCAGGGTGCAGTGATGTACTTTGGAAGGTGGAATGTGAAGACTGGGCGAGTGGTTAATGCTGTGGGTACAGGCAGGTATGTAACAACATTGTATTGTGGGGCTGTGAGGAATCATTTTTAATTTGAATAAAGAATGAACAAGGCACAACATCTTGTGCCCGTGTATTTTTGAGGACAGAATACACAACAAATTGGTGACAAGGATGAAAATGAAAACTATTTCACACTCCAAACGATGAAAGGAGATTTGAATGTGGAAAAATGAAACCTGGAGCCACGTTGAGCCACACGAGCTCATTTACAGTGGGACAGAGAAAGATGAGAGAACAAGAAGGGTTAAAATGGCAGAAGGACGTTTCGCAGAATACAGAAAATTGTAAGGCTGGTATGATTATGTGGAAAGGGTTGATATGTTCTGTGTTGCCCAATACAAGGGACAGAGGTGCCTACAAAGGAAGCAGGTGCTCTTTCTAAGCAAGGTGGGGAGCAGGACATACAGCCCTGATAAAATCTCTCTTTGCACCAGCAAGACCAAGTACTAATGATTATGAAGCATTAAGTGCCTTGGTCAGAGAGTATCTATGGTCAAAACTAGTTGTGATCTCAGAAAGATACATCCAGGTGAAACCGCGAGGCAATATTGGGCTGAATTGCATAGACTGTCAGAACCATAAAATTTTGGACCTCTCTTGGACAAGGCATTAAGAGATAGATTGGTCATCAGCTTGGCTGTTTAGAACGCTCAACAATGATTGGTGAGCAGAAAAGATTTAGACAGTAAATCTGTGTATGATACAGCCTTCAGTTTCAAAATGGCTGAACAAAACATGGATATTATTAAAGGGGAACAACACAAGGTGGGGGAAAGTGAACTGCTGGGAATGTGGGAGGAGGAAGCACAGTCCTGATAACTATTAATTCAACAGGGCCAAGTTTCATCAGTGTGACAGAGGGACACATCCTGTCCAAATGTACAAGGAAAATAAAAAGTAGAGAAAAGGTGGTCTGCCGAAAGAAGAAATGCCAGAAACTGAAATATAAAAAAACAGTTGTCCAAAGTGAAAAGCGTCACGGAGAATGTTGAAAACCCTAGTAGTAGTTCTGAGGAAGACTCGGCAATGGAAGTAATGCAATGATTGGAAACCGGAAATTTGAGTTCACATTAACAACAACTCTGTTCGGATGGAGTTGGACACAGGGCTGGCTGTGTCCTTAATGTTGAAAGATCTAAAAGTAAAACTATTACCCAACCTTAAACTGAAACACTCGACGGACCACGGAGATGCACAACTGCGTGCCTGTAGAGAAAATGACTTAAAATTTAAGAAATGAGTATGATACTTTTGCCAAAATATGGCAAAATTATCCAGAGCACTTTGGTGCCCAGCGAAAACAAGGGGCCACAGTTCGAGAAAGCGAACAAAATGCATAAAGACAACAGCAGGGAAAGCAAGTCAAAGAGTGGAAGTCGATTAGAGAGACTGGTGGGACGCTGAGTTTTCTCTTTCTTGACCATTTTTCTGTTTGTCATTTTAATTATTTTAGTTTGATTTTCAAAGTTCTGGGGGAGGGAAGGAAATTGTAAGTCAGCTGACATAGTGTTTGTATCTGAGAAGTGGATTATACTAAAAGAAAGTGTAAATTTGCTAAAAAAGATAATTTTTTTCAGATATGATACTGTTTTTGGAAAAATTGAAAAATTAAATAAATAAAAAAATGAATCAGTTCAATCTTAGTGTTGAAGACGATCACAGGGGAAAAAAGTGCTAGGAAAATATCAAGTGAATATTGAATGATAAACAGAAGTAGGTTGAAAAATGGAAGGGGATGAGTCCACGTGCAGGAGGGTGATTGAAACCTTGGGCTGAATGGTGCACCAATAACAACCTTGAACTGAATCTCACCAAAACCAAGGAGCTGATTGTTGACTTCAAGAAAGGAAAGCCAGAGATTTACAATTCAGTGATTATTGAGGGAGAGGGTGAGCAAATTTAAGTTCTCGGGAGTCACTATTTCAGAAGATCTTTCCTGGACCTAACACAACAATGGCTTTATGAAGAAAGCCTGTCAGTGCCTCTACTTCCTCAGGAATTTGTGGAGATTTGGTACGACAACAGAAACCCTGGCAGATGTTTAGTGGAAAGTGTGCTGACTGGCTGCATCGCAGTCTGGTATGGGGACACAAATATCCCTAAGCAGAAAGCCTTGCAAAAGGTAATGGACACAGCCTAGGATATCACAAGCAAAACACTTCCCCACTATTGAGTACATCTACAGGGAACACTGCCGTCTGAGAGCCGCACCAATCATCAAAAACTCACACCACCCAGCACATGCTCTGTTCTCGCTGCTGCTATCAGGAAAGAGGTCTAGGTGCCACAAGACTCGCACCTCCAGGTTTACAAACAGCTGCTCCCCCTCCACCATCAGACTCCTCAACAATAAACTCAATCAGGAACTCAAGGCAAGGCAGGGAGGCAAGGCAGGCAGGCAAGGCAGGCAGGCAAGGCAGGCAGGCAGGCAAGGCAGGCAGGCAGGCAAGGCAGGCAAGGCAGGCAAGCAAGGCAGGCAAGGCAGGCAAGGTAAGGCAGACAGGCAAGGCAGGCAAGGCAGGCAGGCAAGGCAGGTAGGGAAGGCAGGCAGGCAGGCAAGGCAGGCAGGCAGGCAGGCAGGCAAGGCAGTCAGGCGAGACAGGCAGGCAAGGCAGGCAGGCAAGGCAGGCAAGGCAGGCAGGCAGGCAGGCAGGCAAGGCAAGGCAGGCAGGCAAGGCAGGCAGGCAAGGCAGGCAAGGCAAGGCAGGCACGCAAGGCAGGCAGGCAAGGCAGGCAGTCAAGGCAGGCAGGCAAGGCAGGCAGGCAGGCAAGGCAGGCAGGCAAGGCAGGCAGGCAAGGCAGGCAAGGCAGGCAGGCAAGGCAGGCAGGCAAGGCAGGCAGGCAAGGCAGGCAGGCAAGGCAGGCAGGCAAGGCAGGCAAGGCAGGCCAGGCAGGCAAGGCAGACAAGGCAGGCAGGCAAAGCAGGCAGGCAGGCAAGGTAGGCAGGCAAGGCAAGGCAGGCAAGGCAGGCAGGCAGGCAAGGCAGGCAGGCAGGCAAGGCAGGCAAGGCAGGCAGGCAAGGCAGGCAGGCAAGGCAGGCAAGGCAGGCAGGCAAGGCAGGCAGGCAGGCAGGCAAGGCAGGCAAGGCAGGCAGGCAGGTAAGGCAGGCAGGCAGGCAAGGCAGGCAAGGCAGGCAGGCAAGGCAGGCAGGCAAGGCAGGCAGGCAAGGCAGGCAGGCAGGTAAGGCAGGCAGGCAAGGCAGGCAAGGCAGGCAGGCAGGCAAGGCAGGCAGGCAGGCAAGGCAGGCAGGCAGGCAAGGCAGGCAGGCAAGGCAGGCAGGCAAGGCAGGCAGGCAAGGCAGGCAGGCAAGGCAGGCAGGCAAGGCAGGCAAGGCAGGCAGGGAAGGCAGGCAGGCAAGGCAGGCAAGGCAGGAAGGCAGGCAGGTAGGCAAGGCAGGCAAGGCAGGCAGGCAAGGCAGGCAAGGCAGGCAGGCAAGGCAGGCAAGGCAGGCAGGCAAGGCAGGCAAGGCAAGGCAGGCAGGCAGGCAAGGCAGTCAGGCCAGGCAGGCAAGGCAAGCAAGGCAGGCAAGGCAGGCAGGTAAGGCAGGCGGGCAAGGCAGGCGGGCAAGGCAGGCGGGCAAGGCAGGCAGGCAAGGCAGGCAGGCAGTCAAGGCAGGCAGGCAAGGCAGGCAGGCAGGCAAGGCAGGCAGGCAAGGCAGGCAAGGCAGGCAAGGCAGGCAGGCAAGACAGGCAAGGCAGGCAGGCAGGCAAGGCAGGCAGGCAAGGCAGGCAGGCAAGGCAAGGCAGGCAAGGCAGGCAGGCAAGGCAGACAGGCAGGCAAAGCAGGCAGGCAAGGCAGGCAGGCAGGCAAGGCAGGCAGGCAAGGCAGGCAAACAGGAAGGCAGGCAGGCAAGGCAGGCAGGCAAGGCAGGCAGGCAAGGCAGGCAGGCAAGGCAGGCAGGCAGGCAAGGCAGGCAGGCAAGGCAGGCAGGCAAGGAAGGCAGGCAGCAAGGCAGGCAAGGCAGGCAGTCCAGGCCAGGCAGGCAGGCAAGGCAGGTAGGCAAGGCAGGCAAGGCAGGCAGTCCAGGCCAGGCAGGCAGGCAAGGCAGGCAGGCAAGGCAGGCAGGCAGGCAGGCAAGGCAGGCAAGCAAGGCAGGCAGCCAGGCAGGCAAGGCAGGCAGGCAGGCAAGGCAGGCAGGCAAGGCAGGCAGGCAGGCAAGGCAGGCAGGCAGGCAAGGCAGGCAGGCAAGGCAGGCAGGCAAGGCAGGCAGGCAAGGCAGGCAAGGCAGGCAGGCAAGGCAGGCAAGGCAGGCAGGCAAGGCAGGCAGGCAAGGCAGGCAGGCAAGGCAGGCAGGCAAGGCAGGCAGGCAGGCAAGGCAGGCAGGCAAGGCAGGCAGCAGGCAAGGTAGGCAGGCAAGGCAGGCAAGGCAAGGCAGGCAGGCAGGCAGGCAAGGCAGTCAGGCAAGGCAGGCAGGCAAGGCAGACAGGCAAGGCAGGCAAGGCAGACAGGCAAGGCAGGCAGGCAAGGCAGGCAAGGCAGGCAAGGCAGGCAGGCAAGGCAGGCAGGCCAGGCAGGCAGGCAAGGCAGGCAGGCAAGGCAGGCAGGCAGGCAGGCAAGGCAGGGAAGCAAGGCAGGCAGGCAGGCAGGCAAGGCAGGCAGGCAGGCAAGGCAGGCAGGCAAGGCAGGCAGGCAAGGCAGGCAGGCAAGGCAGGCAGGCAAGGCAGGCAGGCAAGGCAGGCAGGCAAGGCAGGCAGGCAAGGCAGGCAAGGCAAGGCAGACAGGCAAGGCAGGCAGGCAAGGCAGGCAGGCAGGCAAGGCAGGCAGGCAAGGCAGGCAGGCAAGGCAGGCAGGCAAGGCAGGCAGGCAAGGCAGGCAGGCAAGGCAGGCAAGACAGGCAGGCAAGGCAGGCAAGGCAGGCAGGCAAGGCAGGCAGGCAAGGCAGGCAGGCAAGGCAGGCAGGCAGGCAAGGCAGGCAGGCAAGGCAGGCAGCAGGCAAGGCAGGCAGGCAAGGCAGGCAAGGCAAGGCAGGCAGGCAGGCAGGCAAGGCAGTCAGGCAAGGCAGGCAGGCAAGGCAGACAGGCAAGGCAGGCAAGGCAGACAGGCAAGGCAGGCAGGCAAGGCAGGCAAGGCAGGCAGGCAAGGCAGGCAGGCAAGGTAGGCAGGCAAGGCAGGCAGGCAAGGAAGGCAGGCAGGCAAGGCAGGCAGGCAAGGCAGGCAGGCAGGAACGGCAGGCAGGCAAGGCAGGCAGGCAAGGCAAGGCAGGCAGGCAAGGCAAGGCAGGCAGGCAAGGCAAGGCAGGCAGGCAAGGCAAGGCAGGCAGGCAAGGCAGGCAGGCAGGCAAGGCAGGCAAGGCAGGCAGGCAGGCAAGGTAGGCAAGGCAAGGCAGGCAGGCAGGGAAGGCAGGCAGGCAAGGCAGGCAGGCAAGCCAGGCAAGGCAAGGCAAGGCAGGCAGGCAAGGCAGGCAAGGCAGGCAGGCAAGGCAGGCAGGCAAGGCAGGCAGGCAGGCCAGGCAGGCAGGCAAGGGCAGGCAGGCCAGGCAGGCAAGGCAAGGCAGGCAGGCAAGGAAGGCAGGCAAGGCAGGCAGGCCAGGCAGGCAGGCAAGGCAGGCAGGCAGGCAAGGCAGGCAGGCAAGGCAGGCAGGCAAGGCAGGCAGGCAAGGCAGGCAGGCAGGGCAGGCAGGCAAGTCAGGCAGGCAAGGAAGGCAGGCAAGGCAGGCAAGGCAGGCAAGGCACGGCAGGCAGGCAGGCAAGGCAGGCAGGCAAGGCAGGCAAGGCAGGCAAGGCACGGCAGGCAGGCAGGCAAGGCAGGCAGGCAAGGCAGGCAGGCAGGCAAGGCAGGCAGGCAGGCAAGGCAGGCAGGCAAGGCAGGCAGGCAGGCAAGGCAGGCAGGCAGGCAAGGCAGGCAGGCAGGCAAGGCAGGCAGGCAAGACAGGCAAGGCAGGCAGGCAAGGCAGGCAGGCAAGGCAGGCAGGCAGGCAAGGCAGGCAGGCAAGGCAGGCAGGCAAGGCAGGCAAGGCAGGCAGGCAAGGCAGGCAAGGCATGCAGGCAAGGCATGCAGGCAAGGCAGGCAAGGCAAGGCAGGCAGGCAAGGCAGGCAGGCAAAGCAGGCAGGCAAGGCAGGCAAGGCAGGCAAGGCAGGCAGGCAAGGCAGGCAAGGCAGGCAGGCAAGGCAGGCAAGGCAGGCAGGCAAGGCACGCAAGGCAGGCAAGGCAGGCAAGGCAGGCAAGGCAGGCAAGGCAGGCAGGCAAGGCAGGCAGGCAAGGCAGGCAAGGCAGGCAAGGCAGGCAAGGCAGGCAAGGCAGGCAAGGCAGGCAAGGCAGGCAAGGCAGGCAGGCAAGGCAGGCAGGCAAAGCAGGCAGGCAAGGAAGGCAGGCAAGGCAGGCAAGGCAGGCAAGGCAAGGCAGGCAGGCAAGGCAGGCAAGGCAGGCAAGGCAGGCAGGCAAGGAAGGCAGGCAAGGCAAGGAAGGCAAGGCAGGCAGGCAAGGCAGGCAAGGCAGGCAAGGCAGGCAGGCAAGGCAGGCAGGCAAGGCAGGCAGGCAAGGCAGGCAAGGTAGGCAGGCAAGGCAGGCAGGCAAGGAAGGCAGGCAGGCAAGGCAGGCAGGCAAGGCAGGCAGGCAGGAACGGCAGGCAGGCAAGGCAGGCAAGGCAGGCAGGCAAGGCAAGGCAGGCAGGCAAGGCAAGGCAGGCAAGGCAGGCAAGGCAGGCAGGCAAGGCAGGCAGGCAGGCAGACAGGCAAGGCAGGCAGGCAGGCAAGGAAGGCAGGCAAGGCAGGCAGGCATGGCAGGCAGGCAAGGCAGGCAGGCAGGCAAGGCAGGCAAGGCAGGCAAGGCAGGCAGGCAAGGCAGGCAAGGCAGGCAGGCAAGGCAGGCAGGCAAGGCAGGCAGGCAAGGCAGGCAGGCAAGGCAGGCAGGCAAGGCAGGCAGGCAAAGCAGGCAGGCAAGGAAGGCAGGCAAGGAAGGCAGGCAAGGCAAGGCAGGCAGGCAAGGCAGGCAGGCAAGGCAGGCAGGCAAGGCAGGCAGGCAAGGCAGGCAGGCAAAGCAGGCAGGCAAGGCAGGCAAGGCAGGCAGGCAAGGCAGGCAGGCAAGGCAGGCAAGGCAGGCAAGGCAGGCAGGCAAGGCAGGCAGGCAAGGCAGGCAGGCAGGCAAGGCAGGCAAGGCAGGCAAGGCAGGCAGACAGGCAAGGCAGGCAGGCAAGGCAGGCAAGGCAGGCAGGCAAGGCAGGCAAGGCAGGCAAGGCAGGCAAGGCAGGCAAGGCAGGCAAGGCAGGCAAGGCAGGCAAGGCAGGCAAGGCAGGCAAGGCAGGCAGGCAAGGCAGGCAGGCAAGGAAGGCAGGCAAGGCAGGCAGGCAAGGCAGGCAGGCAAGGCAGGCAGGCAAGGCAGGCAGGCAAGGCAGGCAGGCAAGGCAGGCAGGCAAGGCAGGCAGGCAAGGCAGGCAGGCAAGGCAGGCAGGCAAGGCAGGCAAGGCAGGCAGGCAAGGCAGGCAAGGCAGGCAGGCAGGCAAGGCAGGCAGGCAGGCAAGGCAAGGTAGGCAGGCAAGGCAGGCAGGCAGGCAAGGCAGGCAGGCAAGGCAGGCAGGCAAGGCAGGCAAGGTAGGCAAGGCAGGCAGGCAAGGCAGGCAAGGTAGGCAAGGCAGGCAGGCAAGGCAGGCAGGCAGGCAAGGCAGGCAAGGCAGGCAGGCAAGGCAGGCAGGCAGGCAGGTAAGGCAGGCAGGCAGGCAAGGCAGGCAGGCAAGGCAGGCAAGGCAGGCAGGTAAGGCAGGCAGGCAGGCAGGCAGGCAAGGCGGTCAGGCAAGGCAGGCAGGCAGGCAAGGCAGACTGGCAAGGCAGGCAGGCAAGGCGGTCAGGCAAGGCAGGCAAGGCGGTCAGGCAAGGCAGGCAGGCAAGGCAGGCAGGCAGGCAAGGCAGGCAGGCAAGGCAGGCAGGCAAGGCAGGCAGGCAAGGCAGGCAGGCAAGGCAGGCAGGCAAGGCAGGCAAGGCAGGCAGGCAAGGCAGGCAGGCAAGGCAGGCAAGGAAGGCAGGCAAGGCAGGCAAGGAAGGCAGGCAAGGCAGGCAAGGCAGGCAGGCAAGGCAGGCAGGCCAGGCAGGCAAGGCAGGCAGGCAAGGCAGGCAGGCAAGGCAGGCAGGCAAGGCAGGCAGGCAAGGCAAGGCAGGCAAGGCAGGCAAGGCAGGCAGGCAAGGCAGGCAAGGCTGGCAGGCAAGGCAGGCAGGCAAGCAAGGCAGGCAGGCGGGCAAGGCAGGCAGGCAAGGCAGGCAGGCGGGCAAGACAGGCAGGCAAGGCAGGCAGGCAGGCAAGGCAGGCAGGCAAGGCAGGCAGGCAAGGCAGGCAGGCAAGGCAGGCAGGCAAGGCAGGCAGGCAAGGCAGGCAAGGCAAGGCAGGCAAGGCAAGGCAGGCAAGGCAGGCAGGCAAAGCAGGCAGGCAAGGCAGGCAGGCAGGCAAGGCAGGCAGGCAGGCAGGCAAGGCATGCAGGATAGTCAGGCAGGCAAGGCAGGCAGGCAAGGCAGCCAGGCAAGGCAGGCAAGGCAGGCAAGGCAGGCAAGGCAGGCAGGCAAGGCAGGCAAGGCAGGCAGGCAGGCAAGGCAGGCGGGCAAGGCAGGCGGGCAAGGCAGGCGGGCAAGGCAGGCAGGCGGGCAAGGCAGGCAGGCAGGCAAGGCAGGTAGGCAAGGCAGGCAGGCAAGGCAGGCAAGGAAGGCAGGCAAGGCAGGCAAGGCAGGCAGGCAAGGCAGGCAGGCAAGGCAGGTAGGCAAGGCAGGCAGGCAAGGCAGGCAGGCAAGGCAGGCAGGCAAGGCAGGCAGGCAAGGCAGGCAAGGCAAGGCAGGCAGGCAGGCAAGGCAGTCAGGCCAGGCAGGCAAGGCAGTCAGGCCAGGCAGGCAAGGCAAGCAAGGCAGGCAGGGCAAGGCAGGCGGGCAAGGCAGGCGGGCAAGGCAGGCAGGCAAGGCAGGCAGGCAAGGCAGGCAGGCAGTCAAGGCAGGCAGGCAAGGCAGGCAGGCAGGCAAGGCAGGCAAGGCAGGCAGGCAAGGCAGGCAGGCAAGGCAGGCAAGGCAGGCAGGCAAGGCAGGCAAGGCAGGCAAGGCAGGCAGGCAAGGCAGGCAGGCAGGCAAGGCAGGCAGGCAAGGCAGGCAGGCAAACAGGCAGGCAAGGCAGGCAGGCAAGGCAGGCAGGCAAGGCAGGCAGGCAAGGCAGGCAGGCAAGGCAGGCAGGCAAGGCAGGCAAGGCAGGCAAGGCAGGCAAGGCAGGCAAGGCAGGCAGGCAAGGCAGGCAGGCAAGGCAAGCAAGGCTGGCAGGCAAGGCAGGCAGGCAAGGCAGGCAAGGCAGGCAGGCAGGCAAGGCAGGCAGGCAAGGCAGGCAAGGCAGGCAGGCAAGGTAGGCAGGCAAGGCAGGCAGACAAGGCAGGCAAGGCAGGCAGGCAAAGCAGGCAGGCAAGGCAGGCAGGCAGGCAAGGCAGGCAAGGCAGGCAAGACAGGCAGGCAAGGCAGGCAGGCAAGGCAGGCAGGCAAGGCAGGCAGGCAGGCAAGGCAGGCAGGCAAGGCAGGCAGGCAAGGCAGGCAGGCAAGGCAGTCAGGTAAGGCAGGCAAGGCAGGCAGGCAAGGCAGGCAAGGCAGGCAGGCAAGGCAGGCAGGCAAGGCAGGCAGGCAAGGCAGGCAGGCAAGGCAGGCAGGCAAGGCAGGCAGGCAAGGCAGGCAGGCAAGGCAGGCAGGCAAGGCAGGCAGGCAAGGCAGGCAGGCAAGGCAGGCAGGCAAGGCAGGCAGGCAAGGCAGGCAGGCAGGCAAGGCAGGCAAGGCAGGCAGGCAAGGCAGGCAAGGTAAGGCAGACAGGCAAGGCAGGCAAGGCAGGCAGGCAAGGCAGGTAGGGAAGGCAGGCAGGCAGGCAAGGCAGGCAGGCAGGCAGGCAGGCAAGGCAGGCAGGCAGGCAGGCAGGCAAGGCAGGCAGGCAGGCAAGGTAGGCAAGGCAAGGCAGGCAGGCAGGGAAGGCAGGCAGGCAAGGCAGGCAGGCAAGCCAGGCAAGGCAAGGCAAGGCAAGGCAGGCAGGCAAGGCAGGCAAGGCAGGCAGGCAAGGCAGGCAGGCAAGGCAGGCAGGCAGGCAAGGCAGGCAGGCAAGGGCAGGCAGGCCAGGCAGGCAAGGCAAGGCAGGCAGGCAAGGAAGGCAGGCAAGGCAGGCAGGCCAGGCAGGCAGGCCAGGCAGGCAGGCAAGGCAGGCAGGCAGGCAAGGCAGGCAGGCAAGGCAGGCAGGCAAGGCAGGCAGGCAAGGCAGGCAGGCAGGGCAGGCAGGCAAGTCAGGCAGGCAAGGAAGGCAGGCAAGGCAGGCAAGGCAGGCAAGGCACGGCAGGCAGGCAGGCAAGGCAGGCAGGCAAGGCAGGCAGGCAGGCAAGGCAGGCAGGCAGGCAAGGCAGGCAGGCAGGCAAGGCAGGCAGGCAAGGCAGGCAGGCAGGCAAGGCAGGCAGGCAAGACAGGCAAGGCAGGCAGGCAAGGCAGGCAGGCAAGGCAGGCAGGCAGGCAAGGCAGGCAGGCAAGGCATGCAGGCAAGGCAGGCAAGGCAAGGCAGGCAGGCAAGGCAGGCAGGCAAGGCAGGCAGGCAAGGCAGGCAGGCAAGGCAGGCAAGGCAGGCAAGGCAGGCAGGCAAGGCAGGCAAGGCAGGCAGGCAAGGCACGCAAGGCAGGCAAGGCAGGCAGGCAGGCAAGGCAGGCAAGGCAGGCAAGGCAGGCAAGGCAGGCAGGCAAAGCAGGCAGGCAAGGAAGGCAGGCAAGGCAGGCAAGGCAGGCAAGGCAGGCAAGGCAGGCAGGCAAGGCAGGCAGGCAAAGCAGGCAGGCAAGGAAGGCAGGCAAGGCAGGCAAGGCAGGCAAGGCAGGCAAGGCAGGCAAGGCAGGCAAGGCAGGCAGGCAAGGAAGGCAGGCAAGGCAAGGAAGGCAAGGCAGGCAGGCAAGGCAGGCAGGCAAGGCAGGCAGGCAAGGCAGGCAGGCAAGGCAGGCAGGCAAGGCAGGCAAGGTAGGCAGGCAAGGCAGGCAGGCAAGGCAGGCAGGCAGGCAAGGCAGGCAGGCAAGGCAGGCAGGCAGGAACGGCAGGCAGGCAAGGCAGGCAAGGCAGGCAGGCAAGGCAAGGCAGGCAGGCAAGGCAAGGCAGGCAAGGCAGGCAAGGCAGGCAGGCAAGGCAGGCAGGCAGGCAGACAGGCAAGGCAGGCAGGCAGGCAAGGAAGGCAGGCAGGCAAGGCAGGCAGGCATGGCAGGCAGGCAAGGCAGGCAGGCAGGCAAGGCAGGCAAGGCAGGCAGGCAAGGCAGGCAGGCAAGGCAGGCAGGCAAGGCAGGCAGGCAAGGCAGGCAGGCAAGGCAGGCAGGCAAAGCAGGCAGGCAAGGAAGGCAGGCAAGGAAGGCAGGCAAGGCAAGGCAGGCAGGCAAGGCAGGCAGGCAAGGCAGGCAGGCAAGGCAGGCAGGCAAGGCAGGCAGGCAAAGCAGGCAGGCAAGGCAGGCAAGGCAGGCAGGCAAGGCAGGCAGGCAAGGCAGGCAAGGCAGGCAAGGCAGGCAAGGCAGGCAGGCAAGGCAGGCAGGCAAGGCAGGCAGGCAGGCAAGGCAGGCAAGGCAGGCAAGGCAGGCAAGGCAGGCAGACAGGCAAGGCAGGCAGGCAAGGCAGGCAAGGCAGGCAGGCAAGGCAGGCAAGGCAGGCAAGGCAGGCAAGGCAGGCAAGGCAGGCAAGGCAGGCAAGGCAGGCAGGCAGGCAAGGCAGGCAGGCAAGGAAGGCAGGCAGGCAAGGCAGGCAGGCAAGGAAGGCAGGCAAGGCAGGCAGGCAAGGCAGGCAGGCAAGGCAGGCAGGCAAGGCAGGCAGGCAAGGCAGGCAGGCAAGGCAGGCAGGCAAGGCAGGCAAGGCAGGCAGGCAAGGCAGGCAGGCAAGGCAGGCAGGCAGGCAAGGCAGGCAGGCAGGCAAGGCAAGGTAGGCAGGCAAGGCAGGCAGGCAGGCAAGGCAGGCAGGCAAGGCAGGCAGGCAAGGCAGGCAAGGTAGGCAAGGCAGGCAGGCAAGGCAGGCAAGGTAGGCAAGGCAGGCAGGCAAGGCAGGCAGGCAGGCAAGGCAGGCAAGGCAGGCAGGCAAGGCAGGCAGGCAGGCAGGTAAGGCAGGCAGGCAGGCAAGGCAGGCAGGCAAGGCAGGCAAGGCAGGCAGGTAAGGCAGGCAAGGCAGGCAGGCAAGGCAGGCAGGCAAGGCAGGCAGGCAAGGCAGGCAGGCAAGGCAGGCAGGCAAGGCAGGCAGGCAAGGCAGGCAAGGCAGGCAGGCAAGGCAGGCAGGCAAGGCAGGCAAGGAAGGCAGGCAAGGCAGGCAAGGAAGGCAGGCAAGGCAGGCAAGGCAGGCAGGCAAGGCAGGCAAGGCAGGCAGGCAGGCAAGGCAGGCAGGTAAGGCAGGCAGGCAGGCAAGGCAGGCAAGGCAGACAGGCAAGGCGGTCAGGCAAGGCGGTCAGGCAAGGCAGGCAGGCAAGGCTGGCAGGCAAGGCAGGCAGGCAAGGCTGGCAGGCAAGGCAGGCAGGCAGGCAGGCAGGCAGGCAAGGCAGGCAGGCCAGGCAGGCAGGCCAGGCAGGCAGGCCAGGCAGGCAAGGCAGGCAGGCAAGGCAGGCAGGCAAGGCAGGCAGGCAAGGCAAGGCAGGCAAGGCAGGCAAGGCAGGCAGGCAAGGCAGGCAAGGCTGGCAGGCAAGGCAGGCAGGCAAGGCAGGCAAGCAAGGCAGGCAGGCGGGCAAGGCAGGCAGGCAAGGCAGGCAGGCGGGCAAGACAGGCAGGCAAGGCAGGCAGGCAGGCAAGGCAGGCAGGCAAGGCAGGCAGGCAAGGCAGGCAGGCAAGGCAGGCAGGCAAGGCAGGCAGGCAAGGCAGGCAAGGCAAGGCAGGCAAGGCAGGCAGGCAAAGCAGGCAGGCAAGGCAGGCAGGCAAGGCAGGCAGGCAGGCAAGGCAGGCAGGCAGGCAGGCAAGGCATGCAGGATAGTCAGGCAGGCAAGGCAGGCAGGCAAGGCAGCCAGGCAAGGCAGGCAAGGCAGGCAAGGCAGGCAGGCAAGGCAGGCAAGGCAGGCAGGCAGGCAAGGCAGGCGGGCAAGGCAGGCGGGCAAGGCAGGCGGGCAAGGCAGGCAGGCAGGCAAGGCAGGCGGGCAAGGCAGGCAGGCAAGGCAGGTAGGCAAGGCAGGCAGGTAAGGCAGGCAAGGAAGGCAGGCAAGGCAGGCAAGGCAGGCAGGCAAGGCAGGCAGGCAAGGCAGGTAGGCAAGGCAGGCAGGCAAGGCAGGCAGGCAAGGCAGGCAGGCAAGGCAGGCAGGCAAGGCAGGCAAGGCAAGGCAGGCAGGCAGGCAAGGCAGTCAGGCCAGGCAGGCAAGGCAAGCAAGGCAGGCAAGGCAGGCAGGTAAGGCAGGCGGGCAAGGCAGGCGGGCAAGGCAGGCGGGCAAGGCAGGCAGGCAAGGCAGGCAGGCAAGGCAGGCAGGCAGTCAAGGCAGGCAGGCAAGGCAGGCAGGCAGGCAAGGCAGGCAGGCAAGGCAGGCAGGCAAGGCAGGCAAGGCAGGCAGGCAAGGCAGGCAAGGCAGGCAAGGCAGGCAGGCAGGCAAGGCAGGCAGGCAAGGCAAGCAGGCAAGGCAAGGCAGGCAGGCAGGCAGGCAAGGCAGGCAGGCAAGGCAGGCAGGCAAGGCAGGCAGGCAAGGCAGGCAGGCAGGCAAGGCAGGCAGGCAAACAGGCAGGCAAGGCAGGCAGGCAAGGCAGGCAGGCAAGGCAGGCAGGCAAGGCAGGCAGGCAAGGCAGGCAGGCAAGGCAGGCAGCTAGGCAGGCAAGGCAGGCAGGCAAGGCAGGCAGGCAAGGCAAGCAAGGCTGGCAGGCAAGGCAGGCAGGCAAGGCAGGCAAGGCAGGCAGGCAGGCAAGGCAGGCAGGCAAGGCAGGCAAGGCAGGCAGGCAAGGTAGGCAGGCAAGGCAGGCAGACAAGGCAGGCAAGGCAGGCAGGCAAAGCAGGCAGGCAAGGCAGGCAGGCAGGCAAGGCAGGCAGGCAAGGCAGGCAAGGCAGGCAAGACAGGCAGGCAAGGCAGGCAGGCAAGGCAGGCAGGCAAGGCAGGCAGGCAGGCAAGGCAGGCAGGCAAGGCAGGCAGGCAAGGCAGGCAGGCAAGGCAGTCAGGTAAGGCAGGCAAGGCAGGCAGGCAAGGCAGGCAAGGCAGGCAGGCAAGGCAGGCAAGGCAGGCAGGCAAGGCAGGCAGGCAAGGCAGGCAGGCAAGGCAGGCAGGCAAGGCAGGCAGGCAAGGCAGGCAGGCAAGGCAGGCAGGCAAGGCAGGCAGGCAAGGCAGGCAGGCAAGGCAGGCAGGCAGGCAAGGCAGGCAAGGCAGGCAGGCAAGGCAGGCAAGGTAAGGCAGACAGGCAAGGCAGGCAAGGCAGGCAGGCAAGGCAGGTAGGGAAGGCAGGCAGGCAGGCAAGGCAGGCAGGCAGGCAGGCAGGCAAGGCAGGCAGGCGAGACAGGCAGGCAAGGCAGGCAGGCAAGGCAGGCAAGGCAGGCAGGCAGGCAGGCAGGCAAGGCAAGGCAGGCAGGCAAGGCAGGCAGGCAAGGCAGGCAAGGCAAGGCAGGCACGCAAGGCAGGCAGGCAAGGCAGGCAGTCAAGGCAGGCAGGCAATGCAGGCAGGCAGGCAAGGCAAGCAGGCAAGGCAGGCAGGCAAGGCAGGCAGGCAAGGCAGGCAAGGCAGGCAGGCAAGGCAGGCAGGCAAGGCAGGCAGGCAAGGCAGGCAGGCAAGGCAGGCAGGCAAGGCAGGCAGGCAAGGCAGGCAGGCAAGGCAGGCAAGGCAGGCAAGGCAGGCAGGCAAGGCAGGCAAGGCAGGCAGGCAAGGCAGACAAGGCAGGCAGGCAAAGCAGGCAGGCAGGCAAGGTAGGCAGGCAAGGCAAGGCAGGCAAGGCAGGCAGGCAGGCAAGGCAGGCAGGCAGGCAAGGCAGGCAAGGCAGGCAGGCAAGGCAGGCAGGCAGGCAAGGCAGGCAAGGCAGGCAGGCAAGGCAGGCAGGCAGGCAGGCAAGGCAGGCAAGGCAGGCAGGCAGGTAAGGCAGGCAGGCAGGCAAGGCAGGCAAGGCAGGCAGGCAAGGCAGGCAGGCAAGGCAGGCAGGCAAGGCAGGCAGGCAGGTAAGGCAGGCAGGCAAGGCAGGCAAGGCAGGCAGGCAGGCAAGGCAGGCAGGCAGGCAAGGCAGGCAGGCAAGGCAGGCAGGCAAGGCAGGCAGGCAAGGCAGGCAGGCAAGGCAGGCAGGCAAGGCAGGCAAGGCAGGCAAGGCAGGCAGGGAAGGCAGGCAGGCAAGGCAGGCAAGGCAGGAAGGCAGGCAGGTAGGCAAGGCAGGCAGGCAAGGCAGGCAAGGCAGGCAGGCAAGGCAGGCAAGGCAGGCAGGCAAGGCAGGCAGGCAAGGCAGGCAAGGCAAGGCAGGCAGGCAGGCAAGGCAGTCAGGCCAGGCAGGCAAGGCAAGCAAGGCAGGCAAGGCAGGCAGGTAAGGCAGGCGGGCAAGGCAGGCGGGCAAGGCAGGCGGGCAAGGCAGGCAGGCAAGGCAGGCAGGCAGTCAAGGCAGGCAGGCAAGGCAGGCAGGCAGGCAAGGCAGGCAGGCAAGGCAGGCAAGGCAGGCAAGGCAGGCAGGCAAGACAGGCAAGGCAGGCAGGCAGGCAAGGCAGGCAGGCAAGGCAGGCAGGCAAGGCAAGGCAGGCAAGGCAGGCAGGCAAGGCAGGCAGGCAAGGCAGGCAGGCAGGCAAACAGGCAGGCAAAGCAGGCAGGCAAGGCAGGCAGGCAGGCAAGGCAGGCAGGCAAGGCAGGCAGGCAAGGCAGGCAAGGCAGGCAAACAGGAAGGCAGGCAGGCAAGGCAGGCAGGCAAGGCAGGCAGGCAAGGCAGGCAGGCAAGGTAGGCAGGCAAGGCAGGCAAGGCAGGCAAGGCAGGCAGGCAGGCAGGCAAGGCAGGCAGGCAGGCAAGGCAGGCAAGGCAGGCAGGCAGGCAAGGCAGGCAGGCAAGGCAGGCAGGCAAGGCAGGCAGGCAAGGCAGGCAGGCAAGGCAGGCAGGCAAGGCAGGTAGGCAAGGCTGGCAGGCAGGCAGGCAGGCAAGGCAGGCAGGCAAGTCAGGCAGGCAGGCAAGGCAGGCAGGCAGGCAAGGCAGGCAGGCAAGGCAGGCAGGCAGGCAAGGTAGGCAGGCAGGCAAGGCAGACAGGCAAGGAAGGCAAGGCAGACAAGGCAGGCAGGCAGGCAAGGCAGGCAGGCAAGGCAGGCAGGCAGGCAAGGCAGGCAGGCAGGCAGGCAAGGCAGGCAGGCAGGCAGGCAAGGCAGGCAGGCAGGCAAGGCAGGCAGGCAGGCAAGGCAGGCAGGCAGGCATGGCGGGCAGGCAGGCAAGGCAGGCAGGCAAGGCAGGCAGGCAGAGCATTGGAAAGATCTACCACTAACACTGATAGGAAGGATAAACTGAATTAAAATGAACATTTTTCCAAGGAAAAATTGCCAATACAAGTGACAGAAAAATTCTTCAAAGAGTTAAAGAAAATAATAAGGAGATTTTTATGGAGAGGGGGGAAACCGAGGATAGCATAGATAAATTGACAGAATGGTATAAACAAGGAGGCTTACAATTGCCAAACTTCAAAAATTATTATAGAGCCGCACAATTAAGATACCTATCAGATTTTTATCAAACAAGGGAAAAACCAGACTGGACGAGATTAGAATTAGATAAAATAGGGGAAAAGATACCTGAACACATATTATATAAATGGGACGAAAAATTGGTACAACATAGAACTTCTCCAGTATTACATCATCTCCTCAATTTTTGGAAGAAGATTCATGTAGAAAGAAATAAAACAAATTATCAATTACCAAAACTAATATTGACGCAAAATAAGCTACTCCCTTTTACAATAGAGAACCTTTCCTTTAGAAAATGGGAAAAAAAAGGGATTAAAAGAATAGAAAATTATTTTTCAGGAAGTAGATTCTTATCCTTTGAACAAATGAGAGATAAGTACAATATAACTGGAGATACAGCGCTGGCATATTACCAACTGAGATCCTACTTGAAAGATAAATTAGGAAGCAATTTGAGTTTGCCAGAGGGAAATAACCTTGAATATGTGATTACAGATACAATGTTAATCAAAAGATTTATAACATATATGTATATTAAACTGCAAGAAAAGGAGAATGAGGAAACAAATGGTAAAACTAAAAAAAAATGGGAACAAGATTTAAATATAAAGATAAAAAAGGAAACATGGGAGAAATTATGTTCTGGAACGATGAGAAATACAATAAATACGAGGCTACATATGATACAATATAATTGGTTACACAGACTATACATTACACCGCAAAAGTTAAATAAATGGGACCCAACAGTATCTGATAGATGTTTTCGATGTAAAAAAGAAATGGGAACAACAATTCATGCAATCTGGACATGTGAGAGAGTAGAAAAATTTTGGGATGATCTCAATCAGATATTAAATAAAATAACAGAAAACAATATACCAAAGAATCCAGAGATCTTTCTCCTAAGCAACATAAAAAACAAAGAATTTGGAATTGATTTGGAGGATGCACAAAAAAGATTTGTTAAGATAGCCCTAGCCGTAGCAAAAAAATGTATTATGTCAACCAGGAAATTGGAAGATAATTTGAAAATACAACAATGGTATATAGAAATGAATAAATGTATTCCATTAGAAAAAATAACATATAGTTTAAGAAATAATATTGAAATATTCGAACAAGTATGGGAGCCTTACATTAAATACAATAGCGAAAACCTACCGGGGACAAACATTACCTAAGTTGATGGAAGGAGAAGGAAAGAAAAGAATGGACTCAGTAGAATTTCTGGTGTATTTTTGTTGAATGACAACATTGTCTGACTGGCTTAATGCAACCTAGATTGTATACCTAAAATGGATGAGAGGGGGGGGGGGGAGAAAAAGTCACTGTATATGTGTGAAAAAGAAAAAGTGTATATCATGGCTAATGTGATTTATGGTGTGAAAAATAAAAAATTAAAAAAAAAAGAATTGATTATTTTTTAATTTCAACACATTTGCAGGATAAGGTTATATCTGTGGATTATAAGGCAAGGTTAGTCTCAGATCATTCATTATTATTATTAGAATATCAGAGTTCACAAGATGTTCAGAGAACTCCAAGATGGAGATTTAACACTATGTTATTACAAAAACCAGAATTTATTAGTTATTTAAAAAAACAAATTGAGGATTTTATTAGTAATAATGTAAACTCTGTTTCTAGTCATTTTGTTTTATGGGACGCAATGAAAGCTTTTTTACAAGGTCAAATTATTAGTTATGCATCTAAAGTAAAGAAAGAGAGAATTAGAGAGATTGAAGATTTAGAGAAAAAGATAACTGTTAGTGAAAAAGAATTAAAAAAAAAAATGCTACTGAAATGCAAAAGAACCAGTTAACTAATTTAAAATTAAAGTATAATGAATTACAAACATATCGATTTCAATGTTTAATGCATCGAACTAAACATAAGTTTTATGAATGGGGCGAGAAAGCTCATAAAGTTTTATCATAGCAGTTAAAAAAAGAACAATTATCCAGCATTATACCAGTAATCAGAAAAAAATCGGGTATGACTTTTAGACAAAAAGAAATTAATGAGGAATTTTGCAATTTTTATAAAAAAATTATATACGTCTGAGTGTAAAGATGTAAGTGAAGATTCAATAGATTCTTTTTTGAAAAATATTAATTTGCCACAGCTGAATCAAGAAGATAGACAAGAGTTGGATAAATCTTTTATAGAAAATGAAATTGAAATGGCCATAAGAGATATGCCAAATGGAAAGGAACCCGATGAAGATGGGTTCTCTATAGAATTTTATAAAACTTTTTATGTTGATATATCTTCTATTTATAAGAATGTAATACAGCAAATTTATAAAACTTTTCAATTACCTGAATCTTGTTCTAATGCAATAATTATGGTTATACCAAAAAAAATAAAGATCCTTTACAGGTTTCTTCTTATCGACCAATATCGTTGTTCAACGTACATTATAAAATTATAGCTAAAGTTATGGCTAATAGATTGGCTCAATATTTACCTAAAATAATACATAAAGATCAAACAGGATTTATAAAAAACAGATATGCGTCTGATAATATTTTGCGACTAATTACTTTGATAAATAAATTTAAATTTCAAATGAATTATCCAATAGTGGTTTCATTAGATGCAGAAAAGGCTTTTGATAGAGTGGAATGGAAGTTTTTATTTAAAGTACTTGAGAAATTTTGTTTTGGTTCTTCGTTTATTGGATTGATAAAGGCTTTATATAATAGTCCGAAGGCTAGAGTTGCTACTAATGGACAGATCTCAGAATCTTTTGATTTAACAAGGTCTACTAGACAAGGATGTACCTTGTCACCTGCTTTATTTGCTATAGTTATTAAACCTTTGGCACAGTTAATACGTCAAAATGAAAATTTTAAGGGTATGAGAGTTTTGAATGAGGAATATAAGATTAATTTATTTGCAGATGATATTTTATTATACCTGGTGGACCCTAATATTTCTTTACCAGCAATTCAAGAATCTTTAGAAAATTATAGTCAATTATCTGGCTATAAAGTAAATTGGGCTAAAAGTGAAATTTTGTCAATTTATAAAGATGATTATTCGATATATAAAAATATTACGAAATTGAAATGGACAAAACAAATTAAATATTTGGGAATTAATGTCAATACAGAATATCAAGATTTATATTCAATTAATTACCTTCCCTTAATAAAAAAGATTAAACTAGACTTGATTAGGTGGAAGGACTTACCTTTACGTTTATTGGGGAGGATTAATACTATAAAAATGAATATTTTTCCTCGGATGCAATATTTATTTCAATCATTTCCTTATTTTTTTTTTTAAAGTTTTTTTTAAGGATTTATACAAAGCAGTTAGAGAATTTTTATGGAAGGGAAAATTTCCGAGGGTAGCAATGAAAAAATTGATGTGGGACTTTCAATTTGGAGGTTTGAGATTACCTAATTTTCAATATTATTATGAGGCAGCTCAATTTAAATTTCTTAGTGCACTAATGAATATGGAGGATCCACCCAGTTGGGCAAAGATAGAACTGGCAATTATTTTAGAAAAATCTCCACATGAATTTTTCTTTCGATGGAATAAAAATTTGTTACGAACTTATGATGTACCGATATTGAAATATTTATTGAATCTTTGGATGAATAAACTTGATAAAATGGGGGTTAAAAATAAATGATCTGGGCGATTGCCATTATATAATAATCAACTTGTTCCTTTTACAGTCTCCAATATCACTTTGAAACAATGGGAAAGGAAAGGAATAAAAAACTTGTCTGATTGTTTATTTGAAGGACATTTTTGTTCTTTTGAGGAATTACAAAGGAAATTTGGTATTAGTGGAAATTCTGTATTTGTGTACTATCAGTTAAGATCATTTGTAAAACAGATATGTGGTCGGCAAATGACTTTATTGCCCGAAACTAGCTTTGAGAAATATGTACTTTCAATACCAGAAAAGGGGTATATATCTGATTTGTACTGTATTTTACAAGAAAATGAAAGTAAGAAAGATTGGGATAAAGATAAGTTGAAATGGGAAAAAGATTTAGGTTCTACAATAGCTGAAGAAGATTGGATGGAAATTTGTCAAAACAGTATTCGGAAATTGATTAATGCTAGATTGGCGATGATTAATTATAATTTTATGCATCAATTATACTTAACACCAGAAAAATTAAAAAAAATTCGTCTTAGTAAGTCAGATTGTTGTTTTCATTGTGACCAGACAGCCAGTACTTTTTTACATACTGTCTGGTCCTGTGACTGATTGCAACAGTTTTGGAAAGGTATTCAATCTATATTTAATAGATTATATAATATTTGTATTGTATTAGATCCTGATATATTTTTATTAGGAAATATGCAATCATTAATTGATTTAGGATTAAATAATTATCAGATTTCTTTTATCTATTTAGCTTTAGCAGTGACCAAGAAATGTATAGCGTCTACGTGGAAAGATAGAAATATACTAACTTTGGACAGGTGGTATTTAGAGATGAAGTCTTGTTTAATTATGGAAAGGATATCTTTTTCAATCCAAGATAAGATGTCTTTTTATAAGTTGAAGTGGACTCCATTTGTTAAGTATATGCAATTAAGTTTGATTTAAGTATGCTCTTAGATGTGATATTTTAGATCTGATAAATCTTTTTTAATTATTTTTATTTGTCATATTTTTCTTTTTTTGTGTTTTTTTTAATACATAATATTATTAATTTTACTAATTCTTCACTCTTTATTTTGGGGGGAGGGGAAGGGTGTTTTTTTAATATATATATATATTTTTAGTTCTTGTATATGTAGGGGGGGTTAGATTGAATTAAGTTAGGTTATTAATGTTGTATTGTAATTATATTATTTTATTTTATATCTTTTCTTTAAATGTAATCTTTCTTTTTATTCCTGTGATAAAACCTCTAAATAAAATTTAAAAAAAAAAGAAGATTCGAATCAATCTCTTGGACTGGAGTCCCAGGGCTGAATATATTAAAGATATTGAATTTCATTATATATATTGTATCTGGCTGGGGGGAGGTGGATGGCACTGACATCATTGATATTCATCTGCCACTGGTGGGGTGTTCAACACCCAGTATTTTTTTTAGGGGATTACTACCTTTGGGTGGTTTTTTCTTTTTTTTGGGGGGGGGTGATAAATTGTATTCCTTTTCATATTAACTTTTTTATAACATTAGGGGAGGGAGAGTAGATTTTGTTTATTAACAGGAGAGCAATTTTTATACTACGTATTTATATTCTTTTCTTTCTTTGGCTTGGCTTCGCGGACGAAGATTTATGGAGGGGTAAAGTCCACATCAGCTGCAGGCTCGTTTGTGGCTGACAAGTCTGATGCGGGACAGGCAGACAGGGTTTCAGCGGTTGCAAGGGAAAATTGGTTGGTTGGGGTTGGGTGTTGGGTTTTTCCTCCTTTGTCTTTTGACAGTGAGGTGGGCTCTGCGGTCTTCTTCAAAGGAGGTTGCTGCCCGCCGAACTGTGAGGTGCCAAGATGCACGGTTTGAGGCGATATCAGCCCACTGGCGGTGGTCAATGTGGCAGGCACCAAGAGCTTTCTTTAGGCAGTCCTTGTACCTCTTCTTTGGTGCACCTCTGTCTTGGTGGCCAGTGGAGAGCTCGCCATAAAACACGATCTTGGGAAGGCGATGGTCCTCCATTCTGGAGACGTGACCTACCCAGCACAGTTGGATCTTCAGCAGCGTGGATTCGATGCTGTCGGCCTCTGCCATCTCGAGTACTTCGATGTTGGAGATGAAGTCGCTCCAATGAATGTTGAGGATGGAGCGGAGACAATGCTGGTGGAAGCGTTCAAGGAGCCGTAGGTGATGCCGATAGAGGACCCATGATTCGGAGCCGAACAGGAGTGTGGGTATGACAACGGCTCTGTATAGGCTAATCTTTGTGAGGTTTTTCAGTTGGTTGTTTTTCCAGACTCTTTTGTGTAGTCTTCCAAAGGCGCTATTTGCCTTGGCGAGTCTGTTGTCTATCTCGTTGTCAATCCTTGCATCCGATGAGATGGTGCAGCTGAGATAGGTAAACTGGTTGACCGTTTTGAGTTTTGTGTGCCCGATGGAGATGTGGGGGGGCTGGTAGTCATGGTGGGGAGCTGGCTGATGGAGGACCTCAGTTTTCTTCAGGCTGACTTCCAAGCCAAACATTTTGGCTCTCTGAACGCTTCTCCATTAACAATGGCGTGAAGCAAAGCTGCGTTCTTGCACCAACCCTCTTCAATCTTCTTCAGCATGATGCTGAAACAAGCCATGAAAGACCTAAACAATGAAGACGCTGTTTACATCTGGTACCACACGGATGGCAGTCTCTTCAATCTGAGGCGCCTGCAAGCTCACAAGAGCAACTTATCAGTGAACTACTCTTTGTAGACGATGCCGCTTTAGTTGCCCATTCAGAGCCAGCTCTTCAGCACTTGACGTCCTGTTTTGCGGAAACTGCCAAAATGTTTGGCCTGGAAAAAAAAATGTGTTTATATTAATAGTTTACTAAAATGTCTAGTTTGAAATTTGCAATTTTTAATGTTCAGGGATTAAATAATCCAATTAAGTGAAAGCGAGTTTTATCTTGTATTAAGAAAATGAAAATTGATATTGCTTTTTTACAAGAAACACATTTGACTGAAAAAACATTTGAAATTGAAAAGAGATTGGGTTGGTCATGTTTTTTTTCTTCATTTAACTCTAAGGCAAAAGGAGCAGCGATTTTAGTTCTTAAGAATTTATCTTTTGAGCTACAGACTGTATAGGGGAATCCTGGCAGGGTTTTAAAAGTGGATTGTAAAATTTTTAATGAACTTTGGACTTTACTTGATATCTATGCACCTAATATGGATGATGAATGTTTTATTTGACACTTTTTTGTTATTAAGTCAAGCTAATGAAAATATTCCAGATGGGGGAGATTTTAATTGCATTTTGGATCCATTAATGGATAAATCCACAAAATATATTAGAAAATTAAAGATGGTGATACAAATAGGGGTTTTAATGAAAGACTTTAATTTGGTAGATATTTGGAGAAGGATTAATCCTATAGAGAAAGATTTTTCTTTTTATTCTTCTAGGCATGATTCCTTTCCTAGAATAGATTTTTAAAAAATATCGGCTCATTTACAGGGAAAGATATTGCAGGCAGATTATAAAAGTAGAGTAATATCTGATCATTCTTTATTATTTTTTTCTTATGAAAGTTCAGAGGTGTTACCTCCATCTTATAGATAGAGGTTTAATACAATGTTGTTGAAAAAACATGAGTTTGTTGTTTTTGATAAGAAATAGATTGATTTTTTTTCTTAACGGAAAATGTTAACTGTTCAAAGTAGGTTTGTAGTATGGGATGCGTTAAAGGCTTATTTAAGAGGACAAATAATCAGTTATGCTACTAAAGTTAAGAAAGGGTATGTGGCTGAAAGTATTAAATTAGAAAAGCAGATTGATGAATGGGAGAAGGAATTTCAGAAGGGAGTAACAAGATCAGAAGATAGTTTTGACTAGACTGAAATTGTGGTATAATACGTTACAGACTTGTCAGTTTGAATGTTAACTTAATCGAACCAAACAATGATATTATGAGTGGGGTGAGATGGCATGGCAGTTAAAGGAGCAAACCTCAAGGGTTATTAATGCTGTTGAAAAGGATTCAATAGTTACCTATAAACCTCAGGAAATCAATGAACAGTTCATTTTATAAAAAATTATATACTTCTGAGGGGAAACAGGATAATGGATCTATTGATTCTTTTTTTTATCTACATTAAAGTTACCAGCATTAGATAAAGAGGGTATTATAGATTTTGGAAGCTCCATTCACAGATTTAGAAATTAAGACCGCTATGATGGAAATGCCTAATGGTAAGTCACCAGGAGATGACGGGTTTTCGGTGGAATTTTATAAAGTTTTTTTATGAAGATTTATCTTCGGTGTTTGGGGAGGCATTACAACAAGTGACTGAACATTGAGTTACCAGAATCTTGTTCTACTGCTTTAATTACTGTAATTCCAAAGAAAGATAGAGATGCATTAAAGGTGTCTTCATATAGACCTATTTCTTTATTGAATGTGGACTATAAAATAATAGCTAAATTGTTAGCAAATTGGCTTGCTAAATATTTACCTAAATTGATACATGTAGATCAAACAGGTTTTATTAAAAATAGTTATGCTTCGGATAATATTCTTCAATTAATTAGTTTGACCAATGCAAACCGACGGCAGCCCAACCAACTTGATGCAGAAAAAGCTTTTGATAGGGTCGAATGAAATTTTTTATTTAAGGTTTTGGAAAAGTTTAAATTTGGCCCTTTTTTAAAAATTGGCTGGGTTAAAGCTTTATTTACAAACCTGACTGCTAGGGTGATGACAAATGGACAGAATTTTTCATTATTTAACATGTTCTACTCAACAGGGTTGTCCATTGTCACCAGCCCTATTTGCATTGGTTAATGAACCGTTAGCTCAATTAGTACAGCAAAATGAGCAGATACAAAGAATGAGAGTTTTAGATGAGGAGTACAAGATTAATTTATTTGCAGATGATGTTTTGATATATTTAACAAATCTGGAACAATTTTTGCTGCATTTACGGGAATGTTTGGATCACTATCTGAGTATAAAGTTAATTGGGATAAAAGTGAAATTTTACTGGTAGGTGAAGGAGATTATTCAGTTATAAAAATGTTATTAATTTGAAATGGACAGATAAAATTAGATATTTAGGAATAATTGTGAATACGGAGTATCAATCTTTATATAGATTGAATTATGTTCCATTGTTGAAAAAGATAAAAGCAGACTTAATTAAGTGGAAAGACCTTCCGTTAACTTTAATTGGCTGGGTTAATTGTATTCAAATGAATATTTTTCCATGTATTAAATATTTGTTTCAATCAATACCATGTTTTCTTACAAGGAACTTTTTTCAGGATTTAAATAAAGCTACCAGAGTATATTTATGGAAAGGTAAATTACCAAGGATAGCATTAAATAAGCTTACTTGGAAATACGCATTGGGTGGATTGCAATTACCTCATTTTCAGAATTATAATGAGGCAGCCCAACTTAAATTTATTAGTGGTTTGATGGATTTGGATCAATCTCCAAGTTGGGCTAAAGTTGAGATGGCATGTATTTGTGAAAGTGCAGTACATCAGTTTATATTTCGGTGGAGTATAGATCTATTACGGGGGTATAATGTGCCAATATTAAAACATCTGTTGATGTTATGGACAAAAAAGAATAAGATTATAGGATCAAAAGGTAAATTATCTATTTTAACGCTGTTATATAAGCAGCTTATTCCTTTTTCATTGTTTAACAGTCATTTAAAGAATTGGGATTTTAAGGGTATAAAAGTATTGCAGGATTGTTTTGTAGAAGGTCAATTTCTTTCTTTCACTCAATTGAAAGAACGTTTTGATATTGCCAAAAATTCTTTATTTGTTTATCAACTTCGACTGTTGGTTAAAAAAAATGTATGGTAGAGAGATGATTTTATCTGTATTGTCAGAGTTTGAGTCTTTGATTTCTTCTATACCTAAAAAGGATTATTTCTGTTATGTATCAAGTATTACAAGATAATATGGACAAGTTGGAATGGAAAAAAATCTAAGTTTAAATGGGAAAATGATTTAACTTTTGTTTTTCCTGAAGATTAATGAATGGATACATGTCATGATAGTCTTACTAAATTGACAAATGCATGATACAGAATGGTTAATTCTAATTTTTTTGCATCAGTTATATTTAACTCCTGAGAAATTGAAAAAATATGGCTTTAGTAATTCAGTTTCCTGTTTTAGATGTGGTACATGTGTTGGAACTTTTTTTTACATGCTGTTTAGTCTTGTACGTTTGTATAACCATTTTGGGAAGAAATTAAGTCAATTTTGGAAAAATTGTATAAAATTAAGTTACCATTAGATCCATTTTTTTTTACTGGGATGTGTAATTCCTTTAAGGGGATTGGGGT
The DNA here is from genome assembly GCF_036971445.1 of Narcine bancroftii. Classification (NCBI taxonomy): domain Eukaryota; kingdom Metazoa; phylum Chordata; class Chondrichthyes; order Torpediniformes; family Narcinidae; genus Narcine; species Narcine bancroftii. Next base: position 71,038,340 of record NC_091474.1, on the reverse strand, counting down.
TGGATAAATTCCAAATTGCATTTGTATATTTAGCGTTGTCTGTAGCTCGAATGTATAGCAAGTACATGGAAGGATAATATAGTGATTAGTGTAATGAGATGGGATAATGAAATGAAAGCTTGTATTGTTATGGATAAAATTACCTTTGTTCTGCATGATAATTTTTTTTGTTAATGTGGCTATTATATTTGGAATATATGCATTTAGAGGTACTTTGATTAATTTTATTTTTTTTCCGGCTCTCCTTAAGTGAGCTGGCTGAAGGGGTGGGGCTTTTCTTTTAATATATATTATATAGATATATAGATGTATATAAATTTTGTTGTGAAGTGTATGTTTACCAATAATTTTTAATAAATAAAGTTTAAAAAATTGTTGCAGACATTGTTGAGGCCAAATTAGGGATATTATGTGCAGTTCTGGTTGCCTCACTCCTGGAAGGATATCAATAAAATTGAGCAGAGTGCGGAGAAGATTTACCGGGATGTTTCTAGGTCTTCAGGAGTTGTTACAGGGAAAGATGAAACAAGTTAGAACTTTATATGATTTGATAGAGGTCAACAAGATTTGGAGAGAAGAAAGAGGATGCTAATAGGTTTTTTTCCAACTGAGAATGTAGATATAAATGACGGGTATGATGCTGAAAGGGGAACATGAGGGGAAAGTTATTCACTTATTGGTGGGAGTGTGGGACAAGTTGTCTTCTGACATACTAAATGAGGCTCATTTGTAAGTTTTAAGAATAAATTGGATAGATCCATGGATGGGAGAGGTCTGGAGGGTTAGATACAGGGTGCTTAGTCAGTGTTGTGTTTTCAGCACAGACTAGAGTCACCGAAAGGCTTGTGTTCTGGCTGTCAAGTTCTAAATCAATGTATTGGAGCACAGGAGTTAAGCTGAGGGTGAAGGTGAACAAGACTTTGAGGTCAGATGGGGAACAGTTTGTGCAGTTTTGGTCAAGAACTGATAGGAAAGATCTCACGAAGATTGATGGAGTGCAGATAAACTTTACACGGACGTTGCTTGGGATTGAAGAAGTTGTGGGGAAAGTTTAAACAGATGGTAATTTATTTTCTGAAGTGTCGGGGAAATTTGATGGAGGTACAGAAAATGATGAGGGATAGAGATGTGGTAAATAAAAACCAGGTTTGTCTACTGGAGTGATGTGGGACAAGAACCAGAGAAAATGAGGGCAAAGATGAAGTGTTTGAGGTGAAACTTTGGGGGGATCTTCACTCATGAGGTTGTGAATGCAGGATGATGGGGTCTGACATTGAAGAGACCTCCAGGGATGGGAGGTCCTGGAGGAGGATGATCTGGGTGCTGGTCAAGGGACAAGGCAGAATAAATAGATCAGCCCTGAGTTGTCGGGGAAATGGAGAGATGGTGTTGACAAACTACCCCTCATGGGGCAGGGGAGAGAGAACAAAGTGTGAATCCATGATTGGGATGCACAAGATGTATGGTCTGAGACATTCAGTGGTGAAGCCCTTACCCCCCCCCCCCCCCACTAACACCCAAGTATGTGTAACCCTTCTTTCCTTCACAACCTCCATTCTTGTGTTTTCTCTGTGCTGAAACAAGATCTTTGAACTCAAGGCTCTTATTTCAAAATATTCAATGCAACTTTAATCAGTAAAATAAATACAATCTTAAAAGAGTGTCAGAGTATGTTGAATGAAAGTTAAACACATCTCAAACAAGGCTGTTTCTGGAAAGATGTGTATGTAGTGTTTAGAAAACCTGCTGATGGTAAATGGATGTCTTAAAAAGTAGTTAATAAAAATGCTCGTTATCAAGGTGGTAATTGGTCGGGACCCAGTGAATTTTTAGTATTTTAAAAACTATTTATTTCCCTAGTTGTGTGATTTTTGGTTAGAGAGAACACATGAAGGGGAGTGCATTTCTTGGTATCTCTCTGTTCCAGAGACAAGTAGGTGATTTGGAGTGAGGGGACAGAATTTGAGTAGGCGAGTACTGAACTGGTCAGTTTATGTTCCAGGCTCAAGGTTTGGAGCATGTGGTTTTAGTGAACGGTGAAGAAGCCTCGATGAGCCGAGTGGGCTCCTTCAAAGTCTGCTGGTCTTTGTTGGGCAGTGTTATAAAAGTTTTTTTTTTAAAAAAGTGCACGACCAAGTCAAACAGCTAACAAACTCCACCTGCAAGGTGTTTCGAAAGAAGTGCACGACAAAGTCGAACAAACCGGTAACAAACTGTGCCTGCCTACAAGGTTGTTCAAAAACACGTGCACGACCAAGTCGAACAAACCGGTAACAAACTGTGCCTGCCTGCAAGGTGGTTTAAAAACACGTGCACGACCAAGTTGAACAAACTGCTCACAAACTGTCTTAAATGGGCAAAAAACCCTGTTTGTAAAGTAGGAAAGAAACAAAACCAAAGGTTGTGCTGAGTTAAATGTGCAAACAATCTTGGAAAACAGCACAATTTTTGGAAAAATGTACATGACACTTATGCACGTGTTCTAATGGTTTGCAAACTTTGTAAACTAACTCAGGAGGGGGATTCAATTTTTAGAAAACAGGTTATGTGCATAATGTGAAAAAAGAACTAATTTTGTTTTTAAAGAACATTTCTGAATTTGTGGGATTTGGAGGGAGAGGAGATTGGAGGGAAAGGTGAGTGAAATGAACAAGGTGACTGTTTGCACTCAAACTAAGGAAGTCAGTGATGGTGAGAGTGGCCCAGCGTGGGTGTGCGGCTTGGAGGCTTCCGATCGAGAGATGTCGGCAAACAAACACTTCACAGGAAACTAGGTAGGGACCCTTCAACTTTTTTTCTTTAAAGTATCCAAACACATTAATTTGTGCAGTGGATGGAACTTGAGAACAAGCCAACACACTAGAACTAATTAGAAATGGTGGGGATGGAGGGTCTGATGCATTGGAGCTTGGTAAGTGGGAGGAAAAAAGTGGCTGGTAAGAACAGCATTCCCACGAAATGTCTCTGGAGGAAGGAATTTGGAAAGTGTGAATGGAAAGAGATTTGCGGGCACGTTTCTCTTCATGTTGGGCAAATTGATGGGAAGCTGCTTGAAGCAGTTTGCATCCAGCCAGTTTGAAGTATATGGACAAACATTTCCTTGTGGGTCTGTCCAGTTTGGCATGACTGCTTATTTCTGCATCAGGATCCAATTATTGTTGTTCCCCTGTATAATATTCCTGCTTTTATCGAACATTGTTCTGTTAGTCTTCAAGGCAACCTTTCCTGGTGACGTTCCAATTGAACTGAAAGTGATGTGTGGGGTGAATGGAGCTAGATTTTTGGCTGAATGCTGAAACCATCCAGGAGCAAGAGAAGGTTGTTTTCTACCATCCTGACTCTGATCTTCCCTTCAAAATGGCCTGACCAGTAAAGGTTTGAGCAAACAAGGAAGCTGGAGCAACTCAGCAGGTCAGTCAGCATCCATGGATAGAAATGGTCAGTCAACGTTCTGTGTCGTGATTCCTCATTGAGACTGAAGTGGGAAGAGGACCTTGGCAGGCACAAAAGGGGGCGTGTCGAGGGATGGGATGGTGCTGGACAGATGGGAATTGTGGGGTTGGTGATTAGAGGCTATTTGGCAGGTTAGAGGGGTATGAGAGGTGCGAGTACCTGAGCCGATGAGGCAAGGGTGAAGCTGTGAGCTGGATTGAGCAGGTGCTACCTGGAATGGGAAAATCCATTCATGCTGTCGAGTTGAAGGCAATCGTGAAGGAATAAGTTCCTCAGTCAGGATTCACATCAGCCTGGGTCTGACAAAGAGTCAGAAGCAGTCCAAGTCAATGTGATGTGGTCCTGCATGTGTGCAAGATGCATGTGCTGTCAGGTTGGAGGCAGCATTGGAAAGATCACCCGAAGCGATGAGATCTGATGTCCATGATATCCCAGTAGAGAGGATGGGAGGAGTCTGAGCACTGATGTCAGCCTCCAGAGACCATCATGTGTCTCTGCCATGCCCACCTCTTTAGCCACAATCTGGCCTCACTCCCCAATTCTTTCCCTGCTGCATTGATGACAGGATTAGTGCTGCCTCTTGTACCCGTGCAGAAATGGATAATGTTAACCTTGCAGTAGAATTTCACTGCATCCTCAGTTTTACTAGGACTGCTTCAAGCTAGTTTCATCTGTCTGGACTTGTCTCCTTCACCTGTTCTGGTCTACATGGTCTCAAACCTTGTCTGCCCACTGTGCCGGGTTTTTCCTGGTCCCGCCTCTCTTGACCAGTATCTGCATACCTTCGGTACCTCCTCCTCCCCTACCTTTCCAATAGAGCATAGCCCTGAGATGGACCCCTTCCCACGTCAGCCTCAATGAAGGGTCCTGATCTGAAACTTGGATTGCATTTCTCTCTCTGGATGCTGCCTGACATGTTGTCCTCTTGCAGCTGGTGATTGGTTGGTTGATATTGAGGCAGTCAAGCAAGGAGTGTATTTGACGGTAGAGCAGACTCTGCGTATCAGAACAGAATAGAATTGTAAAGGTTTTTCTTTTTCTCCTGGATTTCAGCATTTAGCAAACGTATAAAGTTTAGAGAACCATTCACCCCAAATATCACTGTTTCCCAGATCTGTGGGAACCCACTGAAATTTTATTGATTCTTTCATGTGTTGAGTTGAGCCCTCCCAGGAAAGAGCTACGGAGAATGACCAAATAAACAAGGTGTCAACATCACCACCTTAATCCTCATTTAAAACATACTCAGTCTTTATTGTTTTGATTTTTAGACAAGAAAATGCCCAAGTCCATCTAGAACATCTCCAACAATTTGGTTTTGTTGCTTGTTGTGGAAGGGAACGACACCCTGCCCCACCCAGGCAAACCCCAGGTCCTGGACTCATGGTCAATCAGGGTACACACCCTTGTCCACATGTTGCAACTTTGATTTTGACGATTGGCTGGAAGACACGAACAGGCTTGTCCCCACTCCATAAACAAGTTCATAATATACATTTTTACCCCAGGGAAAACATCTCCTTGTCCACCCTGACAATGCCTTGGTGTTGAAAATGCCATCAAGTCTTTAATTGGCCTCCAACGCTTCAGGGAAATGACCCAAGTTGGTAATAATTCCCCCTGTAGCTCATACTCTCACAATACAAACCACCTTGTAAACTTCTGTTACTCTATGACCATCTGCACTGTCCATAATTCCACCAATTTGGATGTCCTCCTCAAACGTGTCCCATCAGCAATCTTCCGTTGGTGCCTATGGTCACATGGCGTGAGTTTGGGCGCATGTGGAACATCACCGTGACTCTGGCTGTTCCCCTCAAGTGATCCTGTTCGTAAATGGACATCAAACTGGACTTGTGCAAACTCTCCTCGTGGGTCTGTGTGGTTTTGCATGGATGCTGAGGTAATGAGTCACAGATCATTAAGTATGATTGCTGTCAGAGGTGACTCTCCTGCCTTTGTTTAAGTTGGCTTGTTCTGTTTCTGCCATTGATGTCATTTCCATCATGGAATCTTTAAAATTCAGTGTCACTAAAGGACCAGAACCATGACAGCACAGTGCAGACCCTTCAATCCACTCCTTAGTAAACATCATAACAATCTCATCGTCTTCTGCCTTGCACCCTTTCTCCCCACTGTTAAAAATTCTGTTATTAAATATGAAATCCACCTTCCAAAGTGACTTTCCAAAATGCATCCCCTTCACACATTGAGCTCCATCTGCCACTCGTCCACCCAAATTTGCATCCTCTCAATGACCATGTTGTTACCTGGGACTAAACTGTCCAATGTGTTCATCAAATCATACACACACCTCCTGCCCAACCTTCATTACTTACCTAAATAACACAATTAATGTCATCAGACACTATTGATGACTCAAAGCCATCCTGACGATCTCAGAAGAGACGATGCCTCACAGAATGCTCATAAATTGTCTAAGAATCCTCTCCAATAGTTGGCCAAACACTGGCACAAGACTTGTTGGAAGAAAAGTCTAATTTTCCCTACTACCTTTTTAAACAAGGGAACCTAATCACCTTGGGTGCATGCCATAACATCCAATCCTGGACAAAAGAATCCTAATGGCTCATCAAATTGCTCAAAGAAGGTATTTTGTGGGCATGAAACATTTTTGTCTCTTGAAGCAATGTCCAAACTTGGTTTCTCTCTCTCTCTCTCTCTCTCTCTCTCTCTCTCTCTCTCTCTCTACTTCCATGTTAACATCCCCCATGACTGCCAAAACATTGCCCTCCTTCTCGCATGCTTTTTCACTTGTAATTTGTTGTCCATGGTTTGGAGGCCTGTATCTAACTCCCAACAGTTTGTCTTGATATACTTGACATTTCCTGTCTCAACCCACAATGATTGCATATCGTCTGATCCCAAGTCCTTTCGTTTTCATGATTTCAGTGTTATTCTTGCCAACAGGAAGCCATACCAGCCTATCCTTTTGATCATGTGGATCCTTGGACATTCAGCTCCCAATGATGTCCATCATTTAGCCATGACTCTGGCCACAGTATAATTCCATCTCCTTCCATGTTTTCAGGGGTAAAAGGACCTGTTCCTGTGCTGGATCTCAATAATAAGTCTTGCTCCATGAGAAAGTTTGAGGCTTTGTGGTAAAAATGTCATTGGTGCTGATGCACAAGTCATGTGTAGAATTCAACAGAGGAGGTGTGTGGTTTTGAAGGCAATGTTCAGTCCCAGGTGATGTTGAAAATGTCCAGGAAGCTGTTCCCTCCATGTGTGGAACTATTGTTTGAGAAATGGTGATTCCTCAGTCTATCAAATTAAACATAGAAACATAGAAAATAGGTGTAGGAGTAGGCCATTTGGCTCTTCAAGCCTACACTGCCATTCATTTTGATCATGGCTGATCATCCACTCAGTACCCTGTTCCACCACTCTCTCCTTACCCCCTGAACCCCTAGTCACAAGTACTAAATCTAACTCTCTCTTAAATATAGCTATGGAACCGACCTCAATCGCTTCCTGTGGCAGAGAATTCCATAAATTCACCACCCTCTGAGTAAAAAAATTCTTCCTCATCTCAGTCCTAAAGGACTTCCCCTTTATCCTTAAACTGTGACCCCTGGTTCTAGACTTGCTCAACATTGGGAACAATCTTCCTGCATCTAGCCTGTCAAATCCCTTAAGAATTTTGAACGTTTCTATTAAATCTCCTCTTAATCGTCTAAACTCCAGTGAGTACAAGCCCAGTAGTTCTAGCCTTTCTTCATATGCAAGTCCCACCATCCCTGGTATCAATCTGGTAAACCTTTTCTGCACTCTCTCCATGGCAATGATGTCCTTCCTCCAATAAGGAGACCAAACTGAACACAATACACCAGGTGTGGTCTCACCAAGGCCCTATACAACTGCATCAGTACCCCTTTGCTCCTGTACTCTAATCCTCTTAATATGAATGCCAACATACCATTCGCCTCTTTTGCTGTTTGCTGTACCTGCCTGCCCACTTTTAATGACTGATGCATAGCGACACCCAGGTCTCTTTGCATCTCCCCTTTTCCTAATTGGATACCATTAAGATGGTACTCAGCCCTCCCATTCTTTCCTTCAAAGTGGATAACCACACACTTATCCACATTATATTGCATCTGCCATGCATTTGCCCACTCACCCAACCTGTCCAAGTCACCCTGCACACTCTTAACAGCCTCTACACAGCTTACAATCCCACCCAGCTTCGTCTCATCTGCAAACTTGGACATGCTGATTTCTATTTCCTCATCTAAATCATTAATATATATCGTAAATAACTGGGGTCCTAGCACTGAGCCTTGTGGTACCCCAAAGTAACTGACTGCCATTCCGAAAAGTACCTGTTTATTCCTACTCTTTGCTTCCTATCTGTCAACCAATTCTCTATCCACCTCAATACCATATCCCCTATACCGTGTGCCTTAAATTTGTATAGTAATCTGCTGTGTGGGACCTTATTCAAGCCACATATTCATTCTATCTATCCTGCAATTCCTACTCTGACTAGCTCGAGGCACTGGTAATAATCCAGAGATTATTACTCTAGAGGTCCTACTCCTTAACTTCCTTCCAAGCTCCCTGAATTCTGCTTGTAGGACCCCATCCCACTTTTTTCCTATGTCGTTGGTACCAACATGGACCACGACTGTTAGCTGTTCACCTTCCCCATCCAGAATGCCCTGCAGCCGCTCCATGATATCCCTGACCCTTGCACCCGGGAGGCAACACACCAACCGTGAGTCCCGTTTACGGCCACAGAAGCTCCTGTCTATTCCCCTTACAATTGAATCCCCTATGACTATTGTCCTACCACTCTTTTTCCGGCCCTCTTGCACAGCAGAGCCACTCACAATGCACTGACCCTGGCTACTGCTGCCTTCTCCTGATGGACCATCTCCCCCAACAACATCCAAAGCGAAATATCTGTTTTTCAGGGAGATGACCACAGGAGACTCCTGCACTACCTTCCTGTTCTTACTCTTACCCTTGGTCACCCAGTCTCTATCTCCCTCAACTGTATGAAGCTGTGGTGTGTCCAACTCACTAAAGGTGCTATCCACCAAATCCTCAGCATCCCGGATGCTCCAGAGCGAGTCCATGCGCAGCTCCAATGCCATCATGCGGTCAATCAGGAACTGCAGCTGAACACACTTCCTGCACATGTAGTTCCCAGGGACACTATCAGTCACCCTGAGTTCCCACATAGCACAAGAGGAGCATGGCACGGGACTGAGCTCACCTGCCATGTCTAAAATGACCGCCGACGATTGAGTTAAATTAAAAAAGAAAAGAGACTCCCCCCTTTACCTGTGCCTCAGCCTCTCTGTGCCTGTCTCTCGAGCCAGTCTCCACTCCTTCACTGCCCCACTCACTCACTGAGCCGCTCCTCACTGGCCGCTCCTTCACCTTTCACTCCTTCTATTTTATTGGCCCTCAGGCAATTTACTTACTGCTCTAGCAGTCTCTCCTCACCCCTCCTCCAACAGTCGCCCTGGGAAACGCTGACTCTGTTGCCCTCCGAGCAGCAGCAGCCCGATCCAAAGTCCATCAATTGTGTGACTGATCATCCTTAATCAGATGGAGAATCATAATTCTGAGGCTTTAATCACCTTAAAGTGTTAGCACAGCTTGCATGTTGCCAACCCAGTTCCAAGGCATGGATTGAGGGAGGGGTTTGGGTGTAACAGACTTGATGGTGATATCTGAGAGAGAGGAGTCACAGGTTCAGGGGGTGGGCCAGCCCATACACCATCTTCATACATTGACACATAGAATGGGAGCAGCACAGAAATTCCTTCAGGTTTGTCACAGACTCCAATATCTACGAGAATCTATAGTGACAGGAAGGGAGGCCACTTGGATTTGGGGTTGTTGCCCAATGTTCCAGCTGCTTACAGTTAATGTGTTTGGATTAATTCACTGGAAATACAGTAGCAACTGTTCTTCATGGCTCTGCATGGGTTGTTTTCACCTGTTCACTGGATGAGGATCGACATGTATTGCTGCCCTTGGCCCGGCTGTCGTCTTTATTGAATAGTGCTGGTGATTGACAGAGGCTGTTCCTTCTGGTCAATTTCTATTTGATTTGTAATGTGGGGTTAATTTTTGTCATTGGTCCTGAAAGTTGGACAAAGCCTTCCTGGAATCAAGTGTTGACTTGTGTGGGTGGGTGGTGATTCACAACAGGTTTTCCCCAATGCAGAAACAAATTGAGAGCAGGAGGCTGTTTTGCCCTGTGAGCTCATTCTGCCTTCAGATGACGGACCACCGGAACGAGGAATGAAGTTGGAGGAACCTGGCAGGTAAGGCATCGACCTAGAAGAGAGAGAGAGATAGTCAGTTAACGATTCGGGTCTGTACACCGACTGAAGCGAGAAGGGGTGATTGCACAAAACTGGTAGGGCCCATGAGACTGGACAGAAGGGAGGGTGGAGGGGCAGCTGGGGAAGATCATTGGGGAGGAGGGGAGAGAAAACAGGAGCAGGACACAGGGTTGATGTGAAACTCTGAAATCCAGTCTTCATGTTGGCCTTTATAAATCATAGCACAGAAGATGGGAGCTGGGAGGTGATGTTAAGTCAGTTCAAGGTGTTGGTGAGGCCAAGTTTGGAAGACTGCAGTTCTGTTCCCAAATTCTAGGAAGGATATCAATAAGGTAGAGAGGGTGCAGAGAAGATTTACAAAGATGTTGCCTGGATTGCAATATCTGGAATACAGAGAAAGATTGAGTAGAATGCCTCTTTTATTCATTGGAGAGTAGAAGGTTGAGATGGGATTTGATAAAGGTGGTTAAAATTGAGAGGGATAGACAGAGTAGATGTGAATGGGCTCTTCCCCTTGAGGGTAGGTGAGATTGGAAGGAGGGGTCATAAGTTGAGGGTTAGGGGGAGAAACCTTAAAGGTTACATAAGAGAATGCTTCTTCACTCAGTTGGTGGCTGAGTGGAATAAACTTCAAGAAGAGGAGGTTGCAGCAGGGTCACTTTTATAATTTAAGAGAAGATTGAATGAGTGTATGGATGTGAGGGGACTGGTGGGTTATGGAGAGGGAGCAGGTAAGTGGTACGAGTGGAGTTGTGGTGTTGCCTAGAGGGGCTGAGATGGCCTGTTTCTGTACTGTAATTATTATATGGTGTAGGGTTGTCCAGGAGGAAAGAGTTGTTCCTCGAGTTAGCTTTTGGTCTAGAGGCTGAGGACAGAGACGTCTGAAGGGGGAGTCTTCAGATGTTGGAAGGTGAACCCAAACACAAGGTGCTGGAGGTCTCGGTGGATTGAACAGCATCACTGGGAGAAAAAGACAGGCTCTTTCATGTTAGCCCTCTCCATCAAGACTGGTTGGGAATTCCTGCTGGAAATCCACTCATTCTTTCTTTCCCACTGAAGCTGCTTGAAGTCTGCAGGGAATATGGTGGGATATGGCTGGTAGCCAGGGGCTGAAGCCTTGATCTGCAGGTTAAGCATAAGTGTTCAGAGGTGTTTGTCCAGTCAGATGGTCCTTGCCAGGGGTGAAGAGTTCAGGGCATGTCCAAGGATGATGACTTTCTCAGAGGAAGTTGGAGATCTGGAAGGTGTTGCAAATAGTCCACACCTCAGGACAGCATCATGTTGGCACTGAAGATGATGATCTTGTTGATTTCTACATGGGTTCAGATACAATGGATGCATCAGAGGAGATCAGGAGTACCATAGGAGTCAAATTGGATCAGTGACTGTCCCATGTCATTGACCAGCAAGCATTGGGCAAAGCTGGTTTGGAGCCAATGACCACTCTGTATTTGATATCATCCTTGGAGGCCAAAACTAAGCTCTCTGACACCTCATTACTTTCCCCCACCCACCCCCACAGATGGGGATCCCATGAGGGTATCTCCCATTCAATCGTAGATCTCATCACTTCAGGTGATCTCCTAAACTCCAACCTGATAGTTGAGGAGTCTGAGAGCTCCCTTCTGACCTCCAAGGTAGAGATGTCCATCCATGGTGCACGCGGGCCTCAGATTTGCCTGTCCTTGTCAGTTGTGTGGGTCAGTCCTTGTTCCTTTCCTGCTCCTGTACCACTCCCATTTTCTCCTGCTGCATCAACCACTGTTTCTCTGTAGAAATGAACAATTGAATTAGATGTTGGCTTTCATGGTTTAGTGTGAGAGAGAGGTTTACCTTTCTGACTGGTGTACCTCCAGGATCAGTGAGTCATTTGTGACCCAGATTCTTGCTGATCCATTTCAACACATTGTCATTTAGTTTGCAGATGTTTCAGAATGTACTGAAGACAAAGCTTGTAATGGGATGTGTAGGCACCCAGAAAATGGGATATCAAATGGCAGATGGAATGTAACAAGGGCAAGTGTGAGGTGCTGGACTTTGGAATGGTGCTGAAAGAGGGTTGGGAATAAGGATGGAAATTGTTGAACCATGTCACAGGGAGTTGGGTCATGAAGACCATCAGGGACATTAACCAAGGCAAATGAGTGCACTGAGTGGGAGTGGGGGGGTGGTGGGGAAACAGAGTTGTCGGGCTGGTGGGGGGGGAGCGTCTGTGTCGGGCTGGTGGGGGTAGCGTCTGTGTCAGGCTGATGGGGGGGCATCTGTGTCGGGCTGGTGGGGGGGCATCTGTGTCGGGGTGGCTAGGGGGTCGTCTGTGTTGGGGTGGCTGGGGGGGCGTCTGTGTCGGGGTGGCTGGCGGGGGCATCTGTGTCGGGGTGGCTGGGGAAGCGTCTGTGTCGGGGTGGCTGGGGGTGGATCTGTGTCGGAGTAGTTTGGCGTGTGTGTCGGGCTGGTGGGGGGGCTCTGTGTCGGGGAGGTGGGGGGGGCTCTGTGTCGGGAAGGTGGGGGGGGCTCTGTGTCGGGGAGGTGGGGGAGGCTCTGTCGGGGAGGTGGGGGGGTGCTCTGTGTCGGGGAGGTGGGGGGGCTCTGTGTCGGGGAGGTGGTGGGGGGTCTGTGTCGGGGAGGTGGGGGGGGCTCTGTGTCGGGGAGGTGGGGGGGCTCTGTGTCGGGGAGGTGGGGGGGGCTCTGTGTCGGGGAGGTGGGGGGGGCTCTGTGTCGGGGAGGTGGGGGGGGCTCTGTCAGGAAGGTGGGGGGGGGCTCTGTGTCGGGCTGGTGGGGGGGGGCTCTGTGTCACGGTGTTGTGGCTCTGTGTTGGTGGGGGAGGGAGAGAGAGAGACCTACCTTGACCAGAACCTGCTGTCGATCTTGGGGCAGGGAGTGAGAAGGTGCCAGGATTCAGCCAGCAGACAGATGGTCTCGCTGAGATGTGATGGGTTGGGGTGTGTCCTGAGGCAGATCAGTGATGGCCCACGTCTCTCTTTATCTAGCCCTGTGTTTGCCAGGGTTCTCGCATCTCTTGTCCTTGTGCTTCCGCATTGTGTTGTGCAGGAACAGGCTCCTGCCGGGAGAGTACATTTTCCACTGCTTCTGCTGTTGGTGTTTGAGATCAGTCATTTAATATTGAAAGCAGAATACGATCTTTGTGGTTGTCCGATTAATCAGAAAGTAACCAAAGAGCAGAATACACTTCATAAGGTACTTGCTTAGATGTGACTAAATTTTACAAGATTGAAATTCCTGAGGGGAAAAAAAAGTTGGGAAATGATTGCCAGGAGAATAAAATAATGCTGAAGGATGATATTAGCTTTGTCACATGCTGATTAGCGCTTCAAACTGCTAGTGTGGCCGTAACTCCAGTCCTGCTGCCATTACATTTCTGATCATGAAGCAAGTTTAGATGAACTCCAACTTTGCCTCAGCCCAGGGAGAAAGTGTATTATTTTGATTGAGCTATTGTGCAGAATATTTGCTTCTCCAGGTTCATGAAATATCACAATGAAGATTTTTACAGGCTCCCCTTGCCTGTTGTTTTGACGGCCCTGGGTCCTCTGTCAGAGTCGGACATCGAAAGATTCAACTATTGGCTTTCATCCAGCGCATCATTTAGGGTTGACGTTCTTTGGTTTTATTAACTTGGTGTCACGGACTTAAAATGGGATTGGTGACCTTCCTGCCTGTAATTGGCTTTGCCTTCTGAAGGTCCCCATAAACCAGGCAGCAGGTGGGAGAAATGGACACCGGTGAGTCTCTGGGTCAGGCCATTTGCATTCTGATAGCTGTTGAAAAGCCTGGAGGGAGATGATCAGGTTCAGGCTGATCAAGTTTGCAAGATCAAGGGACCATCTCCTGACACCGAGATAAGTTTGAACTGGGCCATTCATCGCTGGAAATCGAGGCTCCGAGGGCTGGAACTTTCCTTCTAGATCCTTCCTGCTCTTCTCTCAGCAAGAAAAGCCTTTGACTTTGCATGGATGATCTCCCTTCTTCTTCATGGACAGCATGCCAGAATTTAAATCACTGAAAAACATAATTCACATCATTTCAGTCCAGTGATGTTGCTAATAATGCTCACAGTGCCCCAGGTCCATTCCTGACCTTTGGTGCTATCTGTGTGGGGTTTACATATTTTCCCTCTGAATGGGTCAGCTTCCTAGGGTGGTTAGTTTCCTTCCACATCCCAAAGATGCATGGATTTGTCGGGTGATTGTGAGTGGTGGAAACTGTGATGTAGGACTAGTTGATGGGAATGTGATGAGAATGGGACACTGGATTGGTGTAAGTAAGTGCATGATGCAGTGGATCAATGAGGGGCTTGATAGTTGAAGGACTCGCACCAGGCCGCAGACTGCTGGAGATTGAATGACTCTCAACTGGCCGTGAGGACTGGAGATTAAGGGACTCCTCAGAGCCTGGATAGTGGAGACTGAGGAACTCAGTCGAGCCAGAGGGCTCGAGACTGAGGAATTCCCACCAGGCCATGGATACTGGAGAATGAGAGACGTGGTTGGTGATGTGATCTCGGAAGTGGGACCTTGCTCCACAATGGTGCTGATGGTGAGCAAGGCTCATGAAAAGCCTTTGGTATTACCAGATTCCTGCTGGTATCAGGGGTTGGGAATGGTGAGCTTGGGTTCATCACTGGAACAGACAAGAACCCGTGCTTCTCTTTCTTAGGCTAGTGACACTTTGTATGCCTTTATGGAAAAGAACAGCTGACGTCAATTTATGTACATGGCAATAAATGAGTCCTGAGACCTTGATGGTTAGTTCGACTTGTGGGACTGAAGGGTATGAATCCATGTACATCTCTGTTAGAACATCCTGATGCACTGCACAATCAGTCCTTCACCTTTACAGTTGATAACAGATAGTGGTCCATTTCATATGAAGCGATTAAAAAATGGACAGGCCGGTGTGTTATAACCGCTCTGAAATGATGATACACAAAGAATCCATCCCTAATCTTCCATGTCCAACAAGTCACATAGGAGATCTATGATTTTAAAGGAACAGGGTGCAGGGAATGTAGAAAGCTGCCATGTATTTTCTGTTCACAAAAATAAGACACCCCAATATGGCCAGTTACTGCCCACAGTCTCCTTTCAGAACTCGATGTACTGATGCAAGGTGTCACCAAAGTGCTATTGAATTGCCAACAAACTGCCCAGTTTGGGTATGCTCCTTCACCAGATGAAGTTCGATCCAGGGTGCAGTGATGTACTTTGGAAGGTGGAATGTGAAGACTGGGCGAGTGGTTAATGCTGTGGGTACAGGCAGGTATGTAACAACATTGTATTGTGGGGCTGTGAGGAATCATTTTTAATTTGAATAAAGAATGAACAAGGCACAACATCTTGTGCCCGTGTATTTTTGAGGACAGAATACACAACAAATTGGTGACAAGGATGAAAATGAAAACTATTTCACACTCCAAACGATGAAAGGAGATTTGAATGTGGAAAAATGAAACCTGGAGCCACGTTGAGCCACACGAGCTCATTTACAGTGGGACAGAGAAAGATGAGAGAACAAGAAGGGTTAAAATGGCAGAAGGACGTTTCGCAGAATACAGAAAATTGTAAGGCTGGTATGATTATGTGGAAAGGGTTGATATGTTCTGTGTTGCCCAATACAAGGGACAGAGGTGCCTACAAAGGAAGCAGGTGCTCTTTCTAAGCAAGGTGGGGAGCAGGACATACAGCCCTGATAAAATCTCTCTTTGCACCAGCAAGACCAAGTACTAATGATTATGAAGAATTAAGTGCCTTGGTCAGAGAGTATCTATGGTCAAAACTAGTTGTGATCTCAGAAAGATACATCCAGGTGAAACCGCGAGGCAATATTGGGCTGAATTGCATAGACTGTCAGAACCATAAAATTTTGGACCTCTCTTGGACAAGGCATTAAGAGATAGATTGGTCATCAGCTTGGCTGTTTAGAACGCTCAACAATGATTGGTGAGCAGAAAAGATTTAGACAGTAAATCTGTGTATGATACAGCCTTCAGTTTCAAAATGGCTGAACAAAACATGGATATTATTAAAGGGGAACAACACAAGGTGGGGGAAAGTGAACTGCTGGGAATGTGGGAGGAGGAAGCACAGTCCTGATAACTATTAATTCAACAGGGCCAAGTTTCATCAGTGTGACAGAGGGACACATCCTGTCCAAATGTACAAGGAAAATAAAAAGTAGAGAAAAGGTGGTCTGCCGAAAGAAGAAATGCCAGAAACTGAAATATAAAAAAACAGTTGTCCAAAGTGAAAAGCGTCACGGAGAATGTTGAAAACCCTAGTAGTAGTTCTGAGGAAGACTCGGCAATGGAAGTAATGCAATGATTGGAAACCGGAAATTTGAGTTCACATTAACAACAACTCTGTTCGGATGGAGTTGGACACAGGGCTGGCTGTGTCCTTAATGTTGAAAGATCTAAAAGTAAAACTATTACCCAACCTTAAACTGAAACACTCGACGGACCACGGAGATGCACAACTGCGTGCCTGTAGAGAAAATGACTTAAAATTTAAGAAATGAGTATGATACTTTTGCCAAAATATGGCAAAATTATCCAGAGCACTTTGGTGCCCAGCGAAAACAAGGGGCCACAGTTCGAGAAAGCGAACAAAATGCATAAAGACAACAGCAGGGAAAGCAAGTCAAAGAGTGGAAGTCGATTAGAGAGACTGGTGGGACGCTGAGTTTTCTCTTTCTTGACCATTTTTCTGTTTGTCATTTTAATTATTTTAGTTTGATTTTCAAAGTTCTGGGGGAGGGAAGGAAATTGTAAGTCAGCTGACATAGTGTTTGTATCTGAGAAGTGGATTATACTAAAAGAAAGTGTAAATTTGCTAAAAAAGATAATTTTTTTCAGATATGATACTGTTTTTGGAAAAATTGAAAAATTAAATAAATAAAAAAATGAATCAGTTCAATCTTAGTGTTGAAGACGATCACAGGGGAAAAAAGTGCTAGGAAAATATCAAGTGAATATTGAATGATAAACAGAAGTAGGTTGAAAAATGGAAGGGGATGAGTCCACGTGCAGGAGGGTGATTGAAACCTTGGGCTGAATGGTGCACCAATAACAACCTTGAACTGAATCTCACCAAAACCAAGGAGCTGATTGTTGACTTCAAGAAAGGAAAGCCAGAGATTTACAATTCAGTGATTATTGAGGGAGAGGGTGAGCAAATTTAAGTTCTCGGGAGTCACTATTTCAGAAGATCTTTCCTGGACCTAACACAACAATGGCTTTATGAAGAAAGCCTGTCAGTGCCTCTACTTCCTCAGGAATTTGTGGAGATTTGGTACGACAACAGAAACCCTGGCAGATGTTTAGTGGAAAGTGTGCTGACTGGCTGCATCGCAGTCTGGTATGGGGACACCAATATCCCTAAGCAGAAAGCCTTGCAAAAGGTAATGGACACAGCCTAGGATATCACAAGCAAAACACTTCCCCACTATTGAGTACATCTACAGGGAACACTGCCGTCTGAGAGCCGCACCAATCATCAAAAACTCACACCACCCAGCACATGCTCTGTTCTCGCTGCTGCTATCAGGAAAGAGGTCTAGGTGCCACAAGACTCGCACCTCCAGGTTTACAAACAGCTGCTCCCCCTCCACCATCAGACTCCTCAACAATAAACTCAATCAGGAACTCATTTAAGGCCTCTTATTTGTGCACTTTAAGGATTTTCCTTTTTGCTCTCTCTGTACCACACAATCAGTTTGTTTACATTCATTATCTGTTTACAGTTATTTGTTTACATGCTTACACTGTGTGCAGTTTATTTTTTGCCCTACCAATTGGTGGTAATTCTGCTGCGCCTGCAGGTAAAAGGAATCTTAGGGTTGTATGTGATGTCATATATGTGCTCTGACAATAAATCTGAAATATAAGGGAGAGACTCCCAAAAGATTGCCCCTCTATGTCATTGACACAAATGGACCAGTGTTGTTGGGAAGAGAGCGGTTGTTGCACATCGAGCTGGATTGGATGGAAATTGGGGTGGTGAAGAATGCATATACTGAGGGTGAGCCCAAATCAAAGCTGGGGCCAGTGCTTCAGAAGTATCAAACAGTTTTTGGCAAGGGCCTGGGAAAAATCCAAGGCCTCCAGACTAGGTTACAGTTGAAACCTGATGCCGAACCCAAGTTCTACAAGCCAAGGATGGTACCTTTTGTGATTTTAACAAAAGATTGAGTCAGAATTCAACAGATTGGAAACTGAAAGAATCATTGAACAATTTCAGAACAGTGATTTGGCCACTCCTATCGTGCCAGTCCGAAAATCCAGCGGTGAAATTAGAATTTGTGGTGATCGCCATTAACCAAGCCCTGCAAGTACCCGGACATCCCATTCCCAGAATGGAGGAATTATTCCAAGCTCTGAACTGTGGAGAAAATTCTTAAAATTAGATTCATCACAAGCGTACCAGCAAGTCGAATGGGATTCTGAATCAAAATTGTATGTGGCAAACAATACTCACTTGGGATTGTTCATTTACACTAGAAGGCCATACAGAATGTCAACAACACGAGCAATGTTTCAAGCAGTTATGGACAAATGTTGCATGCGACCTTGATGACATAATTATTACAGGTCGTGGTGATGCAGAGCATTTAACAAACCTGGGAAAGGTCCTTGCCTGACTGCAACAAGCTTAAGTCCATCTGTGCCAAGACCAATGTGTATTTATGTTACCCGCAGTAAAAGATTTGGGATTTACAATTAAGAGTGAAGGAAGCTGTCAGCAGGGTACCTGGCCCATCAAATTGAGCTGAATTACAATTATTCTTGGGTCAAGTTAACTATCATCGAAGACACATTCCCAACATGTCAACCCTGTGCAACCCTCTCAACCAATTGTTAAAAAGTGATCAGAAATGGTGCAGGAATGCAGAGAAGATTAAAGCATTCAATTGTTTGAAGGATCTGTGGACCCCAAGAATAATGTTCTATCCAGTATGACCTAGATAAAGAAGTAAACCTAGCCGCTGATGCTTCGCCAGTAGGTTTGGGTGTTGTATTCTCGCAGGTCACAAAAAGGGGGAACAACCTGTGGCTTATGCTTCCCGTTCTTTGATGGCTTGTGAATGGAATTATGCACAACTGAAAGAAAAAGGGCTGGCCATATTTTTTGGTCTCTAGGGCTTTCACCAATACCTATAAGGTAAGAAGTTCAAAGGGAATTCCTGTGCTAGCTGCAACAAGAATTCAGAGGTTGGCAATGGAGCTTGTGGCATACGTAACATAACATAACAATTACAGCACGGAAACAGGCCATTAGGCCCTTCTAGTCTGCACCGAACCAAACACCCCTCTCTAGTCCCACCTCCCTGCACAATGCCCATAACCCTCCATCTTCTTCTCATCCATATACCTGTCCAACATTTTCTTAAATAATACAATTGACTCCGCCGCCACTATTTCTCCCGGAAGCTCATTCCACACAGCTACCACTCTCTGAGTAAAGAAGTTCCCCCTCATGTTACCTCTAAACCTCTGCCCCTTAATTCTTAACTCATGTCCTCTTGTTTTAATCTTTCCTCTTCTTAACAGAAATAGTCTATCCACATCCACTCTGTCTATCCCTTTCATAATCTTAAATACTTCTATCAAATCCCCTCTCAACCTTCTACGCTCCAAAGAATAAAGACTTAATCTGTCCAATCTCTCCCTATACTCTAGATGCTTAAACCCAGGTAACATTCTGGTAAACCTTCTCTGCACTCTCTCCACTCTGTTTATATCCTTCCTACAATTAGGCGACCAGAACTGCACACAGAACTCCAAATTAGGCTGCACCAACGTCTTATACAATCTCAACGTCACCTCCCAACTCCTATATTCCATGCAATGATTGATAAAGGCCAGCATACTAAAAGCCTTCTTCACCACCCTATTCACGTGAGTTTCTACCTTCAGGGAACGATGTACCGTTACTCCTAAATCTTTCTGCTCTTCTGTATTCCTCAATGCTCTCCCATTTACCACGTATGTCCTGTTCTGATTCTTCTTACCAAAATGAAGCACCTCACACTTATCAGCATTAAATTCCATCTGCCATTTTTCAGCCCACTTTTCTAAGCAGCCCTCTGCAATCCTTGAAAACCTTCATTATCCACTATTCCACCTATCTTAGTATCGTCTGCATATTTACTAATCCAATTCACCACCCCATCATCTAGATCATTAATGTATATAACGAACAACAATGGGCCCAATACAGATCCTTGAGGCACACCACTGGTCACCGGCCTCCAACCTGACAGACAATTATCCACTACCACTCTCTGGCCTCTCCCTTTCAGCCAATGTTCAATCCATTTGACTATCTCAAAATTTATACCTAAAGACTGCACCTTCCTAACTAACCTTCCATGTGGTACCTTATCGAAGGCCTTACTGAAGTCCATATAGACAACATCCACTGCGCTACCCTCGTCCACATTCCTAGTCACCTCTTCAAAAAATTCAATCAGATTGGTTAAACATGACCTTCCTCCCACAAATCCATGTTTAGTGCTCCTGATCAGACCCTGTCTATCCAGATGTTTATAAGTACTATCTCTAAGAATTTTCTCCATTAATTTACCTACCACAGATGTCAAACTTACAGGCCGATAGTTGCCAGGCTTCCTCCTTGAACCCTTTTTAAATAACGGAACCACATGCGCAATGCGCCAATCCTCCGGCACTATCCCCATATCTAATGACATTTGGAAAATTACCACCAGAGCCTCTGCTATTTCCTCCTTCACTTCTCTCAATGTCCTGGGGAAGATCCTGTCTGGTCCCGGAGACTTATCCACCTTTATATTCTTCAAAAGCCCTAAAACCACATCTTTTGTAATCTCTATATTCCCCATATTTACCCAATTTGCTTTTTTTTTATCTCACATCTCCCAATATCCTTCTCCTTAGTGAATACCGAAGAAAAGAAACTGTTCAATATCTCCCCCATTTCTCTAGGCTCCACACACAGTTTTCCGCTCTGATTTTCTAAGGGACCAATTTTGTCTCTAGCTTTTCTTTTTCCATTAACATATTTGTAGAACTCTTTTGGATTAGTTTTCACCCTGCTTGCCATAGTTTCCTCGTACCTTCTTTTAGCTTTCCTAATTCCTCTCTTAAGATTCCTCTTACATTCAATGTATCTTTCAAACATCTCCTTAACTCCATGCTTCTTATATCTAATGTACGCCTCCCTTTTTCTTCGAACCAAGTTTCCTATATTCCTTGAAAACCATGGCTCTCTCAAACCTTTTCCCCCTCCTTTTAACCTAACAGGAACATAAAGCTTTTGCACTCTCAAAATCTGATCTTTAAAAGACTTCCATCTCTCTACTACATCCTGCCCATAAAACAAATTGTCCCAATGCTCACCCTGCAAGTCCTTTCGCATCTCCTCAAATCTAGCTTTTGAGGAGATTATGACTTAAAACATAGACCAGCAAACCAAAATGGCCATGCTGATTCATTATCACGCTTACGATTGCCTGAAACTGAACAGGGAGAAGGGGTGATTAACTGGATGGCAGGAGTGACAGTTATTAATCAAGAACAACTTCACCACTTAACCATTACAGTAAAGAGGTTCTGAGAGAATCTACACGGTCAAAAGTTCTATACTTCACCTTAAATGGGTGGCCTGAGGTTGACACTCTTTATCCCAAACTAAAGGCTGATCATATGCGACACAATACACACCAGTTAATGGAAGGATTCTTACCAGTTGGAAGAACAGAGAGATCTTGGGGACCACATCCATAGATTCCTCGTTGACATGGTTGCTAAGAAGGCATGTGGTGTGTTGGACTTCAGTAGATGGGGAGTTTGGGATCAAGAGTTGTGAGATAATGTTGGACTACATTAGATCATTGTGTTCAGTTCCGACTGTCTCATTACAGGAAGGATGTAGATGGTCTATAAATGGTGCAGAAAAGATTTACTAGGATGCTGCCTGGATTGAAGAATGTGTCTTATGAAGCAGGGCTGATGGAGCCGGAGCTTTTCTCTTTGGAGTGACAAAGGATAAGAGGTCTTAATAAAGATATATCAGGATCCTAGATAGGATGGAGAGCTAGCAGCTTTTTCCCAGGGTGACGATCACAATATCAGAGAACATCTGTTTAAGGCGACTGGAGATAAGGTCAGGGGTAAGATTTTTACACTGAGCCCGGTGGGTTCCTTGAAAGCATTGCCAGGGGTGGTGGTGGTGGTGGAGACTGGTACAATAGGGACATTCAAAGGACTCTTGGATAGGCATGTGGATATAAGAAAAATAGAGGGTTATAGTCATGAGGGAGGAAGGATTAATTTGTTGTGGAGTAGGTTTACATAGGTCGGAACAACATCGTCACTTCTGTTCTATACATTTAATCTAAAGATGGACCAAAGTGTTGAATGAGCAGCAAAATCTGGATAACACTCAGATTAGGGCCGATGTGGCAATTAACATCTGTGCGACACAAGATTCTGGAAAAGCCCATCTCCAACCTGTGAAAGTCTAATCACCTGCCTTTGACATTCAATGCCATGGTCCCGCTGCTGAAGTTTGAGACTCTCCGAGAGGTGGCAACATCTCTCAGCAAGAAGAAGAACTTCTGGAGTCCAGCCAACGTCCCGGTCAGGGGAGGTGGAGAAGCTGCTACCGGCGCCCTGACAACCTACTACAAGTGTGCTGTCGTTGCCTCGCTTCGGCAGTTGGGACCAGTCCAAGCATTGATAAGTATAGTTGGGAAGGGCTTGCATATTGTAGTGTGAAATCAGCTTTTGAATTTGTAATAAACATTTGTATAAACTGAACTGCTCTCGGTGTGTGTCTATTTTCTTTCGGTAGCTCAAACACTGTGACCAATCTAAAACGAACAAAATGAGAGGTATAAGTTTACCCAAGACAGAGGTTTCACCCTAATACACCCTTTAAACATTTCACCTTTCACCCCTTACCCACGTACTCCAGTCTTGTCTCCCCCACCTTAGTGGAAAAAGGCTGCTTGTATTTACTCTATCTGCACCCCTCATTATTTGTATAGCTTCGTCAAATCTCCCCACATTCTTCAACTCTCCAAGGAATAAAGTCCTTACCTATTTAACTCTCAGGAAGTTCATAATTCACTTGAAGTTCAACATCATCCAAGAAAAAGCAGCCTGATTTATCAGCACCCCATTCTCTTCACCACTGGCCACTGGCACACAGTGACACCGCATCCACAAAAGGCTCCCAAGCTACTCCGTCAACCCATTCTGTTGCCCTACAGAAGGGTAGCTGATCCATTGAATGTCTACTTTCCCCTCCACAGACTCCTCAGCCCTTCTTGCCTACACCGACTAAAATGTCCCACCCACACTAGACCATGTGCCTGAGTTTGGCCCATATCCTCTAAACATCTCCTATCCATGTTTCCTTTCCTTCTTTCCCCATTCATCTCTCCCTTCCTTCTGTACCCCTCTCTTTCCTCATTCCTTTCCTTTTCCCCATTTCTCTGTCATTCCACATTCCTCTCTCTTCCCCCCTACTTCTTCCTTGGGGAGGGGCGGTAGTGATGGGGTCAGGAGGCGCAGGTGGTTCCAGCTGTTGGGAAGGGGGGAGGAGAAGTTTAACCTTGTGGCCAGCCCCAGGGAGCCAAGCACCTGGAACTTGAATGGCAGCGCAGCCTGGTGCTGCCTGCAGAGCAAGGGCAAGCGAGCAGACAAACAACGGCCACAGGCCCCACTGCTAGAGTCCCCACTGCCACAGCAATGCAAGCCGCAGGCCGGGTACAGGAGACAATGCAGGGATTCAAAGACATGGGTGTCAGAAAAACAACTGAAGGTTATGGTCAGTGAGGGAGGGAAGGGTAAGATGATGGAGTAGGTTCATGTGGGTCAGCATAACCATGTGGGCTGAAGGTCCTTTACTGTGGTCAATGTTCACAAATGGTTCAAAGCCACCACTCACCACTCAAGAGCACTCAGAATGGACAACAAATGCTGGGCTTACCCTGAAGAATAACATTGTAGATGTATTAACTGTAATCTTGTTTTCTTGTTACAGAATCCCTTCATTTGGATTAGAAAAATACAGTTGACAGTTCTCTGTTCACAGAAGGTGAGAAAGTGAAACCAGGCAATTATAGACCACTTAGCATAACATCTGTCATCAGGAAATTGATAGTCTATAATTAAGGAAAGACTGATAAAAGTTTCAGTTCTCATGAGAGTGACCAGCATGGTGTTTAAAAGTCGATCACATTTCATGAACCTGATAGATCATTTTTGTAAAGGCAACCATAAAGAGATGAAATACTGAACAAATACTGTAAATGCTGCTTCAATGATGTCACGAGCAGGGTTATTTTACTTGCATTGTTTCAGAGAGTGTATCCCTCAGAAAGCAACAAACAAATCAGGCTTTTTAATTCTTATGCCTGGCATTTCATGTGGATATTTAATTTTTTTCTCTGTAGAACATCTGAGAACATAGAAATCTGCAGCACAAATCAAGCCCTTTTCCCACAGTGTTGTGCTAACCTAATAACAGAGCCATGGAACTATTGAACATTCTTTCTTCTTTGGCTTGGCTTCGCGGACGAAGATTTATGGAGGGGGTAAAAAAGTCCACGTCAGCTGCAGGCTCGTTTGTGGCTGACCAGTCCGATGCGGGACAGGCAGACACGATTGCAGCGGTTGCAAGGGAAAATTGGTTGGTTGGGGTTGGGTGTTGGGTTTTTCCTCCTTTGCCTTTTGTCAGTGAGGTGGGCTCTGCGGTCTTCTTCAAAGGAGGCTGCTGCCCGCCAAACTGTGAGGCGCCAAGATGCACGGTTTGAGGCGTTATCAGCCCACTGGCGGTGGTCAATGTGGCAGGCACCAAGAGATTTCTTTAGGCAGTCCTTGTACCTTTTCTTTGGTGCACCTCTGTCACGGTGGCCAGTGGAGAGCTCGCCATATAATACGATCTTGGGAAGGCGATGGTCCTCCATTCTGGAGACGTGACCCATCCAGCGCAGCTGGATCTTCAGCAGCGTGGACTCGATGCTGTCGACCTCTGCCATCTCGAGTACCTCGACGTTAGGGGTGTGAGCGCTCCAATGGATGTTGAGGATGGAGCGGAGACAACGCTGGTGGAAGCGTTCTAGGAGCCGTAGGTGGTGCCGGTAGAGGACCCATGATTCGGAGCCGAACAGGAGTGTGGGTATGACAACGGCTCTGTATACGCTTATCTTTGTGAGGTTTTTCAGTTGGTTGTTTTTCCAGACTCTTTTGTGTAGTCTTCCAAAGGCGCTATTTGCCTTGGCGAGTCTGTTGTCTATCTCATTGTCGATCCTTGCATCTGATGAAATGGTGCAGCCGAGATAGGTAAACTGGTTGACCGTTTTGAGTTTTGTGTGCCCGATGGAGATGTGGGGGGGCTGGTAGTCATGGTGGGGAGCTGGCTGATGGAGGACCTCAGTTTTCTTCAGGCTGACTTCCAGGCCAAACATTTTGGCAGTTTCCGCAAAGCAGGACGTCAAGCGCTGAAGAGCTGGCTCTGAATGGGCAACTAAAGCGGCATCATCTGCAAAGAGTAGTTCACGGACAAGTTTCTCTTGTGTCTTGGTGTGAGCTTGCAGGCGCCTCAGATTGAAGAGACTGCCATCCGTGCGGTACCGGATGTAAACAGCGTCTTCATTGTTGGGGTCTTTCATGGCTTGGTTCAGCATCATGCTGAAGAAGATTGAAAAGAGGGTTGGTGCGAGAACTGTGGTGAAACATCATTCCGCTTGTCCCACTGATCTGTTCCCTTTCCATAACCCTCCAGGCATTTCCCATCCATGTATCTATCCAATTTATTCTTAAAACTAAAGAGTGAGCCCATATTTACCACATCAGATGGCTGCTCTTTCCACACAGTTCTTGCAACTGCCTAGAATTTCCCCACTGCAAAACCTTCCATTTTTCTCTGTTCAATGTAACAAGTCAATTAAAAGATCCCATTGTACCTGCCTCCACCACTGTTCCATGCCACCCACATTTCAGCATGAAAAACAAACCTCTTACATTGCCCTGTCCTTTTTCCCCAAGCACGTTAAAACTGTGCACCCTGATGTTAGCCATTTCAGTCCTGAGGAAAAAACCTCTGGCCATTGACATGATCGATGCCTTTCATCATCTCACCCACCTCTGTCAAGTTACCCCACATCAACCTTTGCTCCAAGGAGAAAAGACCATAGAACACTACAGCAAAAACAGACTATTCAGCCCTTCTAGTCTGTGCTGAAAACATCATACCATGACTCCCACAAACCTGCACCCATTCCATGACCCTCCAGACTCTCTCCCATCCATGATTCTATCCAGTTTATTAAAATTTGAGAGAGCCAGCATTTACTACGTCAGATGGTATCTTGTTCCACACTCCCACCACACTCTGAATGAAGAAGTTCCCCTTAATATTCCCCTGAACCTTTCTCCTTCCACCCCAAAGCCATGTCCTCGTGTATTTATTCATCTTAATCAAAGTGGAAAGAGCCTGCTCACCTTTACTCTACTATAATCTTGTAAACCTCTATCTAATCTCCTCTCAGTCTTCCACACTTTAAGGAATAAAATCCTAACCTGTTTAATCTTTCCCTGTAACTCAGCTCCTGAAGACCCGGCAACATCCTAGTAAATCTTCTCTGCACTCTTTAAATCTTACTGATACCCTTCCTGTAACTTGGCAACCAGAACTGCACACAATACTCCAAATTTGGCCTCACCAATATCTTATACAACCTCACCATAACATCCCACTCCTGATCTCAAACTTTGATTTAGTAAGGCCAAGATGCCAAAAGCTTTCTTCAAAACCCTGTCTACTTGTGACACCGCTTTCAGGGAATTATATATCTGAATTCTCAGATCCCTTTGTCCCTCCACACTCCTCATTGCCCTAGCATTTACTGTGTATGTCCTACCTTGGTTTGTCCTTCCAAAATGCCACACCTCACTTTTTCTGCCTTAAATTCCATCTGCCATTTTCTGGCCCATTTTTCCATTTGGTCCAGATCCCTCTACAAGCTTTGAAAACCTTCCTCTCTGTCCACAACACCCCCAATTTTTGTGTCATCACCAAACTAGCTGATCCAATTTACCACATTATCATTAATATAGACAACAAACAACAATGGTCCCAGCACCGATCCCTGAGGAACACCACTAGTCACAGGCCTCTGGACTGAGAAGCAATCATCCACTACTACTCTCTGGCTTCTCCCATTCAGCCAATTTCGAATCCAGTTTACAATCTCTCCATGGATATCTAGTGTCTGAACCTTCTGAATTAACCTCCCATGTGGGACCTTGTCAAAGCCCTCACTAAAGTTCATGTAGACAACATCCACAGCATTTGCTTCATCTACTTTCTTGGTAATCTCCTCGAAAAACTCTATGATTTGTTAAACACGACCTACCACACACAAAGCCATGCTGACTATCTTTAATCAGCTCTCCCCCTCTATCACATCTGAAACATTGGAACCCCGGAACATTGAGCTGCCAGTCCTGTCCCTCCTGCAACCAAGACTCTCTAAAAGCAATAATATTGTAATCCCACATACTAGTCCACACTCAAAGTTTATCTGCCTTTCTGAATACTTGTCTATCTGATCTCTCAGAACACCTTCCAATAATTTGTCCACTAGTGATGTCAGACTCACTAGCCTACAATTTCCTGGTTTACTTCTGGAGCCTTTTTTTAAACAATAGAACAACATGAGCTTCCTTCCAATCCTCCGGCACCTCACCCATGGTTAAGGACATTTTGAATATATCTGCCAGGGCCCCTGCAATTTCTACGCTCATCTCCCTCAATGTCCGAGGGAACATCATGTCCGGCCTAGGATTTATCTACCTTTTATTCGTTGTAAGGCAGCAAGCACCTCCTCCTCTTTAATCTCCATATGTTCCATACCACTACTGCTTGTTTCCACTCCTTCCTTATACACTCTGCCAGGTTCCTGAGTAAATACTGATGGAAAAAAAAACTGTCTAAGGTCTCCCCCATCTCGTGAGGCTCCACACATAGATGGCCACTCTGATTTACTTGGAGACTAATTTTATCTCTTATTATCCTTTTACTCTTAACATGCTTGTAGAAACTCTTCAGGTTTACCTTAACATTATCTTCCAAAGCAATCTCATATCATTTTTTTTTTTTGCCATCCTGATTTCCTCCTTCAATATTTTCTTGCATTTTCGAGACTCTTCAAGTATCCCAGTAGCTCCTTGTTACCTGTACTTGCTATACACCTTGTTAACCAGATTGCCAATATCCCTTGAAAACCAAGGTTCCCTATGTCTGTTAACTTTGCCTTTAATCCTGACGGGAACATGCAAACTCTCCACTCTCAAAATTTTGCCTTTGAAGGCCTTCCACCTACTGAACACATCCTTGCCAGAAAACATATTCCGATCCACTCCTCCCAGATCCTTTCTCATTTCCACAAAAGTTGGCCTTTCTCCAATTTAGAATCTCAACTCCAGGACCAGACCTATCCTTATCCATAATTAACTTGAAACTAATGATATTATGGTCACTGGAACCAAAATGTTCACCTGCACGTGCTTCTGTCACCTGACCAGTCTGGTTCCCTAATAGGAAACCCAGTATTGGATCCTCTCTCGTTGGTACATCTATATATAGATTTAGGAAACTTTCCTGAACATATTGGACAAACTCCCAGCCATCCAGCCCTTTTACAGTATGGGAGCCCTAGTCAATATGTGAAAAGTTAAAATCTCCTATTATTCCAACATTCCGCTTCTTACTTCAGTCTCCTATCTCTCTACAGATTTGCTCCTCCCATTCTCTCTGACTATTGGGTGGTCTATAATACAACCCTATCAATGTGGTCACACCTTTCCCATTCCTCAACTCCACCCATGTGACCTCTGTAGACCAACCCTCTGGGCTGTCCTGTCGAAGCACAGCTGTAATATTTTCCGTGACAAATAATGTCACTCCTCCCCCTTTCATCCCTCCCCCTCTATCACATCTGAAACAATGGAACCCTGGAACACTGAGCTGCCAGTCCTGTCCCTCCTGCAACCAAGACTCACTTAAAGCAATAATGTTGTAACCCCACATACTAGTCCATGCTCAAAGCTCATCTGCCTTTCCGACACTACACTTTGTTTTGAAATAAATACCCCTGAGAAAATTTCTATCACGTACAAACCTTTGATTTCTGTCTATACATACGGACCTCACATGACCTTTATCCTCCCCCACCTCTCTATCTGCTCTAACCCAATGGTTCCCAACCCCTGAAAATCTAGTTTAAACCCTCCCGGAGCAGCACCAACAAACCTACCCACAAGGGTGTTAGTCCTCCTCGAGTTCAGGCACAAACCATCCGGTCAGAACCGGTCCCACCTTCCCTGGAACTGAGCCCACTTGTCCAGAAACATGGAGCCCTCCCTCCTGCACTATCTCTTTAGTCACATATTTAGCTGTATTAACTTCCTCTTGCCTCATACAGCATGCTCTCCTATCCAGACACAGCATCCATATCCTTCCTGCAGTGAGGTGACAAGAACTGAACACAATATTCCATTGAGTGTTTGAGGTTTAGGGAATGGGGTGGGGGGGGGGGGGGTGGGGGGCAAGAGAGAATAAAGGGTATGAGATTTGGATCTGTGTGGATAAGTGGTAATCGATGTCGACTTGTAACAATTATTACTGACAAATTTTAAATTACCATGTCTAAACCTGAAAAACTATAAATAAAATATTAAAAAAAAATTCCAAGTGGGGCCTAACAAAGGTCTAAGAGCTGCAACATTACCTCACAGCTCTTGAACTCAATCCTATGGTTAATGAAGACCAACACTTTCTGAAGAACATTATCAGCCTGTGCAGCTGATTTGTGTGTCTTATGGCCATGGAACCCGAGGTCTCTCAGTTGGTCCACTCTGCTCAGAGCCCTCCGATTAACGTTGTATTTTGCCTTCAAATCTGTTTGACTGAAATGACCACTTCACACGTTAATGGATTAAACGCCATTTGTCACTTCTCAGCTTAGCTCTGTATCCAATCAATGTCGCTGGTGACAGCTGGAAACCCTCCAAACTATCCACAACATCAGCAAACTTACTTACCTACCCTTACACTTCCTCATTCAGAATATTTATAAAATACACAACCGGGGGTGGGGGGGGGTCCTGATCATATTTTGAGTGAAACATAAAAGTCTGCATATGCTGTGATTGTCCTACCTCCCCCCTGTTGTCTTTCTTCAGCTCTGTCTGTCTGTCTCTGTCTCTTCACACCCCCCCACTTTTCCCAATGTCTCCTTTCATAGAGCCAGAATCAATTCTCAGCTCTCCTCTTATTTCCAACTAACACCATTTGTTGGTCTGGTCTCCTCCCCGCTGGTCTTCAGTCTTTATTCTGTCACCTCTCTGTACTTTGTTTAATCTTTGAAGAAGGACTCAGTCCCAAAACGTCAGCAATATGTCTTTACCTCGTATGGACGCTGCGAGACCGGCTGAGTTCCTCTAGCATTGCGGTGTGTTTTTACTTTGATCATGAGGGATTAATACCATGGTCAAAGAAGTGAACAAGGGAAAGTCATGGAGCTAAGGAGGCAGACAGCAGGGAAAGAGGTCCTCCAGTGGATCAGTTACACCATACCACACCTCACCTAATTATTCTTTCTTACTGCCACATATCACCCCCTTCTCCCCAATTCATGTTCATTCAGGGACAGGTCATATGACTGATTAACTTACAACCTGCAAGTTTTCAGTATGTGGAAGAAATCCTAAGCAACTGGGGGAAGCCCACACTTTCACAGGTTTGATTAGACTTGGCTACCGGCAGGGGGGCTGACTCACAGTATGTGAGATATTTAATGGAAGCTTGCAGCCTCATGGCATGCTTCATCATGTTGTTTACAACATCTTTACAGTAAAAAACCTTTTCCTTCATCCATGTGTTGTCTAAGAAATTGCACATATGAATGCAAGATGAAACATCGTGTCAGAAGTGGGATGAAGGAAATTAGAAGGAAATACTTTAAAATGAAAAATCTGAAGACAGCAATTGATTAGTGAAGAGAAGCTAACACAGTGAGAAATGGAAGGATTACACCCACCAGTGAAACTTCAGCTGACAGGTAATGTGGCTGAAAATTGGAACAGATTTAAACAGCGTTTGTCAGAGCTGACAAGAAAAGTGAAAGCATCAGTTTTCTTATGTCATGGGTGATGGAAAAATTAATGGAACAGTTTGAGGCATACTGCATATCTTAACGTGACATTTGAGAGGCACATATTTTTCACATGTAAACAGAAAACGGAAGAAAGTATTGATTAGTATGTGACTGAATTGAGAAACAGAAGCAAAACATGTGAATTTGGTGGTTTGACTGACTTGCTGATAATAGACTTGTGTGCGGTATTCCAGATAATATTCTGAGGAACAAACTGCTAAGAGAGCAAAATATAGACCTGAAAAAAGCCATAGCACTCTGTAGGGCTATAGAAACTGTAAAATTGCAGGCAAAAGAGCTATTCAGTGAAACTAGCTGCAACGTGGATGCAGTGAGCAAGAACAGATATAAACCATTTAACAAAAATCACACCAAAGTGGAAAGAGAGGCGTGGCCACCGAACAAAACTGAAAGGGACAATCAAAAGCCATGTCATTGATGCGGTGCACAACACCTACCAAAAAAGTGTCTAGCATATGGGAAACATGCTATATGTGCAACAAAAGCAACCATTATGCCCGTTGCTGTAGGAACCAAAGTTCATGCAGTAGATGAAAAGGAGATAGAGGAATTCTATGTAGATGTTGTGACTGAAAACAAAGAAAACAGAGACTGGATGTTGAGTTTAAAAGTTAATGACAAATACATTTCAGTTAAATTGGAAACTGGAGCACAAATTAATGTGATATCTGAGAATGATTTTAAGAAGATTAGACCTAGACCAAAGGTGTATTTGGACAAAAGTGAAGGTGACAGGATATTCAGGTGCTGATATGCCAGTGCAAGGAGAATACATGGTCAAAGTGAAACACAAAGACAAAGAGCACGTGCTAGCATTTATCATGGTACCAAAGGATGTACAGGTCATACTAGGTTTAACAGCCTGTGAGAAACTGAACCTGGTGAAAAAGAGTCCTCATTGTGGAAAGCAAAGGACAGACAATCTATGGCAAACTCATGAAAGTGTACAATGACCTATTTCAGGGTCT
This sequence comes from Narcine bancroftii, assembly GCF_036971445.1. Lineage (NCBI taxonomy): Eukaryota > Metazoa > Chordata > Chondrichthyes > Torpediniformes > Narcinidae > Narcine > Narcine bancroftii. Next base: position 71,006,341 of record NC_091474.1, on the reverse strand, counting down.
AGGCTGCCTTCTAGGAGAATACATGATCCAAGTTGATAAACATGTGCCACTGAAAATGCATCCATGCCGAAAATTTCCATTTGCACTTCAAAAGCAACTAAAAGCAGAGTTGGACAGGATGGAAAGCCTGAACATGATTCAGAAGATAGATGAGCCAATGGAGTGGGTAAGTTCACTCGTTGTTGTGGACAAAAAGAATGGAAAGCTTAGAATTTACCTGGATCCAAGAGATCTAAAGAGAGCAATAAAGGGAGAACACTTTAAGCTTCTGACACGTAAAGAAATCATGTCACAGTTTGTAAATGCAAATGGATGAAGCAAAACTCTGCATGTTCAATAGTCCATTTGGCAGATACAGATTCCTCAGGTGACCATTTGGAATTGCCTCAGCTCCTGAAATGTGTCACAAAACTATCCATATGGTCTATGAGCACCTGGACGGAGTTGATACCTCAATGGATGACATCGTAGTATAGGAACCACGAGAATGGAGCATGATGAAAGACTAAGGAATGTGGTGGAAGCAACAAGGAAAGCAAACCTGAAGCTGAATAGAGAGAAATGCCAGCTTGGGGTGACAGAACTAACATTTGTAGGAGATATTTTTGGCAGTAAGGACATCAGCCCAGATCCCAGAAAGGTGTCCTCCATTGGGAATATGCCAAGGCCACAATGAAAAAAGGACATATGGAATGGTCAACTATATGGGTAAATTCATATCCAACCTCTCAGAAAAGATGGGACCATTGAGAAGACTAACAGAAAAGCTCATTGAATGGGAGTGGAATCAAGAGCATAAAAAGTCATGGAGTGAACTAAAGAAACTGTTCACAGAAGAATCAGTTCTGAGGTTTTACAACCCAGTGAGACCCATCAAGATATCATCAGATGCATCACATAGTGGGCTCGGTGCAGTTCCTCTGCAAAAATATGATGACTGGCAACTCATTGCATATGCATCACGCTCAATGATAGATGCAGAGAGACGATATGCTCAAATTGAAAGGGAGATGCTCAGCATCACATACACCTGCGAAAGATTTCATTTTGTGTCAGGACAAGAAATCAGTGCAGAGACTGACCATCAGCCCTTGATTGCATTGTTCCAAAAGCCATTAAATGAATGCCCACTTACAAAACAATGATGATTAGGCTGCAACGCTATACACTAAATGTGGCATACACTCTGGGTAAGCTAATGTACAGCAGACACGTTGTCTAGAGCTGTTTTCACAAGAGAACCTGCAAACACCAAAATGGATGAAGAGGTGAATCCCCTTGTGGACATGATCACAAGTTCACTGCCCATATCAGATGCAAAAATGAAACTCATAAAGTCAGAGATAAACAAAGATGAAACAGTGAGACAACTGAGAAAAATATCTTGGATGGATGGCCCAACATGAAGCAAGACTGCTCACCTGACGTTGCAGAGCACTGGAACTGCAGGGCGGAACTATCAGTGGTTGAAGACATCATCTACAAGGGAAGTAAAATCCTTACTCCAAAGAGTCTGAGAAAAGAGTTGCTTAAAGGGATACATCTCAGAATCAAAAAGTGTAAGAAAGGAGTACGAGAGGTGATGTACTGGCCAAGAATCAACAATATTGGAACAAAGGAAGTGTCAAACTGTACAATATGCCGGAAATATCAAGCAAGCAATCCTGCAGAACCACTAAAGCCTCACCCAGCACCATACAGACCTTACCAGAAAGTAGGCGCTGACCTATTTGAATGTCAAGGGAAGGACTATCTTGTACTCACAGACTATTACTCCCTGGATCCAGAGGTGTGTAAACTGAACACCATCACTGCAGATGCTGTAATAACAGGTATGAAAGCCATATTCTCCAGACATGGTGTGGAAAGCAAGTCTTCACAGACAATGGACCCCAGTTTTTCAATTTAAAGTTCTGACCGTTTGCCAAAGAGTGGGACTTTGTACACATCACATCAAGTCCTCATTTTCCATAGTCCAATGGTTTAGTGGGAAAATCAGTACAAACAATGAAAAGACTGGTGAACAAAGCAAAAGTCAGTGGAATAGACTTCTACCAGAGCATAGTATACCATACAACGCTGCTCGAGTGGGTTTGTCACCAGCACAACTCCTTGTGGGTTGTAGGCTAAAATCAAACCTAACCATTCAGGAAAACCTCCTAAAAACAAAAGGGGGGTGGGGGGGGGGTTTGTGGGGGAGAAAGTGAGGAAGTTAAAAGAACAAAGAAAAGCAAAAGAATAACTCTGACAGAATTCTGGTAGGTTTTTTGTTCTTCTAACTGGTGACCAAGTAAAGCTAAAAGACAAAATGAACTTATGGACTTAGAAGGGAACTGTCTTTGAAGTCCAACCAGGATCATACACCATTCAGACAGATGAAGGTGCTGTTCTGCGAAAAAAATCAAGATCTTCAAATGGGACCAGCCACAGTAAATGGAAAGACTGTTGAACAACCTGAATGCACATCTGAGAAGACATTAATCTGGCGCCAACTCAGATTTAAGGACAATCAATCAGAAGATCGTCAAGACATGTGAATCCTCCTAAAAGAATCATTGAGGAAATTTAAAGACTCCTGTTATAGAATGTAGTGCTATCTGATTTGCTCTTCAAGTTTTAGTGTATGTAAATATGAACACACAAAACAAGTTTAAAAAATGTTAACAATGTTGATGAAAATGTAAATTCCTGGTGTTAAAATTGCAGAGTTATACAAAGAAAAGTAAGCTACTTTTGTTTTAAGAAAGGGAGATGTAATGATGGTGATCATATTGGCATGGCCACTAACAAGGCCTTGTTTATAGTTCCTGTTTGATTAGACTTGGCTGCCAGCAGGTGGCTGACAAACCGTATGTAAGAGCTGTGATGGAGGCTTGCAGCCTCAGGGCCTGCCTCAACAACTTTACAGTAAAGAACCTTTTCCTTCATCTATGTGTTGTCTCATACATATGAATACAAGATGAAATGCGGGTGAGACCTGGGCACTGGTGCTGTGAGGCAGGGGCTCTACTAATGTCTGGCTGTACTGCCTTAATATATATTGGCCACATTGATAAAGGACTCAGGTGCAGGGAGAGAAAGTCACATTTGGGGTAACTTTTTACACCTAGGGTGATGGGTATGTAGAACGGACTGCCAGAGGAGGTGGTTGAGGCAGGTGTTTTAGAGAAAATTGGACAGTTACCTGGATATGATTGGTTTAGAGGGAGTGTTCCTTAAATAGGACTAAAAGAATTATAGATGACTCCTTCCATCCAGCATGCAATATCTTTGACCCACTACCATCAGCAAGGAGGCACAGGAGCATCAAAATCAGGACTTCCTGGCTTGGTAATAGCTTTTCCTGTAGATTAGCATTGATGAACAGAATCCAGTAACCAACTAAACCATCCTGAAATAATTATATATATGTATATATAGATTTTAAATGATTTCTTTATGTATATATGTGATTATTCTGTACTATGTATTGTGATTGTCGTGTGGAGAAGTGCTGATTTATTGGGTTAGTATATGTACAGTCATGATGATAAACTAAGTTGTGGGCTAAATGTATGCAGGCAGGGACTAGTATGGGTGGGAGATTTTGGTTGGCATGGGCTTGTTAGAAAGAGAGACCTGTTTCCATGCTCTGTAACTATATCCAGGTATAATTAGGAAGTAAAAGCTAGTAGCATTGTATAAATTGTTAAATTGCCGAAGGATATTAAAAGATTCAGCCAATGAGCACAGCGGTGGCAAAATTAAATCATCTATTTTGGAGCAGAAAAAGCCACATTGGCGGAAATATAAAGTAGAGGGAGTTCAAGGAGAGCCGGCACAATGAATCTGCCTTCATTTAATTGGATGGCATTAGATACAGGATGCCCAATAGCCCAGTCCTGCCCTGACTTATTTAGAACATCGAACAGTCCAGCAACGTGCAGGTTCTTCTGCCTAGGATGCTGTGCTTTCCTACGTAAACCTCCTCCACCATCAATCTAACCTTTCCCTATCGCACAGCCCAGAACCTTCTCATTTTCTTGTATCCATGTGCCTAACTAAAAATCTTTTGAATGACCCTATTGTACCAGCCTCCTTCACCATCCTGGCAGTGCAGTCCAGGCCCCCACCACTTACTTTGATGCCTCCCCTAATCACTTATCCACTCACCTAAGGTGTTGGCCGTCCATCCTATCTTAGCCCCTCAAAATCTTATGCTTCTCTATTAATTCAGCTCTCCTCCTTCATGGCTCCAAAGAGGAAATCCCTCGCCCACCTTTCTTCATATGACATATTCTCCAATCCAGGCTACATACTGGTAAATCACCATTTTTTCATGTCTTTTTTTAGTTGAATACTTTATTAATTTTTAAACCACAATAAAAGTTATGTTACATTCAATTCAAGATATTATTTCAAAAAATTATACATGTGGTTTATATCATCACACCCCCCCCCCGTACCCACCCTCCCATATCATCCCACCCCCCCACCACAACCCACCCTCCCATCCCACCACCCATAAAGGAGAAGAAAGAAAACCAGAGAAATCCAAGAAGATAAAAACATTTATACAATCAGGTCTATTGGAGTTGACCATGAAGTGAGGTCTTCAGAGATTAAACAATACGAGCAAACCAAAATTAGGAAATATGGGCTCCATATTTTACAAAATAGCAATATTTATCTTGCAGATTATGTAATCTTCTTTAATGGTCTCCAACTGCGAAGTTATATGAGCCATCTTTCCATGTCTAAATCGATTTTGACTTCCATAATATTGCTATACATTTCCTAGAAACTGTTAAAGCAAGGAACACAGATTCAATTTGATAAATATTTAATATTAATTGTGGCCTCATAACATTAATATTAATCAGTAAAAAAATAACATCGGGTTCTGTGGGAATTTGATCCCTGTAATTCGTTCCAAAAAATTACCTCCCCCTAGCCGAAATTGTCTAACTTTAGGACATTGCCAAGTTGAATGAAAAAAGATTCCAACTTCAGATCTACACCTAAAATATATATCGGATACAGTAGGATTTAATCTGTTTAATATTTGTAGCGTTAAATATAACTGATGTAAAATGTTATCTTGTTTAGTCATATTATTCTTGCACAAATCCATCTCATCCTTGTCACTTATTATGTATTTAGATCTATTTCCCATTTTAATCTTGATTTATGCAGCCCAATTTTGGAGTTCGGTCCGTGCCCACGTGTGGCTGGAGAAGGAGCACATGGTGTCCATGGGGGATTTCCGGGACGGTGGGTACCACAGGGGCTCAAGTGTGTCCTAGATGGTGATGACTGTGTTCTAATTTGAACATGTAAATAGTGTATAATTGAAATACTGTGCATTTGTATTAATGTAAACACTAAATAAACTACCTTTGTAAAAGTGAAAAATAGCTTGTCTCGAGTGTGCCGGTTTATCAGAGTTCTACTACATTTATTTATCATGCAGTGATATACAGTGAGATGGTTTCTTCAGCGGGCTGTTCAAAGGCTAGAAAAGAGTCATCACAAAGGAGCAAGAGAAAAGAGAGCAAAAGGAGCAAGTGGTTGAGGATCTCACTGCCACCCCAATCTAGCTGCCCCTGATGCCAGCCTGAGCCCCAGTATCCAGCTCAACTGCTCTTCTTCACACCTCCTATCGCAAGTGCTGAAAGCATCCATGTTGCTGTTCCCATTAAGGTAAGCACTGATACCCCTTGGTCAGATTTTTGTAGCCAATTTTATGCTTCATTAACACATGCCTGGAGTCTTCCACTGTCCATGATTGTGTCAGGTTAGCGTTCTGATTGCCTGGAATGAATGAAGGTTCAATAGAAGGACAGGTTTTAAAGTACTATCTGCAAGGTCTGATGGGTAAAAGCGAGAAGACCTAATCTTCTCCGAAGACGGCATTAAGTGGATTTGTAGTCTTTACAAGGGCCGCTGAGTGTTTGGATGTCAGCTTCTTTTGTATCATTCCAGTAATAGTGTTCAAAGTTTGGTAGCTTAGAAAGCCAAGAACATTAGCTTCACTGTGGATATTAGTATTTCATTATAAAGTGAACATTTCACTTGTTTTCCTCAAATCTAAAGTGGATGGTGCTCAGGGAAAATCTATTTAGTTTCTCCAGTCTCTCTCATAAAGGGAAGGTCTTATGACTTTTCTATGAAGACTTGATAAATTTACACTTTAATTAGCCGGTGCTCAGAAATGTTGCTTTTTATTTCCTTGGGCATTGTCAAATGACTGACAACAAGAGTCCGGGAGGACTTGATATTCTGGGGAGACTCTGGATTATCAGTGATAATGACCATGTCAAAACTGGGTAGGATCATGAGCAGGTCAAGGCTTTGAGGGGGTTACAAATTAAGGACAGCATTTAACATGGAAAGATGCTTGATGCATGAGCAGAATGGGGAGAGATCAAAGGATTCTTGCAGGGGACAAAACATAAAGGGAGCCAGTTGGAAGGGTTCAGGTGTCTCTATTTCAACACAAGGAGTATTAGGAATAAAAGGAGATGATCTTAAAGCTTTGATCAGTACGTGGAACCACGATGTTGTGGCCACTACTGAAACTTGGCTGGAGGAAGGGCAGGATTGGCTGATGCATGAACCTGGGTTTCTGTGTTTTAAAAGGAATAGGATGGGAGATAGAAAAGGGGGGAGAGTATCAGGGATAGTATCACGACTATAGAAAGGGAGGATACTGTAGAGGGAGTGTCCATTGACTTGGTGAGAGTTGAAGTCAGAAATAGGGAGGGATGCAGATTTGGGCAGAAAAGTGTTGGATGGAGTTCAATCTGGACAAGTGTGAGGTGATGCATTTTGGAAGGAATAACTAGAAGGCTGAATACAGGGTTAATAGTTAGTTTGTAGTGGGTCACACATGGAGACACAGACCGGCCTGCAAAATGGCTGATGAACGGGGCGACTGAGAGGACCTGGGGGTGACACCGGCCGTCTTCACAGGTAACCTCCTGGAAAGAGAGAATATGGGGTGAGGCCCTGATGTCAGCACCTGGGGCCCATATAAACATTACGGCCAGTCTCGTGTGTTGTTCTTCTCCATGCTCATGTAGCATGAACACTATATTGGTGACCTCAACAGGTCCAACCAGCAGTTGGACCCAAAGATGACTGACCAGGCAGAGCCAAAGACTATCCACGTGGTTTCTCTCAGGCTCGCATTGTTTTGGTGTTGCAGCCACACGTGTAGTTCAAGCAGGCCGTGGCTCAGTTTCAACTTGGCATATTTGCCACCGACAACAGCTGCTACTTCTATGTCATTAGTGCCCTCGATCAGGTCACAGCGGCAAGGGCCGTGGACTTCCTATGGTAGCCTCTAGAGCAAGGCAAATACCTGCCCCTCAAAGAGCTGTTAACCCACACTCCCGGCGCAAGCGTGCTGCCCGACTATTGCACATGGACCGATTGAGCCATCCGCCCTAATGAGCGAGATGGTCGAGGGCCACAAGCCTTGTCTGCCCTTTGAGCAGATCTTTCTGGGGCAGGGACGAGGACCTCAGTGACCCTCAGAGGGTTACTGCCCGCGTGGACATGCTCTGGAGAGTGAAGAAGGACACCAGCACAGTCGTAGACCACATCAGCAAGCCCCACGACCAGCTGGCTGCGAGACCAAGACCAGCAGAGTGGCAAGTGTCACTATCATCAGTAATGAAATCTCTTGGTGCCTGCCACATTGACCACCGCCAGTGGGCTGATATCGCCTCCAACCGTGTATCTTGGCGCCTCACAGTTCGGCGGGCAGCAACCTCCTTTGAAGAAGACCGCAGAGCCCACCTCACTGACAAAAGACAAAGGAGGAAAAACCCAACACCCAACACCAACCAACCAACTTTCCCCTGCTACCGTGTCTGCCTGTCCCGCATCGGACTTGTCAGTCACCAACGAGCCTGCAGCTGACATGGACATTACCCCTCCATAAATCTTCGTCTGCGAAGCCAAGCCAAAAAAGAAAAGAAGAATCAGTAATGGGGTGCAGAGGCCTATCGATACCGGCCACTCTGCTGGTTTCTGGGAAATGCCCTGGCTAACTGTTGAGGTGGGTGTGGCAGCTGGCCCACATGATAGCCTTCTCAATATTTGGGACTCACTGTCGGGCCGGCATTTCCTGGTCAACACCGGCATCGAGATACTATTCTGCCACCTGCAGGCCTCGACACCCGCAATGGCAAGAAGGACCCAGCACTGAGGACAGCCAACACCTTCTCCATTCGAACGTTTGGGACCTGCACCATCCACCTTTGGTTCAGCAACAGCTATTTTACATGGACCTTCACCCTCATGACAGTGGCATAACCGCTCCTGGGGGCCGACTTCCTTCATGCCCCTGCCTGCTCGCAGACCACGAGGGATGGCATTTGATGCATGCCAGAACTATTTAGTCTCTGTCTCAGGTAGAAACCAACATACCCGCCCCCACCTGGACTCTATAACACTCTCGGACAATGAGTTCACCCTCATCCTGGCAGGGATCCAATGATAGTGATGCCACGGTTCTCCACGGCTGAGCCAAAGCATGAGGTAAGGCATCACATTCTGACTAAGGTCCCCCCCCGCTCCACGCCAGGGCACACCAACTCCCTCCCGAAAAGCTTAGCCTGGTGAAGGAGGGGTTTAAGAAAATGGAGGAGCTGGGGATTGTGTGGCACTCCGACAGTCCCTGGGCCTCCCCCCTCCACATGGTGCCAAAATCAGCAGGGGGTTGGAGACCCTGCAATGACTACTACTGCCTCACCGAGGCCACTATGTCCAACAGATATCTGGTGCCCCACATTCAAAACTTTGCCGCTAACCTGCATGGGTTACAGGTATTCTCCAAGGTGGACCTCATCTGGGGGTCCCACCAGGATGTCCCCAAGACCACGATCATAACCCCCTTTGGTTTGTTTGAATTTCTCCGCATGCCCTTCAGCCTAAAGAATGTGGCACAAATGTTCCAGCGGCTGATGGACGCAGTGGGCCGGGACCTCCCATTTGTGTTCATCTATTTAGATGATATCCCCATCGCCAGCTGCAGTCACAAAGACCACTATGCCCACCTGAGACCACCGTGCAGCTGCTTGAGCAAGTTCGGGCTGACAATCAACCCAACGAAGTGGCAGTTCCTTCTGGACACCATCAATTTTGTGGGGTTGACATGACGGGAAGATGGGGAACTCTGAGAGGGATGCCAGTTAATCCCAGGCTGGCACTCCAATGACTCGGGGCCCTAACATCAGCGCCTGCAGCCCATATAAGCGCGAAGGCCAGTGCAATAAACCAGTCTCGTTTTGCAAGGCTGTGAGTGATTTGTTCTTCTCCACAATCCCTCAAGGTCACTGCACAGTTTGATAGGATAGTTAAGAAGGCCTATGGAATGCTGGGATTCATTAATAGGGGGATTGAATTCAGGAGTAGAGAGGTCACGTTACAACTGCAACCACACTGAGTATTGTGTTCAGTTCTGGTCACCTCATTACTGAAAGGATGTGGAAGCTATGGAGAGGGTGCAGAGGAGAGTCACCAGGATGTTACCTGGACTGGAAAACAAGTTTTATGAGACAAGATTAGCAGAGGTGGGACTTTTCTCTTTGGAATGAAGAAGGATGAGAGGAGAGTTAAGAGGTCCACAAGATTCTGAGAGGCATAGATGGGGTGGACAGCCAGCACCTTTTGCCCAGGGCAGGATCAGCAAACACCAGAAGACGTGTATGGAGTGAAGGGAGGGAAGTTTAGGGGAAACATCAGGGGGTATGTATTTTATGCAGAGCGTGGTGGGTGCCTGGAATGCCTTGCCAGAGGATGGTGGTGGAGTCTGAAACATTAGGGAAATTTGAGATTCTGAGAGAGGCATATGATTGGAAGGAAAATAGAGGCTTACGGGGTAGGGAGGGTTTAGTATTTTTCTAAGGAATATACGGGTCAGTACAACATCAAGCACCAAAGGGCCTGTCCTGTGTTGTAGGGTTCCATGTTCTATTAAGAGAAAGATACCCTGCTTCTGCATTCAATGACTACGGTGATGTTAATTCCCCCCATCACCCCTCTGAGTTAGGAAGCTCCTGAGATCGCCTCCCAGTGATGGTCTCACTTCCTTGCCAACTGATACTTGGCTGTGCTTGGATTGTTTCAAGCTGGTTGTTGCACAGCAGGGAAGATGATCAATAAGTGATGGCCAATTTATGCTTAGGTTAGCTGATTGGAGTAAATGCTATAATGAATTTGTATCGGAGACACCTAATATTATTATAGATGTGGAAGAATATTGCTTTGTTAATACACTTTATAAGTACTTCAGTCTAATATGTTCTAGCAGCTTACTGACCAAGGGAAATAGTAAATAAAAAATACAACCCACCATTTTACTGCTGCCAAAATCTGGTTTATTCAAATCATTTGAGAAAGAGGCTATTCTTTTTCTTTATCTCTTCTCAAATGACATCTAATTTCTTTCGGTTGAGTAAGCACAGCGACTGGTATTATCTATAAATGATCCAGTTTGTGAACACAATCACCAGAAAATTATTCCACCAGTTTGTAATGGACTTTCCAGCATTTCCTCCAGAAAACTGATGGCTGTTGGCAATGATTTAAAGTGGTGCGTGAGCCAATTGGATGGCTGTTGCAATCAGGCGCAGAAGTTGAAAGTCTGGCACCTGCCAAAATGCTGGAACAAAGATCCTCAGCAGCCCAAGGTTGAAGGTTCCTTTTATTGTCAGTTTATAACACATTAAAAATGTAACATATATGATGTACGTAAAGCAAACAAAGAGCCCCCTGAGCCTGGTGCACCCCTTTCAGTAGCAGAAAGAGAAGTAACAGAGTCCCTGAGTGTCCATGGATCGGTCTCCAGTGCTCCCACAGCTCCTGCATCCATATAGCACGATGCATCGGCAACCCGAGCTCCAAATCCAAGCCTCCCACAAGATCAGAAAGTCTTCAGCCTTCTTGAAATCCGGCTCCAATAACTGGTTCCCATGAGCCATTTTCCAACAACCCACTGCCAATGTGGGCCCCCCGACCGCAAGTCGCCCGCTGTCTGTGTGGGCCCCCCGACTGCAAGTCGCCCGCTGCCTGTGTGGGCCCCCCCCGACCACAAGTCGCCCGCTGCCTGTGTTGGCCCCATCAGCCACTGGTCCCTCACTTGTCTGCTGCCATGGTCATTGTCCTGTAGAGTTGTTCAGCTGCTGAGCCCCTTGCTGACCCACTTCTGTAGTCACTATTCTGTTGGGCCATCGCTCATACTTCTCCTTCTCAACAGGTTGGGGGGTTGGTGCAGGTGTTACATCTGTTTCAGGTGCCCTACACCAGGCCATTGCTTCCCAGAGTCTGCAACCCTTCATGGCTGCTGCCAGCACAGGCACCGCCAACTTGAGCACAGGCTGCCACAATTACAAGATTTTAGTTACAAACAGCATCAGCCCCTTTAACAAGCTGCTTAAAGCCTTTACAGAGCCGCCAGCATTAGGACCTGGAGGTAAAGCCTGTCTAGTTGAAGTTCAAGTGTATTATCATCAGATTGTGCAAGTACAAAATGATAAAACAGCGTTCTCCAGCCCTCGCTTCAAAAGCATGCAGACGTACGTACAGACATAACACACATGCTTACAAATGATACACATTCAGGATGTATAAATATCGTTAAATCATTTGTAGCATCTTGGAGGGTTTGTATGAACAGTTCATCAGTTGTTCACCAGTATCACTGCCCATGGGAAGAAGCTGCTTCTCAGCCTGGCGGTTCCATCTCCGATACTCCTGTGTCTCCTTCCCGTTGGGATTGTTGGAAGATGCTGCATGCCGGGTGGTAGGGATCCTCAATGATTTTGTCACCCCATTTCGGACATCAATCCTGGTACATCACGTCGATGGAGTAGAATTGTTTTGAAAATGGCAGTGCATGAGGTGGCAGTGGCCACTTCAGCTTCATATAACAGTGAAATCGCCAACCCTACATGATCCTAGGCGATTAATGCTGACCCCCCTACTCTCCCAGGTCCACACCAGCAGCAGATACTGCTGTTAAAACCACTCCAAGAGCGCTGCCATTAAAAAAAAAGTGCTCCTCCGAGCTTGTTGTGTTTTAATTTCAGACTTCCAGCATCTGCAGTTTTGTTTGTTAGAACCAGCACAGAAACAGGCCCTTCAGTTCGTCTATTCCATGTCCAACTACTATTCTGCCATGCACTTGCTGCCGGACCATAGAATGCCCATTGAATTCGTATTTAAAGGCAGCCATAAACCTGTTTTAAGGTTCCATTGTGAAGTGAAAGGAATCTTGGATGGAGTATTTTTAAATCTGTGTGCTGTAACATGGGGCATATCTCTGGCAACAATGTGCTGGAAAGGTGGGACTAAGGGCAGGGCCACTATACCTGTTGGAGAAAATTGTCATTCTCATACATGGCTGGGCTGGGATCTCCACTGATATCCAAAGTCAAGTCAGGTTTGTTGTCATCTGATTGTGCAAGTACAACCAGACGAAACAGTGTTCTCCGGTCTTCAGCGCAAAACACCCAGACACAGAACCAGACGTAACACACATACAGACAAACAATACATATATGGAACAAGTAAATAATAAATATTGTTTCATGGATATGAGAGTCTCGGACGGTCAGTGTGAGCGGTTCCTTTGGTCGTTCAGCATTCTCATTGCCTGTGGGACGAAGCTGTTCCTCAGCCTGGTAGTGCTGGCTCTGATCCTGCTGTACCTCTTCCCTGACGGGAGCAGCTGAAAGATGCCGTGTGCGGGTTGGATGCAGTCCTCTAAAGGAACACTCCTCTGTGATGCATTGTTGATCAAAAGCATGTTCCCTTCATCCGTTGCACGGAGAGGTTTTCCATTTGTGGGAGAACCTCCTTTTTGTTGTTCCAGACCCTTATTGCTCTGGTAATGCTAATTGTCTTCCTGCTGTTCATGCTTTTTCACTGAGGCAGCTGAGTGAGCATGTCAGTGGCTTGACCAGGTGTACAAGGGCAGGGTATAAATGAGACAGGCCCAGCAAATTGCAATGATGTGTCGGAAATGAAGTTGCAGGAGTAAATAGATCTAGCACGCGAGCTGATGTTTGAAACAACGGGTGAGTTCTTCAAACAGATGCACGTCAGGACAACAGCCAAAACTGATGATCTGTGCAAGATTATTCTCTCCACAGACACAGTTACAGAAACCGGATTAACTTAGCTTTACTGTTTAGATTACAGAAAGGGAGTTACAAAGATCTAATGAAAACACACAAAGCTGGAGAATCTTAGCAGGTTAAACAGTTTCCTTTATGTAGCAAAGGTAAAAATACAGAACCGACGTTTCAGGCTTGAGCCCTTCATCAAGGTCTGGAAAAATGTTGGCAGGCACCCGAACTAAAGAGGGGGGGAGAGGTAGTCGCAAAGGCAGGGGGTGATAGGTGGAGAAGGGAGGGAGGGGACTGCAGCTCTCAAGGGGAGGAGGGATGGATAGGTGATGGGAGGGTCAGATTTTCCTGTTACTGGCCAGATAAAAGGTTGATTACAGTGGTTTTTCAAACTTTGTCTTTCCACCCGCATCCCACCTTAAGCAATCCCATGGTGTAGGGATTACTTAAAGTGGGATGTGAGTGTAAAGAAAAAGATTGAGAACCCCTGCTGTAGATGGTGGGTGAGCTGTGGAGTTTCTCCAGCATGTTTATGTATTGCACTGCAATCAGAATGCCTGCAGACTTCCCCGCGTAACTCCTTTTAAACAGAGCCTCTCTCGATCAGTGTGCTCTGCCCTCTTCTACCTGGGCTGTGTGCACAGAAGTGCCCACTACTGGCTATAAAGGGCAACAGCATGTGAAGTACCTTCATGGAAGATTTGCTATGAGGTTTGCAGTCAAAGGAATCATTGAAATAGGTGTTTATGATCTTGATATTGAATTGTGATCAATTTTTTCACCTCCTTACCCAATGGACGCAATTTTAGAGATAGACAGGCCCTTCTGGCCCAGAAGACCACACTGTTCAACTATACCCATGTGAATAACGAACCTACTGACTCTGTATGTGTTTGGAATGTGGGAGGAAACTGGAGCAACTGGAGAAAACCCATTTGGTCATTCAGACAGTGTTGGATTCAAACCCAGGTCTCTGCCACTGTAATAGCACGATGTGAACCATGGTGTGAACTTAAAAACTAAAACAATTCCCTCTGTAAAAGGTTAATATTAAAACATGTGTATAATTAAAGGAGGAAATGTATAACATTTTGGCGGGGCGAGGAACCAATTCAACTCCTCCTGTGTGAAGGCCAAGTTCATTCTATCTCTGCAGAGGTTAAGTTCTCAAAACTTGACCTGCAGGTTAAATTGAAAGCTTTACTTGAGTAGAGTAAGTAAGACTTTGTTATTTGGCCATAAACTTGGTTTCCACCTGGAACCTCAAAAGACTTGGAATGATACTGGGTCGGGCTTTGGACACTTCGGAGTGACTTGCAGGCTATCAGAAGTGGTTCACTACATGAATCGCACATGCTCACCTTACGGAGGGAATAGGCCTTCCTTACTCAAGAGTTCAACAGCACGGCTCCGGACAACACTCTGCACAAGTTGAACAGAAAAGTCTGCGAATGCTGGGATTGTAGTGGAATACACATACAATGCTTTGATACACGCAGACATTTAAAAGCAATTAAAATAAGAGTAAATGATCATTTAAATGATTGCTAATTTGATTAAAGATGATAATAAAAATAACCAAACTAAGATAGAATAATTAGAATAAACTTACCTGATTAGTATAACAAGGGACAGTTCAAGATCCTGATAGCTGTTGGACGGAAACTGTTCTTGAACGTGGAAGTGCTGGAGTTAAGGCTTCTGGACCTTCTGCACGAAGGTAACAGTGAGACGATGATGCGACCAGGGTGATGGGAATCCTTTAAGATCTCAGCTGCCTTCTTGAGGCAGCACCTCAAGTTGATGTCTGGAGTGGATGGGAGGTTCAAGCCTGTGATGGACCATTGTTTTCATGTGTAGACCAAAAACACCATTCGAGCGTCAAGGTTACACTTGAAGATTGAAGGGAATTAGAACATTTGAAATGACATGCAGTAATTAAACTAAAGTTTGTAAATGTTGTTCCTCACTTTTAAACAGGAAATGATGCAGAACAATTAAATGTGACATCCTTTGTATTTCATCACATTTTTCTAGATTTTATAAAAGAGAAAATGTGTTATTATGCAAATTTCCTTTCATCATCTGGAAGGCAGGCAAAGGTTCGCTATCAGCACAAACTTCCTTACAGACAGAGAAAGAGAAGCAGAAGAGAATGCCCCAGACTCACGGAGGGTCCATGGACTTGCCTCCAGCACTCCTGCAGCCTCTCCATCCACACAGCCTTCAGACCAAATCATCGACAAGCCGAGCTCCAGATCCAAACCTCCGACGTGATCGGGAAGCCCTCAGTGCCCTCTTGCATCTCGGCTCCGATACCTGGTTCCCCTTCAGCCAGTCTTGAGCCGGTCTCCTGCAGTTCACAGCCTGCTGTGAGTCCCCTGACTGCAGTTACCAGCAGCCCCGAAGCTTGCATGGGTTCCTCACCTCGTCACCAAGAGCCTGCTGTCTGTGTGTCCTTTATCCTCAGGGCCCCTCACTGGTCTTCCCCCATGGTCGCCGTTCCATTGGCCATCTCCTCTGCTTTCCTTCTCAAACGAGAGCTGGTCTCCTCATTTCCTGGTGCCCTGCCCCAGCCTTCTTTTTTCCCATCATCTCCATCCCCTTGATGCCACTGCCAATCACAGGCCCCACCATCTTGCGCCCAGTCCCTGTGGTTGCTGAATTTTAAAATAAACCATGTCGGCTTCTTTAATGGGCTGATTAAAGCCTGTACAAATCTGACAGCAATTGGACTGGGTGGTTGGACCCCGCGGAGGAGTACTATGTCTCCTCTCCCAGCTCCCCATGGGACCTCACCAGCGACAGATGGTTGTTTCTTGACTCTAGATTGACAAGAACCTGTAATGAATCATATACACTTCCCTTACATGTTCCCTGCATGCTACTACACACAATCTGTCACAGATTGGTCCCTAGAAATTAGATTCCACTCTTTCCATGGGACACAAAACATATGTTGTGCTTAACACAAATGCCCAATTGAATTCCCTGCAAAAGATCAGAACATTAACTATGAATATACCAATATGGAGGACTGGAAAGATGTTGTCAAGCTTGAAATGGTGTGGAGATTTAAGAGGATCTGGCCAGGACTCGGGGATCTGAACAATAGGAAGAGGTTGATCAGGGTGGGGTCTCTTCCCTGGAGGATGGTGAGGGGTTATCTCTCGGAGGTTTACAAAATCTTGAGAGGAATAAATCAGGTTTACACTGTGAGCTATTGCCCGGACTGTTGAGATCAGTTACCAGAGAACATGAGTTTGAGGTGGGGGGAGAGAGTTCACAGGAACCTGAGGGGCGACTTCTTTTACATAGAAGGTGGTGGGTGTGTGGGATGTGCTGCCGTAGGTCGAGGCTGAGGGAGGGACTAGTGCAAACTGGACAGATTCATGGATAGTGTGGGTGTGAGCCAATCACAGACAAGTGGGATTAGTGTGGGTCTGGCATGGGCAAGTGGGCTGAAGGGCCTGTTTCCATGGTCGGTAACTCTGTACCTCTATGGTTCTCTATGTGAGATTGCCACGGTGGTTTATATCCAAATAGGTGCTCCAAAGCAGGACACCTACTCTCAGTGTCACCTGGAACCCTTTAGACCCCACTGATCATTGGGTAGGGCTTCGGACCTCAAAGGGACACCTGGCTGGGTCTACCATGGGAGGGGGCAGGGAAAATCTGGGGGGAATAGGAAGGGGGGAGGGAGGGAGGAGGATCTTGAGTGAAAGGGCAGAGATAGAGAGATTAAAAGAGAAGGACTGAAGGAAGAGAAGATGAAGGATGTGGGTGGGTTCAGAGAAGGGGCAGGTCAATATAACGTTATGGACAAGATGGTGACTGTATGCTCATGTCGCCAGAGTAAGATAATTGTGTGTGTGGATGGGGGTGGGTGTGTTTGTGCAGGCATGTATGGGGGTGTGTGTATCCACGAGCATGTGCGCCAACTCTGCAGCAGAGACAGAATGTCCAATCATCTAATCAACTCTTTGTTGCTGGACTACAGCTTCACCAGGCCGGTGCAATAATGGAAGGGCATGAGGAAGAGAAGGTCTGACACCTGATTGTTCATTACACACTCATCAGACTCTCTGTGAAATCCGTGAAGGAATTATTACCAATGAACTAAATTGTTACTCAATAGATGTAAATGGTATATATTGAAAAACTTCCCATTATCTTTGTACTTTGACTGTGCTCACATTCAAGTTCAAATTTATGGTTGTATGTACCAAGATGTATTGATAGAGGTTGTTTTGCCAGCAGACCAATTAGGCATCACATCCACAGTACAAGTAAAACATAGACAAAGGCTCAGACTAACAGCGAGAGAGAGTAGATACACGGCAAAAGCAACATGAAGTCCATTCAGGAGTTTGGCAACAGTAAGAAAGAAATTGTCCTTGAATCTGATGGTTCATAATTTTGTACTTCATAAATCTTCTTCCTAGTGGGAGGGGTCGAGGAGAGTGTGGCCAGGGTGGGATGTCCTGCTCTGGCCCAGTTCCCATACTCCGCGACCCATTCAAGCACTTAGAAATAAGTGTGGGACCTTTCTACGGGCAGTTTAAACCTGCAAGGGGCCATTTGCACAACAGCTGGGCAGGGGGACCTCACAGAGGAATTGTGGAAGACCCATTTCTGCTCCTTGCAGGATCCACCAACAGTAGTGCTCTGTAAGTCAATAACCAGCACCTGAGTCGAGCTGACATTGGGAGAGACGTGATTTGCTCTGGCCCCTTCTGTACTTGGTCTTGTTGTTGGAGTTCTGCCGATGATGCTGTCATCCGCAGGTTGATGTTGGAGAGGGTCCAGGAGAGGGTCACGGGAATGATGCTGGGGATGAGAATGTTAATGTTTGATGAGTGTTTGCTGGCTCACTGGAGGTTAGAAGAATTGGGGAGTGGAATGTCTCATTGAAGCCTTGTGGATATTGAAAGGACTGAATCGAGTGGATGTGGAGAAGATGTTTCTGGTCATGGGAGAGGGTGCAGAGTCAGAATAAAAGGATATCCCTTTAGAACAGAGATGATGAGAAATGTCTTCACATAGAGGGTGGTGAATCTGTGGCCATCATCAGGTAGATTAACAGTGGAGGCTGATATATAAATGAGAGGATTGTGCACACAGCCTTTAAGTGCCATGGTCTTCAGGATGATCATGGAGGAAGTGCTGTCACCAATCCTCACAGACTTGCTGCCTGCAGAACTGAAAGTCATGGACCCGATTGCAGGAGGAGGGGGGCTGAGACCAAGGTTTTGGGATGAATTTGTTTGGTACTGTTGCATCAAAGGCAAATCTGGTCGATACCTAGTAGAGTGCCTGTCGTCCTGCAGGCATTTCAGAGGGAGGGAGACAGCATGAAGTGTGACCAGTCTCGATGGAATTGGGGTGAGTGGAGGGAGGCGGCTGTTAACTGAGCAATGACCAACCTTTCAACCCACTGGCTGAGAGTCATTTATGCCAGTCACTATAAACGTTTATGCTTTAGGATGATAGCAGCCTGCTTGAAGCAGGTGTGCACATCACTCTGCTGGAGAGAGAAGTTGAAGATGTCTTTGCATACTCCCTCCAGCTGGTCTGCTTAGGCAGGGAGGACACATCCAGAGACTCCCTCTGGGCCCGTCACTCTCCCCGGATTCAATCCCCATTGGTGACTGTGGGGGTGGGTGAACAGGGCAGGGAGATGTGTTCCTCTGGCTCACTGGCCTCCTGTTCTGAGTGAGCGCAGAAAGGATTTCCATTAAAAGTAAAACAAAACTAACCAAAAGCCAAGTTCAGTGAAGCATTACAAAATTGGAATCTTACTTTGTCTTTCTCAGAAAGCTCATATATTAAGGTTAAATTTTAAAATTTAAGATGACCATGGATACCTTTCTTGCAGTAGACAGAATGAAAGCATGGATTTTATTTCCTATCTTACAGCAGCTTGAGTTCAATTAATGGCCTGCCTAATTCGCACACATTAGTCTATTAGCTGCAGTTTCTTTGATCTGATGCATTAGGATCTGGTCATCCTAGAGAATAATACACTTTCAGGATGTGTCTCAAGATTTCCATTACTCTCCATTTTGCTGGAATTTCTACTGAATACCGTGCAATGAAGCCCGTGCAGAGAAGGCCCGTATTTTTCCTATAATACGCCGTTCACTTAGAAAGCAGCCAAATAATTTAGACAAACAGCCCGGTGACAGGCCATTGGGCCCATTAGCCTGTTATGCTCAATTTACACCCAAATAACCTACATCACCACCTGCATGTTTCGAGTGGTGGGATGAAACTGGAGCCCCCGGTGAAAACCCGCATAGACGTGGGGGAACATACAAACTCCTTACAGTGTTATGAGTCCAGAGGACCCCAAAACCTAGCAGCAATAGATATGCAAAACAACAAAGGGTTACTTAAACAAAAGTTGCTTTTAATTTTCTTTGAACATGAAAATAGAAGCAAACTTTAACTTATCTCAATTGACTTAATAAGCTACTTAATCCCCTTCTAATGCTAAGTGCACATATGTGTAATGTGTGTATAAGTTCAGCAAAGTTCTTTGGTTCACAGTCCAATCTCACTAGTTGCAGACAATGCTTATACTGTGCACAGAAGTTAACATTAATAAAGTGCACCAAGCTTTGGTGCTTAACAGGTAAATGGTTACCACTCAGAAGGGTTCTTGTTGGTTTTCAGAGAGAGTGTTTGTCTTGTTCCAGGTCTTGTTGCCTGATTCCTTTTTAATCAGCCACTTCAGTGTCTTGCTGATGAAACTTGCCCCCTCCAGGGTTCTCCAGATGATAACCTCTTTCTTTCAGGTCACCACAGAGTTCCTTTCTGTTTCCCCTATTCCAAGGGACACATCAGACAGCCAGTCCTCTCCTTTGACCAGGCTGTCTTCCAAAGCTTGCCAGTTTGTCCCTCTGGAACTGATGTCTGTGTCTCTCCTCTCTCTCACTCCCTCCAACTCTGTGAGCAAAGCCTGTTTTTTTCTCTCTGCCTGCAAAGATCACATGACCTTCCAGACAGTAAACTCTGTTTTCTAGACAAAGCTGCCACTGCCTGTTGGTACATTTGTTGCCTTTTGCAAATAACAGTCCATCTTGCAAAACCTCCTGGAGAGGTGTTTTAAAGTGTTTGTGTGTGACCTGCTCTAACAAACCTTTCCCAATGTATCTCCCAAACACCTCGATATACTCTGTCACAACAGACAGTGCAGGATTCGAACTCCAGTCCCGATCACTGGTGCAATAAAGGCATGGTGCTAACCACTACACCACCCATGCCGATCTTGAAGTCAAAAGTTTTCAAAAGAGAAAAGTACAGGAATTAATTTCTGTGTTTGAAACGTGATCTGAGGGAGCGCAAAGAAAACAACAAAAATTGGAAAAGGGCAAGTGATGGGAGATTAAAAATAGTTTGGGAGGCTGATGTGTAAAAGGAGACCCGATTAATCCCTGATAGACCAAGGATTAAACCAATATTTCTTTTTTTCAGTTGCCCAGATTGCTTAACATATTTGGAAGGACATTTAGCCAAACATATGTTACATTTTGAAAAACCGAGCCCACTTCTCTGCCCACTTATATTAAATGTATATGCAGTGGAATATTTACAGTTGCAACATATCTGAATTTATTGTCAAGAACAAGTCACAAAATTCAGTGTTTTGCGGCAGCGTCACAGTGCAAACATTTATATTATTCACTTTTACAACAATTAATGAAAAAACAAAAGTAAGGCAGTGTCTGTGGTTCATTGATTATTCAGGAATCTGATGGCAGCGGGGAAGAAGCTGTCCTTGTCCCGCTGAGGTCTCGTCTTTAGGCTCCTGTACCTTTTCCCCAATGGTAGCAGAGTGAAGAGGGTAGGGCCTGGGTTGTGTGGGTCTTTGAGGATAGAGGCTGCTTTTTTAAGACACCGTCTCATGTAGATATACTTCATGGAGTGAAATCTGGTGCCTGTGATGTCGCAGGCAGAGTTAACAACCCTCTGGAGTTTATTCTTGTCCTGAGAGTTGGCACCTCCATACCAGGCAGTGATGCAACCAGTCAGAATGCTCTCCACGGTCCACCTGTAGAGGTTTTCAAGAATCTTCTCAGGCACCTCACAAAGTATAGCCATTGGTGAGCCATTTGTGATTACATCAACATGGAGGCTCCAGGACAGATCCTTGGGGAGGTCAACCCCCAGGAATTTGAAGTTCTTGACTCTCTCCATTACTGATCCCTCAATGAGGACAGAGTGGTGTTCCCCTGACTTCCTCCTGAAGTCCACAATCATCTCCTTGGTTTTGCTGATGTAGACCACAAGGTTGTTGTTACACCATCCAACGAGCTGATCTATCCCTCCTGTATGCTTCCTCATTGCCGTTTGTGATTCTGCCAACAACTGTGG
The DNA here is from genome assembly GCF_036971445.1 of Narcine bancroftii. NCBI lineage: Eukaryota > Metazoa > Chordata > Chondrichthyes > Torpediniformes > Narcinidae > Narcine > Narcine bancroftii. Next base: position 70,984,841 of record NC_091474.1, on the reverse strand, counting down.
TGTCATTGGCAAACTTGTAGATGACATTGGAATTGTTCCTGGCCACACAGTCGTGGGTGTATAATGAGTAGAGCAGTGGGCTAAGCACGCATCCTTGGGATGCACCTGTGTTGATGATCAGTGAGGAGGAGACGTTGTTTCCAATTTGTACTGACTGGTCTTCCGATGAGGAAGTCAGGGATTCAGTTGCAGAGGGGGGTACAGAGGCCCGGAGTTTGTAGCTTCTTGACTATCAGTGAGGGAATAATGGTATTGAAGACCGATCTGTAGTCGATGAAGAGGAGCCGTATGTTTGAATCGCTGTTTTCCAGGTGATGCAGAGCTGAGTGGAGAGCCAGCGATATCGCATCTACCGTGGAGCGATTGTGACGATAGGCGAATTGCAGTGGGTCCAGATCTTTGCTGAGGTTCGTGTTAATTCTGGCCATGACCAGCCTCTCGAAGCATTTCATCCCAGTGGAAGTTAGTGCAACTGGGCGATAGTCGTTGAGGCAGATTGTGCTACTCTTCTTGGGGACCGGGATGTTTGATGCCCTTTTGAAGCAGGTGGGAACCTCTGATCACAGCTTGATGATTAATCTTGATGATTAGTGTAGCATGTTTAGTATAACAGTTAGCACAATGCTATTACAATTCAGCATCGTCTGCAAAGAGTAGTTCACGGACAAGTTTCTCTTGTGTCTTGGTGTGAGCTTGCAGGTGCCTCAGATTGAAGAGACTGCCATCCGTGCGGTACCGGATGTAAACAGCGTCTTCATTGTTGAGGTCTTTCATGGCTTGGTTCAGCATCATGCTGAAGAAGATTGAAAAGAGGGTTGGTGCGAGAACACAGCCTTGCTTCACTCCATTGTTAATGGAGAAGGGTTCAGAGAGCTCATTGCTGTATCTGACCCGACCTTGTTGGTTTTCGTGCAGTTGGATTATCATGTTGAGGAACTTTGGGGGGCATCCGATGCGCTCTAGTATTTGCCATTTAGTTGCCCATTCAGAGCCAGCTCTTCAGCGCTTGACGTCCTGCTTTGTGGAAACTGCCAAAATATTTGGCCTGGAAGTCAGCCTGAAGAAAACTGAGGTCCTCCATCAGCCAGCTCCCCACCATGACTACCAGCCCCCCCACATCTCCATTGGGCACACAAAACTCAAAACGGTCAACCAGTTTACCTATCTCGGCTGCACCATTTCATCAGATGCAAGGATCGACAATGAGATAGACAACAGACTCGCCAAGGCAAATAGCGCCTTTGGAAGACTACACAAAAGAGTCTGGAAAAACAACCAACTGAAAAACCTCACAAAGATGAGCGTATACAGAGCCGTTGTCATACCCACACTCCTGTTTGGCTCCGAATCATGGGTCCTCTACCGGCATCACCTACGGCTCCTAGAACGCTTCCACCAGCGTTGTCTCCGCTCCATCCTCAACATCCATTGGAGCGCTTTCATCCCTAACGTCGAAGTACTCGAGATGGCAGAGGTCGACAGCATCGAGTCCACACTGCTGAAGATCCAGCTGCGCTGGGTGGGTCACGTCTCCAGAATGGAGGACCATCGCCTTCCCAAGATCGTATTATATGGCGAGCTCTCCACTGGCCACCGTGACAGAGGTGCACCAAAGAAAAGGTACAAGGACTGCCTAAAGAAATCTCTTGGTGCCTGCCACATTGACCACCGCCAGTGGGCTGATATCGCCTCAAACCGTGCATCTTGGCACCTCACAGTTCGGCGGGCAGCAACCTCCTTTGAAGAAGACCGCAGAGCCCACCTCACTGACAAAAGGCAAAGGAGGAAAAACCCAACACCCAACCCCAACCAACCAATTTTCCCCTGCAGCCGCTGCAACCGTGTCTGCCTGTCCCGCATCGGACTTGTCAGCCATAAACGAGCCTGCAGCTGACGTGGACTTTTTTACCCCCTCCATAAATCTTCGTCCGCGAAGCCAAGCCAAAGAGAAAATTACAATTCAGCACCATCTATAAGGAGTTGCACATTCTCCCTGTGGGTTTCCCCCGGGGGCTCTGACTTCCTCCCATCTTCCAAAGAGCTGCAGGGGATTAGCAGATTAATGGATCATATGGGTTTATTTGGTTTGTGGAGAAATTCTTTATCAATAAAATAATAGTGTTGCCTTTTGATGTCATAGGTAGCACACAACATAGTCAGTGAGATCGAGAGCCAGGAGAAAATCCAGACGAGGTAGACTTAAGTACAGCAGGTGGACAAGGTGTGGAGTCCCTTAGGTTAATGCCAGCAATTAAGTTTCAAGGAAGCCACCAATCTAGCATAATCCTGGCGCTTTCCTTCAGAGAATGCTGGCAACACTCAACGAGCCAGACAGCATCTTTCCAGAGAAAGAATGTTTCAGGTGGTTGATCATTTGGCCTGCAGGGCCTCTCTTCCCAGAGGCTGTCTGACCTGCTGGGCACATTCAGATTTTTTGGTTTTTATTCCAGATTTCCAGCATCTGCCACACACCAAATGCAGGATGAACTCAGTGGGTAAGGCAGGATCCACGAAGGCAAGTAAAAATCAATGTTTATGGCATATTTTTTGTGAGCTTTTCTCTTGGGGCCTGGATATCTAACTCAAACCTGCTATATATTGGATTGTGATAGGTCACCACTGTAGTGAGTGGTGAAGCAACAAAACAAACCACAAGAGGTGCTATGGGCTGATGAGCTGACAGTTTAATGGCGTTCTTACAGTCATTTAAATATCTGACATTTGCACGCTCCCCGCGTCGTGTAACTTCCAGAAATGACATTGCCGTAGCACGATTAGTCCCTGGAAAACTTCCAGTAACTCCAGAGCCTGCAGAGACCTGTGACTCTGAGGCTCTGGTGTGTTTGATGAATCTTGTTGAAATTTTTGAAGAGGTGACCAGAAATGTTGATGAAGGTAGAGCAGTTGATGTGATCTATTTGGATTTTAGTGAGGCTTTCAATAAGGTTAGTGAGGAAGGTTCAGTCTTGAGGGATTAATATAGAGATAGTCAGATGTGTTCAGCGGTGGCTAGAAGATAGGCACCAGAGAGTCATGGTGGACAGCTGTCTGTCAGGATGGAGGCCGGTGACGAGCGGTGTGCCTCAGAGATGGGTGTTGGGTCTTTTGTTGTTCATCATTTATTATATATATATATATATATAGTATATCATATATTAATGATGTGGATGACGGGGTGGTAAATTGGGTGAGTAAATATGTGGACGATACAAAAATGGGGGTAGTTGTGGATAGTGAGCAGGGTTTTTGTGGACTACATAAGGATTTAGACTGTTTGGAAAGGTGGGCTGAAAGGCAGCAGATGGAGTTTAATGTAGATAAGTGTGAGGTGCTTCATTTTGGGAAGAATAATCAAAACAGGATGTAAGCAGTGAAGGGGAGAGTGTTGAGGAATGCAGAGGAACAGAGAGATCTTGGAATAACAGTTCATCATTCTTTGAAAGTGGATTCTCATGGATAGGGTGGTGAAGAAGGCTTTTGGTATGCTGGCCTATATAAATCATATCTTAGAATATAGGAGCTGGGAGGTGATGTTGAGACTGTTTAAGGCATTGGTGAGGCCAAGTTTGGAGTAATAAGGTAGAGAGGGTGCAAAGAAGGTTTACAAAAATCATTCCTGGATTGCAGTATCTTGAATACAGAGAAAGATTGAGTAGACTGGGACTTTATTCAATGTAGTGTAGAAGGTTGAGATGGCATTTGATAGAGGTATTTAAAATTATGAAGGGAATAGATAGAGTAGATGTGAATAGGCTCTTCCCCCTGAGGGTAGGGGAGATTGGAACAAGGGGTCATAAGTTAAGGGTTAGGGGGCAAAACTTTAGGAGTAATATAAGAGGAAGCTTCTTCACTCAGGGAGTGGTGGCTGAGTGGAATGATCTACCGGAATAAGTATTTGTAGCAGGGTCAATTCTGTCATTTAAGAGAATGATGGATGTAAGGGGTTGGAGGGTTATCGGCAAGGGAGTGGGTAGGTGGAACTAGTGGAGTTCACTTAAATTGGTGCTGACTAGAAGGGCCGATATGGGCTGTTTCCATTCTGTAAATTGTTATATATTATATGGTAAGTAGTGGCACGGTCCACCACATGACACCCCCCCACCCCCGAACTGGAGTGAGGAGCTGATGCCCCAATCTTGTTATCAGAAGTAGCATTGGTTGGTGGGTGCCCCCTGCACTGGGGGCATGCCACCCGTACTGGCTGACCTAGGCCCACATCTACCAAAACTCTTTCTGGTCTGCCACCAATGTTATGACAAACGTGGAGCTGTCATTCCTTGGCACCTTGACAGGACCTTCATATGGGCCGTTGCAACGGTGTCCTGTGCACATCCCTGTGCAGGATACATAAATGCAGTCCTTCAGTTCAGACAGAATATTTGAAATCGTAGACCCATGCCGGGTAGCCAGGTGCCACCTTCTCCCTTAAGCGCGTGAGTACCGAAGTAAATTTCTGCTGCCCACATGCTGCCAGAATGAAATCCTCTGGGACCATTGTGGGGCTCCGTACACCAATTCTGCAGAGGATATAGCTTGATCTTCCTTTGGCATGATTCAGATACCTAAAAGTACCCAAAGGCAGTTCATCCAGTCCTTTAAGATGTGCCATGAGAGCTGTTTTCATTTGACAGTGAAAACGTTCCACGAAGCCATTGGACTGGGGATGAGAGGCTGTCGACCGATGCAGTTGCATGCCAGGCAACTGTGCGATTGTTGACCATAACACGGACGTAAACTAAGCTCTCCGGTCAGGTCAGAGGGGATATGCATGGGTAGTCTCAAATGTTCTATCCAATTGGAGCTGAGGACTCTTGCACAAGCTGAAGCAGAGGTGTCTGAGAGTGGGACAACCTCTGGCCATCTCCTAAACCTGCCTACCAATGTGAAGAGGTGAGTAATGCCCTTGGACGGGGGGAATGAGCTAATGATATCCACGTGGATGTGATCAAATCTGTGCTGCGTGGGTGCAAAAACCCTGTAGTGGGGCTTTGGTTGTGGCGCTGAACTTGCCCAAGCACCGACTTGCTTGAGCAGGCTGTGCCACATGAATTTGTCCGCGTCGAGCCTTGTTTGTCATTCTTATCAAAGGGTGAGCCAAACTGTGTATGGTGTCAAAATCCTGACATTGCCACGCAGCAGGTACAACGGGCCTCAGTTGGCCAGTGGATATGTCTCAAAGTAGGGAGGAATTTGCTGGACAAATATGTACATCCTCCAGTTTCAGTCCTGATATGACAGTGCGATTCACAGCCATCTCTTCATCTTCCAGCTCAGCTGCTGACAAACCGTGTAGTCTTCACCGGAAGCAGGCAAATGGAGGGAAGTGACGGTGGTGCGGGATAGAGTGTCGGTGACTAGATTGTTCTTCCTGGTGATGTGTTTTATCATAGTCGTAAACTCCGAAATGTAGGGTTGTTGTCATGCTGACCACAGATCTGACATCTTGGCGAAGGTGAAAGTCAACGGCTTGTGATCCATGTAGACCATGAACCCTCTGCTCTTGAGGAAATAATGAAAATGCCGTATGGCCAAGTAGAGGGCGAGGAGCTCCCTGTCAATGGTTTCTGCTCCAGTGGTCTCAAATGATGACTAAAGAAAGCTAGGGGTTTCCAGGTGACTTCTCAAAGATCCCGCCTACTGCAGTGCCTGACGCATCCACCGTCAGAGCCATTGGCCCATCAACCCTCATAGTGGCTCTCTCTAGCACTCCCTTGGCAGTCTCCAATGGGGCTGTGGCTTTTCATTCCATTTCAGTTCTTTGGAAACACCGGACAAGAGTTTGAAAAGTGGCTGCATAACTTTGGCTGCAGATGGCATGAAATGACGGTAGAAGTTCATCATGCCAACAAATTCCTGCAGGCCTTTAATGGAAGACGGTCTTGGAAATTTGCAGATGCCCTCAACCTTGGAAGGTAGTGGAACCGTTCTGTGCTGATTGATGTGGTGGCTGAGGAAATTGATTGATGCGAGGTCAAACTGGCACTTGGCCAGGTTAATCGTTAACCTGTGGTCATCGAGCTACTGACATAGTTGATGGAGATGGGCCTGGTGCTGTTGTTGTGCATGGCTGGTGATGAGGACGTCGTCCAAATAAACAAATACAAATCCAGGCCCTGGGTAACTGTATTCATTAGGCATTGAAATGTCTGAGCTGCACTTTTTAAACCATAGGGCATACGGAGGGATTCAAATAGCCCCAAAGGGGTAATTAAGGCAGTCTTAGGAGTGTCGCCCAGATTGATCTTGGAGAAAAACTTAGCGCCATGAAGGATCGCAGAGAAATCCTTTATATGGGGAAGCGGGTAGAGCTCTGCTGCAGTGATGTTGTTCGGACGCCGATAGTCCCCACAATTCGTCTTTAGCCAATTGCAGTTTACCCGGGGGCTAGCCTGCATGGACCATGAGTTGGAATGTAGTGCCGTGCACCATGGTTTGGTTGGGCCGTCGTGAACTGTGGAGTAATAATGCTGGGGATTTTCACCAGATTCTGGTGTATTCAGTGTCCAAGAGCATCACCGAGTCGAGGTGTGGTGCAGGCAACACCGCAGGGGTGCAGGGTGAGGGACTCGAAAGCCTTCAAATTAACTAGGCAGCGACCTTTGAGATCTACTAGAAGGGAGTGTGTTCACAGAAAGTGAGTAGCTGTGATACATCAGCAACGGCGAAGGACCGCAATGTCAAAATTGAGTGGAATTGTCCATGACCCGTACATCCAAATGCTGCCGTTGTTGGCGGCCGTGAGAGGAGGGCCCTCCTTTTCTGAATGTGTGTCTGGACCGGAGGACAGAAACACACTAACCTCCGCTCCAGTGTTGACCAAGAACTAACAGCCTGAGTCTCGATCCCAGAGGAAAAGGAGGTTGTCCTTGTGGCCACTACTGACAGCCAATCTCAGCATTTCCCGGATGTGTGCAGGGGACGGCAGCAGTGGGCTGCAGCTCCCTATCCCTGATGGTAATAGCACCATTGATCTGTCTGTGCTTTGTCTGGCCGAGTCTGAGGCTGCACCACTATTTGGAGCAGGTAGAGTTCGTGCCCTTTACCAAGGCACTGCTACGTGCCCAACTGAAAGTGCTCCATACTGCTCAGCATGCCACAACTCATCAGCATGGGCTGCTAGACAATGGGGGTCACTAAAGACAATGTCTGCAACCAGCAAATGGATGTCTTCTGGCATCTGCTCAAGAAAAAGCTGCTCAAAAATTAGGATGTGTCCATCCATGAGCATCAGCATCTCATTCATTAGTTTGGAAGGAGTGCAGTTGCTCAGGCCATCCAAAGGGGGAAGTCATGCTGCCCTGTTGCGTCGGGATAGGCTGAAAGTACGTATGAGTAGGTCTTTGATGGCTTCATACCTGTCATTGGCTGGAGGTTGGCGTAAGATTGACAATACGCCCCGTGGTGTCTTGGTCCAGTGATGCAATGACATAGTAGCACTTTGTTGCATCAGTGGTAATCTGGCATAGCTGGAACTGGGCCTCAGCCTGTTTGAACCAGACCTGTGGCTGTGAGGTCTAAAATACAGGAAGTTTAAGCACAACGTCGTTCTGCACATTCACAATGAGGTCCAAAAATGTGACGGCCCACCACTGTAGCAAGTGGTGAAGCAACAAAGAACACAAAAGAATCCATGAACTGACTGTTAAATGCCATTTTTACAATTGTTTAAGTATCAAAGATTTGTGTGCTCCCTGTATCATGTGACTCCCAGAAATGATGTGGCTCCCAGAATCCTTAGTGACTCCGAAGCTCTAGCGAGGTCAGTAGTGGCGCGGTCCTCTGCAGGATTTAAGTTGATTCAATTGTCCAAAAAAAGGGTCATGCTCTGTTTATGTTACATTGAAGAACACAAGAAATAGACAGACTGATCCTCCAAGGCAATGCTCATTTGAGAGGTAGACTCTCGGTGTGATTTATTCATAGGCTTTTACAGATAGGCCATTCTGTGCCTCTTGCCTTCCTCGCTCTGTGAGTTGCCTTCAAGGCCCATCATGGAGTCAAACGACATAGAGAGGTCCTTCGGCCCATTGAATCTATGTCAACAATCAAATACTCATTTATACTAATCCCATTCAACAGTATTTGGCCCATATTCCTTGGCAATTCAAGCATGCATCCAGATACTTCTTGAAATGTGGTGCAAGAGTCTGTCTCTACCATCCACAGAATGTGTTCCAGATACCAAACATCCTCAGGCTGAAAAAAATTCCTCGTCAGATCTACTGTATTCCTACATTCCTTGTCATAAGCCTATGCTGTCTCGACGTAGAGCCCCCTGCCATGGGGAAACATTTCCTCATCTATCTGCCTCGAAATGTTGCCCTCATTCCTCCTGCACAGAACTATTCAACTGCTGTACCTTCTTCCAACTGGAATATTGGCTGTAATTCTAACTCCCACATACAGGGATTCTGAGAGAGAACCAGTTTCCAGTAGTTGACACAAACCACTCCACTCCATAACCTGTCCCATAAAGTGAATGGACGCTGAGATATTCTGATGCTTTTCCAGATCCTTCTCAAGTCTGAGCTTGTGAGATTCTCTGTGTCAGGCAGACCTCAAATATCTGCTGGGTGAAAAATTTGTCCTCAAATCATTTGGGTGGCAAATAGGGTGGCGCGGTTGGTGCATCAGTTAGGGCAACGTTATTATAGTACCAGTGATCGGGACTGGAGTTTGAATCTCATTTGTCTGTAAGGAGTTTGTCCATTCTCCCTGTATCTGTGTGGGTTTTCCCCAGGGGCTCCGGTTTCCTCCCACCATTCAAAACCTACTGGGGGTTGTAGGTCAATTGGGTGTAATTGGGCAGTACAGATTTGTGGGTCAAAGGGTCTGTTACTGTGCTCTATGTCTAAATTTCAAAAATCACTTCTTACCCTTCCCTGAAACCTATGACCTCTGGAATTGGCCACCTCCTCCTGTCATACTATCAGCCTTATCTTTTGCACAGCTCCTAATTTTGTACAAATCGGTCACCCTTTGACTCTTCTCCTGAAAGTCGTCAAACCTGCTCTCTCCTCTAAACTGAAGGGTTTCATCCCAGGCAACATGGCGAATGTGTCCTTCCTGCAGTGGATGATCAGAACTGCACACAATACTTCAAATCTAACCAATGACGGTCTCCACCACAACAAATTCTCCAGATTCACTACCCTCCAGCTGATGAAACCTCCTCATCTCTGTTCTTAAAAGATATCCATTTAATCGGAGGTTGTATTCTCTGGTTCCAGACACGCACCACTGGAAACATCCTCTCAACATGTACTCTATCCAGCCCTTTCCATATTAAGTATGTTTCAATGAGATCCCCCCCCACATCATTCTGAACTCCCAGAGCCATCAAGTACTCCTCGTACATTAACCCCATCCCCAGGATAATTTCCGTGATCCTCTCCAATGCTAGCACACCTTACCTTAGATAAGGGTCCAAACTACTTTAAAAACTCCAAATGTGGTCTGACCAGTGCTTTGTAAAGCCTCAACATCTTTGCTTCTGTATCCTAGCCCTCGTGAAATGAATGTTAACAATGCATTTACCGACTCAACCTGCAAGTTAACCTTTGAGGAATCCTGCACAAGGATTCCCAAGTTCCGTTGGACCTCTGCTTTCTGAGACCTCTTCCTATTTAGAAAATAGTCTATTTTTCTTTATTCCTTCGACCCAGCCATGACCGTACACTTCCCAACACCATATTCCACCTATTACATCTTTGCCCATTCTCCCAAACTGTCCAAATCCCTCTGCAGACTCCCTACTTCCTCAATACTACCAGCCCCTCCGCCCATCTCTGCCCGACTTGGACTTGGTGAATGTAATATCTGGCTGGAGCTGCTTAATAAGTTGCCCAAATGGCATTGATTGATGCATTGCCCAGGCTGCTCTGTGAAGTGGAGTTGAATCTGGTCTGAGTTGGTAACTGCGGCCACCCGTGGTGGAGTGCTCCTGACACTGTTACCCCGAGGCACAAAATGACTAAATGTTGCAACAACTAATCCATCAGGCTTGATCTTACTCTGTGAACTTCAGAGGTCAGCAGTCAGTTCTAAAGCTGCCTTAATGTTATCCCTTTTAAAGGACTAAAGTAGTTTTGGCTGGCACGTTTAGTGCAGCAGTTTCCATGATACTATTACAGGACCAGTAACCTAGGTTCTAATTCAACCCTGTTTGACCGGTTTTCCCGAGAATTCGATGTGTTTTACCCAGGTGGTCCAGTTTCCTTCCACCCTCCAAAACATACAGGATTGGTCAGTTGTAATTTGGAAGCATACATTTCATGAAAGGGCCTTCTACTGTATCATTTTTAAAAAAATTTAAACACAACTTTATTCAAACTTTATTCAAACAGCTGCTACAAGCAAAGCACGACCAAGCTGAATGTTTGCTCATATCTTCACCAAAGGTTATGTGTTACTTCATAGAACATTTACTTTTACAATTTCAAACTGCCGTATTTTTACCTATTATTTTATTTTTAAAATTTAGTTTCCTCTTTTTTTGCCAGTTGTTTGAGGCTGCCAGTTGCTTGAATTCTGGATACCAGGGGTTTTACTGTATTACTTTCACCTTAAAATTATTAAAAATATGACTGGCTAAACAAAAGAAGTGTAAACGTTCACATCTGTTTGCATTGCATGAAAAAAAATGACTGATACTGCACTTTGGAAGTACTTTGTTCTTCTTTCCTCCATAAAACTCTTACTCCCAGCTGCAGTATCAGCCCCAAAGCAATTTAAATGTCTTCACTGGTTTTGGCATAATCTTTTTTTAAAATTTTTTTGTTTTTCACACCATAATCACATTAGCCATGATACACACTTTTTCCTTTTCACACATATACAGTGACATTTTCTCCATCCCCCCTCCCTCCTCCCAACCCACCCCCCCACCCCCCCCCCCCCCATCCATTTAAGGTATACAATCTAGGATACATTAAACCAGTCAGACAATGTTGTCACTCAACAAAAAAAAACACCAGAAATTCTACTGGTCCATTCTTTTCTTTCCTTCTCCTTCCATCAACTTAGGTAATGATTGTTCCCGGTAGGTTTTCGCTATTGTATTTAATGTAAGGCTCCCATATTTGTTCAAATATTTCAATATTATTTCTTAAACTATATGTTATTTTTTCTAATGGAATACATTTATTCATTTCTATATACCATTGTTGTATTTTCAAATTATCTTCCAATTTCCAGGTTGACATAATACATTTTTTTGCTACTGCTAGAGCTATCTTAACAAATCTTTTTTGTGCATCCTCCAAATCAATTCCAAATTCTTTGTTTTTTATGTTACTTAGGAGAAAGATCTCTGAATTCTTTGGTATATTGTTTTCTGTTATTTTATTTAATATCTGGTTGAGATCTTCCCAAAATTTTTCTACTTTCTCACATGTCCAGATTGCATGAATTGTTGTTCCCATTTCTTTTTTACATCGAAAACATCTATCAGATACTGTTGGGTCCCATTTATTTAACTTTTGAGGTGTAATGTATAGTCTGTGTATCCAGTTATATTGTATCATACGTAGCCTCGTATTTATTATATTTCTCATCGTTCCAGAACATAATTTCTCCCATGTTTCCTTTTTTATCTTTATATTTAAATCTTGTTCCCAATTTTGCTTAGTTTTACCATTTGTTTCCTCATTCTCCTTTTCTTGCAGTTTAATATACATATTTGTTATAAATCTTTTGATTATCATTGTATCTGTAATCACATATTCAAGGTTACTTGCCTCTGGCAAACTCAAACTGCTTCCTAATTTATCCTTCAAGTAGGATCTCAATTGGTAATATGCCAGCGCTGTATCTCCAGTTATATTGTACTTATCTTTCATTTGTTCAAAGGATAAGAATCTATTTCCTGAAAAACAATTTTCTATTCTTTTAATCCTTTTTTTTCCCATTCTCTAAAGGAAAGGTTATCTATTGTAAAAGGGAGTAACTTGTTTTGCGTCAATATTAGTTTTGGTAATTGATAATTTGTTTTATTTCTTTCTACATGAATCTTCTTCCAAATATTGAGGAGATGATGTAATACTGGAGAACTTCTATGTTGTACCAATTTTTCATCCCATTTATATAATATGTGTTCAGGTATCTTTTCCCCTATTTTATCTAATTCTAATCTCGTCCAGTCTGGTTTTTCCCTTGTTTGATAAAAATCTGATAGGTATCTTAATTGTGCAGCTCTATAATAATTTTTAAAGTTTGGCAGTAGTAAGCCTCCTTGTTTATACCATTCTGTTAATTTATCTAGTGCTATCCTCGGTTTCCCCCCTCTCCATAAAAAATTCCTTATTATTTTCTTTAACTCCTTGAAGAATTTTTCTGTCAGTTGTATTGGCAATGCCTGAAATAAATATAATATCCTTGGAAAAATGTTCATTTTAATACAGTTTATCCTTCCTATTAGTGTTAGTGGTAAATCTTTCCAATGCTCTAAATCGTCCTGTAATTTTTTCATTAGTGGATAATAATTGAGTTTATATAGTTGGCCGAGATTTTTGTTTATTTGTACACCTAGGTATCTTATTGCCTGCATTTGCCATCTAAATGGAGATTCCTTCTTAAATTTTGAGAAATCCGCATTATTCATAGGCATTGCTTCACTTTTATTTACGTTTGTCTTGTAACCCGACACTTCTCCATATTCCTTCAATTTCTTATATAATTCTTTTATTGATAGTTCTGGTTCTGTTAAGTACACTATAACATCATCCGCAAATAGACTGATTTTATAGTCCTTGTCTTTTATTTTTATTCCTTTTATATTATTATCTATTCTTATCAATTCTGCTAGTGGTTCTATAGCTAACGCAAACAATAAAGGTGATAGTGGGCATCCCTGCCGCGTTGACCTGCTTAAGTTAAATTGCTTTGATACATGTCCATTTATTGTCACTTTCGCTAACGGTCCCTTATATAATGCTTTAATCCAATTAATATACTTCTCCGGTAAACTGAATTTTTGCAATACTTTGAACAAATAATTCCATTCTACTCTGTCAAAGGCCTTCTCTGCATCTAAAGCAACTGCTACTGTAGGCGCTTTATTTCCTTCTACTGCATGAATTAAGTTAATAAATTTACAAATATTGTCTGTTGTGGGTCTTTTTTTGATAAATCCAGTTTGGTCTAAATTTATCATTTTCGGTACATGCTCTGCTAATCTGTTTGCTAATAGTTTAGCTATTATCTTATAATCTGTGTTTAGTAAAGATATTGGTCTATATGACGCTGGTAAGAGTGGATCTTTCCCTTGCTTTAGCATTACTGTAATTATTGCTGTTTTACATGAATCTGGTAAGCTTTGTGTTTCATCAATCTGGTTAATTACATCCAGGAGGGGCGGAATTAATAAGTCTTTAAATGTTTTGTAGAATTCTATTGGAAATCCATCCTCTCCTGGTGACTTATTATTTGGTAATTTTTTTATTATCTCTTGTATTTCTACTATTCCAAATGGTTCTGTTAATTTATTTTGTTCCTCTATTTGTAGTTTTGGTAGTTCAATTTTAGTCAGAAATTCATCTATTTTCCCTTCTTTCCCTTCGTTTTCAGTTCGGTATAATTGTTCATAAAATTCTCTAAAGTTTTCCTTAATTTCTTTTGGATTATATGTAATTTGGTTGTCTTTTTTCCTTGATGCCAATACCATTTTCTTAGCTTGTTCTGTCTTAAGCTGCCATGCTAGGATTTTGTGCGTTTTTTCACCCAGTTCATAATATTTCTGTTTTGTCTTCATTATATTCTTCTCCACCTTGTATGTTTGTATTTTATTTTTTTATCCGCCAATTCTCTTCTTTTAGTTGTATCTTCCTTCATTGCTAATTTTTTTTCTATATTTACTATTTCCTTTTCCAACTGCTCTGTTTCCTGATTATAGTCCTTCTTCATCTTGGTTACATAACTTATTATTTGCCCTCTAATGAATGCTTTCATTGCATCCCATAGTATAAACTTATCTTCCACTGATTCCGTATTTATTTCAAAATACATTTTTATTTGTTTTTCAATAAATTCTCTAAAATCCTGCCTTTTAAGTAACATGGGGTTTAATCTCCATCTATACATTATTGGAGGGATGTCCTCTAGCTTTACTGTCAATATTAAGGGTGAATGGTCCGATAGTATTCTAGCTTTATATTCTGTTTTTCTTACTCTATCTTGCATACTAGCTGATAACAAAAATAGGTCTATTCTTGAGTATGTTTTATGTCTAGCCGAGTAATATGAATATTCCTTTACTGTATCATTAAAAACATTTTTAAATTGCAACTAACCAGAGACTTCAATCCCTTGTTCTCCTGTGACCATTTCACAGAGTCACCTTTCTGTTGCTTTGAGCTCCAATTTATGTCAGAACAGACTGAAAAGTGATTGAGATAATCAGATATGGGAAAACACGAGACGGATGAATACTGGGGTTGCCCACTTCATTATTTCCTTGCAAAGATCCCTGATGTGATGTACGCTGGGTAAAATTGAATCTGGACCGTTTAGCACTGAAGAGGAAACGTGCTTCACAATCCAGTTACTGGCCACTAGTGGTTAAAAAGATGATCGCTGAGGATAATATGGTTGATGTGTGTATAGACTTTCAAAAGCTTTTGATAAATTGACAATTAATAGATTTTTTTTCCACAAAACAAGATTATTCTGAGAGAGGCAGCATAAATAAAAAATTTTCTAAGGGATAAATTGATAAAATTGAGCAGTTATTTTGGAGACTGAATGCTGGCTCGGCCTTGGGTCATTGTTAAGAAGGCTCTTCCTTTTCATGTGTGTTAATGACCAAAATATAAAGCTTAACTTTCAAGTCTGGTGATGTCATGAAGCTTGTGGCAGTGGTTATGCTGTGGTTTCCAGGACAATGTGTGGTTGGATGTTGTGAAGGGACACCTTCTGAGAAAATGAGATCCTCTGCTATCACTCATGTCTTTTGTTCAGGACATCTTCCCTCCACAGTTCCTAGTTTTCCTGTCCTCCAATTCTGGACAACCTCCTTGACCCAAATGCGTGAGAGGCCAGTGGTGCAAGCATTGCAGGTTGTGAAGGCCATACGTAAAGATACAGGGTCTAGAAGTCCTAGTAACGTCTGAGCACAAGTCACCCTTTTATCCCAAGTTCTGCATAGAGGAGGATTACCATTCATGTCCTGTGTGGCATTCTGAGAACTGAAGAGGAACTTGCTCCACAGTGTTGCAGCAATTCCCAGTGATGACTAGATCTTCCCAGATTCTGACTGGAGGGTGGGAATGGAATACCAATGCTTGAATGGAGCACAGGGACTATTGGGACCAACAGAATCAAGGGTGGGGTTTGAAATCGGCTGTCCGAGTACTGATTAAGGCATCCAGGAGCCAAAGGACAAATATAACAGGAATAAGCAAGTGCCAGGAAGACATCAAGGCAGGGATCTTCATAGTTTCATAGAGTCATCACATAGAATGTTAACAGGCCATTTGACCCATTGTGTCATATCATTGTGGATATCATCTTCAGTAATCTCACTTTTTAGCCTGTATCCTTCTACAACATGATCCTTCAAGTCTTTAACTAAAGAGTTTGTAAAAGTTGGGCGAGTTCTCGTGCCACCATCTCTCACACAGAGGGTTCTATATTCTCATTACTCATTGGTCACTCCATCCCACTTCCTGGTCCATCATTCTTTAGGCTTCTATATTGTTCCAACAGGAACGACGTAGGCTTGAGGAGCAGCACGTCATCACGTGCAAGGATTGCAAAGCCCTCAGTGCCTGAATTCAACTTCTCTGGAAATTGTCTCCTTCTTTCATAATTCTTCCAATTTTGATGGAAGGTCATTGGGTTCCAAGCTAAACTCTTATTCACAGATGCTGACTAATTTGCTGAGTATTTCAATACTTTTTCTTTCTATGTTAGGAGGGACATTGCTTTCCACACAATAATCAAAGCCCAGAAGGTTGGAACCTTTGCCAGCCATATTATCCCCATCATGACTTCAGCAGAATGTTGGCAGGTACGAGGACAATGATGGTGGGGGGGTGGGAGATACAAGGTCTTACAACACTTGCAAAGTTCAACATTATTGTCTGGTGTCCAGGGTTAGCACATTTTCTTGGGAACATTGCACAAAAATGCAGTGAAACTTGACAGGTCATGTCGTGCCCATAGGAAGTAAAAGACATTTTGGGCCCGACCCCTTCATGAATAAAAAGATGGGTGTGGGGGGGGGGGGGGAGGAGGAGAGGATGGGGGGACGAGGATGGGGAAAGTGGAGGAACGCAGGCTAACAGGTAAGAGGTGGATGCAGATGGGAGGATAGAAGAGACAGAAGCTGACATGTTGTAGGGGAGAGGGCAGAGGGCTCAGAAAGTACCTCTCTGAAAGGAGAAGGGAGCTGGAGCAAAGGACACAGAGACCTGGAGAGGGGTGAACAGAAATTGGAGTTTGGGGGATACCCTCTGTATCTGCTTTTTTTGTTAAATATGCTTTTGTCAGTTTATTAGTTGGAAGAGGCTTGTTATGTTTTATGCACAGTCTGTTATCCTACTGATCCTACTGAAGACAATAACAACAGATGCATAAAAATGTACGCGGCTATTTCCTAGGTATTAAACTCTCAAAACTTTGTTCATGTAATATATAAAATCAAATTACTCAAAGCAAATTGTTCCTGACATTCCATTGACCATTTACTGAGATGAATGATGTCGGCATCTGCAAAATCAATAAATATACTGTGAATTAAATTATTTATTGACCATGAAGCAGACCACAATTTAAATGAGAAATTGAAGGGCTGTATCGAAAAAAATGAAGTGCCATGCCTTGCATTTGGATTACCTGTGGAACTTTCATGTCAAGAAGTCTGTTTGAATCATTAAACATGCTTCAGAACATCTCAAAGGACTTTCTAACTGATGAAATTAACTTTGGCAACAGAGATAAAAATAGGGGAAATGGCCAATTTATACACAGCAAAATCTCAAGCACAGCAATTAGATAATAATCGGATGATTTGCACACAATTTCCTTTTGTCAATCATTAAGGCAGATTAAGATTCTCTATCAGCAGAAATTGCTCAGTCAGAGAAAGAGAAGCAAAGTCTCCCAGAGTTACAACATGTCTATAGATTTTCCTCCAGCTTTATGCAGCCTCCACAGCCACACATCTTTCAGTCCAAACCATCGGCCATCCGAGTTCCAGATACAAATTTCTGACCCAAGCAGTCCCCTCATGACCTCTCACATCCTGATTCCAATCCCTAATACCCCTTCAGCCAGTCTGCAACAGTCCACAGCCTGGTTCCAATCCCTAATACCCCTTCAGCCAGTCTCCCAACAGTCCAGAGCCTGGTGCACGTCCCTTGACCACAGTCACCAGCAGCCCACAACCTGCCGGGCTGCAGCAGGCTCCATAGTGCTGCTATTTTATTTGTCAAAGGAGCTTCACTGGGGAGAGAAGGCAGAATATCAGGTCACATCCTGTCCTGAGAGGTGACACAAGAAATGCAGATCTCTTGCAGAAATAACCCTTTTAAGATCTTTTCACAACTGAGTGTTGCATTGGAGAAGCGGGAGCCCCTAATGTTGCTTCAAAGGCAGTACGCTGCCAAATGGTCCTAGATTCGAGCAGAGTGGCATGACCATGGGAAGGTTTAAGGCCAAACTGTGCCTTCTAAAAGGGGAAGCAACAAATACAGCGAGGATTGTGTTGGTATCGCCTGGGAGAAACCTGTGTACATCTATCTACCTCAGAACTTGAGGTCCACCAAGGGGCTTGGGCACTGCCCCTGTTACCATAGTGCCTTGGTTTCTTTGCTCATTCAGTCCTTTGTAATGATTTGAGTTGGTGAAAACAGTCCCATGCTCCTGTTATATTTACTCTTCATAGAGTAGGATAATCTACAGCTTAGAAAGTGATGACCCTTGTTGTCAACGCTGGCTCCTGGGCAATTGTGCTCAGTGCCAACTTCCTAGTCTGTATGGGTCAAATCCTGAGGTCAAACAAAGTCAACACTCTTGGGTTGAGTTCAAATATGCTCAGTCTTTATTCCACCATTACTGTTTTTTACTCCCTCATGGTCCTGTGCAACATGCTAGACATTAGAGTTGATAACAATCCAAGGCATTAGAGTCGATAACCAAACTATGACATCCCTCCCTTTTCAAATAAAAGGATCATCAAATAAATGAATGATGCTTAAACTACTTTTAAAACAGTCAACTTTCAATACTGATTATTTTTAATTTCCAAATCACATTTTCTTGGATGATTTACAAACACAGACATCCAAAACATAAAATACAAATTTCTCCACACTATTACAAAGTCCTGAAATCTCCTAGGTTGTCGTTGCCGTCTCTCTCCTCATAGTGTCTGGCCCGTTTCTGGACTGCTGACTGTGATGTCCCGCTCAGTTTGTCTACCGCCTTGATGCTGGTTTCCAGTACTTTCTCATTCCAGCTGGTGAATTCCAGGTCCATCAAGCTGGTCACCTCGGCTCTGCTCTCACCCAGTTTCATCTGGCGTCAACATCACTGGAGTGTTGTGACGATAATACTTTTTCACGTGTGATGTGTTTCTGTCATAAGTAACACCTTCTGGTGACTGGACCATCACCTGATTTCCTTCTCTGGACACTACAATATATGGTTGGGGAATAAATGGTGTGTCCATTTTATTCTGACTTTCTTTCCTCACCAGTACCTTGTCCCCTGGTATTACATCTGAAGGTCTGGCCTTCCTTTTCATGTCCCCATACAGTTTTGTTGCCCCTTTTCTTTCAGCATCATGCTCTTCCACTTCCTGGTCATTCACTACGTCAACAACCAGTGGTATTTTGGTTCTGATCTTTCTTCCGAACGAGAGTTCTGCTGGACCTTTTCCAGTGGTACTATGTGGTATCGCTCTGTATGCTGCTACATAGGTCATAAAACATTCTATCCAGTCCTTGCTCGAGCGATTCTCATTCTTTTCTCCAGTGACTGATTCTGACGTTCATCTTCTCCATTGGCCTGTGGGCATTTTGGTGTAACCTTGTGATGGTGAACACCAATGGTTCTCATGAATTCTTGGAATATCTCTGATATGAAATGAGGTCCATTGTCTGAATGCAAAGTCACTGGTAAGCCATGTCTGGCGAAGATCTCCCTCAGTACTGCGATGGTCTTTTTTGCTGTTTTTGATTTCATGATGACATACTCATAATATCTGCTGCAATAATCAACAACCACCATAATCGACTCTCCAGTTGGGAATGGGTCCAAGAAGTCGATTGCAATATCCTCCCATGGTCCTGCTGGTAGCAGTGTGCTTCATATTGGTTCAGGTGGTTTAGTTTGCTTGTCACCTGACACCCATAACATTATCTAAAATATTTTCCCACATCTTTTTCCACTTCTGGCCACCAAACGTTTGTACGGAGTTTTTGTTTTGTCCCAACAACTCCTGAATGTCCCTCGTGAGCCAGCCCTACCATCCTCCCTCTCAATTTCTGTGGAATGACAAATTCCCGAGTACACATCTTCCACTTGTGCACAGTTCATCTCTGATGGCCACATAGGTTTTGTTTTGACAGTCAGTCACCGCTGTTGATCTGATCCCTAATGTCCATCAGTTCTGGGTTCATGCATGATTCCTCCTCTATCTCCCTGGTTTGTACTGCCCTTAGTGTAGCATTCACAAATGATTCAGCCTCCTTCTTAAGCGTTGAATGCTTTACCCCATCGTCTTTCAGCAACCTTGATAGTGAATTGGCAATATTGTTTTTCCCTGTTATGTAAATCACCCTGTAGCAATATTGTTGTAGTCTCACCATCCATCTTTCAATTCTACCACACGGCTTCGATCTCGGAGAATAAATGGCTATCAGTGGTCTGTGATCGGTTAAGAGCTGGGACTCTATGCCACAAAAATAAGCATGGAAGTGTTCACAGGCCATTATGAGTCCCAGGGCCTCCTTCTCCATGAATAACGTCTTTGAACATCAGTAAGTGACTTGCTTGCATATGTAATCACCCTCCATTTTTCTCCTTGCTTCTGAACTAGGACTGCTTCTAGTCCCACTGGGTTAGCATCAGCTATGACTCATGGCTGAGCCTTTGGATCAAAATATCCCAATGTATATGCACTCATCAGGCTTCTTTTCAGTTTCTGAAATGCCTTCCTTTGGTCAGGTCCAAACACCAAGTGAGCATTTTTCTTTGTTAGCTTCCTCAGTGGTTCTGCAATAGTTGCTAGATTTAGTATGAACCTGGCACAAAAGTTCACTAGGCCCAGGAAACTCCTCACTTCTGTTGCTTTCCTTGTTTCTCGAACCTCTGCAACTGCCTCGATTTTACCTTCAGTTGGATTGATACCTTCACTAGTCAGCTTGTGACCTATGAACACCATCTCTGATACACCCAGCAAACATTTGTCTGCATTCACTCAACTGGGCTAATGTCTGTCTAAGTCTCTCATCATGTTCCTCGCATGTGGCACCATGGGCAATGATATCATCTGAGATGTTAGCTGTGCCTGGAACTCCTTGGATGACTTTGTGGATTTCATGTTGATAGATCTCTGGAGCAGTGTTTACACCAAATAGTAATCTCTTGTATCTAAACAATCCACCATGTGCGATGAATGTAGTGATTTTTTTTCTTGACTCTGGCTCTCGTTCTAGCTGGTGGAAACCCCATGTCAAATCCAACTTTGAGAAGACTTTGCTTGTCGATAGTTCCTGTAGGAGTTCATCCACTGTAGGAATGGGGTGCCTTTCCCTCACCTCTGCTTTGTATCAATATATCAATATATAATCTGATCTCTCCATTGGGTTTCAAGACTACAATGACTGGGCTGACCCAAGGTGCTGGTTCCTCCACTGGTTCAATTATGTCTTATTGGACAAGTTCATGTATTTTTGCTTCCACTTTCTCCCTCAGCCCTAATGATGCCCTTCTCATGGGTTGTGTTACTGGGCTGACCTCTGGATCTATTTTCAGTTTGATCTGCCTGTCCTTTAGTTTTCCAAATCCTTCAAAAACTGACTGGAATTCCTCCTTCAGATTAATGTAGGATTGGACTGAGTTCACATCCAGGCCTATACGTAATACACCCATTGCCTGCACCATCTGCCTACTCACTCGAGGTTCCCCTCGTCCCTCTATGACAACAAACTCTGCCATCATGGTAGGCAGTGTAAGATTACTCTGGGCATCTACCTGCACCTCTGCTGTAAAGCATTCAATTGTCTGAAGTGGCTTCGATGAGGTGTATGGAAACCATTTTTTCTCACATCTTCTGGTTATACATTTTATCTTTTGCTTTTTCCATTCCTCCCACAATACTCTATCTAAAATGTTGGTGTCACTCCCTCTATCCACCATGATGTCAAGCTTCACACCTCCAATCACTACTGGCACCTTTGCATTTGCATGTTTATTGTTAATGGCAAAAGCACATCTAGTCTAAGTTTGTTTTTCCTGATCGTCATCACATGTACATATACATTCACGTGAGCCCTTTTCAACGTGATGTATATTTTGTTTGCCCCTCGGCCTACGTCTGCCTCTCATCCCCCTTTTTCCTCCGCAATTATTTGTATGTCCAGGTTAACCTCTTGCCTGGGGTAGGGCTCTGCATGTCTGGTAAAATGGCCCTTTCTACCACAGCTTTTGCACCCTTAACCCCTGGCCAGGCAGCACAAATTCTTGCCAAAATGTCCAATATTGTCACATCGGTAACGTTCACGACGTTCTAAATAACTAGTATGCTTACCCTGTTCCTGTCCTTTGCTTGCGGCAGTAAATATCTTATGAACTTGACCAGAAACAGCGCCATCATGTCCAGCTGTGGGACCATCCAATTTCATCGTCTGAAACTGAGTTCAAATGATGCTACTGTTGTCAATGTTTCTGCCACCTTTCTCCAATAACTTGTGTCTCAAGTGGTTTGATGTACAACTTTGTGCCACCTGATCTCGAATCTGGTTTTCCAAGTCTGCTCCATAATTGCAACCTTCGGCCACCTTCCTGAGTCATGTGACCAATTGAGAAATGCTTTCCATGTCTCTGTTTGATCTGTCGAAAGACATGGTGTTGGAATATGGAATTTGATTCCAAAACAAAATGTTCTTTTCAAGGCATCAACAACCCGGTTAGAATCAGCTTTGTTCCCCGTGTCCCCGTCTTGAAAACCTCCCGCACTGCAGTCCCAGCAGTATACAAGAGTAGACCCCTCCTCTGTGAGCGGTCTCAAGCGTTGTCCCATCGACAAACAGTCCCAAGCTGTCGGCATATGGATCTAATTCTTCATACCAAGCCACCCAGTGAGCATTATGCTTGCTTCTCCAGTCGGGTCTAATGGAGACAAACCCTATGGCTTCAATTCCTTCAAATGCCACATTTTCTCCTGTGTAGTTCAATAACAAGAATCTCAGTTCATCCTCCTCACCATTGTCGAATCCTGAGGTCAAACAAATCAACACTCTGAGGTTGAATTCAAATATGCTCAGTCTTTATTCTACCATTGTTTTTTTTTACTTCCTCATGGTTGTGTGCAATACGCCAGACATTACAGTTGATAACCAATCTATATTATCATGCCAGGCATTATAGTCGATAACCAAACTATATTATCTATCACTACGACATGAATGATTTGGTGAGCTTACACATGTCAATATCTTTCAGGCTCCTGCACTACCTTCTGGCCATTCTGATCCCTGGACCCTACATATTTAGACTGTGTCTGAGGGCAGGCAAAAGGAGCACAGACAGGTGACTCAACCTGTCAAAATGTGGTCTCCTTATTTTGGTGTTTGTGAGAAATGAGTAAAATTAATATGAAAATATGAAAGATGAAGAAAACTAGTATGGATATATGTGTAATGAATAAAGCCAGTATGACTAGGATAAGGATAGATAATAGAATGTAGGAAGTAAAGTTAGTCTGAATAAGATAAGGGTCTTCTAGCCTTTTAGACCAGAATCAGTAAGTTCTGTATATGTAATTAGTAAGCCTTAGATAGAATTAGCAAGTTCTGCATATAAGAAGTTAGTAAGCCCTGAGAGTCGGGAAGGTGTGAATAAGGACAATGACATGATGGGACACCTACAGGATACCCCCTGGACCTCCAAGTTCACAGAAACAGCACGTAGGCAGACAGGATTGCCTAATGCCAAACTCATCCAGGAGGCAGAAGAATGTAAGGGGGAGGGTACTTCTATACTGAAATAAACTGTATAAAAGTTGTGTGAGCCCCAGTGTGTGTGTGTATTCCCAGGGTAAGGGGAAGCACCCAACTTTGCATTGTTGTATAATAAATGTTCTTTGTTCTCAATTTTTGTCTCGAGCAAATTCTGTAAAGGTACTTCTGTTTCTCACAAATGGGGACTCGTCCGGGATCCCACTCCCTCCACTGACAGAGTGCCCGACGACGAAGGTAGGTGCACCCCGGCTGATTCAGCTGGACTCACGGACGGCGGGTGACTTGTCAGTGGATGAAGCGAGTGATATCTGAGAAGAGGCATTGAGAACAAACGACGGGAGGATGTTAAGGAAGCGCGCTAGGAATAGCTACTGGATCCCGGTAAGAGGAATTTTACTTACCTGTTAGTATGGGAGGTGTGAGTAGCAGGGGAGATAGTCATAAGGAAGGACGGGACAATCAGATAACTAAGCAAAGTCCGTTAGGATTAATGCTATCTGATTGGGGTGCAGGGAGAATCCGCAGGAAAGACAAACAGACCATGGTCAGGTATTGCTGTCTGGAATGGGTTAAAAACCCGATAAAAGGGAATTCGGTATATTGGCCAAAGTTCGGATTAGATGAGGACTGGATGTGTCAGGCATTGAACATCTGGCTCTATCAAAACCAAAGAGATAATATTGAGAGCAGAAAATATGCAGCCTGCTGGCTCAGTGGATCGGTTGATCAACTGGTTTTGAATGAAAAGGAATGTAAGGACAAGAAGGATGAGGAACCTTTTGTCCCTGAAACACAAGGATGGGATGTGTTACATTCCCTTCCTCCACCTTATGCTCCTCCTATGCCGGCTCCTATCTTTCCCCTCTCTCCTATGCTCTACTCTTCTTCACCTTCCCTTCCTCCCCCACAGCTAAAGAAAGGAGAAGAAAGTAGGGGTACTTGCAAAGTACTAGATTACCACCTCAATTGACAAGAGAGGGAGGAGACTTGGACTCAGAACAGTGTGAGACCCTCCGGGAGGAAAGGGCAGAACCCTTTGATTCATTTCCCGGAGAGCAGGAACCTAGACATTATAAGCCAGAAATTAACTGGATGAGACCTTTAAGGGAGGTTCCCATGGGAGGGGGGTCTCGGTTTCATAAATGTGCCCCTGACTAGTATGGAGGTGCGTAACTTTAAGAGAGAAATGTCCTCCCTGATAGAGGATCCTCAGGGATGTGCCGAACAATTAGATCAATTTTTGGGTCCAAATATATATACATGGGATGAGTTAACATCGATCTTTAGGACTCTGTTCACTTTGGATGAACGTGGAATGATTCGCCAGGCAGGGATTAGAGTCTGGGATAGGGAACACCAAGGGGGACCAGAGGTGATACCTGGGAAACTTAAATTCCCCCTGGCAAAACCAAATTTGGATAAGAATACTAATGATGGTCGCACATTAATGGAGGAATATAAGGTTAATCTGATAAAAGGAATCAAGGAATCTGTTCCAAAGGGACAGAATTTTAAGAAAGCATTTGAGGTTCCCCAAGGTCCCGAGGAGACCCCCCTCTGCATTTCTGAATAGATTGCGTACAGCCATACAGCAATATGGGGGTCTGGATATAGAATCCCCAGCAGGTGAACAATTGGTATTAACAGGCTTTGTTACAAACTCAGCCCCAGACATTAGAAGGAAATTGCAGAAGACTGAGAATTGGCATGAACAGGGAATAACACAGCTTTTACAGATCGCACAAAGGGCATACGTCCAGAGGTCTGACGATAAACAGAAAGGAAAGGCTAAGATTTTGATGCAGGCAGTCAAGGAAATTGTGGAGGGACAGCAAGGAAAGGGTAAGGGCTGTGTGCCAGCTCCTGGACGTTGGGAGGGGCGCCAGGAGTGGGGAAGTAGAGACCAGAGCAGAGGCAGGGGTAGAGGAGAATTCCGGGGACGACGACCATTCCTGGGACCCCGTGGAGACCCTGGTAGGAATTGGGAAACAGGAGCATTAGTTTGCTATCATTGTAAAAAGGAGGGACATTTTAAGAGAGAATGCCCAATACGAGCCAGGAAGACGCGATCTTACGCCCTGATGGAAGCAGATTATGAATAGGGGGGTCACGGTTCTCAGTCAATACACACTGTGGGGCTGCACGGAGAACCATTGGTAAATTTAAGCATAGGACCCCACAGTGACAAGATGACATTTTTAGTAGATTCTGGGGCAGCCCGGTCTAGTATTTTACAACCACCCGAGGGTGTTAAGACAGAGGGGACAGTGATGATTTCGGGAGTAGGAGGAAGAGATTTTACGGTCCCTGTATTAAGGGATGTAAGAATACAAATGGGAGAAAAGATAATAACAGAGGATATTTTACTAGTTCCCCAAGCTGGAGTTTGTTTGTTAGGATAAGATTTACAGGACCAATTGGCTATCGGCACCAGACCACTGGAATCAGGTATCGGAGTTCAATTGTATGTATTAACTGAGGAGGATCGGGAACTAATAAATCCTGGAGTATGGGCAAAAAGAGGCAATAGAGGAGTGTTAGATATTCCTCCCCTGCAAGTTACTTTAAAAGATCCTGAGCAAGTAATTAGATGAAAACAGTACCCAATTCCTATGGCTGGCCGAAAGGGGCTGCAGCCAGTAATTGACCAGTTGGTGAAAGATGGTATACTCGAACCTTGTATGTCACCTTTTAATACCCCAATTTTACCTGTCCAAAAACCAGACGGTACCTATCGATTAGTGCAGGACTTGAGGGAGCTGAACAAAATTATTCTCACCCGTCACCCCGTTGTACCTAATCCCTATACGATAATGGGTAAAATCGATCCCCATAGTAAATGTTTTAGTGTGATTGACCTCAAAGATGCTTTTTGGACCTGTCCGTTAGCAATGGAGAGCAGAGACATGTTTGCCTTTGAATGGGAAAATCCTTTTACTGGACGCAAGAATCAATACCAGTGGACGGTCCTTCCCCAGGGTTTTACAGAATCACCAAATTTATTCGGCCAGGTCTTAGAACAAATACTAGACGAGGCTCCTCGGAGAGAGAATTGCCAGTTGATACAATATGTTGATGATTTGTTAATTATGGGAAAAACGTACGAATTAGTTAAACAGTATACTGTTTAACTTTTGAATTTTCTGGAGAATAAGGGTCTCAGGGTGAGCGAATCCAAATTACAATTTGTTCAATCAGAAGTTAAATACTTAGGTCATCTGGTGAGTCAGGGGACTAGGAAAATAAGTCCAGAGAGGATACGTGGTATTCTACAGATCCCACCTCCCAAGAATGCCCAAGAACTTAGGAAATTCCTTGGTTTAGTGGGATACTGTAGAATCTGGATTGAAAATTATTCTAGCCTGGTCAGATTTCTCTATGATAAACTCACGATTCTAGGGGGTGAAGCTGTTGCCTGGACAGAGGAAGAGATTAAAGATTTTAACTTGGTAAAACAGCGCCTTATTAGTGCCCCAGTGTTGGCTTTACCCGACCTAAATAAGCCATTTGACCTATATTCCAATATGAAAGGAGGTGTGGCCACCAGAGTACTAACACAAGAGAGGGCAGGCTGTAGACAGCCAGTTGCTTTTCTGTCAAAAGTTTTAGACCCTGTTTGTCGTGGTTGGCCAGAATGTGTGCAAGCCATCGCAGCCACTGCTATTTTAGTTGAGGAAGGTCGAAAGATTACGTTTGGTGCCCCGATGATAGTTCACACCCCTCACACAGTCCGCAATATTCTCTTACAACGTGCTGGAAGGTGGCTTACAGACTCTAGAATTTTAAAATATGAAGCGATCCTAATGGATAGGGATGATTTGACCCTGATTACGAATAAAGAACACAATCCAGCAGCATTCTTGGTTTCTCCAAATTCTGACAATACCATAAATGATGTAGAGCATGTATGTTTAGAGGTAATTGATTTACAGACCAAAATTAGAGAGGATTTAAGTGATGAGCCTTTACAGGAGGGTGAAAGGTGGTTTATTGATGGATCTTCCTGTTGCATTGATGGCACTCGCTATAGCGGGTATAGTGTAGTGGATGGAAAGGAAGGAGTAGTGATTGAAGCCGGTCGCCTTCCCGGTCATTGGTCAGCATAATCTTGTGAATTGTATGCTATCTGTAGAGCTCTCCAGGGTCTAGAGAACAAGGTGGGCACGATCTACATAGACTCAAAATACGCTTTTGGTGTAGTGCACACTTTTGGGAAGATCTGGAAAGAGTGGAGAATGATAACTGGGAAAGGACAAAAGTTGATCCATGAAAATTTAATTGTCCAATCTCCAGATGCTCTTACATTACCTGAGGAAATAGCTGTAGTTCATGTACGGAGCCATCAAAGTGGTGACA
Source organism: Narcine bancroftii (assembly GCF_036971445.1). NCBI lineage: Eukaryota > Metazoa > Chordata > Chondrichthyes > Torpediniformes > Narcinidae > Narcine > Narcine bancroftii. The sequence continues at coordinate 70,957,299 of NC_091474.1, read as the reverse complement.
GTCCTGAAGCACAAGGAACAGACAGGCAGATGCAGCTGCCAAACAGGCTGCGCTCATGGAGAAAATAGACATGCAGCTGTTACTGCCCACCCCATATGAGGTTCAAAAGACTCCCATCTTTTCACGGGAAGAGGAGGTTTACATGAAGGACCGGGGAATGTGTCAAACTGTTGATGGGTTGTGGTGGACGGCAGAAGGACGGCAAGTGCTGAACAAAGCCTTGGCTCGTCAGATTATTGATCAGCTCCACCGGCAGACACACTGGGGAACACAGGCACTTGTGGATACTTTTGTACGGTCTTTTCATTGCTCGGAAATATACACTATAGCCAAGCAGAGTACTCAGGGTTGTCCAATCTGTCAGAGAGTAAATAAGAAAGTTATGCACCAGGTAATGCCTGGCGGTTGCGATATAGCTGTACGCCCGTTTCATCGGATACAAATTGATTTTACGGAATTACCTAAGATAGGGGTTTACAAATACCTCCTGGTGATGGTAGATCATTTCACACGATGGGTTGAGGCTTTCCCGACCCCTAATGATCGTGCCAGCACCGTTATCAGGATACTACTGGAGTCTGTGATTCCACGATATGGTATGATTCAAACCATTGACTCAGATCGAGGTACACATTTTACCTCTCAGGTACTCCAGGGTGTGTGCAAAATACTGGGAATAGATTGGCAGTTACATACCCCATGGCACCCCCAGAACTCAGGCCATGTTGAACGAATGAATCAGACCTTGAAATATCAGCTCACTCGACTTCATGAGGAAACTGTCCTCTCCTGGATTAAATGTTTACCCTTAGCTTTAATTAGGACTCGCACAGCTCCTCGTAAGGACCTTGCTGTCTCACCATATGAAATGATGTTTGGTCTTCCTTACATGGGATTCCACACTGATACCCCTATCCCTGAGGCTAATGACCAGTACATATCTAAATATTTACAGGGACTTTCTACTTCTCTGTATGACTTAAGACAGAAGGGTTTATTAGCTCAAACCCCACCCCTGGACTATCCTATTCATTCTATTAAACCTGGTGATTGGGTATACGTAAAAGCATGGTAAGACCATCAACTAAAACCTGTCTGGGATGGCCCCTATTGTGAACTTTTGATTACAGGCACTACCGTGCGAACGAAAGAAAAGGGATGGAGCCACATCCAACGAATTAAACGAGCTGCTGAATCACAGACTAACGACATTGATAATCTACCCTCCACCTGGCGTGCAGTTCCTCATCCTTCTGATCTAAAAGTTACACTACGCAGGGAAAAAGTGCTGTAATGCTGTTTTTACGATTTGTTGTTATGTTCACTTGTTGGTTCCCAATTTTTGGGAAATCACCAAATTGCTCACGATGTATTAAGTCCTCCTGGAACAGGGGCAGCAGAGGTGACAATTATTTACCTTTAGAATGCAGACAGGGCGCAGGTATAGAGTATAGTCATAGTGGGGTATGGGTTAATATATGATCCCAACATGGACCAGGGGAACAGACCGGCCCTAGGAGAGTAGATTTGATTTGTATTTCGGCCTCTACAGGTATTAAAAAGAGGAGTTTTAAAGAGATAGCACAAAGAAGATGGTGGGACAATGACAGACAGAATGTTAGTCAGAATTATATGTGGCAGAGATAGAGTGAATACCGATGCTAATGTTCGCAGACAAGCTGCAACTCACAGGTTCTTTGGCTTGGCTTCGCGGACGAAGATTTATGGAGGGGATAAAAAGTCCACGTCAGCTGCAGGCTCGTTTGTGGCTGACCAGTCCGATGCGGGACAGGCAGACACGATTGCAGCGGTTGCAAGGGAAAATTGGTTGGTTGGGGTTGGGTGTTGGGTTTTTCCTCCTTTGCCTTTTGTCAGTGAGGTGGGCTCTGCGGTCTTCTTCAAAGGAGGCTGCTGCCCGCCAAACTGTGAGGCGCCAAGATGCACGGTTTGAGGCGTTATCAGCCCACTGGCGGTGGTCAATGTGGCAGGCACCAAGAGATTTCTTTAGGCAGTCCTTGTACCTTTTCTTTGGTGCACCTCTGTCACGGTGGCCAGTGGAGAGCTCGCCATATAATACGATCTTGGGAAGGCGATGGTCCTCCATTCTGGAGACGTGACCCATCCAGCGCAGCTGGATCTTCAGCAGCGTGGACTCGATGCTGTCGACCTCTGCCATCTCGAGTACCTCGACGTTAGGGGTGTGAGCGCTCCAATGGATGTTGAGGATGGAGCGGAGACAACGCTGGTGGAAGCGTTCTAGGAGCCGTAGGTGGTGCCGGTAGAGGACCCATGATTCGGAGCCGAACAGGAGTGTGGGTATGACAACGGCTCTGTATACGCTTATCTTTGTGAGGTTTTTCAGTTGGTTGTTTTTCCAGACTCTTTTGTGTAGTCTTCCAAAGGCGCTATTTGCCTTGGCGAGTCTGTTGTCTATCTCATTGTCGATCCTTGCATCTGATGAAATGGTGCAGCCGAGATAGGTAAACTGGTTGACCGTTTTGAGTTTTGTGTGCCCGATGGAGATGTGGGGGGGCTGGTAGTCATGGTGGGGAGCTGGCTGATGGAGGACCTCAGTTTTCTTCAGGCTGACTTCCAGGCCAAACATTTTGGCAGTTTCCGCAAAGCAGGACGTCAAGCGCTGAAGAGCTGGCTCTGAATGGGCAACTAAAGCGACATCATCTGCAAAGAGTAGTTCACGGACAAGTTTCTCTTGTGTCTTGGTGTGAGCTTGCAGGCGCCTCAGATTGAAGAGACTGCCATCCGTGCGGTACCGGATGTAAACAGCGTCTTCATTGTTGGGGTCTTTCATGGCTTGGTTCAGCATCATGCTGAAGAAGATTGAAAATTATGATTATCCAACTGCACGAAAACCAACAAGGTCGGGTCAGATACAGCAATGAGCTCTCTGAACCCTTCTCCATTAACAATGGCGTGAAGCAAGGCTGTGTTCTCGCACCAACTCACAGGTTAAGTGACAAGAAACACCCCTCCCCAACTTGGTCTCCTGTAAATCATCCTTTGGGTCACACAGACATTCGGAATGTTAAGAACCACCACTGTAAGGGGAGTTCCAGTTGTAAATTACGTAAGCTGCTCCACAACACCACAGCTGCTTGGCATTTAAATCGTTTAATCAGACTCCAGCCTTGGAGATCATCACCGAACAGACAGTGATGGCCCTGAATTTATGGGCTGAAGAAAGACGACAGATACGAGCCACAGTTCAACAAAACCGCCTGGCTCTCGATTAGTCATTGGCTGCTGAAGGCAGCGTTTGTGAAAGACTGGTTAATGACAATGCTCACAACGGTCAGGCGGTTAAAGACACTTCTTCAGGAGTTTGAAAATCTTCCCATGCCCAGGTTCAGACTTGGCAACCTTGGTCCGGTGTGGGATGGACTAGACTTTTTATTGGTAACTGGAGTCTGATACCCACAGCCCTTATAGCAGCTGGACTCGCTATTCTGGCCATTATGGTGCTCCCCTGCTTAAAGACTTGTGTGCAGTATTTAATTCAACGGATCCCTCGTCAGAACACTATAACTCAAAGGATGTATGTTTCCCAAATTCTGTCTGATGATGCTGAGACTGCAGTTCGTTTACTAACCCGCTGGGAAAAAGACCAAGTTACATTCCAGTTGAGAATTCACGAAGCGTAGCTAAAAGAAAAGTGAGGATTGTGAGAGATGAGTAAAACTAATATGAAAATATGAGAAATGAATAAAGCCAGTATGAATAGGATAATTAAGGATAGATAATAGATAATAGAATGTAGGAAGTAAGTTAGTCTGAATAAGATAAGGGTCTTCTAGCCTTAGACAGAATTAGCAAGTTCTGCATATAAGAAGGTTGTAGCCCTGAGAGTCGGGAAGGTGTGAATTAGAACAAAGGCAGGTTTGTGAATAAGGACAATGACATGATGGGACACCGACAGGATACCCCCTGGTCCTCCAAGTTCACAGAAACAGCACGTAGGCAGACAGGATTGCCTAATGCCAAACTCATCCAGGAGGCAGAAGAATGTAAGGGGGAGGGTACTTCTATACTGAAATAAACTGTATAAAAGTTGTGTGAGCCCCAGTGTGTGTGTGTATTCCCAGGGTAAGGGGAAGCACCCAACTTTGCATTGTTGTATAATAAATGTTCTTTGTTCTCAATTTTTGTCTTGAGCAATTTCTGTGAAGGTACTTCTGTTTCTTACAAGGAGGTGCGCGAGAGTGCCACACTGAACGTTACTGGTAGCGCGGCCGAGCGCAGGGGCTGGGAAACGCAAGCATGAGCACATCACTGCGTCTTTGAGCAAGCCAGTAAGTGCTGATGTATCCTCACTCAGGTCCTGATCCCGCACGCATGGGTGAAACCCTCGAGTGGGTCCAGGCTGCGGGGGGCCCATCCACCGCTTCGCTAAGTTGGCCTGGCATGGATAGGGGTCCAGACCCGTAGCTAGGCTGCTACGGGTCTAATACATGAAGAGGAGGAGGAAGAAGTTACTGACTATTTAGATGAAGAAGATAATGAGCTTCTTATGGCAGCTGCTAATATTATGGAGGATAAGCCTAGAACCTTAAAGGCACCTTCACCATATAAATCTCCAAGTCTGTGGAGCCCTTCATTTGGGCCTGATGTGGTAACCATGTTAGAAGGGATAACTAAGCAAAATGAAAATTTGATGGATTATATATCTACTAGTTTTAATAGTGTTGATGAACAGTTTGCTGGCATTAGAGTCAGAATATCAGACATGTCTGGGGATATTGCCTCAATGAAGTTGGACATTAATAAATGTTTGACAGCTGTTGATGTGGTTCAAGATAGACTGAAGAATTTTGAAGATAGAGTTGACCAGATTGAAGAATCTATTACTGGATGGCAAATGGAGAAAAACTTTTTGCAGAAGATGGAAAATCAAAGTCGTTGGAATAATATTCAAATAGTGGGTTTACTTGAGGGTATTGAGGGAGCAAATCCTACAAGGTTTTTTAAAGAATGATTCCTGATGTTTTGGGTTCTGAGTATTTTCCCGAGGGTTTGAAATTAGACAGAGCTCATCGTGCTTTAAAAAGGAAACTTTGCCAGGTCAGCCGCCACGGACAGTTTTGGTTAGATGTCTTAGGTATCAGGATCGGGAGATGATCCTGCATGCAGCAATTCAGCAAGCTCTATGAATCAGGACCCGATGATGATACAGGGTAATAAGGCTTTTGCTATGCTGATTTGAGTCAGGAGGTTATTTTGAAACGGAAGAAGTTTAATGCAGCTAAAGCAGTGTTGTGGAAGAAGGAATATCAGTCCGCTTTTAGATATCCAGCAATATTGAAGGTGTTTTATGGGCAGGATCAGTCACAATTTTTTGAAAGGGAACAAGACACATAAATTTTTGATAATTCTTTGCCAGATTCCAAGTTGACTTAAGATCCTTCCACAAAACCTTTGGTGACTATAAAGCTGGAAATGGACGGGCAAGTAGAAGGCTGGAAACTAAACAATTGGTGGATTTGGAGGTGTGAGAAACAGAAGTACCTTCACAGATTTTGCTCGAGACAAAAATTGAGAACAAAGAACATTTATTGTACAACAGTGCAAAGTTGGGTGCTTCCCCTTACTATGGGAATACACACACATACTGGGGCTCACTCAACTTTTATACAGTTCATTTCAGTGTAGAGGTACCCTCCCCCCCCCCTTAACATTCTTCTGCCTCCTGGATTGGTTTGGCATTTGGTAATTCTGTCTGCCTACATGCAGTTTCTTTGTAAACTTGAAAGACCATGGGGTATCCTGCCTAGGTCCCATCATGCCATTGTCCTTATTCATGAATTTGCCTTTGTCTTTATTCACACATCTCATCCCCTAGGACTTACTACTATATGCAGAACTTGCTAACTTTCTATCACTATAAGACCCTTATTCTATTATACTTGCGTAACCCTTCCTCACACTCTTATCGGAATTCATCCCTAACACTTACTTAACTTCCTCTAGACTAGTATTCCTTATTTCATTCATACTAGCTTTACTTCCTATATTCTATTATCTCTCACAATCCACCCTTTTTCTTTAGCTACACTTAGTAAATTCTCAACTGGAAGCTTGGTCTTTTTCCCAGCGAGTCAAGAAATGAACTGCAATCTCAGCATCATATGCAGACGGAGTTTGGGAAACATACATCCTTTGGGTTGTAGTGATCTGACGAAGGGTCCGTTGAATTAAACACTGCACACAAGTCATTAGGCAGAAAAGTATCATGATGGCTAAAAATAACGAGTGCAACTGCTATAAGGGCTGTGTGTATCCACCTCCAGTCACCAGTAAAAAGTTCAACCGCCTGACCATTGTGACCGTTGTCATCAATCGATCTTCCACAAACACTGCCCTCAGCAGCCAACAAGTAATCGAGAGCCAGGCGGTTTTGATAAGCTGTAGCTCGTATCTGTCGTTGTTCTTCAGCCAATAAATCCAAGGCTGTCGCTGTCTGTTTGGTGATAATCTCCAAAACTACCTGGAGTCTGATTAAATGGTTTAAATGCCAAACAGCTGTGGTATTCTGGAGCAGCTTGAGCCCTTTACAACTGGAATCCCCCTTATAGTGATGCACTTTAGCCTTCCGAATGTATTCATGACCCAAAGGATGATTTACAAGATGCCAAGTTGGGGGGAAGTGTTTATTGTTACCTAACCTGTGAGTAGCAGCTTGTCTGCGAGCATTAGCATATATACCCCCTTTATCCCTACTTCAGATATATGCCTATAATTTTCCCACCATCTTCTTTGTACCATATTTTTAGCACTCATCTCTTTAATATCTGTAGAGGCCGGGACGCAAACCCAATCCACTCCCCTAGTGCAGTTCTGTTTCCCTGGTCCATGTTGGGATCCTAAATTAAACCATACTAAATCAGGTACCCAACTATGAATACACTCTATACCTGTGCCCTGTCTGCATTCTAAAGGTAAACTTGTCCATTCCTCAAAGTAATTATCATCTCTGCTGCCCCTATTCCAGGAGGACTTAATACATTGTGTACAATTGGGTGGCTTCCCAAAAATTGGGAACCAGCAGAAAAACAATACAGCAAATAATAAAAATAACATTACAGCACTTTTTCCTGGCGTAGCGTAATTTTCAGACCAGAAGGATTAGAGACTGCACGCCAGGTGGAGGGTATATTATCAACGTCTTTAGTTCGTGGATAGCTTGTTTAATGCGTTGTATGTGAGTCCACCCCTTTTCTTTTGTTCACACTGCAGTGTCTGTAATCAGAAGTACATAATAAGGGCCGTCCCATATCGGTTTTAGTTTATGGACTTGCCACGCTTTTACATATACCCAATCACCAGGTTTAATAGAATGAATAGGATAGTCCAGGGGTGGGTTTTGAGCTAATAAACCCTTCTGTCGTAAGTCATACAGAGAAGTAGAAAGTCCCTGTAAATATTTAGATATGTACTGGTCATTAGCCTCAGGGGTAGGGGTATCAGTGTGGAATCCCATGTAAGGAAGACCAAACATCATTTCATATGGTGAGACAGCAAGGTCCTTATGAGGATCTGTGCGAATCCTGATTAAAGCTAAGGCTAAGCATTTAATGCAGGAGAGGCCAATTTCCTCATGAAGTCGAGTGAGTTGATTTTTCAGGGTCTGATTCATCCGTTCAACACAGCCTGAACTCTGGGGGTGCTATGGGGTATGTAACTGCCAATCTATTCCCAGGATTTTACACACACCCTGGAGTACCTGAGAGGTAAAATGTGTACCTCGATCTGAGTCAATAGTTTGAATAATGCCATAACGCGGAATAACAGACTCTAGTAATATCCGGATAATGGTGCTAGCACAATCATTAGGGGTCAGAAAAGCCTCAACCCGTCGAGTAAAATGATCCACCATCACCAGGAGGTACTTATAAACCCCTGTCTTGGGTAATTCCGTGAAGTCAATCTGTATTCGTTGAAACGGGTGTACAGCTATATCGCGACCGCCAGGCATTACCTGGCGCATGACTTTCTTATTCACTTGCTGACAGATTGGGCATCCCCGAGTACTTTGCTTGGCTATGGTGTATATTCCTGAGCAATTAAAGGACCGTACAAAAGCATCAACAAGTGCCTGTGTTCCCCAATGTGTCTGCTGGTGGAGCTGATCAATAATCTGACGAGCCAAGGCTTTGTTCAGTACTTGGCGTCCCTCTGCCGTCCACCACAACCCATCGGCAGTTTGACGCATTCCCTGGTCTTTCATTTAAACCTCCTCTTCCCGTGAAAAGATGGGAGTCTTTTTAACCTCATGTGGGGTGGGGAGTAACAGGTGCATGTCTATTTTTTCTGTGAGTGCAGCCTGTTTGGCAGCTTCATCTGCCCGCCTGTTCCCCTCTGCTTCAGGACTGTCAATAATTTGATGGCCCTGTACATGAACTAGAGCTATCTCCTCAGGTAACATAAGAGCATCTAAGGATTGAACAATTAAGTTTTCATGGATCAACTTTTGTCCTTTCCCAGTTATCATTCCCCGCTCTTTCCAAATCTTTCCAAAGGTGTGCACTACACCAAAAGCATACTTTGTCGGTATAGATTGTGCCCACCTTTCCCTCTAAACCCTGGAGAGCTCTACAGAGGGCATATAATTCACAGGATTGTGCTGACCAATGACCGGGAAGACGACCGGCTTCAATTACAACTCCTTCATTTCCATCCACTATACTATACCCACTATACCGAATGCCGTCAATGCAGCAGGAAGATCCATCAATAAACCATCTTTCACCCTCACGTAAAGGTTCATCGCTTAAATCATCTCTAATTTTAGTCTGTAAATCTATCACTTCTAAACATACATGCTCTAAATCATTGGGGACAGTATCAGAATCTGGAGAAACCAAGAAGGCGGCTGGATTCTGATCTTTATTTGTAACCAATGTCAAATCATCCCTATCCATAAGGATTGCTTCATACTTCAAAATTCGGGAATCGGTAAGCCACCTTCCGGCACGTTGTAAGAGAATGGTGAGGACTGTGTGAGGGGTGTGAACTATCATCGGGCACCAAACGTAATCTTTCATCCTTCCTTGACTAAAATAGCAGTGGCTGCAATTGCTTGCGCACATTCTGGCCAACCACGACAAACAGGATCTAAAATTTTTGACAGAAAGGCAACTGGTTGTCTAAAGCCTGCCCTCTCTTACGTTAATAATCCCATGGCCACACCGTCTTTCGCATTGGTATATAGGTCAAATGGCTTATTTAGGTCGGGTAAAGCCAAAACTGGGGCACTAATAAAACGCTGTTTCACCAAGGTAAAATCTTTAGTCTCCTCCTCCGTCCAGACAACAGTTTCGCCCCCTAGAGTCGCAAGTTTATCATAAGGAAATTTGACCAGGCTAGAATAATTCTCAATCCAAATTCTACAGTATCCCACTAAACCAAGGAATTTCCTAAGTTCTCAAGCACTCTTTGGAGGTGGGATCTGCAGAATACCGTGT